>NW_028136320.1:0-600000 GCF_964662115.1 Mustela nivalis | reverse complement strand
CAGTGGCACGAACAGCAGGCCGGTGGCAAGACAAGTGTCACCCGATCCCTGCGCGGAGAGATGGAAGCCTGGCTGCTAAGGAGAAATGAGGGGACGACTAGGGCAGAGGCGCGTGCTCCACTCTGAGGAAGGAGTCTGGGCAGAAGGCAGGCCTGTCCTGTGCCTCTGGACCCAAGGGGACAGCATCTCCTTGGCCACCTGTCCCAAGGGCAGACTTGGGCTTGCCACCAGGTGCCATACCCGGAACTCACAGAAACAACCCCATGGAGAAACGGGCAGTCAGATGCCGTCTTCCACCAAGATGTGGCAGCGATGTGAGTGGCAGGGGGTGTGCGGGAAAGAGTGGAGACAGTGACCCACAGTTCCCCATCCCAGTGCACGGGCCGTGTGCAGTGATCCTGTCGCCACTTCTCTCCTGTGTTGAAGGCACTGGCCGAGACCCCGAGTCTGCCTGAGCGCCAAAGCAAAAGGCAAAGCCTTACCTAGCCCTGGGGATGGTAATAGGCATAGAGGGCCATGCTAGGACACGCACGCTGCTGCAGGGTTGTGACTGTGTCTGCTTAGTTCGGCATAGCAAGGGGAAGCCCGGGCGTGAACTTGGAGCCCGGGAAAGCAAGGCCCAAGAGGCACCAGCTCTCCTGCAGCTCGTCTTCCCTGACGCGACTGAAGCCTTGCTGAGGAAGCAGCAGCAAAGTGCTGTTCGCTCCAAGCCAAAGCCTCTGCGAAAGCACAGCATTCGCTGAGAAATGTTCTGCGGGCTGCTGCTGCTTGCCTGAGCCCAGTTTCGCGGTGGGAGAAACCCGTATACAGCAACAACCTCTTTGCCAAGGCATCTCCCCTGGGAAAGCTCACCGTTCCTTGGGAAATCAGAGTTGGGTTTGGGGATACTGCTGCTGCTTGCCTGAGCTAGTCTCTGAAGCACGGTGCAAGATACCCGCATGGAGCGAAATACTCTTTGCCCTAGCATCCCCTCTGCCTGAGAGAGAAGCCAAGTGTGGGGAAGGCGCAGCACATGGCCCCGGAGAAGAGAAAGAGCCGTTGGCTGTGGGGTGGGGAAACGCTCGGGAAGCAGGATAGCCTGCAGTGGCACGAACAGCAGGCCGGTGGCAAGACAAGTGTCACCCGCTCCCTGCGCGGAGAGATGGAAGCCTGGCTGCTAAGGAGAAATGAGGGGACGACTAGGGCAGAGGCGCGTGCTCCACTCTGAGGAAGGAGTCTGGGCAGAAGGCAGGCCTGTCCTGTGCCTCTGGACCCAAGGGGACAGCATCTCCTTGGCCACCTGTCCCAAGGGCAGACTTGGGCTTGCCACCAGGTGCCATACCCGGAACTCACAGAAACAACCCCATGGAGAAACGGGCAGTCAGATGCCGTCTTCCACCAAGATGTGGCAGCGATGTGAGTGGCAGGGGGTGTGCCGGGAAAGAGTGGAGACAGTGACCCACAGTTCCCCATCCCAGTGCACGGGCCGTGTGCAGTGATCCTGTCGCCACTTCTCTCCTGTGTTGAAGGCACTGGCCTAGACCCCGAGTCTGCCTGAGCGCCAAAGCAAAAGGCAAAGCCTTACCTAGCCCTGGGGATGGTAATAGGCATAGAGTGCCATGCTAGGAAACGCAAGCTGCTGCAGGGTTGTGACCATGTCTGCTTAGTTCGGCATAGCAAGGTGAAACCTGGACGTGAACTTGGAGGCCGGAAAAGCAATTCCCAAGAGGCACCAGCTCTCCCGTGGCTCTTCTTCCCTGCTGCGACAGAGCGAACACCCAAGCCTTTCTGAGGAAGGAGCAGCTAAATACGGTTCATGCCAAGCTAAAAACATCTGCGAAAGCTTAGCAGTCGCTGCGAAATCAGAGTCGGTTCTGCGGGCTGCTGTTGCTGCTTGCCTTAGCCTAGTATTCGCAGCACGATGGGAGAAACCCGCCTAGAGCGAAAGCCTCTTTGCCCTGGCATCTCCTCTGGGAAAGCACAGCATTCTTTGGAAAATCAGAGTCCGGACTGAAGGATGCTCCTGTTTGCCAGAGCTGGTCTCCTCAGCATGGTGCAATGAACCTGCATTGAACAAAATCCTCTATGCCTGGGCATCCCCTCTGCCTGAGAGAGAAGCGCGGTTGCGTCTTTGGAAAGAGCCTTAAGGAAAGGGACACGTTTTTCACTTCGCTCCCCAGGAGAATGTCTGTGGAGGTACAGCACGCTGCCCCTGGAGAAGAGCAGGAACCGTTGACCTTCTGGACTGGAAACAGTTGGGAATCAAGAGAGCCGGCCCTGGCAGGCCCTGCGGCCGGTGGCAATACAAGTGTCACCCTCTCCCAGTGCAGAGAGACAGAAGCCTGGCTGCTATGGAGACAGGAGGGGATGAGTAGGACAGGGCGCGTGCTCCACTCTTAGGAAGCAGTCTTTGCAGAAAGCATGCCTGTCCTGAGCCTCTGGGCCCAAGGACACAGCAGCTCCTTGGCCACCTGTCCCTGGGGCAGACATGCGCTAGCCACCAGGCGCCTACGCTGAACTTTCAGAAACAGTTACCTGAAATAACAGGTAGTCAATGCCGTCTTCCTCCAGGATGTGGAAGCCTGGAGGAGGCACGGGGTTTAAGGGGAAGGAGTGGGGATAGTCCACCAAAGCTACCTAATCAGTGCACGGGCGGTTTGCAGGGATCCTGTCACCTATCCTTTCCTGTGGGGAAAGCACTGTCCTAGTCCGCGAGTCCGCCTGAGCGCCAGAGTAAAAGGCCAAGCGACGCCTACATGGGAGATGGTAGTGTGCATAGAGTGCCATCCCTGGCTACGCATGCTACTGTAGGGTTGTGGCTGTGACTGCTTAGTTTGGCCTGGGAGGGTGAACCCAGGACGCGAACATGGAGCCCGGAAAAGCAAGGCCCAAGAGGCACCAGCTCTCCCGCAGCTCTTCTTCCCTGACGCGACTGAAGCCTTGCTGAGGAAGCAGCAGCGAAGTGCTGTTCGCTCCAAGCCAAAGCCTCTGCGAAAGCACAACATTCGCTGAGAAATGTTCTGCGGGCTGCTGCTGCTTGCCTGAGCCCAGTCTCGCGGTGGGAGAACCCGCATACATCGAAAGCCTCTCTGCCTTGGCATCTCCCCTGGGAAAGCACAACGTTCCTTGGGAAATCAGAGTTGGGTTTGGGGATGCTGCTGCTGCTTGCCTGAGCTAGTCTCTGAAGCACGGTGCACGATACCCGCATGGAGCGAAATACTCTTTGCCCTAGCATCCCCTCTGCCTGAGAGAGAAGCCAAGTGTGGGGAAGGCGCAGCACACGGCCCCGGAGAAGAGAAAGAGCCGTTGGCCGTGGGGTGGGGAAACGCTCGGGAAGCAGGATAGCCTGCAGTGGCACGAACAGCAGGCCGGTGGCAAGACAAGTGTCACCCGCTCCCTGCGCGGAGAGATGGAAGCCTGGCTGCTAAGGAGAAATGAGGGGACGACTAGGGCAGAGGCGTGTGCTCCACTCTGAGGAAGGAGTCTGGGCAGAAGGCAGGCCTGTCCTGTGCCTCTGGACCCAAGGGGACAGCATCTCCTTGGCCACCTGTCCCAAGGGCAGACTTGGGCTTGCCACCAGGTGCCATACCCGGAACTCACAGAAACAACCCCATGGAGAAACGGGCAGTCAGATGCCATCTTCCACCAAGATGTGGCAGCGATGTGAGTGGCAGGGGGTCTGCCGGGAAAGAGTGGAGACAGTGACCCACAGTTCCCCATCCCAGTGCACGGGCCGTGTGCAGTGATCCTGTCGCCACTTCTCTCCTGTGTTGAAGGCACTGGCCGAGACCCCGAGTCTGCCTGAGCACCAGAGTAAAAGGCAAAGCCTTACCTACCCCAGGAGATGGTAATAGGCATAGAGAGCCATGCTAGGACACGCACGCTGCTGCAGGGTTGTGACTGTGTCTGCTTAGTTCGGCATAGCAAGGTGAAGCACGGGCGTGAACTTGGAGCCCGGGAAAGCAAGGCCCAAGAGGCACCAGCTCTCCTGCAGCTCGTCTTCCCTGACGCGACTGAAGCCTTGCTGAGGAAGCAGCAGCAAAGTGCTGTTCGCTCCAAGCCAAAGCCTCTGCGAAAGCACAGCATTCGCTGAGAAATGTTCTGCGGGCTGCTGCTGCTTGCCTGAGCCCAGTCTCGCGGTGGGAGAAACCCGTATACAGCAACAACCTCTTTGCCTAGGCATCTCCCCTGGGAAAGCTCACCGTTCCTTGGGAAATCAGAGTTGGGTTTGGGGATGCTGCTGCTGCTTGCCTGAGCTAGTCTCCGAAGCACGGTGCAAGATTCCCGCATGGAGCGAAATACTCTTTGCCCTAGCATCCCCTCTGCCTGAGAGAGAAGCCAAGTGTGGGGAAGGCGCAGCACACGGCCCCGGAGAAGAGAAGGAGCCGTTGGTTGTGGGGTCGGGATACACTCGGGAAGCAGGATAGCCTGCAGTGGCACGAACAGCAGGCCGGTGGCAAGACAAGTGTCACCCGCTCCCTGCGCGGAGAGATGGAAGCCTGGCTGCTAAGGAGAAATGAGGGGACGACTAGGGCAGAGGCGCGTGCTCCACTCTGAGGAAGGAGTCTGGGCAGAAGGCAGGCCTGTCCTGTGCCTCTGGACCCAAGGGGACAGCATCTCCTTGGCCACCTGTCCCAAGGGCAGACTTGGGCTTGCCACCAGGTGCCATACCCGGAACTCACAGAAACAACCCCATGGAGAAACGGGCAGTCAGATGCCGTCTTCCACCAAGATGTGGCAGCGATGTGAGTGGCAGGGGGTGTGCCGGGAAAGAGTGGAGACAGTGACCCACAGTTCCTCATCCCAGTGTACGGGCCGTGTGCAGTGATCCTGTCGCCACTTCTCTCCTGTGTTGAAGGCACTGGCCGAGACCCCGAGTCTGCCTGAGCACCAGAGTAAAAGGCAAAGCCTTACCTACCCCAGGAGATGGTAATAGGCATAGAGGGCCATGCTAGGACACGCACGCTCCTGCAGGGTTGTGACTGTGTCTGCTTAGTTCGGCAAAGCAAGTTGAAGCCCGGGCGTGATCTTGGAGCCCGGGAAAGCAAGGCCCAAGAGGCATCAGCTCTCCTGCAGCTCGTCTTCCCTGACGCGACTGAAGCCTTGCTGAGGAAGCAGCAGCGAAGTGCTGTTCGCTCCAAGCCAAAGCCTCTGCGAAAGCACAGCATTCGCTGAGAAATGTTCTGCGGGCTGCTGCTGCTTGCCTGAGCCCTGTCTCGCGGTGGGAGAAACCCAAATAAAGCAACAACCTCTTTGCCTTGGCATCTCCCCTGGGAAAGCACAACGTTCCTTGGGAAATCAGAGTTGGGTTTGGGGATGCTGCTGCTGCTTGCCTGAGCTAGTCTCTGAAGCACGGTGCACGATACCCGCATGGAGCGAAATACTCTTTGCCCTAGCATCCCCTCTGCCTGAGAGAGAAGCCAAGTGTGGGGAAGGCGCAGCACACGGCCCCGGAGAAGAGAAAGAGCCGTTGGCTGTGGGGTGGGGAAACGCTCGGGAAGCAGGATAGCCTGCAGTGGCACGAACAGCAGGCCGGTGGCAAGACAAGTGTCACCCGCTCCCTGCGCGGAGAGATGGAAGCCTGGCTGCTAAGGAGAAATGAGGGGACGACTAGGGCAGAGGCGCGTGCTCCACTCTGAGGAAGGAGTCTGGGCAGAAGGCAGGCCTGTCCTGTGCCTCTGGACCCAAGGGGACAGCATCTCCTTGGCCACCTGTCCCAAGGGCAGACTTGGGCTTGCCACCAGGTGCCATACCCGGAACTCACAGAAACAACCCCATGGAGAAACGGGCAGTCAGATGCCATCTTCCACCAAGATGTGGCAGCGATGTGAGTGGCAGGGGGTCTGCCGGGAAAGAGTGGAGACAGTGACCCACAGTTCCCCATCCCAGTGCACGGGCCGTGTGCAGTGAACCTGTCGCCACTTCTCTCCTGTGTTGAAGGCACTGGCCGAGACCCCGAGTCTGCCTGAGCACCAGAGTAAAAGGCAAAGCCTTACCTACCCCAGGAGATGGTAATAGGCATAGAGGGCCATGCTAGGACACGCACGCTGCTGCAGGGTTGTGACTGTGTCTGCTTAGTTCGGCATAGCAAGGTGAAGCCCGGGCGTGATCTTGGAGCCCGGGAAAGCAAGGCCCAAGAGGCACCAGCTCTCCTGCAGCTCGTCTTCCCTGACGCGACTGAAGCCTTGCTGAGGAAGCAGCAGCAAAGTGCTGTTTGCTCCAAGCCAAAGCCTCTGCGAAAGCACAGCATTCGCTGAGAAATGTTCTGCGGGCTGCTGCTGCTTGCCTGAGCCCAGACTCGTGGTGGGAGAAACCCGTATACAGCAACAACCTCTTTGCCTAGGCATCTTCCCTGGGAAAGCTCACCGTTCCTTGGGAAATCAGAGTTGGGTTTGGGGATGCTGCTGCTGCTTGCCTGAGCTAGTCTCCGAAACACGGTGCAAGATACCCGCATGGAGCGAAATACTCTTTGCCCTAGCATCCCCTCTGCCTGAGAGAGAAGCCAAGTGTGGGGAAGGCGCAGCACACGGCCCCGGAGAAGAGAAGGAGCCGTTGGCTGTGGGGTCGGGAAACGCTCGGGAAGCAGGATAGCCTGCAGTGGCACGAACAGCAGGCCGGTGGCAAGACAAGTGTCACCCGCTCCCTGCGCGGAGAGATGGAAGCCTGGCTGCTAAGGAGAAATGAGGGGACGACTAGGGCAGAGGCGCGTGCTCCACTCTGAGGAAGGAGTCTGGGCAGAAGGCAGGCCTGTCCTGTGCCTCTGGACCCAAGGGGACAGCATCTCCTTGGCCACCTGTCCCAAGGGCAGACTTGGGCTTGCCACCAGGTGCCATACCCGGAACTCACAGAAACAACCCCATGGAGAAACGGGCAGTCAGATGCCGTCTTCCACCAAGATGTGGCAGCGATGTGAGTGGCAGGGGGTGTGCCGGGAAAGAGTGGAGACAGTGACCCACAGTTCCTCATCCCAGTGTACGGGCCATGTGCAGTGATCCTGTCGCCACTTCTCTCCTGTGTTGAAGGCACTGGCCGAGACCCCGAGTCTGCCTGAGCGCCAAAGCAAAAGGCAAAGCCTTACCTACCCCAGGAGATGGTAATAGGCATAGAGGGCCATGCTAGGACACGCACGCTCCTGCAGGTTTGTGACTGTGTCTGCTTAGTTCAGCAAAGCAACTTGAAGCCCGGGCGTGATCTTGGAGCCCGGGAAAGCAAGGCCCAAGAGGCATCAGCTCTCCTGCAGCTCGTCTTCCCTGACGCGACTGAAGCCTTGCTGAGGAAGCAGCAGCGAAGTGCTGTTCGCTCCAAGCCAAAGCCTCTGAGAAAGCACAGCATTCGCTGAGAAATGTTCTGCGGGCTGCTGCTGCTTGCCTGAGCCCTGTCTCGCGGTGGGAGAAACCCAAATAAAGCAACAACCTCTTTGCCTAGGCATCTTCCCTGGGAAAGCTCACCGTTCCTTGGGAAATCAGAGTTGGGTTTGGGGATGCTGCTGCTGCTTGCCTGAGCTAGTCTCCGAAACACGGTGCAAGATACCCGCATGGAGCGAAATACTCTTTGCCCTAGCATCCCCTCTGCCTGAGAGAGAAGCCAAGTGTGGGGAAGGCGCAGCACACGGCCCCGAAGAAGAGAAGGAGCCGTTGGCCGTGGAGTCGGGAAACGCTCGGGAAGCAGGATAGCCTGCAGTGGCACGAACAGCAGGCCGGTGGCAAGACAAGTGTCACCCGATCCCTGCGTGGAGAGATGGAAGCCTGGCTGCTAAGGAGAAATGAGGGGACGACTAGGGCAGAGGCGCGTGCTCCACTCTGAGGAAGGAGTCTGGGCAGAAGGCAGGCCTGTCCTGTGCCTCTGGACCCAAGGGGACAGCATCTCCTTGGCCACCTGTCCCAAGGGCAGACTTGGGCTTGCCACCAGGTGCCATACCCGGAACTCACAGAAACAACCCCATGGAGAAACGGGCAGTCAGATGCCGTCTTCCACCAAGATGTGGCAGCGATGTGAGTGGCAGGGGGTGTGCGGGAAAGAGTGGAGACAGTGACCCACAGTTCCCCATCCCAGTGCACGGGCCGTGTGCAGTGATCCTGTCGCCACTTCTCTCCTGTGTTGAAGGCACTGGCCGAGACCCCGAGTCTGCCTGAGCGCCAAAGCAAAAGGCAAAGCCTTACCTAGCCCTGGGGATGGTAATAGGCATAGAGGGCCATGCTAGGACACGCACGCTGCTGCAGGGTTGTGACTGTGTCTGCTTAGTTCGGCATAGCAAGGGGAAGCCCGGGCGTGAACTTGGAGCCCGGGAAAGCAAGGCCCAAGAGGCACCAGCTCTCCTGCAGCTCGTCTTCCCTGACGCGACTGAAGCCTTGCTGAGGAAGCAGCAGCAAAGTGCTGTTCGCTCCAAGCCAAAGCCTCTGCGAAAGCACAGCATTCGCTGAGAAATGTTCTGCGGGCTGCTGCTGCTTGCCTGAGCCCAGTTTCGCGGTGGGAGAAACCCGTATACAGCAACAACCTCTTTGCCTAGTCATCTCCCCTGGGAAAGCTCACCGTTCCTTGGGAAATCAGAGTTGGGTTTGGGGATGCTGCTGCTGCTTGCCTGAGCTAGTCTCCGAAGCACGGTGCAATATACCCGCATGGAGCGAAATACTCTTTGCCCTAGCATCCCCTCTGCCTGAGAGAGAAGCCAAGTGTGGGGAAGGCGCAGCACATGGCCCCGGAGAAGAGAAAGAGCCGTTGGCTGTGGGGTGGGGAAACGCTCGGGAAGCAGGATAGCCTGCAGTGGCACGAACAGCAGGCCGGTGGCAAGACAAGTGTCACCCGCTCCCTGCGCGGAGAGATGGAAGCCTGGCTGCTAAGGAGAAATGAGGGGACGACTAGGGCAGAGGCGCGTGCTCCACTCTGAGGAAGGAGTCTGGGCAGAAGGCAGGCCTGTCCTGTGCCTCTGGACCCAAGGGGACAGCATCTCCTTGGCCACCTGTCCCAAGGGCAGACTTGGGCTTGCCACCAGGTGCCATACCCGGAACTCACAGAAACAACCCCATGGAGAAACGGGCAGTCAGATGCCGTCTTCCACCAAGATGTGGCAGCGATGTGAGTGGCAGGGGGTGTGCCGGGAAAGAGTGGAGACAGTGACCCACAGTTCCCCATCCCAGTGCACGGGCCGTGTGCAGTGATCCTGTCGCCACTTCTCTCCTGTGTTGAAGGCACTGGCCGAGACCCCGAGTCTGCCTGAGCGCCAAAGCAAAAGGCAAAGCCTTACCTAGCCCTGGGAATGGTAATAGGCATAGAGTGCCATGCTAGGAAACGCAAGCTGCTGCAGGGTTGTGACCATGTCTGCTTAGTTCGGCATAGCAAGGTGAAACCTGGACGTGAACTTGGAGGCCGGAAAAGCAATTCCCAAGAGGCACCAGCTCTCCCGTGGCTCTTCTTCCCTGCTGCGACAGAGCGAACACCCAAGCCTTTCTGAGGAAGGAGCAGCTAAATACGGTTCATGCCAAGCTAAAAACATCTGCGAAAGCTTAGCAGTCGCTGCGAAATCAGAGTCGGTTCTGCGGGCTGCTGTTGCTGCTTGCCTTAGCCTAGTATTCGCAGCACGATGGGAGAAACCCGCCTAGAGCGAAAGCCTCTTTGCCCTGGCATCTCCTCTGGGAAAGCACAGCATTCTTTGGAAAATCAGAGTCCGGACTGAAGGATGCTCCTGTTTGCCAGAGCTGGTCTCCTCAGCATGGTGCAATGAACCCGCATTGAACAAAATCCTCTATGCCTGGGCATCCCCTCTGCCTGAGAGAGAAGCGCGGTTGCGTCTTTGGAAAGAGCCTTAAGGAAAGGGACACGTTTTTCACTTCGCTCCCCAGGAGAATGTCTGTGGAGGTACAGCACGCTGCCCCTGGAGAAGAGCAGGAACCGTTGACCTTCTGGACTGGAAACAGTTGGGAATCAAGAGAGCCGGCCCTGGCAGGCCCCGCGGCCGGTGGCAATACAAGTGTCACCCTCTCCCAGTGCAGAGAGACAGAAGCCTGGCTGCTATGGAGACAGGAGGGGATGAGTAGGACAGGGCGCGTGCTCCACTCTTAGGAAGCAGTCTTTGCAGAAAGCATGCCTGTCCTGAGCCTCTGGGCCCAAGGACACAGCAGCTCCTTGGCCACCTGTCCCTGGGGCAGACATGCGCTAGCCACCAGGCGCCTACGCTGAACTTTCAGAAACAGTTACCTGAAATAACAGGTAGTCAATGCCGTCTTCCTCCAGGATGTGGAAGCCTGGAGGAGGCACGGGGTTTAAGGGGAAGGAGTGGGGATAGTCCACCAAAGCTACCTAATCAGTGCACGGGCGGTTTGCAGGGATCCTGTCACCTATCCTTTCCTGTGGGGAAAGCACTGTCCTAGTCCGCGAGTCCGCCTGAGCGCCAGAGTAAAAGGCCAAGCGACGCCTACATGGGAGATGGTAGTGTGCATAGAGTGCCATCCCTGGCTACGCATGCTACTGTAGGGTTGTGGCTGTGACTGCTTAGTTTGGCCTGGGAGGGTGAACCCAGGACGCGAACATGGAGCCCGGAAAAGCAAGGCCCAAGAGGCACCTGCTCTCCCGCAGCTCTTCTTCCCTGACGCGACTGAAGCCTTGCTGAGGAAGCAGCAGCGAAGTGCTGTTCGCTCCAAGCCAAAGCCTCTGCGAAAGCACAACATTCGCTGAGAAATGTTCTGCGGGCTGCTGCTGCTTGCCTGAGCCCAGTCTCGCGGTGGGAGAACCCGCATACATCGAAAGCCTCTCTGCCTTGGCATCTCCCCTGGGAAAGCACAACGTTCCTTGGGAAATCAGAGTTGGGTTTGGGGATGCTGCTGCTGCTTGCCTGAGCTAGTCTCTGAAGCACGGTGCACGATACCCGCATGGAGCGAAATACTCTTTGCCCTAGCATCCCCTCTGCCTGAGAGAGAAGCCAAGTGTGGGGAAGGCGCAGCACACGGCCCCGGAGAAGAGAAAGAGCCGTTGGCCGTGGGGTGGGGAAACGCTCGGGAAGCAGGATAGCCTGCAGTGGCACGAACAGCAGGCCGGTGGCAAGACAAGTGTCACCCGCTCCCTGCGCGGAGAGATGGAAGCCTGGCTGCTAAGGAGAAATGAGGGGACGACTAGGGCAGAGGCGCGTGCTCCACTCTGAGGAAGGAGTCTGGGCAGAAGGCAGGCCTGTCCTGTGCCTCTGGACCCAAGGGGACAGCATCTCCTTGGCCACCTGTCCCAAGGGCAGACTTGGGCTTGCCACCAGGTGCCATACCCGGAACTCACAGAAACAACCCCATGGAGAAACGGGCAGTCAGATGCCATCTTCCACCAAGATGTGGCAGCGATGTGAGTGGCAGGGGGTCTGCCGGGAAAGAGTGGAGACAGTGACCCACAGTTCCCCATCCCAGTGCACGGGCCGTGTGCAGTGATCCTGTCGCCACTTCTCTCCTGTGTTGAAGGCACTGGCCGAGACCCCGAGTCTGCCTGAGCACCAGAGTAAAAGGCAAAGCCTTACCTACCCCAGGAGATGGTAATAGGCATAGAGGGCCATGCTAGGACACGCACGCTGCTGCAGGGTTGTGACTGTGTCTGCTTAGTTCGGCATAGCAAGGTGAAGCACGGGCGTGAACTTGGAGCCCGGGAAAGCAAGGCCCAAGAGGCACCAGCTCTCCTGCAGCTCGTCTTCCCTGACGCGACTGAAGCCTTGCTGAGGAAGCAGCAGCAAAGTGCTGTTCGCTCCAAGCCAAAGCCTCTGCGAAAGCACAGCATTCGCTGAGAATAGTTCTGTGGGCTGCTGCTGCTTGACTGAGCCCAGACTCGTGGTGGGAGAAACCCGTATACAGCAACAACCTCTTTGCCTAGGCATCTCCCCTGGGAAAGCTCACCGTTCCTTGGGAAATCAGAGTTGGGTTTGGGGATGCTGCTGCTGCTTGCCTGAGCTAGTCTCCGAAGCACGGTGCAAGATACCCGCATAGAGAGAAATACTCTTTGCCCTAGCATCCCCTCTGCCTGAGAGAGAAGCCAAGTGTGGGGAAGGCGCAGCACACGGCCCCGGAGAAGAGAAGGAGCCGTTGGCTGTGGGGTCGGGAAACGCTCGGGAAGCAGGATAGCCTGCAGTGGCACGAACAGCAGGCCGGTGGCAAGACAAGTGTCACCCGCTCCCTGCGCGGAGAGATGGAAGCCTGGCTGCTAAGGAGAAATGAGGGGACGACTAGGGCAGAGGCGCGTGCTCCACTCTGAGGAAGGAGTCTGGGCAGAAGGCAGGCCTGTCCTGTGCCTCTGGACCCAAGGGGACAGCATCTCCTTGGCCACCTGTCCCAAGGGCAGACTTGGGCTTGCCACCAGGTGCCATACCCGGAACTCACAGAAACAACCCCATGGAGAAACGGGCAGTCAGATGCCGTCTTCCACCAAGATGTGGCAGCGATGTGAGTGGCAGGGGGTGTGCCGGGAAAGAGTGGAGACAGTGACCCACAGTTCCTCATCCCAGTGCACGGGCCATGTGCAGTGATCCTGTCGCCACTTCTCTCCTGTGTTGAAGGCACTGGCCGAGACCCCGAGTCTGCCTGAGCACCAGAGTAAAAGGCAAAGCCTTACCTACCCCAGGAGATGGTAATAGGCATAGAGGGCCATGCTAGGACACGCACGCTCCTGCAGGTTTGTGACTGTGTCTGCTTAGTTCAGCAAAGCAAGTTGAAGCCCGGGCGTGATCTTGGAGCCCGGGAAAGCAAGGCCCAAGAGGCATCAGCTCTCCTGCAGCTCGTCTTCCCTGACGCGACTGAAGCCTTGCTGAGGAAGCAGCAGCGAAGTGCTGTTCGCTCCAAGCCAAAGCCTCTGAGAAAGCACAGCATTCGCTGAGAAATGTTCTGCGGGCTGCTGCTGCTTGCCTGAGCCCTGTCTCGCGGTGGGAGAAACCCAAATAAAGCAACAACCTCTTTGCCTAGGCATCTTCCCTGGGAAAGCTCACCGTTCCTTGGGAAATCAGAGTTGGGTTTGGGGATGCTGCTGCTGCTTGCCTGAGCTAGTCTCCGAAACACGGTGCAAGATACCCGCATGGAGCGAAATACTCTTTGCCCTAGCATCCCCTCTGCCTGAGAGAGAAGCCAAGTGTGGGGAAGGCGCAGCACACGGCCCCGAAGAAGAGAAGGAGCCGTTGGCCGTGGAGTCGGGAAACGCTCGGGAAGCAGGATAGCCTGCAGTGGCACGAACAGCAGGCCGGTGGCAAGACAAGTGTCACCCGCTCCCTGCGCGGAGAGATGGAAGCCTGGCTGCTAAGGAGAAATGAGGGGACGACTAGGGCAGAGGCGCGTGCTCCACTCTGAGGAAGGAGTCTGGGCAGAAGGCAGGCCTGTCCTGTGCCCCTGGACCCAAGGGGACAGCATCTCCTTGGCCACCTGTCCCAAGGGCAGACTTGGGCTTGCCACCAGGTGCCATACCCGGAACTCACAGAAACAACCCCATGGAGAAACGGGCAGTCAGATGCCGTCTTCCACCAAGATGTGGCAGCGATGTGAGTGGCAGGGGGTGTGCGGGAAAGAGTGGAGACAGTGACCCACAGTTCCCCATCCCAGTGCACGGGCCGTGTGCAGTGATCCTGTCGCCACTTCTCTCCTGTGTTGAAGGCACTGGCCGAGACCCCGAGTCTGCCTGAGCGCCAAAGCAAAAGGCAAAGCCTTACCTAGCCCTGGGGATGGTAATAGGCATAGAGGGCCATGCTAGGACACGCACGCTGCTGCAGGGTTGTGACTGTGTCTGCTTAGTTCGGCATAGCAAGGGGAAGCCCGGGCGTGAACTTGGAGCCCGGGAAAGCAAGGCCCAAGAGGCACCAGCTCTCCTGCAGCTCGTCTTCCCTGACGCGACTGAAGCCTTGCTGAGGAAGCAGCAGCAAAGTGCTGTTCGCTCCAAGCCAAAGCCTCTGCGAAAGCACAGCATTCGCTGAGAAATGTTCTGCGGGCTGCTGCTGCTTGCCTGAGCCCAGTTTCGCGGTGGGAGAAACCCGTATACAGCAACAACCTCTTTGCCTAGTCATCTCCCCTGGGAAAGCTCACCGTTCCTTGGGAAATCAGAGTTGGGTTTGGGGATGCTGCTGCTGCTTGCCTGAGCTAGTCTCCGAAGCACGGTGCAATATACCCGCATGGAGCGAAATACTCTTTGCCCTAGCATCCCCTCTGCCTGAGAGAGAAGCCAAGTGTGGGGAAGGCGCAGCACATGGCCCCGGAGAAGAGAAAGAGCCGTTGGCTGTGGGGTGGGGAAACGCTCGGGAAGCAGGATAGCCTGCAGTGGCACGAACAGCAGGCCGGTGGCAAGACAAGTGTCACCCGCTCCCTGCGCGGAGAGATGGAAGCCTGGCTGCTAAGGAGAAATGAGGGGACGACTAGGGCAGAGGCGCGTGCTCCACTCTGAGGAAGGAGTCTGGGCAGAAGGCAGGCCTGTCCTGTGCCTCTGGACCCAAGGGGACAGCATCTCCTTGGCCACCTGTCCCAAGGGCAGACTTGGGCTTGCCACCAGGTGCCATACCCGGAACTCACAGAAACAACCCCATGGAGAAACGGGCAGTCAGATGCCGTCTTCCACCAAGATGTGGCAGCGATGTGAGTGGCAGGGGGTGTGCCGGGAAAGAGTGGAGACAGTGACCCACAGTTCCCCATCCCAGTGCACGGGCCGTGTGCAGTGATCCTGTCGCCACTTCTCTCCTGTGTTGAAGGCACTGGCCGAGACCCCGAGTCTGCCTGAGCGCCAAAGCAAAAGGCAAAGCCTTACCTAGCCCTGGGAATGGTAATAGGCATAGAGTGCCATGCTAGGAAACGCAAGCTGCTGCAGGGTTGTGACCATGTCTGCTTAGTTCGGCATAGCAAGGTGAAACCTGGACGTGAACTTGGAGGCCGGAAAAGCAATTCCCAAGAGGCACCAGCTCTCCCGTGGCTCTTCTTCCCTGCTGCGACAGAGCGAACACCCAAGCCTTTCTGAGGAAGGAGCAGCTAAATACGGTTCATGCCAAGCTAAAAACATCTGCGAAAGCTTAGCAGTCGCTGCGAAATCAGAGTCGGTTCTGCGGGCTGCTGTTGCTGCTTGCCTTAGCCTAGTATTCGCAGCACGATGGGAGAAACCCGCCTAGAGCGAAAGCCTCTTTGCCCTGGCATCTCCTCTGGGAAAGCACAGCATTCTTTGGAAAATCAGAGTCCGGACTGAAGGATGCTCCTGTTTGCCAGAGCTGGTCTCCTCAGCATGGTGCAATGAACCCGCATTGAACAAAATCCTCTATGCCTGGGCATCCCCTCTGCCTGAGAGAGAAGCGCGGTTGCGTCTTTGGAAAGAGCCTTAAGGAAAGGGACACGTTTTTCACTTCGCTCCCCAGGAGAATGTCTGTGGAGGTACAGCACGCTGCCCCTGGAGAAGAGCAGGAACCGTTGACCTTCTGGACTGGAAACAGTTGGGAATCAAGAGAGCCGGCCCTGGCAGGCCCCGCGGCCGGTGGCAATACAAGTGTCACCCTCTCCCAGTGCAGAGAGACAGAAGCCTGGCTGCTATGGAGACAGGAGGGGATGAGTAGGACAGGGCGCGTGCTCCACTCTTAGGAAGCAGTCTTTGCAGAAAGCATGCCTGTCCTGAGCCTCTGGGCCCAAGGACACAGCAGCTCCTTGGCCACCTGTCCCTGGGGCAGACATGCGCTAGCCACCAGGCGCCTACGCTGAACTTTCAGAAACAGTTACCTGAAATAACAGGTAGTCAATGCCGTCTTCCTCCAGGATGTGGAAGCCTGGAGGAGGCACGGGGTTTAAGGGGAAGGAGTGGGGATAGTCCACCAAAGCTACCTAATCAGTGCACGGGCGGTTTGCAGGGATCCTGTCACCTATCCTTTCCTGTGGGGAAAGCACTGTCCTAGTCCGCGAGTCCGCCTGAGCGCCAGAGTAAAAGGCCAAGCGACGCCTACATGGGAGATGGTAGTGTGCATAGAGTGCCATCCCTGGCTACGCATGCTACTGTAGGGTTGTGGCTGTGACTGCTTAGTTTGGCCTGGGAGGGTGAACCCAGGACGCGAACATGGAGCCCGGAAAAGCAAGGCCCAAGAGGCACCTGCTCTCCCGCAGCTCTTCTTCCCTGACGCGACTGAAGCCTTGCTGAGGAAGCAGCAGCGAAGTGCTGTTCGCTCCAAGCCAAAGCCTCTGCGAAAGCACAACATTCGCTGAGAAATGTTCTGCGGGCTGCTGCTGCTTGCCTGAGCCCAGTCTCGCGGTGGGAGAACCCGCATACATCGAAAGCCTCTCTGCCTTGGCATCTCCCCTGGGAAAGCACAACGTTCCTTGGGAAATCAGAGTTGGGTTTGGGGATGCTGCTGCTGCTTGCCTGAGCTAGTCTCTGAAGCACGGTGCACAATACCCGCATGGAGCGAAATACTCTTTGCCCTAGCATCCCCTCTGCCTGAGAGAGAAGCCAAGTGTGGGGAAGGCGCAGCACACGGCCCCGGAGAAGAGAAAGAGCCGTTGGCTGTGGGGTGGGGAAACGCTCGGGAAGCAGGATAGCCTGCAGTGGCACGAACAGCAGGCCGGTGGCAAGACAAGTGTCACCCGCTCCCTGCGCGGAGAGATGGAAGCCTGGCTGCTAAGGAGAAATGAGGGGACGACTAGGGCAGAGGCGCGTGCTCCACTCTGAGGAAGGAGTCTGGGCAGAAGGCAGGCCTGTCCTGTGCCTCTGGACCCAAGGGGACAGCATCTCCTTGGCCACCTGTCCCAAGGGCAGACTTGGGCTTGCCACCAGGTGCCATACCCGGAAATCACAGAAACAACCCCATGGAGAAACCGGCAGTCAGATGCCATCTTCCACCAAGATGTGGCAGCGATGTGAGTGGCAGGGGGTCTGCCGGGAAAGAGTGGAGACAGTGACCCACAGTTCCCCATCCCAGTGCACGGGCCGTGTGCAGTGATCCTGTCGCCACTTCTCTCCTGTGTTGAAGGCACTGGCCGAGACCCCGAGTCTGCCTGAGCACCAGAGTAAAAGGCAAAGCCTTACCTACCCCAGGAGATGGTAATAGGCATAGAGGGCCATGCTAGGACACGCACGCTGCTGCAGGGTTGTGACTGTGTCTGCTTAGTTCGGCATAGCAAGGTGAAGCACGGGCGTGAACTTGGAGCCCGGGAAAGCAAGGCCCAAGAGGCACCAGCTCTCCTGCAGCTCGTCTTCCCTGACGCGACTGAAGCCTTGCTGAGGAAGCAGCAGCAAAGTGCTGTTCGCTCCAAGCCAAAGCCTCTGCGAAAGCACAGCATTCGCTGAGAAATGTTCTGCGGGCTGCTGCTGCTTGACTGAGCCCAGACTCGTGGTGGGAGAAACCCGTATACAGCAACAACCTCTTTGCCTAGGCATCTCCCCTGGGAAAGCTCACCGTTCCTTGGGAAATCAGAGTTGGGTTTGGGGATGCTGCTGCTGCTTGCCTGAGCTAGTCTCCGAAGCACGGTGCAAGATACCCGCATAGAGAGAAATACTCTTTGCCCTAGCATCCCCTCTGCCTGAGAGAGAAGCCAAGTGTGGGGAAGGCGCAGCACACGGCCCCGGAGAAGAGAAGGAGCCGTTGGCTGTGGGGTCGGGAAACGCTCGGGAAGCAGGATAGCCTGCAGTGGCACGAACAGCAGGCCGGTGGCAAGACAAGTGTCACCCGCTCCCTGCGCGGAGAGATGGAAGCCTGGCTGCTAAGGAGAAATGAGGGGACGACTAGGGCAGAGGCGCGTGCTCCACTCTGAGGAAGGAGTCTGGGCAGAAGGCAGGCCTGTCCTGTGCCTCTGGACCCAAGGGGACAGCATCTCCTTGGCCACCTGTCCCAAGGGCAGACTTGGGCTTGCCACCAGGTGCCATACCCGGAACTCACAGAAACAACCCCATGGAGAAACGGGCAGTCAGATGCCGTCTTCCACCAAGATGTGGCAGCGATGTGAGTGGCAGGGGGTGTGCCGGGAAAGAGTGGAGACAGTGACCCACAGTTCCTCATCCCAGTGTACGGGCCGTGTGCAGTGATCCTGTCGCCACTTCTCTCCTGTGTTGAAGGCACTGGCCGAGACCCCGAGTCTGCCTGAGCACCAGAGTAAAAGGCAAAGCCTTACCTACCCCAGGAGATGGTAATAGGCATAGAGGGCCATGCTAGGACACGCACGCTCCTGCAGGGTTGTGACTGTGTCTGCTTAGTTCGGCAAAGCAAGTTGAAGCCCGGGAGTGATCTTGGAGCCCGGGAAAGCAAGGCCCAAGAGGCATCAGCTCTCCTGCAGCTCGTCTTCCCTGACGCGACTGAAGCCTTGCTGAGGAAGCAGCAGCGAAGTGCTGTTCGCTCCAAGCCAAAGCCTCTGCGAAAGCACAGCATTCGCTGAGAAATGTTCTGCGGGCTGCTGCTGCTTGCCTGAGCCCTGTCTCGCGGTGGGAGAAACCCAAATAAAGCAACAACCTCTTTGCCTAGGCATCTTCCCTGGGAAAGCTCACCGTTCCTTGGGAAATCAGAGTTGGGTTTGGGGATGCTGCTGCTGCTTGCCTGAGCTAGTCTCCGAAACACGGTGCAAGATACCCGCATGGAGCGAAATACTCTTTGCCCTAGCATCCCCTCTGCCTGAGAGAGAAGCCAAGTGTGGGGAAGGCGCAGCACACGGCCCCGAAGAAGAGAAGGAGCCGTTGGCCGTGGAGTCGGGAAACGCTCGGGAAGCAGGATAGCCTGCAGTGGCACGAACAGCAGGCCGGTGGCAAGACAAGTGTCACCCGCTCCCTGCGCGGAGAGATGGAAGCCTGGCTGCTAAGGAGAAATGAGGGGACGACTAGGGCAGAGGCGCGTGCTCCACTCTGAGGAAGGAGTCTGGGCAGAAGGCAGGCCTGTCCTGTGCCTCTGGACCCAAGGGGACAGCATCTCCTTGGCCACCTGTCCCAAGGGCAGACTTGGGCTTGCCACCAGGTGCCATACCCGGAACTCACAGAAACAACCCCATGGAGAAACGGGCAGTCAGATGCCGTCTTCCACCAAGATGTGGCAGCGATGTGAGTGGCAGGGGGTGTGCCGGGAAAGAGTGGAGACAGTGACCCACAGTTCCCCATCCCAGTGCACGGGCCGTGTGCAGTGATCCTGTCGCCACTTCTCTCCTGTGTTGAAGGCACTGGCCGAGACCCCGAGTCTGCCTGAGCGCCAAAGCAAAAGGCAAAGCCTTACCTAGCCCTGGGGATGGTAATAGGCATAGAGGGCCATGCTAGGACACGCACGCTGCTGCAGGGTTGTGACTGTGTCTGCTTAGTTCGGCATAGCAAGGGGAAGCCCGGGCGTGAACTTGGAGCCCGGGAAAGCAAGGCCCAAGAGGCACCAGCTCTCCTGCAGCTCGTCTTCCCTGACGCGACTGAAGCCTTGCTGAGGAAGCAGCAGCAAAGTGCTGTTCGCTCCAAGCCAAAGCCTCTGCGAAAGCACAGCATTCGCTGAGAAATGTTCTGCGGGCTGCTGCTGCTTGCCTGAGCCCTGTCTCGCGGTGGGAGAAACCCAAATAAAGCAACAACCTCTTTGCCTAGGCATCTTCCCTGGGAAAGCTCACCGTTCCTTGGGAAATCAGAGTTGGGTTTGGGGATGCTGCTGCTGCTTGCCTGAGCTAGTCTCCGAAACACTGTGCAAGATACCCGCATGGAGCGAAATACTCTTTGCCCTAGCATCCCCTCTGCCTGAGAGAGAAGCCAAGTGTGGGGAAGGCGCAGCACACGGCCCCGAAGAAGAGAAGGAGCCGTTGGCCGTGGAGTCGGGAAACGCTCGGGAAGCAGGATAGCCTGCAGTGGCACGAACAGCAGGCCGGTGGCAAGACAAGTGTCACCCGCTACCTGCGCGGAGAGATGGAAGCCTGGCTGCTAAGGAGCAATGAGGGGACGACTAGGGCAGAGGCGCGTGCTCCACTCTGAGGAAGGAGTCTGGGCAGAAGGCAGGCCTGTCCTGTGCCTCTGGACCCAAGGGGACAGCATCTCCTTGGCCACCTGTCCCAAGGGCAGACTTGGGCTTGCCACCAGGTGCCATACCCGGAACTCACAGAAACAACCCCATGGAGAAACGGGCAGTCAGATGCCGTCTTCCACCAAGATGTGGCAGCGATGTGAGTGGCAGGGGGTGTGCCGGGAAAGAGTGGAGACAGTGACCCACAGTTCCCCATCCCAGTGCACGGGCCGTGTGCAGTGATCCTGTCGCCACTTCTCTCCTGTGTTGAAGGCACTGGCCGAGACCCCGAGTCTGCCTGAGCACCAAAGCAAAAGGCAAAGCCTTACCTAGCCCTGGGGATGGTAATAGGCATAGAGGGCCATGCTAGGACACGCACGCTCCTGCAGGGTTGTGACTGTGTCTGCTTAGTTCGGCATAGCAAGGGGAAGCCCGGGCGTGAACTTGGAGCCCGGGAAAGCAAGGCCCAAGAGGCACCAGCTCTCCTGCAGCTCGTCTTCCCTGACGCGACTGAAGCCTTGCTGAGGAAGCAGCAGCAAAGTGCTGTTCGCTCCAAGCCAAAGCCTCTGCGAAAGCACAGCATTCGCTGAGAAATGTTCTGCGGGCTGCTGCTGCTTGCCTGAGCCCAGTTTCGCGGTGGGAGAAACCCGTATACAGCAACAACCTCTTTGCCAAGGCATCTCCCCTGGGAAAGCTCACCGTTCCTTGGGAAATCAGAGTTGGGTTTGGGGATACTGCTGCTGCTTGCCTGAGCTAGTCTCTGAAGCACGGTGCAAGATACCCGCATGGAGCGAAATACTCTTTGCCCTAGCATCCCCTCTGCCTGAGAGAGAAGCCAAGTGTGGGGAAGGCGCAGCACATGGCCCCGGAGAAGAGAAAGAGCCGTTGGCTGTGGGGTGGGGAAACGCTCGGGAAGCAGGATAGCCTGCAGTGGCACGAACAGCAGGCCGGTGGCAAGACAAGTGTCACCCGCTCCCTGCGCGGAGAGATGGAAGCCTGGCTGCTAAGGAGAAATGAGGGGACGACTAGGGCAGAGGCGCGTGCTCCACTCTGAGGAAGGAGTCTGGGCAGAAGGCAGGCCTGTCCTGTGCCTCTGGACCCAAGGGGACAGCATCTCCTTGGCCACCTGTCCCAAGGGCAGACTTGGGCTTGCCACCAGGTGCCATACCCGGAACTCACAGAAACAACCCCATGGAGAAACGGGCAGTCAGATGCCGTCTTCCACCAAGATGTGGCAGCGATGTGAGTGG
The DNA here is from genome assembly GCF_964662115.1 of Mustela nivalis. Classification (NCBI taxonomy): domain Eukaryota; kingdom Metazoa; phylum Chordata; class Mammalia; order Carnivora; family Mustelidae; genus Mustela; species Mustela nivalis. The sequence continues at coordinate 578,874 of NW_028136320.1, read as the reverse complement.
CAGGGGGTGTGCCGGGAAAGAGTGGAGACAGTGACCCACAGTTCCCCATCCCAGTGCACGGGCCGTGTGCAGTGATCCTGTCGCCACTTCTCTCCTGTGTTGAAGGCACTGGCCGAGACCCCGAGTCTGCCTGAGCGCCAAAGCAAAAGGCAAAGCCTTACCTAGCCCAGGAGATGGTAATAGGCATAGAGTGCCATGCTAGGAAACGCAAGCTGCTGCAGGGTTGTGACCATGTCTGCTTAGTTCGGCATAGCAAGGTGAAACCTGGACGTGAACTTGGAGGCCGGAAAAGCAATTCCCAAGAGGCACCAGCTCTCCCGTGGCTCTTCTTCCCTGCTGCGACAGAGCGAACACCCAAGCCTTTCTGAGGAAGGAGCAGCTAAATACGGTTCATGCCAAGCTAAAAACATCTGCGAAAGCTTAGCAGTCGCTGCGAAATCAGAGTCGGTTCTGCGGGCTGCTGTTGCTGCTTGCCTTAGCCTAGTATTCGCAGCACGATGGGAGAAACCCGCCTAGAGCGAAAGCCTCTTTGCCCTGGCATCTCCTCTGGGAAAGCACAGCATTCTTTGGAAAATCAGAGTCCGGACTGAAGGATGCTCCTGTTTGCCAGAGCTGGTCTCCTCAGCATGGTGCAATGAACCTGCATTGAACAAAATCCTCTATGCCTGGGCATCCCCTCTGCCTGAGAGAGAAGCGCGGTTGCGTCTTTGGAAAGAGCCTTAAGGAAAGGGACACGTTTTTCACTTCGCTCCCCAGGAGAATGTCTGTGGAGGTACAGCACGCTGCCCCTGGAGAAGAGCAGGAACCGTTGACCTTCTGGACTGGAAACAGTTGGGAATCAAGAGAGCCGGCCCTGGCAGGCCCTGCGGCCGGTGGCAATACAAGTGTCACCCTCTCCCAGTGCAGAGAGACAGAAGCCTGGCTGCTATGGAGACAGGAGGGGATGAGTAGGACAGGGCGCGTGCTCCACTCTTAGGAAGCAGTCTTTGCAGAAAGCATGCCTGTCCTGAGCCTCTGGGCCCAAGGACACAGCAGCTCCTTGGCCACCTGTCCCTGGGGCAGACATGCGCTAGCCACCAGGCGCCTACGCTGAACTTTCAGAAACAGTTACCTGAAATAACAGGTAGTCAATGCCGTCTTCCTCCAGGATGTGGAAGCCTGGAGGAGGCACGGGGTTTAAGGGGAAGGAGTGGGGATAGTCCACCAAAGCTACCTAATCAGTGCACGGGCGGTTTGCAGGGATCCTGTCACCTATCCTTTCCTGTGGGGAAAGCACTGTCCTAGTCCGCGAGTCCGCCTGAGCGCCAGAGTAAAAGGCCAAGCGACGCCTACATGGGAGATGGTAGTGTGCATAGAGTGCCATCCCTGGCTACGCATGCTACTGTAGGGTTGTGGCTGTGACTGCTTAGTTTGGCCTGGGAGGGTGAACCCAGGACGCGAACATGGAGCCCGGAAAAGCAAGGCCCAAGAGGCACCTGCTCTCCCGCAGCTCTTCTTCCCTGACGCGACTGAAGCCTTGCTGAGGAAGCAGCAGCGAAGTGCTGTTCGCTCCAAGCCAAAGCCTCTGCGAAAGCACAACATTGGCTGAGAAATGTTCTGCGGGCTGCTGCTGCTTGCCTGAGCCCAGTCTCGCGGTGGGAGAACCCGCATACATCGAAAGCCTCTCTGCCTTGGCATCTCCCCTGGGAAAGCACAACGTTCCTTGGGAAATCAGAGTTGGGTTTGGGGATGCTGCTGCTGCTTGCCTGAGCTAGTCTCTGAAGCACGGTGCACGATACCCGCATGGAGCGAAATACTCTTTGCCCTAGCATCCCCTCTGCCTGAGAGAGAAGCCAAGTGTGGGGAAGGCGCAGCACACGGCCCCGGAGAAGAGAAAGAGCCGTTGGCCGTGGGGTGGGGAAACGCTCGGGAAGCAGGATAGCCTGCAGTGGCACGAACAGCAGGCCGGTGGCAAGACAAGTGTCACCCGCTCCCTGCGCGGAGAGATGGAAGCCTGGCTGCTAAGGAGAAATGAGGGGACGACTAGGGCAGAGGCGCGTGCTCCACTCTGAGGAAGGAGTCTGGGCAGAAGGCAGGCCTGTCCTGTGCCTCTGGACCCAAGGGGACAGCATCTCCTTGGCCACCTGTCCCAAGGGCAGACTTGGGCTTGCCACCAGGTGCCATACCCGGAACTCACAGAAACAACCCCATGGAGAAACGGGCAGTCAGATGCCATCTTCCACCAAGATGTGGCAGCGATGTGAGTGGCAGGGGGTCTGCCGGGAAAGAGTGGAGACAGTGACCCACAGTTCCCCATCCCAGTGCACGGGCCGTGTGCAGTGATCCTGTCGCCACTTCTCTCCTGTGTTGAAGGCACTGGCCGAGACCCCGAGTCTGCCTGAGCACCAGAGTAAAAGGCAAAGCCTTACCTACCCCAGGAGATGGTAATAGGCATAGAGAGCCATGCTAGGACACGCACGCTGCTGCAGGGTTGTGACTGTGTCTGCTTAGTTCGGCATAGCAAGGTTAAGCACGGGCGTGAACTTGGAGCCCGGGAAAGCAAGGCCCAAGAGGCACCAGCTCTCCTGCAGCTCGTCTTCCCTGACGCGACTGAAGCCTTGCTGAGGAAGCAGCAGCAAAGTGCTGTTCGCTCCAAGCCAAAGCCTCTGCGAAAGCACAGCATTCGCTGAGAAATGTTCTGCGGGCTGCTGCTGCTTGCCTGAGCCCAGTCTCGCGGTGGGAGAAACCCGTATACAGCAACAACCTCTTTGCCTAGGCATCTCCCCTGGGAAAGCTCACCGTTCCTTGGGAAATCAGAGTTGGGTTTGGGGATGCTGCTGCTGCTTGCCTGAGCTAGTCTCCGAAGCACGGTGCAAGATTCCCGCATGGAGCGAAATACTCTTTGCCCTAGCATCCCCTCTGCCTGAGAGAGAAGCCAAGTGTGGGGAAGGCGCAGCACACGGCCCCGGAGAAGAGAAGGAGCCGTTGGCTGTGGGGTCGGGAAACACTCGGGAAGCAGGATAGCCTGCAGTGGCACGAACAGCAGGCCGGTGGCAAGACAAGTGTCACCCGCTCCCTGCGCGGAGTGATGGAAGCCTGGCTGCTAAGGAGAAATGAGGGGACGACTAGGGCAGAGGCGCGTGCTCCACTCTGAGGAAGGAGTCTGGGCAGAAGGCAGGCCTGTCCTGTGCCTCTGGACCCAAGGGGACAGCATCTCCTTGGCCACCTGTCCCAAGGGCAGACTTGGGCTTGCCACCAGGTGCCATACCCGGAACTCACAGAAACAACCCCATGGAGAAACGGGCAGTCAGATGCCGTCTTCCACCAAGATGTGGCAGCGATGTGAGTGGCAGGGGGTGTGCCGGGAAAGAGTGGAGACAGTGACCCACAGTTCCTCATCCCAGTGTACGGGCCGTGTGCAGTGATCCTGTCGCCACTTCTCTCCTGTGTTGAAGGCACTGGCCGAGACCCCGAGTCTGCCTGAGCACCAGAGTAAAAGGCAAAGCCTTACCTACCCCAGGAGATGGTAATAGGCATAGAGGGCCATGCTAGGACACGCACGCTCCTGCAGGGTTGTGACTGTGTCTGCTTAGTTCGGCAAAGCAAGTTGAAGCCCGGGCGTGATCTTGGAGCCCGGGCAAGCAAGGCCCAAGAGGCATCAGCTCTCCTGCAGCTCGTCTTCCCTGACGCGACTGAAGCCTTGCTGAGGAAGCAGCAGCGAAGTGCTGTTCGCTCCAAGCCAAAGCCTCTGCGAAAGCACAGCATTCGCTGAGAAATGTTCTGCGGGCTGCTGCTGCTTGCCTGAGCCCTGTCTCGCGGTGGGAGAAACCCAAATAAAGCAACAACCTCTTTGCCTAGGCATCTTCCCTGGGAAAGCTCACCGTTCCTTGGGAAATCAGAGTTGGGTTTGGGGATGCTGCTGCTGCTTGCCTGAGCTAGTCTCCGAAACACGGTGCAAGATACCCGCATGGAGCGAAATACTCTTTGCCCTAGCATCCCCTCTGCCTGAGAGAGAAGCCAAGTGTGGGGAAGGCGCAGCACATGGCCCCGAAGAAGAGAAGGAGCCGTTGGCCGTGGGGTCGGGAAACGCTCGGGAAGCAGGATAGCCTGCAGTGGCACGAACAGCAGGCCGGTGGCAAGACAAGTGTCACCCGATCCCTGCGCGGAGAGATGGAAGCCTGGCTGCTAAGGAGAAATGAGGGGACGACTAGGGCAGAGGCGCGTGCTCCACTCTGAGGAAGGAGTCTGGGCAGAAGGCAGGCCTGTCCTGTGCCTCTGGACCCAAGGGGACAGCATCTCCTTGGCCACCTGTCCCAAGGGCAGACTTGGGCTTGCCACCAGGTGCCATACCCGGAACTCACAGAAACAACCCCATGGAGAAACGGGCAGTCAGATGCCGTCTTCCACCAAGATGTGGCAGCGATGTGAGTGGCAGGGGGTGTGCCGGGAAAGAGTGGAGACAGTGACCCACAGTTCCCCATACCAGTGCACGGGCCGTGTGCAGTGATCCTGTCGCCACTTCTCTCCTGTGTTGAAGGCACTGGCCGAGACCCCGAGTCTGCCTGAGCGCCAAAGCAAAAGGCAAAGCCTTACCTAGCCCTGGGGATGGTAATAGGCATAGAGGGCCATGCTAGGACACGCACGCTCCTGCAGGGTTGTGACTGTGTCTGCTTAGTTCGGCATAGCAAGGGGAAGCCCGGGCGTGAACTTGGAGCCCGGGAAAGCAAGGCCCAAGAGGCACCAGCTCTCCTGCAGCTCGTCTTCCCTGACGCGACTGAAGCCTTGCTGAGGAAGCAGCAGCAAAGTGCTGTTCGCTCCAAGCCAAAGCCTCTGCGAAAGCACAGCATTCGCTGAGAAATGTTCTGCGGGCTGCTGCTGCTTGCCTGAGCCCAGTCTCGCGGTGGGAGAAACCCGTATACAGCAACAACCTCTTTGCCAAGGCATCTCCCCTGGGAAAGCTCACCGTTCCTTGGGAAATCAGAGTTGGGTTTGGGGATACTGCTGCTGCTTGCCTGAGCTAGTCTCTGAAGCACGGTGCAAGATACCCGCATGGAGCGAAATACTCTTTGCCCTAGCATCCCCTCTGCCTGAGAGAGAAGCCAAGTGTGGGGAAGGCGCAGCACATGGCCCCGGAGAAGAGAAAGAGCCGTTGGCTGTGGGGTGGGGAAACGCTCGGGAAGCAGGATAGCCTGCAGTGGCACGAACAGCAGGCCGGTGGCAAGACAAGTGTCACCCGCTCCCTGCGCGGTGAGATGGAAGCCTGGCTGCTAAGGAGAAATGAGGGGACGACTAGGGCAGAGGCGCGTGCTCCACTCTGAGGAAGGAGTCTGGGCAGAAGGCAGGCCTGTCCTGTGCCTCTGGACCCAAGGGGACAGCATCTCCTTGGCCACCTGTCCCAAGGGCAGACTTGGGCTTGCCACCAGGTGCCATACCCGGAACTCACAGAAACAACCCCATGGAGAAACGGGCAGTTAGATGCCGTCTTCCACCAAGATGTGGCAGCGATGTGAGTGGCAGGGGGTGTGCCGGGAAAGAGTGGAGACAGTGACCCACAGTTCCCCATCCCAGTGCACGGGCCGTGTGCAGTGATCCTGTCGCCACTTCTCTCCTGTGTTGAAGGCACTGGCCGAGACCCCGAGTCTGCCTGAGCGCCAAAGCAAAAGGCAAAGCCTTACCTAGCCCTGGGGATGGTAATAGGCATAGAGTGCCATGCTAGGAAACGCAAGCTGCTGCAGGGTTGTGACCATGTCTGCTTAGTTCGGCATAGCAAGGTGAAACCTGGACGTGAACTTGGAGGCCGGAAAAGCAATTCCCAAGAGGCACCAGCTCTCCCGTGGCTCTTCTTCCCTGCTGCGACAGAGCGAACACCCAAGCCTTTCTGAGGAAGGAGCAGCTAAATACGGTTCATGCCAAGCTAAAAACATCTGCGAAAGCTTAGCAGTCGCTGCGAAATCAGAGTCGGTTCTGCGGGCTGCTGTTGCTGCTTGCCTTAGCCTAGTATTCGCAGCACGATGGGAGAAACCCGCCTAGAGCGAAAACCTCTTTGCCCTGGCATCTCCTCTGGGAAAGCACAGCATTCTTTGGAAAATCAGAGTCCGGACTGAAGGATGCTCCTGTTTGCCAGAGCTGGTCTCCTCAGCATGGTGCAATGAACCTGCATTGAACAAAATCTTCTATGCCTGGGCATCCCCTCTGCCTGAGAGAGAAGCGCGGTTGCGTCTTTGGAAAGAGCCTTAAGGAAAGGGACACGTTTTTCACTTCGCTCCCCAGGAGAATGTCTGTGGAGGTACAGCACGCTGCCCCTGGAGAAGAGCAGGAACCGTTGACCTTCTGGACTGGAAACAGTTGGGAATCAAGAGAGCCGGCCCTGGCAGGCCCTGCGGCCGGTGGCAATACAAGTGTCACCCTCTCCCAGTGCAGAGAGACAGAAGCCTGGCTGCTATGGAGACAGGAGGGGATGAGTAGGACAGGGCGCGTGCTCCACTCTTAGGAAGCAGTCTTTGCAGAAAGCATGCCTGTCCTGAGCCTCTGGGCCCAAGGACACAGCAGCTCCTTGGCCACCTGTCCCTGGGGCAGACATGCGCTAGCCACCAGGCGCCTACGCTGAACTTTCAGAAACAGTTACCTGAAATAACAGGTAGTCAATGCCGTCTTCCTCCAGGATGTGGAAGCCTGGAGGAGGCACGGGGTTTAAGGGGAAGGAGTGGGGATAGTCCACCAAAGCTACCTAATCAGTGCACGGGCGGTTTGTAGGGATCCTGTCACCTATCCTTTCCTGTGGGGAAAGCACTGTCCTAGTCCGCGAGTCCGCCTGAGCGCCAGAGTAAAAGGCCAAGCGACGCCTACATGGGAGATGGTAGTGTGCATAGAGTGCCATCCCTGGCTACGCATGCTACTGTAGGGTTGTGGCTGTGACTGCTTAGTTTGGCCTGGGAGGGTGAACCCAGGACGCGAACATGGAGCCCGGAAAAGCAAGGCCCAAGAGGCACCTGCTCTCCCGCAGCTCTTCTTCCCTGACGCGACTGAAGCCTTGCTGAGGAAGCAGCAGCGAAGTGCTGTTCGCTCCAAGCCAAAGCCTCTGCGAAAGCACAACATTCGCTGAGAAATGTTCTGCGGGCTGCTGCTGCTTGCCTGAGCCCAGTCTCGCGGTGGGAGAACCCGCATACATCGAAAGCCTCTCTGCCTTGGCATCTCCCCTGGGAAAGCACAACGTTCCTTGGGAAATCAGAGTTGGGTTTGGGGATGCTGCTGCTGCTTGCCTGAGCTAGTCTCTGAAGCACGGTGCACGATACCCGCATGGAGCGAAATACTCTTTGCCCTAGCATCCCCTCTGCCTGAGAGAGAAGCCAAGTGTGGGGAAGGCGCAGCACACGGCCCCGGAGAAGAGAAAGAGCCGTTGGCCGTGGGGTGGGGAAACGCTCGGGAAGCAGGATAGCCTGCAGTGGCACGAACAGCAGGCCGGTGGCAAGACAAGTGTCACCCGCTCCCTGCGCGGAGAGATGGAAGCCTGGCTGCTAAGGAGAAATGAGGGGACGACTAGGGCAGAGGCGCGTGCTCCACTCTGAGGAAGGAGTCTGGGCAGAAGGCAGGCCTGTCCTGTGCCTCTGGACCCAAGGGGACAGCATCTCCTTGGCCACCTGTCCCAAGGGCAGACTTGGGCTTGCCACCAGGTGCCATACCCGGAACTCACAGAAACAACCCCCATGGAGAAACGGGCAGTCAGATGCCATCTTCCACCAAGATGTGGCAGCGATGTGAGTGGCAGGGGGTCTGCCGGGAAAGAGTGGAGACAGTGACCCACAGTTCCCCATCCCAGTGCACGGGCCGTGTGCAGTGATCCTGTCGCCACTTCTCTCCTGTGTTGAAGGCACTGGCCGAGACCCCGAGTCTGCCTGAGCACCAGAGTAAAAGGCAAAGCCTTACCTACCCCAGGAGATGGTAATAGGCATAGAGAGCCATGCTAGGACACGCACGCTGCTGCAGGGTTGTGACTGTGTCTGCTTAGTTCGGCATAGCAAGGTGAAGCACGGGCGTGAACTTGGAGCCCGGGAAAGCAAGGCCCAAGAGGCACCAGCTCTCCTGCAGCTCGTCTTCCCTGACGCGACTGAAGCCTTGCTGAGGAAGCAGCAGCAAAGTGCTGTTCGCTCCAAGCCAAAGCCTCTGCGAAAGCACAGCATTCGCTGAGAAATGTTCTGCGGGCTGCTGCTGCTTGCCTGAGCCCAGTCTCGCGGTGGGAGAAACCCGTATACAGCAACAACCTCTTTGCCTAGGCATCTCCCCTGGGAAAGCTCACCGTTCCTTGGGAAATCAGAGTTGGGTTTGGGGATGCTGCTGCTGCTTGCCTGAGCTAGTCTCCGAAGCACGGTGCAAGATTCCCGCATGGAGCGAAATACTCTTTGCCCTAGCATCCCCTCTGCCTGAGAGAGAAGCCAAGTGTGGGGAAGGCGCAGCACACGGCCCTGGAGAAGAGAAGGAGCCGTTGGCTGTGGGGTCGGGAAACACTCGGGAAGCAGGATAGCCTGCAGTGGCACGAACAGCAGGCCGGTGGCAAGACAAGTGTCACCCGCTCCCTGCGCGGAGAGATGGAAGCCTGGCTGCTAAGGAGAAATGAGGGGACGACTAGGGCAGAGGCGCGTGCTCCACTCTGAGGAAGGAGTCTGGGCAGAAGGCAGGCCTGTCCTGTGCCTCTGGACCCAAGGGGACAGCATCTCCTTGGCCACCTGTCCCAAGGGCAGACTTGGGCTTGCCACCAGGTGCCATACCCGGAACTCACAGAAACAACCCCATGGAGAAACGGGCAGTCAGATGCCGTCTTCCACCAAGATGTGGCAGCGATGTGAGTGGCAGGGGGTGTGCCGGGAAAGAGTGGAGACAGTGACCCACAGTTCCTCATCCCAGTGTACGGGCCGTGTGCAGTGATCCTGTCGCCACTTCTCTCCTGTGTTGAAGGCACTGGCCGAGACCCCGAGTCTGCCTGAGCACCAGAGTAAAAGGCAAAGCCTTACCTACCCCAGGAGATGGTAATAGGCATAGAGGGCCATGCTAGGACACGCACGCTCCTGCAGGGTTGTGACTGTGTCTGCTTAGTTCGGCAAAGCAAGTTGAAGCCCGGGCGTGATCTTGGAGCCCGGGAAAGCAAGGCCCAAGAGGCATCAGCTCTCCTGCAGCTCGTCTTCCCTGACGCGACTGAAGCCTTGCTGAGGAAGCAGCAGCGAAGTGCTGTTCGCTCCAAGCCAAAGCCTCTGCGAAAGCACAGCATTCGCTGAGAAATGTTCTGCGGGCTGCTGCTGCTTGCCTGAGCCCTGTCTCGCGGTGGGAGAAACCCAAATAAAGCAACAACCTCTTTGCCTAGGCATCTTCCCTGGGAAAGCTCACCGTTCCTTGGGAAATCAGAGTTGGGTTTGGGGATGCTGCTGCTGCTTGCCTGAGCTAGTCTCCGAAACACGGTGCAAGATACCCGCATGGAGCGAAATACTCTTTGCCCTAGCATCCCCTCTGCCTGAGAGAGAAGCCAAGTGTGGGGAAGGCGCAGCACATGGCCCCGAAGAAGAGAAGGAGCCGTTGGCCGTGGGGTCGGGAAACGCTCGGGAAGCAGGATAGCCTGCAGTGGCACGAACAGCAGGCCGGTGGCAAGACAAGTGTCACCCGATCCCTGCGCGGAGAGATGGAAGCCTGGCTGCTAAGGAGAAATGAGGGGACGACTAGGGCAGAGGCGCGTGCTCCACTCTGAGGAAGGAGTCTGGGCAGAAGGCAGGCCTGTCCTGTGCCTCTGGACCCAAGGGGACAGCATCTCCTTGGCCACCTGTCACAAGGGCAGACTTGGGCTTGCCACCAGGTGCCATACCCGGAACTCACAGAAACAACCCCATGGAGAAACGGGCAGTCAGATGCCGTCTTCCACCAAGATGTGGCAGCGATGTGAGTGGCAGGGGGTGTGCGGGAAAGAGTGGAGACAGTGACCCACAGTTCCCCATCCCAGTGCACGGGCCGTGTGCAGTGATCCTGTCGCCACTTCTCTCCTGTGTTGAAGGCACTGGCCGAGACCCCGAGTCTGCCTGAGCGCCAAAGCAAAAGGCAAAGCCTTACCTAGCCCTGGGGATGGTAATAGGCATAGAGGGCCATGCTAGGACACGCACGCTGCTGCAGGGTTGTGACTGTGTCTGCTTAGTTCGGCATAGCAAGGGGAAGCCCGGGCGTGAACTTGGAGCCCGGGAAAGCAAGGCCCAAGAGGCACCAGCTCTCCTGCAGCTCGTCTTCCCTGACGCGACTGAAGCCTTGCTGAGGAAGCAGCAGCAAAGTGCTGTTCGCTCCAAGCCAAAGCCTCTGCGAAAGCACAGCATTCGCTGAGAAATGTTCTGCGGGCTGCTGCTGCTTGCCTGAGCCCAGTCTCGCGGTGCGAGAAACCCGTATACAGCAACAACCTCTTTGCCTAGGCATCTCCCCTGGGAAAGCTCACCGTTCCTTGGGAAATCAGAGTTGGGTTTGGGGATGCTGCTGCTGCTTGCCTGAGGTAGTCTCCGAAACACGGTGCAAGATACCCGCATGGAGCGAAATACTCTTTGCCCTAGCATCCCCTCTGCCTGAGAGAGAAGCCAAGTGTGGGGAAGGCGCAGCACATGGCCCCGGAGAAGAGAAAGAGCCGTTGGCTGTGGGGTGGGGAAACGCTCGGGAAGCAGGATAGCCTGCAGTGGCACGAACAGCAGGCCGGTGGCAAGACAAGTGTCACCCGCTCCCTGCGCGGAGAGATGGAAGCCTGGCTGCTAAGGAGAAATGAGGGGACGACTAGGGCAGAGGCGCGTGCTCCACTCTGAGGAAGGAGTCTGGGCAGAAGGCAGGCCTGTCCTGTGCCTCTGGACCCAAGGGGACAGCATCTCCTTGGCCACCTGTCCCAAGGGCAGACTTGGGCTTGCCACCAGGTGCCATACCCGGAACTCACAGAAACAACCCCATGGAGAAACGGGCAGTCAGATGCCGTCTTCCACCAAGATGTGGCAGCGATGTGAGTGGCAGGGGGTGTGCCGGGAAAGAGTGGAGACAGTGACCCACAGTTCCCCATCCCAGTGCACGGGCCGTGTGCAGTGATCCTGTCGCCACTTCTCTCCTGTGTTGAAGGCACTGGCCGAGACCCCGAGTCTGCCTGAGCGCCAAAGCAAAAGGCAAAGCCTTACCTAGCCCTGGGAATGGTAATAGGCATAGAGTGCCATGCTAGGAAACGCAAGCTGCTGCAGGGTTGTGACCATGTCTGCTTAGTTCGGCATAGCAAGGTGAAACCTGGACGTGAACTTGGAGGCCGGAAAAGCAATTCCCAAGAGGCACCAGCTCTCCCGTGGCTCTTCTTCCCTGCTGCGACAGAGCGAACACCCAAGCCTTTCTGAGGAAGGAGCAGCTAAATACGGTTCATGCCAAGCTAAAAACATCTGCGAAAGCTTAGCAGTCGCTGCGAAATCAGAGTCGGTTCTGCGGGCTGCTGTTGCTGCTTGCCTTAGCCTAGTATTCGCAGCACGATGGGAGAAACCCGCCTAGAGCGAAAGCCTCTTTGCCCTGGCATCTCCTCTGGGAAAGCACAGCATTCTTTGGAAAATCAGAGTCCGGACTGAAGGATGCTCCTGTTTGCCAGAGCTGGTCTCCTCAGCATGGTGCAATGAACCCGCATTGAACAAAATCCTCTATGCCTGGGCATCCCCTCTGCCTGAGAGAGAAGCGCGGTTGCGTCTTTGGAAAGAGCCTTAAGGAAAGGGACACGTTTTTCACTTCGCTCCCCAGGAGAATGTCTGTGGAGGTACAGCACGCTGCCCCTGGAGAAGAGCAGGAACCGTTGACCTTCTGGACTGGAAACAGTTGGGAATCAAGAGAGCCGGCCCTGGCAGGCCCCGCGGCCGGTGGCAATACAAGTGTCACCCTCTCCCAGTGCAGAGAGACAGAAGCCTGGCTGCTATGGAGACAGGAGGGGATGAGTAGGACAGGGCGCGTGCTCCACTCTTAGGAAGCAGTCTTTGCAGAAAGCATGCCTGTCCTGAGCCTCTGGGCCCAAGGACACAGCAGCTCCTTGGCCACCTGTCCCTGGGGCAGACATGCGCTAGCCACCAGGCGCCTACGCTGAACTTTCAGAAACAGTTACCTGAAATAACAGGTAGTCAATGCCGTCTTCCTCCAGGATGTGGAAGCCTGGAGGAGGCACGGGGTTTAAGGGGAAGGAGTGGGGATAGTCCACCAAAGCTACCTAATCAGTGCACGGGCGGTTTGCAGGGATCCTGTCACCTATCCTTTCCTGTGGGGAAAGCACTGTCCTAGTCCGCGAGTCCGCCTGAGCGCCAGAGTAAAAGGCCAAGCGACGCCTACATGGGAGATGGTAGTGTGCATAGAGTGCCATCCCTGGCTACGCATGCTACTGTAGGGTTGTGGCTGTGACTGCTTAGTTTGGCCTGGGAGGGTGAACCCAGGACGCGAACATGGAGCCCGGAAAAGCAAGGCCCAAGAGGCACCTGCTCTCCCGCAGCTCTTCTTCCCTGACGCGACTGAAGCCTTGCTGAGGAAGCAGCAGCGAAGTGCTGTTCGCTCCAAGCCAAAGCCTCTGCGAAAGCACAACATTCGCTGAGAAATGTTCTGCGGGCTGCTGCTGCTTGCCTGAGCCCAGTCTCGCGGTGGGAGAACCCGCATACATCGAAAGCCTCTCTGCCTTGGCATCTCCCCTGGGAAAGCACAACGTTCCTTGGGAAATCAGAGTTGGGTTTGGGGATGCTGCTGCTGCTTGCCTGAGCTAGTCTCTGAAGCACGGTGCACGATACCCGCATGGAGCGAAATACTCTTTGCCCTAGCATCCCCTCTGCCTGAGAGAGAAGCCAAGTGTGGGGAAGGCGCAGCACACGGCCCCGGAGAAGAGAAAGAGCCGTTGGCTGTGGGGTGGGGAAACGCTCGGGAAGCAGGATAGCCTGCAGTGGCACGAACAGCAGGCCGGTGGCAAGACAAGTGTCACCCGCTCCCTGCGCGGAGAGATGGAAGCGTGGCTGCTAAGGAGAAATGAGGGGACGACTAGGGCAGAGGCGCGTGCTCCACTCTGAGGAAGGAGTCTGGGCAGAAGGCAGGCCTGTCCTGTGCCTCTGGACCCAAGGGGACAGCATCTCCTTGGCCACCTGTCCCAAGGGCAGACTTGGGCTTGCCACCAGGTGCCATACCCGGAACTCACAGAAACAACCCCATGGAGAAACGGGCAGTCAGATGCCATCTTCCACCAAGATGTGGCAGCGATGTGAGTGGCAGGGGGTCTGCCGGGAAAGAGTGGAGACAGTGACCCACAGTTCCCCATCCCAGTGCACGGGCCGTGTGCAGTGAACCTGTCGCCACTTCTCTCCTGTGTTGAAGGCACTGGCCGAGACCCCGAGTCTGCCTGAGCACCAGAGTAAAAGGCAAAGCCTTACCTACCCCAGGAGATGGTAATAGGCATAGAGGGCCATGCTAGGACACGCACGCTGCTGCAGGGTTGTGACTGTGTCTGCTTAGTTCGGCATAGCAAGGTGAAGCACGGGCGTGAACTTGGAGCCCGGGAAAGCAAGGCCCAAGAGGCACCAGCTCTCCTGCAGCTCGTCTTCCCTGACGCGACTGAAGCCTTGCTGAGGAAGCAGCAGCAAAGTGCTGTTTGCTCCAAGCCAAAGCCTCTGCGAAAGCACAGCATTCGCTGAGAAATGTTCTGCGGGCTGCTGCTGCTTGCCTGAGCCCAGACTCGTGGTGGGAGAAACCCGTATACAGCAACAACCTCTTTGCCTAGGCATCTCCCCTGGGAAAGCTCACCGTTCCTTGGGAAATCAGAGTTGGGTTTGGGGATGCTGCTGCTGCTTGCCTGAGCTAGTCTCCGAAGCACGGTGCAAGATACCCGCATGGAGCGAAATACTCTTTGCCCTAGCATCCCCTCTGCCTGAGAGAGAAGCCAAGTGTGGGGAAGGCGCAGCACACGGCCCCGGAGAAGAGAAGGAGCCGTTGGCTGTGGGGTCGGGAAACGCTCGGGAAGCAGGATAGCCTGCAGTGGCACGAACAGCAGGCCGGTGGCAAGACAAGTGTCACCCGCTCCCTGCGCGGAGAGATGGAAGCCTGGCTGCTAAGGAGAAATGAGGGGACGACTAGGGCAGAGGCGCGTGCTCCACTCTGAGGAAGGAGTCTGGGCAGAAGGCAGGCCTGTCCTGTGCCTCTGGACCCAAGGGGACAGCATCTCCTTGGCCACCTGTCCCAAGGGCAGACTTGGGCTTGCCACCAGGTGCCATACCCGGAACTCACAGAAACAACCCCATGGAGAAACGGGCAGTCAGATGCCGTCTTCCACCAAGATGTGGCAGCGATGTGAGTGGCAGGGGGTGTGCCGGGAAAGAGTGGAGACAGTGACCCACAGTTCCTCATCCCAGTGTACGGGCCATGTGCAGTGATCCTGTCGCCACTTCTCTCCTGTGTTGAAGGCACTGGCCGAGACCCCGAGTCTGCCTGAGCACCAGAGTAAAAGGCAAAGCCTTACCTACCCCAGGAGATGGTAATAGGCATAGAGGGCCATGCTAGGACACGCACGCTCCTGCAGGTTTGTGACTGTGTCTGCTTAGTTCAGCAAAGCAAGTTGAAGCCCGGGCGTGATCTTGGAGCCCGGGAAAGCAAGGCCCAAGAGGCATCAGCTCTCCTGCAGCTCGTCTTCCCTGACGCGACTGAAGCCTTGCTGAGGAAGCAGCAGCGAAGTGCTGTTCGCTCCAAGCCAAAGCCTCTGAGAAAGCACAGCATTCGCTGAGAAATGTTCTGCGGGCTGCTGCTGCTTGCCTGAGCCCTGTCTCGCGGTGGGAGAAACCCAAATAAAGCAACAACCTCTTTGCCTAGGCATCTTCCCTGGGAAAGCTCACCGTTCCTTGGGAAATCAGAGTTGGGTTTGGGGATGCTGCTGCTGCTTGCCTGAGCTAGTCTCCGAAACACGGTGCAAGATACCCGCATGGAGCGAAATACTCTTTGCCCTAGCATCCCCTCTGCCTGAGAGAGAAGCCAAGTGTGGGGAAGGCGCAGCACACGGCCCCGAAGAAGAGAAGGAGCCGTTGGCCGTGGAGTCGGGAAACGCTCGGGAAGCAGGATAGCCTGCAGTGGCACGAACAGCAGGCCGGTGGCAAGACAAGTGTCACCCGCTCCCTGCGCGGAGAGATGGAAGCCTGGCTGCTAAGGAGAAATGAGGGGACGACTAGGGCAGAGGCGCGTGCTCCACTCTGAGGAAGGAGTCTGGGCAGAAGGCAGGCCTGTCCTGTGCCTCTGGACCCAAGGGGACAGCATCTCCTTGGCCACCTGTCCCAAGGGCAGACTTGGGCTTGCCACCAGGTGCCATACCCGGAACTCACAGAAACAACCCCATGGAGAAACGGGCAGTCAGATGCCGTCTTCCACCAAGATGTGGCAGCGATGTGAGTGGCAGGGGGTGTGCGGGAAAGAGTGGAGACAGTGACCCACAGTTCCCCATCCCAGTGCACGGGCCGTGTGCAGTGATCCTGTCGCCACTTCTCTCCTGTGTTGAAGGCACTGGCCGAGACCCCGAGTCTGCCTGAGCGCCAAAGCAAAAGGCAAAGCCTTACCTAGCCCTGGGGATGGTAATAGGCATAGAGGGCCATGCTAGGACACGCACGCTGCTGCAGGGTTGTGACTGTGTCTGCTTAGTTCGGCATAGCAAGGGGAAGCCCGGGCGTGAACTTGGAGCCCGGGAAAGCAAGGCCCAAGAGGCACCAGCTCTCCTGCAGCTCGTCTTCCCTGACGCGACTGAAGCCTTGCTGAGGAAGCAGCAGCAAAGTGCTGTTCGCTCCAAGCCAAAGCCTCTGCGAAAGCACAGCATTCGCTGAGAAATGTTCTGCGGGCTGCTGCTGCTTGCCTGAGCCCAGTTTCGCGGTGGGAGAAACCCGTATACAGCAACAACCTCTTTGCCTAGTCATCTCCCCTGGGAAAGCTCACCGTTCCTTGGGAAATCAGAGTTGGGTTTGGGGATGCTGCTGCTGCTTGCCTGAGCTAGTCTCCGAAGCACGGTGCAAGATACCCGCATGGAGCGAAATACTCTTTGCCCTAGCATCCCCTCTGCCTGAGAGAGAAGCCAAGTGTGGGGAAGGCGCAGCACATGGCCCCGGAGAAGAGAAAGAGCCGTTGGCTGTGGGGTGGGGAAACGCTCGGGAAGCAGGATAGCCTGCAGTGGCACGAACAGCAGGCCGGTGGCAAGACAAGTGTCACCCGCTCCCTGCGCGGAGAGATGGAAGCCTGGCTGCTAAGGAGAAATGAGGGGACGACTAGGGCAGAGGCGCGTGCTCCACTCTGAGGAAGGAGTCTGGGCAGAAGGCAGGCCTGTCCTGTGCCTCTGGACCCAAGGGGACAGCATCTCCTTGGCCACCTGTCCCAAGGGCAGACTTGGGCTTGCCACCAGGTGCCATACCCGGAACTCACAGAAACAACCCCATGGAGAAACGGGCAGTCAGATGCCGTCTTCCACCAAGATGTGGCAGCGATGTGAGTGGCAGGGGGTGTGCCGGGAAAGAGTGGAGACAGTGACCCACAGTTCCCCATCCCAGTGCACGGGCCGTGTGCAGTGATCCTGTCGCCACTTCTCTCCTGTGTTGAAGGCACTGGCCGAGACCCCGAGTCTGCCTGAGCGCCAAAGCAAAAGGCAAAGCCTTACCTAGCCCTGGGAATGGTAATAGGCATAGAGTGCCATGCTAGGAAACGCAAGCTGCTGCAGGGTTGTGACCATGTCTGCTTAGTTCGGCATAGCAAGGTGAAACCTGGACGTGAACTTGGAGGCCGGAAAAGCAATTCCCAAGAGGCACCAGCTCTCCCGTGGCTCTTCTTCCCTGCTGCGACAGAGCGAACACCCAAGCCTTTCTGAGGAAGGAGCAGCTAAATACGGTTCATGCCAAGCTAAAAACATCTGCGAAAGCTTAGCAGTCGCTGCGAAATCAGAGTCGGTTCTGCGGGCTGCTGTTGCTGCTTGCCTTAGCCTAGTATTCGCAGCACGATGGGAGAAACCCGCCTAGAGCGAAAGCCTCTTTGCCCTGGCATCTCCTCTGGGAAAGCACAGCATTCTTTGGAAAATCAGAGTCCGGACTGAAGGATGCTCCTGTTTGCCAGAGCTGGTCTCCTCAGCATGGTGCAATGAACCCGCATTGAACAAAATCCTCTATGCCTGGGCATCCCCTCTGCCTGAGAGAGAAGCGCGGTTGCGTCTTTGGAAAGAGCCTTAAGGAAAGGGACACGTTTTTCACTTCGCTCCCCAGGAGAATGTCTGTGGAGGTACAGCACGCTGCCCCTGGAGAAGAGCAGGAACCGTTGACCTTCTGGACTGGAAACAGTTGGGAATCAAGAGAGCCGGCCCTGGCAGGCCCCGCGGCCGGTGGCAATACAAGTGTCACCCTCTCCCAGTGCAGAGAGACAGAAGCCTGGCTGCTATGGAGACAGGAGGGGATGAGTAGGACAGGGCGCGTGCTCCACTCTTAGGAAGCAGTCTTTGCAGAAAGCATGCCTGTCCTGAGCCTCTGGGCCCAAGGACACAGCAGCTCCTTGGCCACCTGTCCCTGGGGCAGACATGCGCTAGCCACCAGGCGCCTACGCTGAACTTTCAGAAACAGTTACCTGAAATAACAGGTAGTCAATGCAGTCTTCCTCCAGGATGTGGAAGCCTGGAGGAGGCACGGGGTTTAAGGGGAAGGAGTGGGGATAGTCCACCAAAGCTACCTAATCAGTGCACGGGCGGTTTGCAGGGATCCTGTCACCTATCCTTTCCTGTGGGGAAAGCACTGTCCTAGTCCGCGAGTCCGCCTGAGCGCCAGAGTAAAAGGCCAAGCGACGCCTACATGGGAGATGGTAGTGTGCATAGAGTGCCATCCCTGGCTACGCATGCTACTGTAGGGTTGTGGCTGTGACTGCTTAGTTTGGCCTGGGAGGGTGAACCCAGGACGCGAACATGGAGCCCGGAAAAGCAAGGCCCAAGAGGCACCTGCTCTCCCGCAGCTCTTCTTCCCTGACGCGACTGAAGCCTTGCTGAGGAAGCAGCAGCGAAGTGCTGTTCGCTCCAAGCCAAAGCCTCTGCGAAAGCACAACATTCGCTGAGAAATGTTCTGCGGGCTGCTGCTGCTTGCCTGAGCCCAGTCTCGCGGTGGGAGAACCCGCATACATCGAAAGCCTCTCTGCCTTGGCATCTCCCCTGGGAAAGCACAACGTTCCTTGGGAAATCAGAGTTGGGTTTGGGGATGCTGCTGCTGCTTGCCTGAGCTAGTCTCTAGAGCACGGTGCACGATACCCGCATGGAGCGAAATACTCTTTGCCCTAGCATCCCCTCTGCCTGAGAGAGAAGCCAAGTGTGGGGAAGGCGCAGCACACGGCCCCGGAGAAGAGAAAGAGCCGTTGGCTGTGGGGTGGGGAAACGCTCGGGAAGCAGGATAGCCTGCAGTGGCACGAACAGCAGGCCGGTGGCAAGACAAGTGTCACCCGCTCCCTGCGCGGAGAGATGGAAGCCTGGCTGCTAAGGAGAAATGAGGGGACGACTAGGGCAGAGGCGCGTGCTCCACTCTGAGGAAGGAGTCTGGGCAGAAGGCAGGCCTGTCCTGTGCCTCTGGACCCAAGGGGACAGCATCTCCTTGGCCACCTGTCCCAAGGGCAGACTTGGGCTTGCCACCAGGTGCCATACCCGGAACTCACAGAAACAACCCCATGGAGAAACGGGCAGTCAGATGCCGTCTTCCACCAAGATGTGGCAGCGATGTGAGTGGCAGGGGGTGTGCCGGGAAAGAGTGGAGACAGTGACCCACAGTTCCTCATCCCAGTGTACGGGCCGTGTGCAGTGATCCTGTCGCCACTTCTCTCCTGTGTTGAAGGCACTGGCCGAGACCCCGAGTCTGCCTGAGCACCAGAGTAAAAGGCAAAGCCTTACCTACCCCAGGAGATGGTAATAGGCATAGAGGGCCATGCTAGGACACGCACGCTCCTGCAGGGTTGTGACTGTGTCTGCTTAGTTCGGCAAAGCAAGTTGAAGCCCGGGCGTGATCTTGGAGCCCGGGAAAGCAAGGCCCAAGAGGCATCAGCTCTCCTGCAGCTCGTCTTCCCTGACGCGACTGAAGCCTTGCTGAGGAAGCAGCAGCGAAGTGCTGTTCGCTCCAAGCCAAAGCCTCTGCGAAAGCACAGCATTCGCTGAGAAATGTTCTGCGGGCTGCTGCTGCTTGCCTGAGCCCTGTCTCGCGGTGGGAGAAACCCAAATAAAGCAACAACCTCTTTGCCTAGGCATCTTCCCTGGGAAAGCTCACCGTTCCTTGGGAAATCAGAGTTGGGTTTGGGGATGCTGCTGCTGCTTGCCTGAGCTAGTCTCCGAAACACGGTGCAAGATACCCGCATGGAGCGAAATACTCTTTGCCCTAGCATCCCCTCTGCCTGAGAGAGAAGCCAAGTGTGGGTAAGGCGCAGCACACGGCCCCGAAGAAGAGAAGGAGCCGTTGGCCGTGGAGTCGGGAAACGCTCGGGAAGCAGGATAGCCTGCAGTGGCACGAACAGCAGGCCGGTGGCAAGACAAGTGTCACCCGCTCCCTGCGCGGAGAGATGGAAGCCTGGCTGCTAAGGAGAAATGAGGGGACGACTAGGGCAGAGGCGCGTGCTCCACTCTGAGGAAGGAGTCTGGGCAGAAGGCAGGCCTGTCCTGTGCCTCTGGACCCAAGGGGACAGCATCTCCTTGGCCACCTGTCCCAAGGGCAGACTTGGGCTTGCCACCAGGTGCCATACCCGGAACTCACAGAAACAACCCCATGGAGAAACGGGCAGTCAGATGCCGTCTTCCACCAAGATGTGGCAGCGATGTGAGTGGCAGGGGGTGTGCCGGGAAAGAGTGGAGACAGTGACCCACAGTTCCTCATCCCAGTGTACGGGCCGTGTGCAGTGATCCTGTCGCCACTTCTCTCCTGTGTTGAAGGCACTGGCCGAGACCCCGAGTCTGCCGGAGCACCAGAGTAAAAGGCAAAGCCTTACCTACCCCAGGAGATGGTAATAGGCATAGAGGGCCATGCTAGGACACGCACGCTCCTGCAGGGTTGTGACTGTGTCTGCTTAGTTCGGCAAAGCAAGTTGAAGCCCGGGCGTGATCTTGGAGCCCGGGAAAGCAAGGCCCAAGAGGCATCAGCTCTCCTGCAGCTCGTCTTCCCTGACGCGACTGAAGCCTTGCTGAGGAAGCAGCAGCGAAGTGCTGTTCGCTCCAAGCCAAAGCCTCTGCGAAAGCACAGCATTCGCTGAGAAATGTTCTGCGGGCTGCTGCTGCTTGCCTGAGCCCTGTCTCGCGGTGGGAGAAACCCAAATAAAGCAACAACCTCTTTGCCTAGGCATCTTCCCTGGGAAAGCTCACCGTTCCTTGGGAAATCAGAGTTGGGTTTGGGGATGCTGCTGCTGCTTGCCTGAGCTAGTCTCCGAAACACGGTGCAAGATACCCGCATGGAGCGAAATACTCTTTGCCCTAGCATCCCCTCTGCCTGAGAGAGAAGCCAAGTGTGGGGAAGGCGCAGCACATGGCCCCGAAGAAGAGAAGGAGCCGTTGGCCGTGGGGTCGGGAAACGCTCGGGAAGCAGGATAGCCTGCAGTGGCACGAACAGCAGGCCGGTGGCAAGACAAGTGTCACCCGATCCCTGCGCGGAGAGATGGAAGCCTGGCTGCTAAGGAGAAATGAGGGGACGACTAGGGCAGAGGCGCGTGCTCCACTCTGAGGAAGGAGTCTGGGCAGAAGGCAGGCCTGTCCTGTGCCTCTGGACCCAAGGGGACAGCATCTCCTTGGCCACCTGTCCCAAGGGCAGACTTGGGCTTGCCACCAGGTGCCATACCCGGAACTCACAGAAACAACCCCATGGAGAAACGGGCAGTCAGATGCCGTCTTCCACCAAGATGTGGCAGCGATGTGAGTGGCAAAGGGTGTGCCGGGAAATAGTGGAGACAGTGACCCACAGTTCCTCATCCCAGTGTACGGGCCATGTGCAGTGATCCTGTCGCCACTTCTCTCCTGTGTTGAAGGCACTGGCCGAGACCCCGAGTCTGCCTGAGCACCAGAGTAAAAGGCAAAGCCGTACCTACCCCAGGAGATGGTAATAGGCATAGAGGGCCATGCTAGGACACGCACGCTCCTGCAGGTTTGTGACTGTGTCTGCTTAGTTCAGCAAAGCAAGTTGAAGCCCGGGCGTGATCTTGGAGCCCGGGAAAGCAAGGCCCAAGAGGCATCAGCTCTCCTGCAGCTCGTCTTCCCTGACGCGACTGAAGCCTTGCTGAGGAAGCAGCAGCGAAGTGCTGTTCGCTCCAAGCCAAAGCCTCTGAGAAAGCACAGCATTCGCTGAGAAATGTTCTGCGGGCTGCTGCTGCTTGCCTGAGCCCTGTCTCGCGGTGGGAGAAACCCAAATAAAGCAACAACCTCTTTGCCTAGGCATCTTCCCTGGGAAAGCTCACCGTTCCTTGGGAAATCAGAGTTGGGTTTGGGGATGCTGCTGCTGCTTGCCTGAGCTAGTCTCCGAAACACGGTGCAAGATACCCGCATGGAGCGAAATACTCTTTGCCCTAGCATCCCCTCTGCCTGAGAGAGAAGCCAAGTGTGGGGAAGGCGCAGCACACGGCCCCGAAGAAGAGAAGGAGCCGTTGGCCGTGGAGTCGGGAAACGCTCGGGAAGCAGGATAGCCTGCAGTGGCACGAACAGCAGGCCGGTGGCAAGACAAGTGTCACCCGCTCCCTGCGCGGAGAGATGGAAGCCTGGCTGCTAAGGAGAAATGAGGGGACGACTAGGGCAGAGGCGCGTGCTCCACTCTGAGGAAGGAGTCTGGGCAGAAGGCAGGCCTGTCCTGTGCCTCTGGACCCAAGGGGACAGCATCTCCTTGGCCACCTGTCCCAAGGGCAGACTTGGGCTTGCCACCAGGTGCCATACCCGGAAATCACAGAAACAACCCCATGGAGAAACCGGCAGTCAGATGCCATCTTCCACCAAGATGTGGCAGCGATGTGAGTGGCAGGGGGTCTGCCGGGAAAGAGTGGAGACAGTGACCCACAGTTCCCCATCCCAGTGCACGGGCCGTGTGCAGTGATCCTGTCGCCACTTCTCTCCTGTGTTGAAGGCACTGGCCGAGACCCCGAGTCTGCCTGAGCACCAGAGTAAAAGGCAAAGCCTTACCTACCCCAGGAGATGGTAATAGGCATAGAGGGCCATGCTAGGACACGCACGCTGCTGCAGGGTTGTGACTGTGTCTGCTTAGTTCGGCATAGCAAGGTGAAGCACGGGCGTGAACTTGGAGCCCGGGAAAGCAAGGCCCAAGAGGCACCAGCTCTCCTGCAGCTCGTCTTCCCTGACGCGACTGAAGCCTTGCTGAGGAAGCAGCAGCAAAGTGCTGTTCGCTCCAAGCCAAAGCCTCTGCGAAAGCACAGCATTCGCTGAGAAATGTTCTGCGGGCTGCTGCTGCTTGACTGAGCCCAGACTCGTGGTGGGAGAAACCCGTATACAGCAACAACCTCTTTGCCTAGGCATCTCCCCTGGGAAAGCTCACCGTTCCTTGGGAAATCAGAGTTGGGTTTGGGGATGCTGCTGCTGCTTGCCTGAGCTAGTCTCCGAAGCACGGTGCAAGATACCCGCATAGAGAGAAATACTCTTTGCCCTAGCATCCCCTCTGCCTGAGAGAGAAGCCAAGTGTGGGGAAGGCGCAGCACACGGCCCCGGAGAAGAGAAGGAGCCGTTGGCTGTGGGGTCGGGAAACGCTCGGGAAGCAGGATAGCCTGCAGTGGCACGAACAGCAGGCCGGTGGCAAGACAAGTGTCACCCGATCCCTGCGCGGAGAGATGGAAGCCTGGCTGCTAAGGAGAAATGAGGGGACGACTAGGGCAGAGGCGCGTGCTCCACTCTGAGGAAGGAGTCTGGGCAGAAGGCAGGCCTGTCCTGTGCCTCTGGACCCAAGGGGACAGCATCTCCTTGGCCACCTGTCCCAAGGGCAGACTTGGGCTTGCCACCAGGTGCCATACCCGGAACTCACAGAAACAACCCCATGGAGAAACGGGCAGTCAGATGCCGTCTTCCACCAAGATGTGGCAGCGATGTGAGTGGCAGGGGGTGTGCCGGGAAAGAGTGGAGACAGTGACCCACAGTTCCTCATCCCAGTGTACGGGCCGTGTGCAGTGATCCTGTCGCCACTTCTCTCCTGTGTTGAAGGCACTGGCCGAGACCCCGAGTCTGCCTGAGCACCAGAGTAAAAGGCAAAGCCTTACCTACCCCAGGAGATGGTAATAGGCATAGAGGGCCATGCTAGGACACGCACGCTCCTGCAGGGTTGTGACTGTGTCTGCTTAGTTCGGCAAAGCAAGTTGAAGCCCGGGCGTGATCTTGGAGCCCGGGAAAGCAAGGCCCAAGAGGCATCAGCTCTCCTGCAGCTCGTCTTCCCTGACGCGACTGAAGCCTTGCTGAGGAAGCAGCAGCGAAGTGCTGTTCGCTCCAAGCCAAAGCCTCTGCGAAAGCACAGCATTCGCTGAGAAATGTTCTGCGGGCTGCTGCTGCTTGCCTGAGCCCTGTCTCGCGGTGGGAGAAACCCAAATAAAGCAACAACCTCTTTGCCTAGGCATCTTCCCTGGGAAAGCTCACCGTTCCTTGGGAAATCAGAGTTGGGTTTGGGGATGCTGCTGCTGCTTGCCTGAGCTAGTCTCCGAAACACGGTGCAAGATACCCGCATGGAGCGAAATACTCTTTGCCCTAGCATCCCCTCTGCCTGAGAGAGAAGCCAAGTGTGGGGAAGGCGCAGCACACGGCCCCGAAGAAGAGAAGGAGCCGTTGGCCGTGGAGTCGGGAAACGCTCGGGAAGCAGGATAGCCTGCAGTGGCACGAACAGCAGGCCGGTGGCAAGACAAGTGTCACCCGCTCCCTGCGCGGAGAGATGGAAGCCTGGCTGCTAAGGAGAAATGAGGGGACGACTAGGGCAGAGGCGCGTGCTCCACTCTGAGGAAGGAGTCTGGGCAGAAGGCAGGCCTGTCCTGTGCCTCTGGACCCAAGGGGACAGCATCTCCTTGGCCACCTGTCCCAAGGGCAGACTTGGGCTTGCCACCAGGTGCCATACCCGGAACTCACAGAAACAACCCCATGGAGAAACGGGCAGTCAGATGCCGTCTTCCACCAAGATGTGGCAGCGATGTGAGTGGCAGGGGGTGTGCCGGGAAAGAGTGGAGACAGTGACCCACAGTTCCCCATCCCAGTGCACGGGCCGTGTGCAGTGATCCTGTCGCCACTTCTCTCCTGTGTTGAAGGCACTGGCCGAGACCCCGAGTCTGCCTGAGCGCCAAAGCAAAAGGCAAAGCCTTACCTAGCCCTGGGGATGGTAATAGGCATAGAGGGCCATGCTAGGACACGCACGCTGCTGCAGGGTTGTGACTGTGTCTGCTTAGTTCGGCATAGCAAGGGGAAGCCCGGGCGTGAACTTGGAGCCCGGGAAAGCAAGGCCCAAGAGGCACCAGCTCTCCTGCAGCTCGTCTTCCCTGACGCGACTGAAGCCTTGCTGAGGAAGCAGCAGCAAAGTGCTGTTCGCTCCAAGCCAAAGCCTCTGGGAAAGCACAGCATTCGCTGAGAAATGTTCTGCGGGCTGCTGCTGCTTGCCTGAGCCCTGTCTCGCGGTGGGAGAAACCCAAATAAAGCAACATCCTCTTTGCCTAGGCATCTTCCCTGGGAAAGCTCACCGTTCCTTGGGAAATCAGAGTTGGGTTTGGGGATGCTGCTGCTGCTTGCCTGAGCTAGTCTCCGAAACACTGTGCAAGATACCCGCATGGAGCGAAATACTCTTTGCCCTAGCATCCCCTCTGCCTGAGAGAGAAGCCAAGTGTGGGGAAGGCGCAGCACACGGCCCCGAAGAAGAGAAGGAGCCGTTGGCCGTGGAGTCGGGAAACGCTCGGGAAGCAGGATAGCCTGCAGTGGCACGAACAGCAGGCCGGTGGCAAGACAAGTGTCACCCGCTCCCTGCGCGGAGAGATGGAAGCCTGGCTGCTAAGGAGCAATGAGGGGACGACTAGGGCAGAGGCGCGTGCTCCACTCTGAGGAAGGAGTCTGGGCAGAAGGCAGGCCTGTCCTGTGCCTCTGGACCCAAGGGGACAGCATCTCCTTGGCCACCTGTCCCAAGGGCAGACTTGGGCTTGCCACCAGGTGCCATACCCGGAACTCACAGAAACAACCCCATGGAGAAACGGGCAGTCAGATGCCGTCTTCCACCAAGATGTGGCAGCGATGTGAGTGGCAGGGGGTGTGCCGGGAAAGAGTGGAGACAGTGACCCACAGTTCCCCATCCCAGTGCACGGGCCGTGTGCAGTGATCCTGTCGCCACTTCTCTCCTGTGTTGAAGGCACTGGCCGAGACCCCGAGTCTGCCTGAGCACCAAAGCAAAAGGCAAAGCCTTACCTAGCCCTGGGGATGGTAATAGGCATAGAGGGCCATGCTAGGACACGCACGCTCCTGCAGGGTTGTGACTGTGTCTGCTTAGTTCGGCATAGCAAGGTGAAGCACGGGCGTGAACTTGGAGCCCGGGAAAGCAAGGCCCAAGAGGCACCAGCTCTCCTGCAGCTCGTCTTCCCTGACGCGACTGAAGCCTTGCTGAGGAAGCAGCAGCAAAGTGCTGTTCGCTCCAAGCCAAAGCCTCTGCGAAAGCACAGCATTCGCTGAGAAATGTTCTGCGGGCTGCTGCTGCTTGCCTGAGCCCAGTTTCGCGGTGGGAGAAACCCGTATACAGCAACAACCTCTTTGCCAAGGCATCTCCCCTGGGAAAGCTCACCGTTCCTTGGGAAATCAGAGTTGGGTTTGGGGATACTGCTGCTGCTTGCCTGAGCTAGTCTCTGAAGCACGGTGCAAGATACCCGCATGGAGCGAAATACTCTTTGCCCTAGCATCCCCTCTGCCTGAGAGAGAAGCCAAGTGTGGGGAAGGCGCAGCACATGGCCCCGGAGAAGAGAAAGAGCCGTTGGCTGTGGGGTGGGGAAACGCTCGGGAAGCAGGATAGCCTGCAGTGGCACGAACAGCAGGCCGGTGGCAAGACAAGTGTCACCCGCTCCCTGCGCGGAGAGATGGAAGCCTGGCTGCTAAGGAGAAATGAGGGGACGACTAGGGCAGAGGCGCGTGCTCCACTCTGAGGAAGGAGTCTGGGCAGAAGGCAGGCCTGTCCTGTGCCTCTGGACCCAAGGGGACAGCATCTCCTTGGCCACCTGTCCCAAGGGCAGACTTGGGCTTGCCACCAGGTGCCATACCCGGAACTCACAGAAACAACCCCATGGAGAAACGGGCAGTCAGATGCCGTCTTCCACCAAGATGTGGCAGCGATGTGAGTGGCAGGGGGTGTGCCGGGAAAGAGTGGAGACAGTGACCCACAGTTCCCCATCCCAGTGCACGGGCCGTGTGCAGTGATCCTGTCGCCACTTCTCTCCTGTGTTGAAGGCACTGGCCGAGACCCCGAGTCTGCCTGAGCGCCAAAGCAAAAGGCAAAGCCTTACCTAGCCCTGGGGATGGTAATAGGCATAGAGTGCCATGCTAGGAAACGCAAGCTGCTGCAGGGTTGTGACCATGTCTGCTTAGTTCGGCATAGCAAGGTGAAACCTGGACGTGAACTTGGAGGCCGGAAAAGCAATTCCCAAGAGGCACCAGCTCTCCCGTGGCTCTTCTTCCCTGCTGCGACAGAGCGAACACCCAAGCCTTTCTGAGGAAGGAGCAGCTAAATACGGTTCATGCCAAGCTAAAAACATCTGCGAAAGCTTAGCAGTCGCTGCGAAATCAGAGTCGGTTCTGCGGGCTGCTGTTGCTGCTTGCCTTAGCCTAGTATTCGCAGCACGATGGGAGAAACCCGCCTAGAGCGAAAGCCTCTTTGCCCTGGCATCTCCTCTGGGAAAGCACAGCATTCTTTGGAAAATCAGAGTCCGGACTGAAGGATGCTCCTGTTTGCCAGAGCTGGTCTCCTCAGCATGGTGCAATGAACCTGCATTAAACAAAATCCTCTATGCCTGGGCATCCCCTCTGCCTGAGAGAGAAGCGCGGTTGCGTCTTTGGAAAGAGCCTTAAGGAAAGGGACACGTTTTTCACTTCGCTCCCCAGGAGAATGTCTGTGGAGGTACAGCACGCTGCCCCTGGAGAAGAGCAGGAACCGTTGACCTTCTGGAGTGGAAACAGTTGGGAATCAAGAGAGCCGGCCCTGGCAGGCCCTGCGGCCGGTGGCAATACAAGTGTCACCCTCTCCCAGTGCAGAGAGACAGAAGCCTGGCTGCTATGGAGACAGGAGGGGATGAGTAGGACAGGGCGCGTGCTCCACTCTTAGGAAGCAGTCTTTGCAGAAAGCATGCCTGTCCTGAGCCTCTGGGCCCAAGGACACAGCAGCTCCTTGGCCACCTGTCCCTGGGGCAGACATGCGCTAGCCACCAGGCGCCTACGCTGAACTTTCAGAAACAGTTACCTGAAATAACAGGTAGTCAATGCCGTCTTCCTCCAGGATGTGGAAGCCTGGAGGAGGCACGGGGTTTAAGGGGAAGGAGTGGGGATAGTCCACCAAAGCTACCTAATCAGTGCACGGGCGGTTTGCAGGGATCCTGTCACCTATCCTTTCCTGTGGGGAAAGCACTGTCCTAGTCCGCGAGTCCGCCTGAGCGCCAGAGTAAAAGGCCAAGCGACGCCTACATGGGAGATGGTAGTGTGCATAGAGTGCCATCCCTGGCTACGCATGCTACTGTAGGGTTGTGGCTGTGACTGCTTAGTTTGGCCTGGGAGGGTGAACCCAGGACGCGAACATGGAGCCCGGAAAAGCAAGGCCCAAGAGGCACCTGCTCTCCCGCAGCTCTTCTTCCCTGACGCGACTGAAGCCTTGCTGAGGAAGCAGCAGCGAAGTGCTGTTCGCTCCAAGCCAAAGCCTCTGCGAAAGCACAACATTCGCTGAGAAATGTTCTGCGGGCTGCTGCTGCTTGCCTGAGCCCAGTCTCGCGGTGGGAGAACCCGCATACATCGAAAGCCTCTCTGCCTTGGCATCTCCCCTGGGAAAGCACAACGTTCCTTGGGAAATCAGAGTTGGGTTTGGGGATGCTGCTGCTGCTTGCCTGAGCTAGTCTCTGAAGCACGGTGCACGATACCCGCATGGAGCGAAATACTCTTTGCCCTAGCATCCCCTCTGCCTGAGAGAGAAGCCAAGTGTGGGGAAGGCGCAGCACACGGCCCCGGAGAAGAGAAAGAGCCGTTGGCCGTGGGGTGGGGAAACGCTCGGGAAGCAGGATAGCCTGCAGTGGCACGAACAGCAGGCCGGTGGCAAGACAAGTGTCACCCGCTCCCTGCGCGGAGAGATGGAAGCCTGGCTGCTAAGGAGAAATGAGGGGACGACTAGGGCAGAGGCGCGTGCTCCACTCTGAGGAAGGAGTCTGGGCAGAAGGCAGGCCTGTCCTGTGCCTCTGGACCCAAGGGGACAGCATCTCCTTGGCCACCTGTCCCAAGGGCA
The DNA here is from genome assembly GCF_964662115.1 of Mustela nivalis. Taxonomy (NCBI): domain Eukaryota; kingdom Metazoa; phylum Chordata; class Mammalia; order Carnivora; family Mustelidae; genus Mustela; species Mustela nivalis. Next base: position 550,438 of record NW_028136320.1, on the reverse strand, counting down.
GACTTGGGCTTGCCACCAGGTGCCATACCCGGAACTCACAGAAACAACCCCATGGAGAAACGGGCAGTCAGATGCCATCTTCCACCAAGATGTGGCAGCGATGTGAGTGGCAGGGGGTCTGCCGGGAAAGAGTGGAGACAGTGACCCACAGTTCCCCATCCCAGTGCACGGGCCGTGTGCAGTGATCCTGTCGCCACTTCTCTCCTGTGTTGAAGGCACTGGCCGAGACCCCGAGTCTGCCTGAGCACCAGAGTAAAAGGCAAAGCCTTACCTACCCCAGGAGATGGTAATAGGCATAGAGAGCCATGCTAGGACACGCACGCTGCTGCAGGGTTGTGACTGTGTCTGCTTAGTTCGGCATAGCAAGGTGAAGCACGGGCGTGAACTTGGAGCCCGGGAAAGCAAGGCCCAAGAGGCACCAGCTCTCCTGCAGCTCGTCTTCCCTGACGCGACTGAAGCCTTGCTGAGGAAGCAGCAGCAAAGTGCTGTTCGCTCCAAGCCAAAGCCTCTGCGAAAGCACAGCATTCGCTGAGAAATGTTCTGCGGGCTGCTGCTGCTTGCCTGAGCCCAGTCTCGCGGTGGGAGAAACCCGTATACAGCAACAACCTCTTTGCCTAGGCATCTCCCCTGGGAAAGCTCACCGTTCCTTGGGAAATCAGAGTTGGGTTTGGGGATGCTGCTGCTGCTTGCCTGAGCTAGTCTCCGAAGCACGGTGCAAGATTCCCGCATGGAGCGAAATACTCTTTGCCCTAGCATCCCCTCTGCCTGAGAGAGAAGCCAAGTGTGGGGAAGGCGCAGCACACGGCCCCGGAGAAGAGAAGGAGCCGTTGGCTGTGGGGTCGGGAAACACTCGGGAAGCAGGATAGCCTGCAGTGGCACGAACAGCAGGCCGGTGGCAAGACAAGTGTCACCCGCTCCCTGCGCGGAGAGATGGAAGCCTGGCTGCTAAGGAGAAATGAGGGGACGACTAGGGCAGAGGCGCGTGCTCCACTCTGAGGAAGGAGTCTGGGCAGAAGGCAGGCCTGTCCTGTGCCTCTGGACCCAAGGGGACAGCATCTCCTTGGCCACCTGTCCCAAGGGCAGACTTGGGCTTGCCACCAGGTGCCATACCCGGAACTCACAGAAACAACCCCATGGAGAAACGGGCAGTCAGATGCCGTCTTCCACCAAGATGTGGCAGCGATGTGAGTGGCAGGGGGTGTGCCGGGAAAGAGTGGAGACAGTGACCCACAGTTCCTCATCCCAGTGTACGGGCCGTGTGCAGTGATCCTGTCGCCACTTCTCTCCTGTGTTGAAGGCACTGGCCGAGACCCCGAGTCTGCCTGAGCACCAGAGTAAAAGGCAAAGCCTTACCTACCCCAGGAGATGGTAATAGGCATAGAGGGCCATGCTAGGACACGCACGCTCCTGCAGGGTTGTGACTGTGTCTGCTTAGTTCGGCAAAGCAAGTTGAAGCCCGGGCGTGATCTTGGAGCCCGGGAAAGCAAGGCCCAAGAGGCATCAGCTCTCCTGCAGCTCGTCTTCCCTGACGCGACTGAAGCCTTGCTGAGGAAGCAGCAGCGAAGTGCTGTTCGCTCCAAGCCAAAGCCTCTGCGAAAGCACAGCATTCGCTGAGAAATGTTCTGCGGGCTGCTGCTGCTTGCCTGAGCCCTGTCTCGCGGTGGGAGAAACCCAAATAAAGCAACAACCTCTTTGCCTAGGCATCTTCCCTGGGAAAGCTCACCGTTCCTTGGGAAATCAGAGTTGGGTTTGGGGATGCTGCTGCTGCTTGCCTGAGCTAGTCTCCGAAACACGGTGCAAGATACCCGCATGGAGCGAAATACTCTTTGCCCTAGCATCCCCTCTGCCTGAGAGAGAAGCCAAGTGTGGGGAAGGCGCAGCACATGGCCCCGAAGAAGAGAAGGAGCCGTTGGCCGTGGGGTCGGGAAACGCTCGGGAAGCAGGATAGCCTGCAGTGGCACGAACAGCAGGCCGGTGGCAAGACAAGTGTCACCCGATCCCTGCGCGGAGAGATGGAAGCCTGGCTGCTAAGGAGAAATGAGGGGACGACTAGGGCAGAGGCGCGTGCTCCACTCTGAGGAAGGAGTCTGGGCAGAAGGCAGGCCTGTCCTGTGCCTCTGGACCCAAGGGGACAGCATCTCCTTGGCCACCTGTCCCAAGGGCAGACTTGGGCTTGCCACCAGGTGCCATACCCGGAACTCACAGAAACAACCCCATGGAGAAACGGGCAGTCAGATGCCGTCTTCCACCAAGATGTGGCAGCGATGTGAGTGGCAGGGGGTGTGCCGGGAAAGAGTGGAGACAGTGACCCACAGTTCCCCATCCCAGTGCACGGGCCGTGTGCAGTGATCCTGTCGCCACTTCTCTCCTGTGTTGAAGGCACTGGCCGAGACCCCGAGTCTGCCTGAGCGCCAAAGCAAAAGGCAAAGCCTTACCTAGCCCTGGGGATGGTAATAGGCATAGAGGGCCATGCTAGGACACGCACGCTGCTGCAGGGTTGTGACTGTGTCTGCTTAGTTCGGCATAGCAAGGGGAAGCCCGGGCGTGAACTTGGAGCCCGGGAAAGCAAGGCCCAAGAGGCACCAGCTCTCCTGCAGCTCGTCTTCCCTGACGCGACTGAAGCCTTGCTGAGGAAGCAGCAGCAAAGTGCTGTTCGCTCCAAGCCAAAGCCTCTGCGAAAGCACAGCATTCGCTGAGAAATGTTCTGCGGGCTGCTGCTGCTTGCCTGAGCCCAGTCTCGCGGTGGGAGAAACCCGTATACAGCAACAACCTCTTTGCCAAGGCATCTCCCCTGGGAAAGCTCACCGTTCCTTGGGAAATCAGAGTTGGGTTTGGGGATACTGCTGCTGCTTGCCTGAGCTAGTCTCTGAAGCACGGTGCAAGATACCCGCATGGAGCGAAATACTCTTTGCCCTAGCATCCCCTCTGCCTGAGAGAGAAGCCAAGTGTGGGGAAGGCGCAGCACATGGCCCCGGAGAAGAGAAAGAGCCGTTGGCTGTGGGGTGGGGAAACGCTCGGGAAGCAGGATAGCCTGCAGTGGCACGAACAGCAGGCCGGTGGCAAGACAAGTGTCACCCGCTCCCTGCGCGGAGAGATGGAAGCCTGGCTGCTAAGGAGAAATGAGGGGACGACTAGGGCAGAGGCGCGTGCTCCACTCTGAGGAAGGAGTCTGGGCAGAAGGCAGGCCTGTCCTGTGCCTCTGGACCCAAGGGGACAGCATCTCCTTGGCCACCTGTCCCAAGGGCAGACTTGGGCTTGCCACCAGGTGCCATACCCGGAACTCACAGAAACAACCCCATGGAGAAACGGGCAGTCAGATGCCGTCTTCCACCAAGATGTGGCAGCGATGTGAGTGGCAGGGGGTGTGCCGGGAAAGAGTGGAGACAGTGACCCACAGTTCCCCATCCCAGTGCACGGGCCGTGTGCAGTGATCCTGTCGCCACTTCTCTCCTGTGTTGAAGGCACTGGCCGAGACCCCGAGTCTGCCTGAGCGCCAAAGCAAAAGGCAAAGCCTTACCTAGCCCTGGGGATGGTAATAGGCATAGAGTGCCATGCTAGGAAACGCAAGCTGCTGCAGGGTTGTGACCATGTCTGCTTAGTTCGGCATAGCAAGGTGAAACCTGGACGTGAACTTGGAGGCCGGAAAAGCAATTCCCAAGAGGCACCAGCTCTCCCGTGGCTCTTCTTCCCTGCTGCGACAGAGCGAACACCCAAGCCTTTGTGAGGAAGGAGCAGCTAAATACGGTTCATGCCAAGCTAAAAACATCTGCGAAAGCTTAGCAGTCGCTGCGAAATCAGAGTCGGTTTTGCGGGCTGCTGTTGCTGCTTGCCTTAGCCTAGTATTCGCAGCACGATGGGAGAAACCCGCCTAGAGCGAAAGCCTCTTTGCCCTGGCATCTCCTCTGGGAAAGCACAGCATTCTTTGGAAAATCAGAGTCCGGACTGAAGGATGCTCCTGTTTGCCAGAGCTGGTCTCCTCAGCATGGTGCAATGAACCTGCATTGAACAAAATCCTCTATGCCTGGGCATCCCCTCTGCCTGAGAGAGAAGCGCGGTTGCGTCTTTGGAAAGAGCCTTAAGGAAAGGGACACGTTTTTCACTTCGCTCCCCAGGAGAATGTCTGTGGAGGTACAGCACGTTGCCCCTGGAGAAGAGCAGGAACCGTTGACCTTCTGGACTGGAAACAGTTGGGAATCAAGAGAGCCGGCCCTGGCAGGCCCTGCGGCCGGTGGCAATACAAGTGTCACCCTCTCCCAGTGCAGAGAGACAGAAGCCTGGCAGCTATGGAGACAGGAGGGGATGAGTAGGACAGGGCGCGTGCTCCACTCTTAGGAAGCAGTCTTTGCAGAAAGCATGCCTGTCCTGAGCCTCTGGGCCCAAGGACACAGCAGCTCCTTGGCCACCTGTCCCTGGGGCAGACATGCGCTAGCCACCAGGCGCCTACGCTGAACTTTCAGAAACAGTTACCTGAAATAACAGGTAGTCAATGCCGTCTTCCTCCAGGATGTGGAAGCCTGGAGGAGGCACGGGGTTTAAGGGGAAGGAGTGGGGATAGTCCACCAAAGCTACCTAATCAGTGCACGGGCGGTTTGTAGGGATCCTGTCACCTATCCTTTCCTGTGGGGAAAGCACTGTCCTAGTCCGCGAGTCCGCCTGAGCGCCAGAGTAAAAGGCCAAGCGACGCCTACATGGGAGATGGTAGTGTGCATAGAGTGCCATCCCTGGCTACGCATGCTACTGTAGGGTTGTGGCTGTGACTGCTTAGTTTGGCCTGGGAGGGTGAACCCAGGACGCGAACATGGAGCCCGGAAAAGCAAGGCCCAAGAGGCACCTGCTCTCCCGCAGTTCTTCTTCCCTGACGCGACTGAAGCCTTGCTGAGGAAGCAGCAGCGAAGTGCTGTTCGCTCCAAGCCAAAGCCTCTGCGAAAGCACAACATTCGCTGAGAAATGTTCTGCGGGCTGCTGCTGCTTGCCTGAGCCCAGTCTCGCGGTGGGAGAACCCGCATACATCGAAAGCCTCTCTGCCTTGGCATCTCCCCTGGGAAAGCACAACGTTCCTTGGGAAATCAGAGTTGGGTTTGGGGATGCTGCTGCTGCTTGCCTGAGCTAGTCTCTGAAGCACGGTGCACGATACCCGCATGGAGCGAAATACTCTTTGCCCTAGCATCCCCTCTGCCTGAGAGAGAAGCCAAGTGTGGGGAAGGCGCAGCACACGGCCCCGGAGAAGAGAAAGAGCCGTTGGCCGTGGGGTGGGGAAACGCTCGGGAAGCAGGATAGCCTGCAGTGGCACGAACAGCAGGCCAGTGGCAAGACAAGTGTCACCCGCTCCCTGCGCGGAGAGATGGAAGCCTGGCTGCTAAGGAGAAATGAGGGGACGACTAGGGCAGAGGCGCGTGCTCCACTCTGAGGAAGGAGTCTGGGCAGAAGGCAGGCCTGTCCTGTGCCTCTGGACCCAAGGGGACAGCATCTCCTTGGCCACCTGTCCCAAGGGCAGACTTGGGTTTGCCACCAGGTGCCATACCCGGAACTCACAGAAACAACCCCATGGAGAAACGGGCAGTCAGATGCCATCTTCCACCAAGATGTGGCAGCGATGTGAGTGGCAGGGGGTCTGCCGGGAAAGAGTGGAGACAGTGACCCACAGTTCCCCATCCCAGTGCACGGGCCGTGTGCAGTGATCCTGTCGCCACTTCTCTCCTGTGTTGAAGGCACTGGCCGAGACCCCGAGTCTGCCTGAGCACCAGAGTAAAAGGCAAAGCCTTACCTACCCCAGGAGATGGTAATAGGCATAGAGAGCCATGCTAGGACACGCACGCTGCTGCAGGGTTGTGACTGTGTCTGCTTAGTTCGGCATAGCAAGGTGAAGCACGGGCGTGAACTTGGAGCCCGGGAAAGCAAGGCCCAAGAGGCACCAGCTCTCCTGCAGCTCGTCTTCCCTGACGCGACTGAAGCCTTGCTGAGGAAGCAGCAGCAAAGTGCTGTTCGCTCCAAGCCAAAGCCTCTGCGAAAGCACAGCATTCGCTGAGAAATGTTCTGCGGGCTGCTGCTGCTTGCCTGAGCCCAGTCTCGCGGTGGGAGAAACCCGTATACAGCAACAACCTCTTTGCCTAGGCATCTCCCCTGGGAAAGCTCACCGTTCCTTGGGAAATCAGAGTTGGGTTTGGGGATGCTGCTGCTGCTTGCCTGAGCTAGTCTCCGAAGCACGGTGCAAGATTCCCGCATGGAGCGAAATACTCTTTGCCCTAGCATCCCCTCTGCCTGAGAGAGAAGCCAAGTGTGGGGAAGGCGCAGCACACGGCCCCGGAGAAGAGAAGGAGCCGTTGGCTGTGGGGTCGGGAAACACTCGGGAAGCAGGATAGCCTGCAGTGGCACGAACAGCAGGCCGGTGGCAAGACAAGTGTCACCCGCTCCCTGCGCGGAGAGATGGAAGCCTGGCTGCTAAGGAGAAATGAGGGGACGACTAGGGCAGAGGCGCGTGCTCCACTCTGAGGAAGGAGTCTGGGCAGAAGGCAGGCCTGTCCTGTGCCTCTGGACCCAAGGGGACAGCATCTCCTTGGCCACCTGTCCCAAGGGCAGACTTGGGCTTGCCACCAGGTGCCATACCCGGAACTCACAGAAACAACCCCATGGAGAAACGGGCAGTCAGATGCCGTCTTCCACCAAGATGTGGCAGCGATGTGAGTGGCAGGGGGTGTGCCGGGAAAGAGTGGAGACAGTGACCCACAGTTCCTCATCCCAGTGTACGGGCCGTGTGCAGTGATCCTGTCGCCACTTCTCTCCTGTGTTGAAGGCACTGGCCGAGACCCCGAGTCTGCCTGAGCACCAGAGTAAAAGGCAAAGCCTTACCTACCCCAGGAGATGGTAATAGGCATAGAGGGCCATGCTAGGACACGCACGCTCCTGCAGGGTTGTGACTGTGTCTGCTTAGTTCGGCAAAGCAAGTTGAAGCCCGGGCGTGATCTTGGAGCCCGGGAAAGCAAGGCCCAAGAGGCATCAGCTCTCCTGCAGCTCGTCTTCCCTGACGCGACTGAAGCCTTGCTGAGGAAGCAGCAGCGAAGTGCTGTTCGCTCCAAGCCAAAGCCTCTGCGAAAGCACAGCATTCGCTGAGAAATGTTCTGCGGGCTGCTGCTGCTTGCCTGAGCCCTGTCTCGCGGTGGGAGAAACCCAAATAAAACAACAACCTCTTTGCCTAGGCATCTTCCCTGGGAAAGCTCACCGTTCCTTGGGAAATCAGAGTTGGGTTTGGGGATGCTGCTGCTGCTTGCCTGAGCTAGTCTCCGAAACACGGTGCAAGATACCCGCATGGAGCGAAATACTCTTTGCCCTAGCATCCCCTCTGCCTGAGAGAGAAGCCAAGTGTGGGGAAGGCGCAGCACATGGCCCCGAAGAAGAGAAGGAGCCGTTGGCCGTGGGGTCGGGAAACGCTCGGGAAGCAGGATAGCCTGCAGTGGCACGAACAGCAGGCCGGTGGCAAGACAAGTGTCACCCGATCCCTGCGCGGAGAGATGGAAGCCTGGCTGCTAAGGAGAAATGAGGGGACGACTAGGGCAGAGGCGCGTGCTCCACTCTGAGGAAGGAGTCTGGGCAGAAGGCAGGCCTGTCCTGTGCCTCTGGACCCAAGGGGACAGCATCTCCTTGGCCACCTGTCCCAAGGGCAGACTTGGGCTTGCCACCAGGTGCCATACCCGGAACTCACAGAAACAACCCCATGGAGAAACGGGCAGTCAGATGCCGTCTTCCACCAAGATGTGGCAGCGATGTGAGTGGCAGGGGGTGTGCGGGAAAGAGTGGAGACAGTGACCCACAGTTCCCCATCCCAGTGCACGGGCCGTGTGCAGTGATCCTGTCGCCACTTCTCTCCTGTGTTGAAGGCACTGGCCGAGACCCCGAGTCTGCCTGAGCGCCAAAGCAAAAGGCAAAGCCTTACCTAGCCCTGGGGATGGTAATAGGCATAGAGGGCCATGCTAGGACACGCACGCTGCTGCAGGGTTGTGACTGTGTCTGCTTAGTTCGGCATAGCAAGGGGAAGCCCGGGCGTGAACTTGGAGCCCGGGAAAGCAAGGCCCAAGAGGCACCAGCTCTCCTGCAGCTCGTCTTCCCTGACGCGACTGAAGCCTTGCTGAGGAAGCAGCAGCAAAGTGCTGTTCGCTCCAAGCCAAAGCCTCTGCGAAAGCACAGCATTCGCTGAGAAATGTTCTGCGGGCTGCTGCTGCTTGCCTGAGCCCAGTCTCGCGGTGGGAGAAACCCGTATACAGCAACAACCTCTTTGCCTAGGCATCTCCCCTGGGAAAGCTCACCGTTCCTTGGGAAATCAGAGTTGGGTTTGGGGATGCTGCTGCTGCTTGCCTGAGCTAGTCTCCGAAGCACGGTGCAAGATACCCGCATGGAGCGAAATACTCTTTGCCCTAGCATCCCCTCTGCCTGAGAGAGAAGCCAAGTGTGGGGAAGGCGCAGCACATGGCCCCGGAGAAGAGAAAGAGCCGTTGGCTGTGGGGTGGGGAAACGCTCGGGAAGCAGGATAGCCTGCAGTGGCACGAACAGCAGGCCGGTGGCAAGACAAGTGTCACCCGCTCCCTGCGCGGAGAGATGGAAGCCTGGCTGCTAAGGAGAAATGAGGGGACGACTAGGGCAGAGGCGCGTGCTCCACTCTGAGGAAGGAGTCTGGGCAGAAGGCAGGCCTGTCCTGTGCCTCTGGACCCAAGGGGACAGCATCTCCTTGGCCACCTGTCCCAAGGGCAGACTTGGGCTTGCCACCAGGTGCCATACCCGGAACTCACAGAAACAACCCCATGGAGAAACGGGCAGTCAGATGCCGTCTTCCACCAAGATGTGGCAGCGATGTGAGTGGCAGGGGGTGTGCCGGGAAAGAGTGGAGACAGTGACCCACAGTTCCCCATCCCAGTGCACGGGCCGTGTGCAGTGATCCTGTCGCCACTTCTCTCCTGTATTGAAGGCACTGGCCGAGGCCCCGAGTCTGCCTGAGCGCCAAAGCAAAAGGCAAAGCCTTACCTAGCCTTGGGGATGGTAATAGGCATAGAGTGCCATGCTAGGAAACGCAAGCTGCTGCAGGGTTGTGACCATGTCTGCTTAGTTCGGCATAGCAAGGTGAAACCTGGACGTGAACTTGGAGGCCGGAAAAGCAATTCCCAAGAGGCACCAGCTCTCCCGTGGCTCTTCTTCCCTGCTGCGACAGAGCGAACACCCAAGCCTTTCTGAGGAAGGAGCAGCTAAATACGGTTCATGCCAAGCTAAAAACATCTGCGAAAGCTTAGCAGTCGCTGCGAAATCAGAGTCGGTTCTGCGGGCTGCTGTTGCTGCTTGCCTTAGCCTAGTATTCGCAGCACGATGGGAGAAACCCGCCTAGAGCGAAAGCCTCTTTGCCCTGGCATCTCCTCTGGGAAAGCACAGCATTCTTTGGAAAATCAGAGTCCGGACTGAAGGATGCTCCTGTTTGCCAGAGCTGGTCTCCTCAGCATGGTGCAATGAACCCGCATTGAACAAAATCCTCTATGCCTGGGCATCCCCTCTGCCTGAGAGAGAAGCGCGGTTGCGTCTTTGGAAAGAGCCTTAAGGAAAGGGACACGTTTTTCACTTCGCTCCCCAGGAGAATGTCTGTGGAGGTACAGCACGCTGCCCCTGGAGAAGAGCAGGAACCGTTGACCTTCTGGACTGGAAACAGTTGGGAATCAAGAGAGCCGGCCCTGGCAGGCCCCGCGGCCGGTGGCAATACAAGTGTCACCCTCTCCCAGTGCAGAGAGACAGAAGCCTGGCTGCTATGGAGACAGGAGGGGATGAGTAGGACAGGGCGCGTGCTCCACTCTTAGGAAGCAGTCTTTGCAGAAAGCATGCCTGTCCTGAGCCTCTGGGCCCAAGGACACAGCAGCTCCTTGGCCACCTGTCCCTGGGGCAGACATGCGCTAGCCACCAGGCGCCTACGCTGAACTTTCAGAAACAGTTACCTGAAATAACAGGTAGTCAATGCCGTCTTCCTCCAGGATGTGGAAGCCTGGAGGAGGCACGGGGTTTAAGGGGAAGGAGTGGGGATAGTCCACCAAAGCTACCTAATCAGTGCACGGGCGGTTTGCAGGGATCCTGTCACCTATCCTTTCCTGTGGGGAAAGCACTGTCCTAGTCCGCGAGTCCGCCTGAGCGCCAGAGTAAAAGGCCAAGCGACGCCTACATGGGAGATGGTAGTGTGCATAGAGTGCCATCCCTGGCTACGCATGCTACTGTAGGGTTGTGGCTGTGACTGCTTAGTTTGGCCTGGGAGGGTGAACCCAGGACGCGAACATGGAGCCCGGAAAAGCAAGGCCCAAGAGGCACCTGCTCTCCCGCAGCTCTTCTTCCCTGACGCGACTGAAGCCTTGCTGAGGAAGCAGCAGCGAAGTGCTGTTCGCTCCAAGCCAAAGCCTCTGCGAAAGCACAACATTCGCTGAGAAATGTTCTGCGGGCTGCTGCTGCTTGCCTGAGCCCAGTCTCGCGGTGGGAGAACCCGCATACATCGAAAGCCTCTCTGCCTTGGCATCTCCCCTGGGAAAGCACAACGTTCCTTGGGAAATCAGAGTTGGGTTTGGGGATGCTGCTGCTGCTTGCCTGAGCTAGTCTCTGAAGCACGGTGCACGATACCCGCATGGAGCGAAATACTCTTTGCCCTAGCATCCCCTCTGCCTGAGAGAGAAGCCAAGTGTGGGGAAGGCGCAGCACACGGGCCCGGAGAAGAGAAAGAGCCGTTGGCTGTGGGGTGGGGAAACGCTCGGGAAGCAGGATAGCCTGCAGTGGCACGAACAGCAGGCCGGTGGCAAGACAAGTGTCACCCGCTCCCTGCGCGGAGAGATGGAAGCCTGGCTGCTAAGGAGAAATGAGGGGACGACTAGGGCAGAGGCGCGTGCTCCACTCTGAGGAAGGAGTCTGGGCAGAAGGCAGGCCTGTCCTGTGCCTCTGGACCCAAGGGGACAGCATCTCCTTGGCCACCTGTCCCAAGGGCAGACTTGGGCTTCCCACCAGGTGCCATACCCGGAACTCACAGAAACAACCCCATGGAGAAACGGGCAGTCAGATGCCATCTTCCACCAAGATGTGGCAGCGATGTGAGTGGCAGGGGGTCTGCCGGGAAAGAGTGGAGACAGTGACCCACAGTTCCCCATCCCAGTGCACGGGCCGTGTGCAGTGAACCTGTCGCCACTTCTCTCCTGTGTTGAAGGCACTGGCCGAGACCCCGAGTCTGCCTGAGCACCAGAGTAAAAGGCAAAGCCTTACCTACCCCAGGAGATGGTAATAGGCATAGAGGGCCATGCTAGGACACGCACGCTGCTGCAGGGTTGTGACTGTGTCTGCTTAGTTCGGCATAGCAAGGTGAAGCACGGGCGTGAACTTGGAGCCCGGGAAAGCAAGGACCAAGAGGCACCAGCTCTCCTGCAGCTCGTCTTCCCTGACGCGACTGAAGCCTTGCTGAGGAAGCAGCAGCAAAGTGCTGTTTGCTCCAAGCCAAAGCCTCTGCGAAAGCACAGCATTCGCTGAGAAATGTTCTGCGGGCTGCTGCTGCTTGCCTGAGCCCAGACTCGTGGTGGGAGAAACCCGTATACAGCAACAACCTCTTTGCCTAGGCATCTCCCCTGGGAAAGCTCACCGTTCCTTGGGAAATCAGAGTTGGGTTTGGGGATGCTGCTGCTGCTTGCCTGAGCTAGTCTCCGAAGCACGGTGCAAGATACCCGCATGGAGCGAAATACTCTTTGCCCTAGCATCCCCTCTGCCTGAGAGAGAAGCCAAGTGTGGGGAAGGCGCAGCACACGGCCCCGGAGAAGAGAAGGAGCCGTTGGCTGTGGGGTCGGGAAACGCTCGGGAAGCAGGATAGCCTGCAGTGGCACGAACAGCAGGCCGGTGGCAAGACAAGTGTCACCCGCTCCCTGCGCGGAGAGATGGAAGCCTGGCTGCTAAGGAGAAATGAGGGGACGACTAGGGCAGAGGCGCGTGCTCCACTCTGAGGAAGGAGTCTGGGCAGAAGGCAGGCCTGTCCTGTGCCTCTGGACCCAAGGGGACAGCATCTCCTTGGCCACCTGTCCCAAGGGCAGACTTGGGCTTGCCACCAGGTGCCATACCCGGAACTCACAGAAACAACCCCATGGAGAAACGGGCAGTCAGATGCCGTCTTCCACCAAGATGTGGCAGCGATGTGAGTGGCAGGGGGTGTGCCGGGAAAGAGTGGAGACAGTGACCCACAGTTCCTCATCCCAGTGTACGGGCCATGTGCAGTGATCCTGTCGCCACTTCTCTCCTGTGTTGAAGGCACTAGCCGAGACCCCGAGTCTGCCTGAGCACCAGAGTAAAAGGCAAAGCCTTACCTACCCCAGGAGATGGTAATAGGCATAGAGGGCCATGCTAGGACACGCACGCTCCTGCAGGTTTGTGACTGTGTCTGCTTAGTTCAGCAAAGCAAGTTGAAGCCCGGGCGTGATCTTGGAGCCCGGGAAAGCAAGGCCCAAGAGGCATCAGCTCTCCTGCAGCTCGTCTTCCCTGACGCGACTGAAGCCTTGCTGAGGAAGCAGCAGCGAAGTGCTGTTCGCTCCAAGCCAAAGCCTCTGAGAAAGCACAGCATTCGCTGAGAAATGTTCTGCGGGCTGCTGCTGCTTGCCTGAGCCCTGTCTCGCGGTGGGAGAAACCCAAATAAAGCAAAAACCTCTTTGCCTAGGCATCTTCCCTGGGAAAGCTCACCGTTCCTTGGGAAATCAGAGTTGGGTTTGGGGATGCTGCTGCTGCTTGCCTGAGCTAGTCTCCGAAACACGGTGCAAGATACCCGCATGGAGCGAAATACTCTTTGCCCTAGCATCCCCTCTGCCTGAGAGAGAAGCCAAGTGTGGGGAAGGCGCAGCACACGGCCCCGAAGAAGAGAAGGAGCCGTTGGCCGTGGAGTCGGGAAACGCTCGGGAAGCAGGATAGCCTGCAGTGGCACGAACAGCAGGCCGGTGGCAAGACAAGTGTCACCCGCTCCCTGCGCGGAGAGATGGAAGCCTGGCTGCTAAGGAGAAATGAGGGGACGACTAGGGCAGAGGCGCGTGCTCCACTCTGAGGAAGGAGTCTGGGCAGAAGGCAGGCCTGTCCTGTGCCTCTGGACCCAAGGGGACAGCATCTCCTTGGCCACCTGTCCCAAGGGCAGACTTGGGCTTGCCACCAGGTGCCATACCCGGAACTCACAGAAACAACCCCATGGAGAAACGGGCAGTCAGATGCCGTCTTCCACCAAGATGTGGCAGCGATGTGAGTGGCAGGGGGTGTGCGGGAAAGAGTGGAGACAGTGACCCACAGTTCCCCATCCCAGTGCACGGGCCGTGTGCAGTGATCCTGTCGCCACTTCTCTCCTGTGTTGAAGGCACTGGCCGAGACCCCGAGTCTGCCTGAGCGCCAAAGCAAAAGGCAAAGCCTTACCTAGCCCTGGGGATGGTAATAGGCATAGAGGGCCATGCTAGGACACGCACGCTGCTGCAGGGTTGTGACTGTGTCTGCTTAGTTCGGCATAGCAAGGGGAAGCCCGGGCGTGAACTTGGAGCCCGGGAAAGCAAGGCCCAAGAGGCACCAGCTCTCCTGCAGCTCGTCTTCCCTGACGCGACTGAAGCCTTGCTGAGGAAGCAGCAGCAAAGTGCTGTTCGCTCCAAGCCAAAGCCTCTGCGAAAGCACAGCATTCGCTGAGAAATGTTCTGCGGGCTGCTGCTGCTTGCCTGAGCCCAGTTTCGCGGTGGGAGAAACCCGTATACAGCAACAACCTCTTTGCCTAGTCATCTCCCCTGGGAAACCTCACCGTTCCTTGGGAAATCAGAGTTGGGTTTGGGGATGCTGCTGCTGCTTGCCTGAGCTAGTCTCCGAAGCACGGTGCAAGATACCCGCATGGAGCGAAATACTCTTTGCCCTAGCATCCCCTCTGCCTGAGAGAGAAGCCAAGTGTGGGGAAGGCGCAGCACATGGCCCCGGAGAAGAGAAAGAGCCGTTGGCTGTGGGGTGGGGAAACGCTCGGGAAGCAGGATAGCCTGCAGTGGCACGAACAGCAGGCCGGTGGCAAGACAAGTGTCACCCGCTCCCTGCACGGAGAGATGGAAGCCTGGCTGCTAAGGAGAAATGAGGGGACGACTAGGGCAGAGGCGCGTGCTCCACTCTGAGGAAGGAGTCTGGGCAGAAGGCAGGCCTGTCCTGTGCCTCTGGACCCAAGGGGACAGCATCTCCTTGGCCACCTGTCCCAAGGGCAGACTTGGGCTTGCCACCAGGTGCCATACCCGGAATTCACAGAAACAACCCCATGGAGAAACGGGCAGTCAGATGCCGTCTTCCACCAAGATGTGGCAGCGATGTGAGTGGCAGGGGGTGTGCCGGGAAAGAGTGGAGACAGTGACCCACAGTTCCCCATCCCAGTGCACGGGCCGTGTGCAGTGATCCTGTCGCCACTTCTCTCCTGTGTTGAAGGCACTGGCCGAGACCCCGAGTCTGCCTGAGCGCCAAAGCAAAAGGCAAAGCCTTACCTAGCCTTGGGGATGGTAATAGGCATAGAGTGCCATGCTAGGAAACGCAAGCTGCTGCAGGGTTGTGACCATGTCTGCTTAGTTCGGCATAGCAAGGTAAACCTGGACGTGAACTTGGAGGCCGGAAAAGCAATTCCCAAGAGGCACCAGCTCTCCCGTGGCTCTTCTTCCCTGCTGCGACAGAGCGAACACCCAAGCCTTTCTGAGGAAGGAGCAGCTAAATACGGTTCATGCCAAGCTAAAAACATCTGCGAAAGCTTAGCAGTCGCTGCGAAATCAGAGTCGGTTCTGCGGGCTGCTGTTGCTGCTTGCCTTAGCCTAGTATTCGCAGCACGATGGGAGAAACCCGCCTAGAGCGAAAGCCTCTTTGCCCTGGCATCTCCTCTGGGAAAGCACAGCATTCTTTGGAAAATCAGAGTCCGGACTGAAGGATGCTCCTGTTTGCCAGAGCTGGTCTCCTCAGCATGGTGCAATGAACCCGCATTGAACAAAATCCTCTATGCCTGGGCATCCCCTCTGCCTGAGAGAGAAGCGCGGTTGCGTCTTTGGAAAGAGCCTTAAGGAAAGGGACACGTTTTTCACTTCGCTCCCCAGGAGAATGTCTGTGGAGGTACAGCACGCTGCCCCTGGAGAAGAGCAGGAACCGTTGACCTTCTGGACTGGAAACAGTTGGGAATCAAGAGAGCCGGCCCTGGCAGGCCCCGCGGCCGGTGGCAATACAAGTGTCACCCTCTCCCAGTGCAGAGAGACAGAAGCCTGGCTGCTATGGAGACAGGAGGGGATGAGTAGGACAGGGCGCGTGCTCCACTCTTAGGAAGCAGTCTTTGCAGAAAGCATGCCTGTCCTGAGCCTCTGGGCCCAAGGACACAGCAGCTCCTTGGCCACCTGTCCCTGGGGCAGACATGCGCTAGCCACCAGGCGCCTACGCTGAACTTTCAGAAACAGTTACCTGAAATAACAGGTAGTCAATGCCGTCTTCCTCCAGGATGTGGAAGCCTGGAGGAGGCACGGGGTTTAAGGGGAAGGAGTGGGGATAGTCCACCAAAGCTACCTAATCAGTGCACGGGCGGTTTGCAGGGATCCTGTCACCTATCCTTTCCTGTGGGGAAAGCACTGTCCTAGTCCGCGAGTCCGCCTGAGCGCCAGAGTAAAAGGCCAAGCGACGCCTACATGGGAGATGGTAGTGTGCATAGAGTGCCATCCCTGGCTACGCATGCTACTGTAGGGTTGTGGCTGTGACTGCTTAGTTTGGCCTGGGAGGGTGAACCCAGGACGCGAACATGGAGCCCGGAAAAGCAAGGCCCAAGAGGCACCTGCTCTCCCGCAGCTCTTCTTCCCTGACGCGACTGAAGCCTTGCTGAGGAAGCAGCAGCGAAGTGCTGTTCGCTCCAAGCCAAAGCCTCTGCGAAAGCACAACATTCGCTGAGAAATGTTCTGCGGGCTGCTGCTGCTTGCCTGAGCCCAGTCTCGCGGTGGGAGAACCCGCATACATCGAAAGCCTCTCTGCCTTGGCATCTCCCCTGGGAAAGCACAACGTTCCTTGGGAAATCAGAGTTGGGTTTGGGGATGCTGCTGCTGCTTGCCTGAGCTAGTCTCTGAAGCACGGTGCACGATACCCGCATGGAGCGAAATACTCTTTGCCCTAGCATCCCCTCTGCCTGAGAGAGAAGCCAAGTGTGGGGAAGGCGCAGCACACGGCCCCGGAGAAGAGAAAGAGCCGTTGGCTGTGGGGTGGGGAAACGCTCGGGAAGCAGGATAGCCTGCAGTGGCACGAACAGCAGGCCGGTGGCAAGACAAGTGTCACCCGCTCCCTGCGCGGAGAGATGGAAGCCTGGCTGCTAAGGAGAAATGAGGGGACGACTAGGGCAGAGGCGCGTGCTCCACTCTGAGGAAGGAGTCTGGGCAGAAGGCAGGCCTGTCCTGTGCCTCTGGACCCAAGGGGACAGCATCTCCTTGGCCACCTGTCCCAAGGGCAGACTTGGGCTTGCCACCAGGTGCCATACCCGGAACTCACAGAAACAACCCCATGGAGAAACGGGCAGTCAGATGCCGTCTTCCACCAAGATGTGGCAGCGATGTGAGTGGCAGGGGGTGTGCCGGGAAAGAGTGGAGACAGTGACCCACAGTTCCTCATCCCAGTGTACGGGCCGTGTGCAGTGATCCTGTCGCCACTTCTCTCCTGTGTTGAAGGCACTGGCCGAGACCCCGAGTCTGCCTGAGCACCAGAGTAAAAGGCAAAGCCTTACCTACCCCAGGAGATGGTAATAGGCATAGAGGGCCATGCTAGGACACGCACGCTCCTGCAGGGTTGTGACTGTGTCTGCTTAGTTCGGCAAAGCAAGTTGAAGCCCGGGCGTGATCTTGGAGCCCGGGAAAGCAAGGCCCAAGAGGCATCAGCTCTCCTGCAGCTCGTCTTCCCTGACGCGACTGAAGCCTTGCTGAGGAAGCAGCAGCGAAGTGCTGTTCGCTCCAAGCCAAAGCCTCTGCGAAAGCACAGCATTCGCTGAGAAATGTTCTGCGGGCTGCTGCTGCTTGCCTGAGCCCTGTCTCGCGGTGGGAGAAACCCAAATAAAGCAACAACCTCTTTGCCTAGGCATCTTCCCTGGGAAAGCTCACCGTTCCTTGGGAAATCAGAGTTGGGTTTGGGGATGCTGCTGCTGCTTGCCTGAGCTAGTCTCCGAAACACGGTGCAAGATACCCGCATGGAGCGAAATACTCTTTGCCCTAGCATCCCCTCTGCCTGAGAGAGAAGCCAAGTGTGGGGAAGGCGCAGCACACGGCCCCGAAGAAGAGAAGGAGCCGTTGGCCGTGGGGTCGGGAAACGCTCGGGAAGCAGGATAGCCTGCAGTGGCACGAACAGCAGGCCGGTGGCAAGACAAGTGTCACCCGATCCCTGCGCGGAGAGATGGAAGCCTGGCTGCTAAGGAGAAATGAGGGGACGACTAGGGCAGAGGCGCGTGCTCCACTCTGAGGAAGGAGTCTGGGCAGAAGGCAGGCCTGTCCTGTGCCTCTGGACCCAAGGGGACAGCATCTCCTTGGCCACCTGTCCCAAGGGCAGACTTGGGCTTGCCACCAGGTGCCATACCCGGAACTCACAGAAACAACCCCATGGAGAAACGGGCAGTCAGATGCCGTCTTCCACCAAGATGTGGCAGCGATGTGAGTGGCAGGGGGTGTGCGGGAAAGAGTGGAGACAGTGACCCACAGTTCCCCATCCCAGTGCACGGGCCGTGTGCAGTGATCCTGTCGCCACTTCTCTCCTGTGTTGAAGGCACTGGCCGAGACCCCGAGTCTGCCTGAGCGCCAAAGCAAAAGGCAAAGCCTTACCTAGCCCTGGGGATGGTAATAGGCATAGAGGGCCATGCTAGGACACGCACGCTGCTGCAGGGTTGTGACTGTGTCTGCTTAGTTCGGCATAGCAAGGGGAAGCCCGGGCGTGAACTTGGAGCCCGGGAAAGCAAGGCCCAAGAGGCACCAGCTCTCCTGCAGCTCGTCTTCCCTGACGCGACTGAAGCCTTGCTGAGGAAGCAGCAGCAAAGTGCTGTTCGCTCCAAGCCAAAGCCTCTGCGAAAGCACAGCATTCGCTGAGAAATGTTCTGCGGGCTGCTGCTGCTTGCCTGAGCCCAGTCTCGCGGTGGGAGAAACCCGTATACAGCAACAACTTCTTTGCCTAGGCATCTCCCCTGGGAAAGCTCACCGTTCCTTGGGAAATCAGAGTTGGGTTTGGGGATGCTGCTGCTGCTTGCCTGAGCTAGTCTCCGAAGCACGGTGCAAGATACCCGCATGGAGCGAAATACTCTTTGCCCTAGCATCCCCTCTGCCTGAGAGAGAAGCCAAGTGTGGGGAAGGCGCAGCACATGGCCCCGGAGAAGAGAAAGAGCCGCTGGCTGTGGGGTGGGGAAACGCTCGGGAAGCAGGATAGCCTGCAGTGGCACGAACAGCAGGCCGGTGGCAAGACAAGTGTCACCCGCTCCCTGCGCGGAGAGATGGAAGCCTGGCTGCTAAGGAGAAATGAGGGGACGACTAGGGCAGAGGCGCGTGCTCCACTCTGAGGAAGGAGTCTGGGCAGAAGGCAGGCCTGTCCTGTGCCTCTGGACCCAAGGGGACAGCATCTCCTTGGCCACCTGTCCCAAGGGCAGACTTGGGCTTGCCACCAGGTGCCATACCCGGAACTCACAGAAACAACCCCATGGAGAAACGGGCAGTCAGATGCCGTCTTCCACCAAGATGTGGCAGCGATGTGAGTGGCAGGGGGTGTGCCGGGAAAGAGTGGAGACAGTGACCCACAGTTCCCCATCCCAGTGCACGGGCCGTGTGCAGTGATCCTGTCGCCACTTCTCTCCTGTGTTGAAGGCACTGGCCGAGACCCCGAGTCTGCCTGAGCGCCAAAGCAAAAGGCAAAGCCTTACCTAGCCTTGGGGATGGTAATAGGCATAGAGTGCCATGCTAGGAAACGCAAGCTGCTGCAGGGTTGTGACCATGTCTGCTTAGTTCGGCATAGCAAGGTGAAACCTGGACGTGAACTTGGAGGCCGGAAAAGCAATTCCCAAGAGGCACCAGCTCTCCCGTGGCTCTTCTTCCCTGCTGCGACAGAGCGAACACCCAAGCCTTTCTGAGGAAGGAGCAGCTAAATACGGTTCATGCCAAGCTAAAAACATCTGCGAAAGCTTAGCAGTCGCTGCGAAATCAGAGTCGGTTCTGCGGGCTGCTGTTGCTGCTTGCCTTAGCCTAGTATTCGCAGCACGATGGGAGAAACCCGCCTAGAGCGAAAGCCTCTTTGCCCTGGCATCTCCTCTGGGAAAGCACAGCATTCTTTGGAAAATCAGAGTCCAGACTGAAGGATGCTCCTGTTTGCCAGAGCTGGTCTCCTCAGCATGGTGCAATGAACCCGCATTGAACAAAATCCTCTATGCCTGGGCATCCCCTCTGCCTGAGAGAGAAGCGCGGTTGCGTCTTTGGAAAGAGCCTTAAGGAAAGGGACACGTTTTTCACTTCGCTCCCCAGGAGAATGTCTGTGGAGGTACAGCACGCTGCCCCTGGAGAAGAGCAGGAACCGTTGACCTTCTGGACTGGAAACAGTTGGGAATCAAGAGAGCCGGCCCTGGCAGGCCCCGCGGCCGGTGGCAATACAAGTGTCACCCTCTCCCAGTGCAGAGAGACAGAAGCCTGGCTGCTATGGAGACAGGAGGGGATGAGTAGGACAGGGCGCGTGCTCCACTCTTAGGAAGCAGTCTTTGCAGAAAGCATGCCTGTCCTGAGCCTCTGGGCCCAAGGACACAGCAGCTCCTTGGCCACCTGTCCCTGGGGCAGACATGCGCTAGCCACCAGGCGCCTACGCTGAACTTTCAGAAACAGTTACCTGAAATAACAGGTAGTCAATGCCGTCTTCCTCCAGGATGTGGAAGCCTGGAGGAGGCACGGGGTTTAAGGGGAAGGAGTGGGGATAGTCCACCAAAGCTACCTAATCAGTGCACGGGCGGTTTGCAGGGATCCTGTCACCTATCCTTTCCTGTGGGGAAAGCACTGTCCTAGTCCGCGAGTCCGCCTGAGCGCCAGAGTAAAAGGCCAAGCGACGCCTACATGGGAGATGGTAGTGTGCATAGAGTGCCATCCCTGGCTACGCATGCTACTGTAGGGTTGTGGCTGTGACTGCTTAGTTTGGCCTGGGAGGGTGAACCCAGGACGCGAACATGGAGCCCGGAAAAGCAAGGCCCAAGAGGCACCTGCTCTCCCGCAGCTCTTCTTCCCTGACGCGACTGAAGCCTTGCTGAGGAAGCAGCAGCGAAGTGCTGTTCGCTCCAAGCCAAAGCCTCTGCGAAAGCACAACATTCGCTGAGAAATGTTCTGCGGGCTGCTGCTGCTTGCCTGAGCCCAGTCTCGCGGTGGGAGAACCCGCATACATCGAAAGCCTCTCTGCCTTGGCATCTCCCCTGGGAAAGCACAACGTTCCTTGGGAAATCAGAGTTGGGTTTGGGGATGCTGCTGCTGCTTGCCTGAGCTAGTCTCTGAAGCACGGTGCACGATACCCGCATGGAGCGAAATACTCTTTGCCCTAGCATCCCCTCTGCCTGAGAGAGAAGCCAAGTGTGGGGAAGGCGCAGCACACGGCCCCGGAGAAGAGAAAGAGCCGTTGGCTGTGGGGTGGGGAAACGCTCGGGAAGCAGGATAGCCTGCAGTGGCACGAACAGCAGGCCGGTGGCAAGACAAGTGTCACCCGCTCCCTGCGCGGAGAGATGGAAGCCTGGCTGCTAAGGAGAAATGAGGGGACGACTAGGGCAGAGGCGCGTGCTCCACTCTGAGGAAGGAGTCTGGGCAGAAGGCAGGCCTGTCCTGTGCCTCTGGACCCAAGGGGACAGCATCTCCTTGGCCACCTGTCCCAAGGGCAGACTTGGGCTTGCCACCAGGTGCCATACCCGGAACTCACAGAAACAACCCCATGGAGAAACGGGCAGTCAGATGCCGTCTTCCACCAAGATGTGGCAGCGATGTGAGTGGCAGGGGGTGTGCCGGGAAAGAGTGGAGACAGTGACCCACAGTTCCTCATCCCAGTGTACGGGCCGTGTGCAGTGATCCTGTCGCCACTTCTCTCCTGTGTTGAAGGCACTGGCCGAGACCCCGAGTCTGCCTGAGCACCAGAGTAAAAGGCAAAGCCTTACCTACCCCAGGAGATGGTAATAGGCATAGAGGGCCATGCTAGGACACGCACGCTCCTGCAGGGTTGTGACTGTGTCTGCTTAGTTCGGCAAAGCAAGTTGAAGCCCGGGCGTGATCTTGGAGCCCGGGAAAGCAAGGCCCAAGAGGCATCAGCTCTCCTGCAGCTCGTCTTCCCTGACGCGACTGAAGCCTTGCTGAGGAAGCAGCAGCGAAGTGCTGTTCGCTCCAAGCCAAAGCCTCTGAGAAAGCACAGCATTCGCTGAGAAATGTTCTGCGGGCTGCTGCTGCTTGCCTGAGCCCTGTCTCGCGGTGGGAGAAACCCAAATAAAGCAACAACCTCTTTGCCTAGGCATCTTCCCTGGGAAAGCTCACCGTTCCTTGGGAAATCAGAGTTGGGTTTGGGGATGCTGCTGCTGCTTGCCTGAGCTAGTCTCCGAAACACGGTGCAAGATACCCGCATGGAGCGAAATACTCTTTGCCCTAGCATCCCCTCTGCCTGAGAGAGAAGCCAAGTGTGGGGAAGGCGCAGCACATGGCCCCGAAGAAGAGAAGGAGCCGTTGGCCGTGGGGTCGGGAAACGCTCGGGAAGCAGGATAGCCTGCAGTGGCACGAACAGCAGGCCGGTGGCAAGACAAGTGTCACCCGATCCCTGCGCGGAGAGATGGAAGCCTGGCTGCTAAGGAGAAATGAGGGGACGACTAGGGCAGAGGCGCGTGCTCCACTCTGAGGAAGGAGTCTGGGCAGAAGGCAGGCCTGTCCTGTGCCTCTGGACCCAAGGGGACAGCATCTCCTTGGCCACCTGTCCCAAGGGCAGACTTGGGCTTGCCACCAGGTGCCATACCCGGAACTCACAGAAACAACCCCATGGAGAAACGGGCAGTCAGATGCCGTCTTCCACCAAGATGTGGCAGCGATGTGAGTGGCAGGGGGTGTGCGGGAAAGAGTGGAGACAGTGACCCACAGTTCCCCATCCCAGTGCACGGGCCGTGTGCAGTGATCCTGTCGCCACTTCTCTCCTGTGTTGAAGGCACTGGCCGAGACCCCGAGTCTGCCTGAGCGCCAAAGCAAAAGGCAAAGCCTTACCTAGCCCTGGGGATGGTAATAGGCATAGAGGGCCATGCTAGGACACGCACGCTGCTGCAGGGTTGTGACTGTGTCTGCTTAGTTCGGCATAGCAAGGTGAAACCTGGACGTGAACTTGGAGGCCGGAAAAGCAATTCCCAAGAGGCACCAGCTCTCCCGTGGCTCTTCTTCCCTGCTGCGACAGAGCGAACACCCAAGCCTTTCTGAGGAAGGAGCAGCTAAATACGGTTCATGCCAAGCTAAAAACATCTGCGAAAGCTTAGCAGTCGCTGCGAAATCAGAGTCGGTTCTGCGGGCTGCTGTTGCTGCTTGCCTTAGCCTAGTATTCGCAGCACGATGGGAGAAACCCGCCTAGAGCGAAAGCCTCTTTGCCCTGGCATCTCCTCTGGGAAAGCACAGCATTCTTTGGAAAATCAGAGTCCGGACTGAAGGATGCTCCTGTTTGCCAGAGCTGGTCTCCTCAGCATGGTGCAATGAACCCGCATTGAACAAAATCCTCTATGCCTGGGCATCCCCTCTGCCTGAGAGAGAAGCGCGGTTGCGTCTTTGGAAAGAGCCTTAAGGAAAGGGACACGTTTTTCACTTCGCTCCCCAGGAGAATGTCTGTGGAGGTACAGCACGCTGCCCCTGGAGAAGAGCAGGAACCGTTGACCTTCTGGACTGGAAACAGTTGGGAATCAAGAGAGCCGGCCCTGGCAGGCCCCGCGGCCGGTGGCAATACAAGTGTCACCCTCTCCCAGTGCAGAGAGACAGAAGCCTGGCTGCTATGGAGACAGGAGGGGATGAGTAGGACAGGGCGCGTGCTCCACTCTTAGGAAGCAGTCTTTGCAGAAAGCATGCCTGTCCTGAGCCTCTGGGCCCAAGGACACAGCAGCTCCTTGGCCACCTGTCCCTGGGGCAGACATGCGCTAGCCACCAGGCGCCTACGCTGAACTTTCAGAAACAGTTACCTGAAATAACAGGTAGTCAATGCCGTCTTCCTCCAGGATGTGGAAGCCTGGAGGAGGCACGGGGTTTAAGGGGAAGGAGTGGGGATAGTCCACCAAAGCTACCTAATCAGTGCACGGGCGGTTTGCAGGGATCCTGTCACCTATCCTTTCCTGTGGGGAAAGCACTGTCCTAGTCCGCGAGTCCGCCTGAGCGCCAGAGTAAAAGGCCAAGCGACGCCTACATGGGAGATGGTAGTGTGCATAGAGTGCCATCCCTGGCTACGCATGCTACTGTAGGGTTGTGGCTGTGACTGCTTAGTTTGGCCTGGGAGGGTGAACCCAGGACGCGAACATGGAGCCCGGAAAAGCAAGGCCCAAGAGGCACCTGCTCTCCCGCAGCTCTTCTTCCCTGACGCGACTGAAGCCTTGCTGAGGAAGCAGCAGCGAAGTGCTGTTCGCTCCAAGCCAAAGCCTCTGCGAAAGCACAACATTCGCTGAGAAATGTTCTGCGGGCTGCTGCTGCTTGCCTGAGCCCAGTCTCGCGGTGGGAGAACCCGCATACATCGAAAGCCTCTCTGCCTTGGCATCTCCCCTGGGAAAGCACAACGTTCCTTGGGAAATCAGAGTTGGGTTTGGGGATGCTGCTGCTGCTTGCCTGAGCTAGTCTCTGAAGCACGGTGCACGATACCCGCATGGAGCGAAATACTCTTTGCCCTAGCATCCCCTCTGCCTGAGAGAGAAGCCAAGTGTGGGGAAGGCGCAGCACACGGCCCCGGAGAAGAGAAAGAGCCGTTGGCTGTGGGGTGGGGAAACGCTCGGGAAGCAGGATAGCCTGCAGTGGCACGAACAGCAGGCCGGTGGCAAGACAAGTGTCACCCGCTCCCTGCGCGGAGAGATGGAAGCCTGGCTGCTAAGGAGAAATGAGGGGACGACTAGGGCAGAGGCGCGTGCTCCACTCTGAGGAAGGAGTCTGGGCAGAAGGCAGGCCTGTCCTGTGCCTCTGGACCCAAGGGGACAGCATCTCCTTGGCCACCTGTCCCAAGGGCAGACTTGGGCTTGCCACCAGGTGCCATACCCGGAACTCACAGAAACAACCCCATGGAGAAACGGGCAGTCAGATGCCGTCTTCCACCAAGATGTGGCAGCGATGTGAGTGGCAGGGGGTGTGCCGGGAAAGAGTGGAGACAGTGACCCACAGTTCCTCATCCCAGTGTACGGGCCGTGTGCAGTGATCCTGTCGCCACTTCTCTCCTGTGTTGAAGGCACTGGCCGAGACCCCGAGTCTGCCTGAGCACCAGAGTAAAAGGCAAAGCCTTACCTACCCCAGGAGATGGTAATAGGCATAGAGGGCCATGCTAGGACACGCACGCTCCTGCAGGGTTGTGACTGTGTCTGCTTAGTTCGGCAAAGCAAGTTGAAGCCCGGGCGTGATCTTGGAGCCCGGGAAAGCAAGGCCCAAGAGGCATCAGCTCTCCTGCAGCTCGTCTTCCCTGACGCGACTGAAGCCTTGCTGAGGAAGCAGCAGCGAAGTGCTGTTCGCTCCAAGCCAAAGCCTCTGAGAAAGCACAGCATTCGCTGAGAAATGTTCTGCGGGCTGCTGCTGCTTGCCTGAGCCCTGTCTCGCGGTGGGAGAAACCCAAATAAAGCAACAACCTCTTTGCCTAGGCATCTTCCCTGGGAAAGCTCACCGTTCCTTGGGAAATCAGAGTTGGGTTTGGGGATGCTGCTGCTGCTTGCCTGAGCTAGTCTCCGAAACACGGTGCAAGATACCCGCATGGAGCGAAATACTCTTTGCCCTAGCATCCCCTCTGCCTGAGAGAGAAGCCAAGTGTGGGGAAGGCGCAGCACATGGCCCCGAAGAAGAGAAGGAGCCGTTGGCCGTGGGGTCGGGAAACGCTCGGGAAGCAGGATAGCCTGCAGTGGCACGAACAGCAGGCCGGTGGCAAGACAAGTGTCACCCGATCCCTGCGCGGAGAGATGGAAGCCTGGCTGCTAAGGAGAAATGAGGGGACGACTAGGGCAGAGGCGCGTGCTCCACTCTGAGGAAGGAGTCTGGGCAGAAGGCAGGCCTGTCCTGTGCCTCTGGACCCAAGGGGACAGCATCTCCTTGGCCACCTGTCCCAAGGGCAGACTTGGGCTTGCCACCAGGTGCCATACCCGGAACTCACAGAAACAACCCCATGGAGAAACGGGCAGTCAGATGCCGTCTTCCACCAAGATGTGGCAGCGATGTGAGTGGCAGGGGGTGTGCGGGAAAGAGTGGAGACAGTGACCCACAGTTCCCCATCCCAGTGCACGGGCCGTGTGCAGTGATCCTGTCGCCACTTCTCTCCTGTGTTGATGGCACTGGCCGAGACCCCGAGTCTGCCTGAGCGCCAAAGCAAAAGGCAAAGCCTTACCTAGCCCTGGGGATGGTAATAGGCATAGAGGGCCATGCTAGGACACGCACGCTGCTGCAGGGTTGTGACTGTGTCTGCTTAGTTCGGCATAGCAAGGGGAAGCCCGGGCGTGAACTTGGAGCCCGGGAAAGCAAGGCCCAAGAGGCACCAGCTCTCCTGCAGCTCGTCTTCCCTGACGCGACTGAAGCCTTGCTGAGGAAGCAGCAGCAAAGTGCTGTTCGCTCCAAGCCAAAGCCTCTGCGAAAGCACAGCATTCGCTGAGAAATGTTCTGCGGGCTGCTGCTTGCCTGAGCCCAGTCTCGCGGTGGGAGAAACCCGTATACAGCAACAACCTCTTTGCCTAGGCATCTCCCCTGGGAAAGCTCACCGTTCCTTGGGAAATCAGAGTTGGGTTTGGGGATGCTGCTGCTGCTTGCCTGAGCTAGTCTCCGAAGCACGGTGCAAGATACCCGCATGGAGCGAAATACTCTTTGCCCTAGCATCCCCTCTGCCTGAGAGAGAAGCCAAGTGTGGGGAAGGCGCAGCACATGGCCCCGGAGAAGAGAAAGAGCCGTTGGCTGTGGGGTGGGGAAACGCTCGGGAAGCAGGATAGCCTGCAGTGGCACGAACAGCAGGCCGGTGGCAAGACAAGTGTCACCCGCTCCCTGCGCGGAGAGATGGAAGCCTGGCTGCTAAGGAGAAATGAGGGGACGACCTGGGCAGAGGCGCGTGCTCCACTCTGAGGAAGGAGTCTGGGCAGAAGGCAGGCCTGTCCTGTGCCTCTGGACCCAAGGGGACAGCATCTCCTTGGCCACCTGTCCCAAGGGCAGACTTGGGCTTGCCACCAGGTGCCATACCCGGAACTCACAGAAACAACCCCATGGAGAAACGGGCAGTCAGATGCCGTCTTCCACCAAGATGTGGCAGCGATGTGAGTGGCAGGGGGTGTGCCGGGAAAGAGTGGAGACAGTGACCCACAGTTCCCCATCCCAGTGCACGGGCCGTGTGCAGTGATCCTGTCGCCACTTCTCTCCTGTGTTGAAGGCACTGGCCGAGACCCCGAGTCTGCCTGAGCGCCAAAGCAAAAGGCAAAGCCTTACCTAGCCCTGGGCATGGTAATAGGCATAGAGTGCCATGCTAGGAAACGCAAGCTGCTGCAGGGTTGTGACCATGTCTGCTTAGTTCGGCATAGCAAGGTGAAACCTGGACGTGAACTTGGAGGCCGGAAAAGCAATTCCCAAGAGGCACCAGCTCTCCCGTGGCTCTTCTTCCCTGCTGCGACAGAGCGAACACCCAAGCCTTTCTGAGGAAGGAGCAGCTAAATACGGTTCATGCCAAGCTAAAAACATCTGCGAAAGCTTAGCAGTCGCTGCGAAATCAGAGTCGGTTCTGCGGGCTGCTGTTGCTGCTTGCCTTAGCCTAGTATTCGCAGCACGATGGGAGAAACCCGCCTAGAGCGAAAGCCTCTTTGCCCTGGCATCTCCTCTGGGAAAGCACAGCATTCTTTGGAAAATCAGAGTCCGGACTGAAGGATGCTCCTGTTTGCCAGAGCTGGTCTCCTCAGCATGGTGCAATGAACCCGCATTGAACAAAATCCTCTATGCCTGGGCATCCCCTCTGCCTGAGAGAGAAGCGCGGTTGCGTCTTTGGAAAGAGCCTTAAGGAAAGGGACACGTTTTTCACTTCGCTCCCCAGGAGAATGTCTGTGGAGGTACAGCACGCTGCCCCTGGAGAAGAGCAGGAACCGTTGACCTTCTGGACTGGAAACAGTTGGGAATCAAGAGAGCCGGCCCTGGCAGGCCCCGCGGCCGGTGGCAATACAAGTGTCACCCTCTCCCAGTGCAGAGAGACAGAAGCCTGGCTGCTATGGAGACAGGAGGGGATGAGTAGGACAGGGCGCGTGCTCCACTCTTAGGAAGCAGTCTTTGCAGAAAGCATGCCTGTCCTGAGCCTCTGGGCCCAAGGACACAGCAGCTCCTTGGCCACCTGTCCCTGGGGCAGACATGCGCTAGCCACCAGGCGCCTACGCTGAACTTTCAGAAACAGTTACCTGAAATAACAGGTAGTCAATGCCGTCTTCCTCCAGGATGTGGAAGCCTGGAGGAGGCACGGGGTTTAAGGGGAAGGAGTGGGGATAGTCCACCAAAGCTACCTAATCAGTGCACGGGCGGTTTGCAGGGATCCTGTCACCTATCCTTTCCTGTGGGGAAAGCACTGTCCTAGTCCGCGAGTCCGCCTGAGCGCCAGAGTAAAAGGCCAAGCGACGCCTACATGGGAGATGGTAGTGTGCATAGAGTGCCATCCCTGGCTACGCATGCTACTGTAGGGTTGTGGCTGTGACTGCTTAGTTTGGCCTGGGAGGGTGAACCCAGGACGCGAACATGGAGCCCGGAAAAGCAAGGCCCAAGAGGCACCTGCTCTCCCGCAGCTCTTCTTCCCTGACGCGACTGAAGCCTTGCTGAGGAAGCAGCAGCGAAGTGCTGTTCGCTCCAAGCCAAAGCCTCTGCGAAAGCACAACATTCGCTGAGAAATGTTCTGCGGGCTGCTGCTGCTTGCCTGAGCCCAGTCTCGCGGTGGGAGAACCCGCATACATCGAAAGCCTCTCTGCCTTGGCATCTCCCCTGGGAAAGCACAACGTTCCTTGGGAAATCAGAGTTGGGTTTGGGGATGCTGCTGCTGCTTGCCTGAGCTAGTCTCTGAAGCACGGTGCACGATACCCGCATGGAGCGAAATACTCTTTGCCCTAGCATCCCCTCTGCCTGAGAGAGAAGCCAAGTGTGGGGAAGGCGCAGCACACGGCCCCGGAGAAGAGAAAGAGCCGTTGGCCGTGGGGTGGGGAAACGCTCGGGAAGCAGGATAGCCTGCAGTGGCACGAACAGCAGGCCGGTGGCAAGACAAGTGTCACCCGCTCCCTGCGCGGAGAGATGGAAGCCTGGCTGCTAAGGAGAAATGAGGGGACGACTAGGGCAGAGGCGCGTGCTCCACTCTGAGGAAGGAGTCTGGGCAGAAGGCAGGCCTGTCCTGTGCCTCTGGACCCAAGGGGACAGCATCTCCTTGGCCACCTGTCCCAAGGGCAGACTTGGGCTTGCCACCAGGTGCCATACCCGGAACTCACAGAAACAACCCCATGGAGAAACGGGCAGTCAGATGCCATCTTCCACCAAGATGTGGCAGCGATGTGAGTGGCAGGGGGTCTGCCGGGAAAGAGTGGAGACAGTGACCCACAGTTCCCCATCCCAGTGCACGGGCCGTGTGCAGTGAACCTGTCGCCACTTCTCTCCTGTGTTGAAGGCACTGGCCGAGACCCCGAGTCTGCCTGAGCACCAGAGTAAAAGGCAAAGCCTTACCTACCCCAGGAGATGGTAATAGGCATAGAGGGCCATGCTAGGACACGCACGCTGCTGCAGGGTTGTGACTGTGTCTGCTTAGTTCGGCATAGCAAGGTGAAGCACGGGCGTGAACTTGGAGCCCGGGAAAGCAAGGCCCAAGAGGCACCAGCTCTCCTGCAGCTCGTCTTCCCTGACGCGACTGAAGCCTTGCTGAGGAAGCAGCAGCAAAGTGCTGTTTGCTCCAAGCCAAAGCCTCTGCGAAAGCACAGCATTCGCTGAGAAATGTTCTGCGGGCTGCTGCTGCTTGCCTGAGCCCAGACTCGTGGTGGGAGAAACCCGTATACAGCAACAACCTCTTTGCCTAGGCATCTCCCCTGGGAAAGCTCACCGTTCCTTGGGAAATCAGAGTTGGGTTTGGGGATGCTGCTGCTGCTTGCCTGAGCTAGTCTCCGAAGCACGGTGCAAGATACCCGCATGGAGCGAAATACTCTTTGCCCTAGCATCCCCTCTGCCTGAGAGAGAAGCCAAGTGTGGGGAAGGCGCAGCACACGGCCCCGGAGAAGAGAAGGAGCCGTTGGCTGTGGGGTCGGGAAACGCTCGGGAAGCAGGATAGCCTGCAGTGGCACGAACAGCAGGCCGGTGGCAAGACAAGTGTCACCCGCTCCCTGCGCGGAGAGATGGAAGCCTGGCTGCTAAGGAGAAATGAGGGGACGACTAGGGCAGAGGCGCGTGCTCCACTCTGAGGAAGGAGTCTGGGCAGAAGGCAGGCCTGTCCTGTGCGTCTGGACCCAAGGGGA
Organism: Mustela nivalis; assembly: GCF_964662115.1. Taxonomy (NCBI): domain Eukaryota; kingdom Metazoa; phylum Chordata; class Mammalia; order Carnivora; family Mustelidae; genus Mustela; species Mustela nivalis. The sequence goes on along the minus strand of NW_028136320.1, from coordinate 520,767 downwards.
CAGCATCTCCTTGGCCACCTGTCCCAAGGGCAGACTTGGGCTTGCCACCAGGTGCCATACCCGGAACTCACAGAAACAACCCCATGGAGAAACGGGCAGTCAGATGCCGTCTTCCACCAAGATGTGGCAGCGATGTGAGTGGCAGGGGGTGTGCCGGGAAAGAGTGGAGACAGTGACCCACAGTTCCTCATCCCAGTGTACGGGCCGTGTGCAGTGATCCTGTCGCCACTTCTCTCCTGTGTTGAAGGCACTGGCCGAGACCCCGAGTCTGCCTGAGCACCAGAGTAAAAGGCAAAGCCTTACCTACCCCAGGAGATGGTAATAGGCATAGAGGGCCATGCTAGGACACGCACGCTCCTGCAGGGTTGTGACTGTGTCTGCTTAGTTCGGCAAAGCAAGTTGAAGCCCGGGCGTGATCTTGGAGCCCGGGAAAGCAAGGCCCAAGAGGCATCAGCTCTCCTGCAGCTCGTCTTCCCTGACGCGACTGAAGCCTTGCTGAGGAAGCAGCAGCGAAGTGCTGTTCGCTCCAAGCCAAAGCCTCTGCGAAAGCACAGCATTCGCTGAGAAATGTTCTGCGGGCTGCTGCTGCTTGCCTGAGCCCTGTCTCGCGGTGGGAGAAACCCAAATAAAGCAACAACCTCTTTGCCTAGGCATCTTCCCTGGGAAAGCTCACCGTTCCTTGGGAAATCAGAGTTGGGTTTGGGGATGCTGCTGCTGCTTGCCTGAGCTAGTCTCCGAAACACGGTGCAAGATACCCGCATGGAGCGAAATACTCTTTGCCCTAGCATCCCCTCTGCCTGAGAGAGAAGCCAAGTGTGGGGAAGGCGCAGCACACGGCCCCGAAGAAGAGAAGGAGCCGTTGGCCGTGGAGTCGGGAAACGCTCGGGAAGCAGGATAGCCTGCAGTGGCACGAACAGCAGGCCGGTGGCAAGACAAGTGTCACCCGCTCCCTGCGCGGAGAGATGGAAGCCTGGCTGCTAAGGAGAAATGAGGGGACGACTAGGGCAGAGGCGCGTGCTCCACTCTGAGGAAGGAGTCTGGGCAGAAGGCAGGCCTGTCCTGTGCCTCTGGACCCAAGGGGACAGCATCTCCTTGGCCACCTGTCCCAAGGGCAGACTTGGGCTTGCCACCAGGTGCCATACCCGGAACTCACAGAAACAACCCCATGGAGAAACGGGCAGTCAGATGCCGTCTTCCACCAAGATGTGGCAGCGATGTGAGTGGCAGGGGGTGTGCGGGAAAGAGTGGAGACAGTGACCCACAGTTCCCCATCCCAGTGCACGGGCCGTGTGCAGTGATCCTGTCGCCACTTCTCTCCTGTGTTGAAGGCACTGGCCGAGACCCCGAGTCTGCCTGAGCGCCAAAGCAAAAGGCAAAGCCTTACCTAGCCCTGGGGATGGTAATAGGCATAGAGGGCCATGCTAGGACACGCACGCTGCTGCAGGGTTGTGACTGTGTCTGCTTAGTTCGGCATAGCAAGGGGAAGCCCGGGCGTGAACTTGGAGCCCGGGAAAGCAAGGCCCAAGAGGCACCAGCTCTCCTGCAGCTCGTCTTCCCTGACGCGACTGAAGCCTTGCTGAGGAAGCAGCAGCAAAGTGCTGTTCGCTCCAAGCCAAAGCCTCTGCGAAAGCACAGCATTCGCTGAGAAATGTTCTGCGGGCTGCTGCTGCTTGCCTGAGCCCAGTTTCGCGGTGGGAGAAACCCGTATACAGCAACAACCTCTTTGCCTAGTCATCTCCCCTGGGAAAGCTCACCGTTCCTTGGGAAATCAGAGTTGGGTTTGGGGATGCTGCTGCTGCTTGCCTGAGCTAGTCTCCGAAGCACGGTGCAAGATACCCGCATGGAGCGAAATACTCTTTGCCCTAGCATCCCCTCTGCCTGAGAGAGAAGCCAAGTGTGGGGAAGGCGCAGCACATGGCCCCGGAGAAGAGAAAGAGCCGTTGGCTGTGGGGTGGGGAAACGCTCGGGAAGCAGGATAGCCTGCAGTGGCACGAACAGCAGGCCGGTGGCAAGACAAGTGTCACCCGCTCCCTGCGCGGAGAGATGGAAGCCTGGCTGCTAAGGAGAAATGAGGGGACGACCTGGGCAGAGGCGCGTGCTCCACTCTGAGGAAGGAGTCTGGGCAGAAGGCAGGCCTGTCCTGTGCCTCTGGACCCAAGGGGACAGCATCTCCTTGGCCACCTGTCCCAAGGGCAGACTTGGGCTTGCCACCAGGTGCCATACCCGGAACTCACAGAAACAACCCCATGGAGAAACGGGCAGTCAGATGCCGTCTTCCACCAAGATGTGGCAGCGATGTGAGTGGCAGGGGGTGTGCCGGGAAAGAGTGGAGACAGTGACCCACAGTTCCCCATCCCAGTGCACGGGCCGTGTGCAGTGATCCTGTCGCCACTTCTCTCCTGTGTTGAAGGCACTGGCCGAGACCCCGAGTCTGCCTGAGCGCCAAAGCAAAAGGCAAAGCCTTACCTAGCCCTGGGCATGGTAATAGGCATAGAGTGCCATGCTAGGAAACGCAAGCTGCTGCAGGGTTGTGACCATGTCTGCTTAGTTCGGCATAGCAAGGTGAAACCTGGACGTGAACTTGGAGGCCGGAAAAGCAATTCCCAAGAGGCACCAGCTCTCCCGTGGCTCTTCTTCCCTGCTGCGACAGAGCGAACACCCAAGCCTTTCTGAGGAAGGAGCAGCTAAATACGGTTCATGCCAAGCTAAAAACATCTGCGAAAGCTTAGCAGTCGCTGCGAAATCAGAGTCGGTTCTGCGGGCTGCTGTTGCTGCTTGCCTTAGCCTAGTATTCGCAGCACGATGGGAGAAACCCGCCTAGAGCGAAAGCCTCTTTGCCCTGGCATCTCCTCTGGGAAAGCACAGCATTCTTTGGAAAATCAGAGTCCGGACTGAAGGATGCTCCTGTTTGCCAGAGCTGGTCTCCTCAGCATGGTGCAATGAACCCGCATTGAACAAAATCCTCTATGCCTGGGCATCCCCTCTGCCTGAGAGAGAAGCGCGGTTGCGTCTTTGGAAAGAGCCTTAAGGAAAGGGACACGTTTTTCACTTCGCTCCCCAGGAGAATGTCTGTGGAGGTACAGCACGCTGCCCCTGGAGAAGAGCAGGAACCGTTGACCTTCTGGACTGGAAACAGTTGGGAATCAAGAGAGCCGGCCCTGGCAGGCCCCGCGGCCGGTGGCAATACAAGTGTCACCCTCTCCCAGTGCAGAGAGACAGAAGCCTGGCTGCTATGGAGACAGGAGGGGATGAGTAGGACAGGGCGCGTGCTCCACTCTTAGGAAGCAGTCTTTGCAGAAAGCATGCCTGTCCTGAGCCTCTGGGCCCAAGGACACAGCAGCTCCTTGGCCACCTGTCCCTGGGGCAGACATGCGCTAGCCACCAGGCGCCTACGCTGAACTTTCAGAAACAGTTACCTGAAATAACAGGTAGTCAATGCCGTCTTCCTCCAGGATGTGGAAGCCTGGAGGAGGCACGGGGTTTAAGGGGAAGGAGTGGGGATAGTCCACCAAAGCTACCTAATCAGTGCACGGGCGGTTTGCAGGGATCCTGTCACCTATCCTTTCCTGTGGGGAAAGCACTGTCCTAGTCCGTGAGTCCGCCTGAGCGCCAGAGTAAAAGGCCAAGCGACGCCTACATGGGAGATGGTAGTGTGCATAGAGTGCCATCCCTGGCTACGCATGCTACTGTAGGGTTGTGGCTGTGACTGCTTAGTTTGGCCTGGGAGGGTGAACCCAGGACGCGAACATGGAGCCCGGAAAAGCAAGGCCCAAGAGGCACCTGCTCTCCCGCAGCTCTTCTTCCCTGACGCGACTGAAGCCTTGCTGAGGAAGCAGCAGCGAAGTGCTGTTCGCTCCAAGCCAAAGCCTCTGCGAAAGCACAACATTCGCTGAGAAATGTTCTGCGGGCTGCTGCTGCTTGCCTGAGCCCAGTCTCGCGGTGGGAGAACCCGCATACATCGAAAGCCTCTCTGCCTTGGCATCTCCCCTGGGAAAGCACAACGTTCCTTGGGAAATCAGAGTTGGGTTTGGGGATGCTGCTGCTGCTTGCCTGAGCTAGTCTCTGAAGCACGGTGCACGATACCCGCATGGAGCGAAATACTCTTTGCCCTAGCATCCCCTCTGCCTGAGAGAGAAGCCAAGTGTGGGGAAGGCGCAGCACACGGCCCCGGAGAAGAGAAAGAGCCATTGGCTGTGGGGTGGGGAAACGCTCGGGAAGCAGGATAGCCTGCAGTGGCACGAACAGCAGGCCGGTGGCAAGACAAGTGTCACCCGCTCCCTGCGCGGAGAGATGGAAGCCTGGCTGCTAAGGAGAAATGAGGGGACGACTAGGGCAGAGGCGCGTGCTCCACTCTGAGGAAGGAGTCTGGGCAGAAGGCAGGCCTGTCCTGTGCCTCTGGACCCAAGGGGACAGCATCTCCTTGGCCACCTGTCCCAAGGGCAGACTTGGGCTTGCCACCAGGTGCCATACCCGGAAATCACAGAAACAACCCCATGGAGAAACCGGCAGTCAGATGCCATCTTCCACCAAGATGTGGCAGCGATGTGAGTGGCAGGGGGTCTGCCTGGAAAGAGTGGAGACAGTGACCCACAGTTCCCCATCCCAGTGCACGGGCCGTGTGCAGTGATCCTGTCGCCACTTCTCTCCTGTGTTGAAGGCACTGGCCGAGACCCCGAGTCTGCCTGAGCACCAGAGTAAAAGGCAAAGCCTTACCTACCCCAGGAGATGGTAATAGGCATAGAGGGCCATGCTAGGACACGCACGCTGCTGCAGGGTTGTGACTGTGTCTGCTTAGTTCGGCATAGCAAGGTGAAGCACGGGCGTGAACTTGGAGCCCGGGAAAGCAAGGCCCAAGAGGCACCAGCTCTCCTGCAGCTCGTCTTCCCTGACGCGACTGAAGCCTTGCTGAGGAAGCAGCAGCAAAGTGCTGTTCGCTCCAAGCCAAAGCCTCTGCGAAAGCACAGCATTCGCTGAGAAATGTTCTGCGGGCTGCTGCTGCTTGACTGAGCCCAGACTCGTGGTGGGAGAAACCCGTATACAGCAACAACCTCTTTGCCTAGGCATCTCCCCTGGGAAAGCTCACCGTTCCTTGGGAAATCAGAGTTGGGTTTGGGGATGCTGCTGCTGCTTGCCTGAGCTAGTCTCCGAAGCACGGTGCAAGATACCCGCATAGAGAGAAATACTCTTTGCCCTAGCATCCCCTCTGCCTGAGAGAGAAGCCAAGTGTGGGGAAGGCGCAGCACACGGCCCCGGAGAAGAGAAGGAGCCGTTGGCTGTGGGGTCGGGAAACGCTCGGGAAGCAGGATAGCCTGCAGTGGCACGAACAGCAGGCCGGTGGCAAGACAAGTGTCACCCGCTCCCTGCGCGGAGAGATGGAAGCCTGGCTGCTAAGGAGAAATGAGGGGACGACTAGGGCAGAGGCGCGTGCTCCACTCTGAGGAAGGAGTCTGGGCAGAAGGCAGGCCTGTCCTGTGCCTCTGGACCCAAGGGGACAGCATCTCCTTGGCCACCTGTCCCAAGGGCAGACTTGGGCTTGCCACCAGGTGCCATACCCGGAACTCACAGAAACAACCCCATGGAGAAACCGGCAGTCAGATGCCATCTTCCACCAAGATGTGGCAGCGATGTGAGTGGCAGGGGGTCTGCCGGGAAAGAGTGGAGACAGTGACCCACAGTTCCCCATCCCAGTGCACGGGCCGTGTGCAGTGATCCTGTCGCCACTTCTCTCCTGTGTTGAAGGCACTGGCCGAGACCCCGAGTCTGCCTGAGCACCAGAGTAAAAGGCAAAGCCTTACCTACCCCAGGAGATGGTAATAGGCATAGAGGGCCATGCTAGGACACGCACGCTCCTGCAGGGTTGTGACTGTGTCTGCTTAGTTCGGCAAAGCAAGTTGAAGCCCGGGCGTGATCTTGGAGCCCGGGAAAGCAAGGCCCAAGAGGCATCAGCTCTCCTGCAGCTCGTCTTCCCTGACGCGACTGAAGCCTTGCTGAGGAAGCAGCAGCGAAGTGCTGTTCGCTCCAAGCCAAAGCCTCTGCGAAAGCACAGCATTCGCTGAGAAATGTTCTGCGGGCTGCTGCTGCTTGCCTGAGCCCTGTCTCGCGGTGGGAGAAACCCAAATAAAGCAACAACCTCTTTGCCTAGGCATCTTCCCTGGGAAAGCTCACCGTTCCTTGGGAAATCAGAGTTGGGTTTGGGGATGCTGCTGCTGCTTGCCTGAGCTAGTCTCCGAAACACGGTGCAAGATACCCGCATGGAGCGAAATACTCTTTGCCCTAGCATCCCCTCTGCCTGAGAGAGAAGCCAAGTGTGGGGAAGGCGCAGCACACGGCCCCGAAGAAGAGAAGGAGCCGTTGGCCGTGGAGTCGGGAAACGCTCGGGAAGCAGGATAGCCTGCAGTGGCACGAACAGCAGGCCGGTGGCAAGACAAGTGTCACCCGCTCCCTGCGCGGAGAGATGGAAGCCTGGCTGCTAAGGAGAAATGAGGGGACGACTAGGGCAGAGGCGCGTGCTCCACTCTGAGGAAGGAGTCTGGGCAGAAGGCAGGCCTGTCCTGTGCCTCTGGACCCAAGGGGACAGCATCTCCTTGGCCACCTGTCCCAAGGGCAGACTTGGGCTTGCCACCAGGTGCCATACCCGGAACTCACAGAAACAACCCCATGGAGAAACGGGCAGTCAGATGCCGTCTTCCACCAAGATGTGGCAGCGATGTGAGTGGCAGGGGGTGTGCCGGGAAAGAGTGGAGACAGTGACCCACAGTTCCCCATCCCAGTGCACGGGCCGTGTGCAGTGATCCTGTCGCCACTTCTCTCCTGTGTTGAAGGCACTGGCCGAGACCCCGAGTCTGCCTGAGCGCCAAAGCAAAAGGCAAAGCCTTACCTAGCCCTGGGGATGGTAATAGGCATAGAGGGCCATGCTAGGACACGCACGCTGCTGCAGGGTTGTGACTGTGTCTGCTTAGTTCGGCATAGCAAGGGGAAGCCCGGGCGTGAACTTGGAGCCCGGGAAAGCAAGGCCCAAGAGGCACCAGCTCTCCTGCAGCTCGTCTTCCCTGACGCGACTGAAGCCTTGCTGAGGAAGCAGCAGCAAAGTGCTGTTCGCTCCAAGCCAAAGCCTCTGCGAAAGCACAGCATTCGCTGAGAAATGTTCTGCGGGCTGCTGCTGCTTGCCTGAGCCCAGTGTCGCGGTGGGAGAAACCCGTATACAGCAACAACCTCTTTGCCTAGGCATCTCCCCTGGGAAAGCTCACCGTTCCTTGGGAAATCAGAGTTGGGTTTGGGGATGCTGCTGCTGCTTGCCTGAGCTAGTCTCCGAAGCACGGTGCAAGATACCCGCATGGAGCGAAATACTCTTTGCCCTAGCATCCCCTCTGCCTGAGAGAGAAGCCAAGTGTGGGGAAGGCGCAGCACACGGCCCCGGAGAAGAGAAAGAGCCGTTGGCCGTGGGGTGGGGAAACGCTCGGGAAGCAGGATAGCCTGCAGTGGCACGAACAGCAGGCCGGTGGCAAGACAAGTGTCACCCGCTCCCTGCGCGGAGAGATGGAAGCCTGGCTGCTAAGGAGAAATGAGGGGACGACTAGGGCAGAGGCGCGTGCTCCACTCTGAGGAAGGAGTCTGGGCAGAAGGCAGGCCTGTCCTGTGCCTCTGGACCCAAGGGGACAGCATCTCCTTGGCCACCTGCCCCAAGGGCAGACTTGGGCTTGCCACCAGGTGCCATACCCGGAACTCACAGAAACAACCCCATGGAGAAACGGGCAGTCAGATGCCGTCTTCCACCAAGATGTGGCAGCGATGTGAGTGGCAGGGGGTGTGCCGGGAAAGAGTGGAGACAGTGACCCACAGTTCCCCATCCCAGTGCACGGGCCGTGTGCAGTGATCCTGTCGCCACTTCTCTCCTGTGTTGAAGGCACTGGCCGAGACCCCGAGTCTGCCTGAGCGCCAAAGCAAAAGGCAAAGCCTTACCTAGCCTTGGGGATGGTAATAGGCATAGAGTGCCATGCTAGGAAACGCAAGCTGCTGCAGGGTTGTGACCATGTCTGCTTAGTTCGGCATAGCAAGGTGAAACCTGGACGTGAACTTGGAGGCCGGAAAAGCAATTCCCAAGAGGCACCAGCTCTCCCGTGGCTCTTCTTCCCTGCTGCGACAGAGCGAACACCCAAGCCTTTCTGAGGAAGGAGCAGCTAAATACGTTTCATGCCAAGCTAAAAACATCTGCGAAAGCTTAGCAGTCGCTGCGAAATCAGAGTCGGTTCTGCGGGCTGCTGTTGCTGCTTGCCTTAGCCTAGTATTCGCAGCACGATGGGAGAAACCCGCCTAGAGCGAAAGCCTCTTTGCCCTGGCATCTCCTCTGGGAAAGCACAGCATTCTTTGGAAAATCAGAGTCCGGACTGAAGGATGCTCCTGTTTGCCAGAGCTGGTCTCCTCAGCATGGTGCAATGAACCCGCATTGAACAAAATCCTCTATGCCTGGGCATCCCCTCTGCCTGAGAGAGAAGCGCGGTTGCGTCTTTGGAAAGAGCCTTAAGGAAAGGGACACGTTTTTCACTTCGCTCCCCAGGAGAATGTCTGTGGAGGTACAGCACGCTGCCCCTGGAGAAGAGCAGGAACCGTTGACCTTCTGGACTGGAAACAGTTGGGAATCAAGAGAGCCGGCCCTGGCAGGCCCCGCGGCCGGTGGCAATACAAGTGTCACCCTCTCCCAGTGCAGAGAGACAGAAGCCTGGCTGCTATGGAGACAGGAGGGGATGAGTAGGACAGGGCGCGTGCTCCACTCTTAGGAAGCAGTCTTTGCAGAAAGCATGCCTGTCCTGAGCCTCTGGGCCCAAGGACACAGCAGCTCCTTGGCCACCTGTCCCTGGGGCAGACATGCGCTAGCCACCAGGCGCCTACGCTGAACTTTCAGAAACAGTTACCTGAAATAACAGGTAGTCAATGCCGTCTTCCTCCAGGATGTGGAAGCCTGGAGGAGGCACGGGGTTTAAGGGGAAGGAGTGGGGATAGTCCACCAAAGCTACCTAATCAGTGCACGGGCGGTTTGCAGGGATCCTGTCACCTATCCTTTCCTGTGGGGAAAGCACTGTCCTAGTCCGCGAGTCCGCCTGAGCGCCAGAGTAAAAGGCCAAGCGACGCCTACATGGGAGATGGTAGTGTGCATAGAGTGCCATCCCTGGCTACGCATGCTACTGTAGGGTTGTGGCTGTGACTGCTTAGTTTGGCCTGGGAGGGTGAACCCAGGACGCGAACATGGAGCCCGGAAAAGCAAGGCCCAAGAGGCACCTGCTCTCCCGCAGCTCTTCTTCCCTGACGCGACTGAAGCCTTGCTGAGGAAGCAGCAGCGAAGTGCTGTTCGCTCCAAGCCAAAGCCTCTGCGAAAGCACAACATTCGCTGAGAAATGTTCTGCGGGCTGCTGCTGCTTGCCTGAGCCCAGTCTCGCGGTGGGAGAACCCGCATACATCGAAAGCCTCTCTGCCTTGGCATCTCCCCTGGGAAAGCACAACGTTCCTTGGGAAATCAGAGTTGGGTTTGGGGATGCTGCTGCTGCTTGCCTGAGCTAGTCTCTGAAGCACGGTGCACGATACCCGCATGGAGCGAAATACTCTTTGCCCTAGCATCCCCTCTGCCTGAGAGAGAAGCCAAGTGTGGGGAAGGCGCAGCACACGGCCCCGGAGAAGAGAAAGAGCCGTTGGCCGTGGGGTGGGGAAACGCTCGGGAAGCAGGATAGCCTGCAGTGGCACGAACAGCAGGCCGGTGGCAAGACAAGTGTCACCCGCTCCCTGCGCGGAGAGATGGAAGCCTGGCTGCTAAGGAGAAATGAGGGGACGACTAGGGCAGAGGCGCGTGCTCCACTCTGAGGAAGGAGTCTGGGCAGAAGGCAGGCCTGTCCTGTGCCTCTGGACCCAAGGGGACAGCATCTCCTTGGCCACCTGTCCCAAGGGCAGACTTGGGCTTGCCACCAGGTGCCATACCCGGAACTCACAGAAACAACCCCATGGAGAAACGGGCAGTCAGATGCCGTCTTCCACCAAGATGTGGCAGCGATGTGAGTGGCAGGGGGTGTGCCGGGAAAGAGTGGAGACAGTGACCCACAGTTCCTCATCCCAGTGTACGGGCCGTGTGCAGTGATCCTGTCGCCACTTCTCTCCTGTGTTGAAGGCACTGGCCGAGACCCCGAGTCTGCCTGAGCACCAGAGTAAAAGGCAAAGCCTTACCTACCCCAGGAGATGGTAATAGGCATAGAGGGCCATGCTAGGACACGCACGCTCCTGCAGGGTTGTGACTGTGTCTGCTTAGTTCAGCAAAGCAAGTTGAAGCCCGGGCGTGATCTTGGAGCCCGGGAAAGCAAGGCCCAAGAGGCATCAGCTCTCCTGCAGCTCGTCTTCCCTGACGCGACTGAAGCCTTGCTGAGGAAGCAGCAGCGAAGTGCTGTTCGCTCCAAGCCAAAGCCTCTGAGAAAGCACAGCATTCGCTGAGAAATGTTCTGCGGGCTGCTGCTGCTTGCCTGAGCCCTGTCTCGCGGTGGGAGAAACCCAAATAAAGCAACAACCTCTTTGCCTAGGCATCTTCCCTGGGAAAGCTCACCGTTCCTTGGGAAATCAGAGTTGGGTTTGGGGATGCTGCTGCTGCTTGCCTGAGCTAGTCTCCGAAACACGGTGCAAGATACCCGCATGGAGCGAAATACTCTTTGCCCTAGCATCCCCTCTGCCTGAGAGAGAAGCCAAGTGTGGGGAAGGCGCAGCACACGGCCCCGGAGAAGAGAAGGAGCCGTTGGCTGTGGGGTCGGGAAACGCTCGGGAAGCAGGATAGCCTGCAGTGGCACGAACAGCAGGCCGGTGGCAAGACAAGTGTCACCTGCTCCCTGCGCGGAGAGATGGATGCCTGGCTGCTAAGGAGAAATGAGGGGACGACTAGGGCAGAGGCGCGTGCTCCACTCTGAGGAAGGAGTCTGGGCAGAAGGCAGGCCTGTCTTGTGCCTCTGGACCCAAGGGGACAGCATCTCCTTGGCCACCTGTCCCAAGGGCAGACTTGGGCTTGCCACCAGGTGCCATACCCGGAACTCACAGAAACAACCCCATGGAGAAACGGGCAGTCAGATGCCGTCTTCCACCAAGATGTGGCAGCGATGTGAGTGGCAGGGGGTGTGCCGGGAAAGAGTGGAGACAGTGACCCACAGTTCCCCATCCCAGTGCACGGGCCGTGTGCAGTGATCCTGTCGCCACTTCTCTCCTGTGTTGAAGGCACTGGCCGAGACCCCGAGTCTGCCTGAGCGCCAAAGCAAAAGGCAAAGCCTTACCTAGCCCTGGGGATGGTAATAGGCATAGAGGGCCATGCTAGGACACGCACGCTGCTGCAGGGTTGTGACTGTGTCTGCTTAGTTCGGCATAGCAAGGGGAAGCCCGGGCGTGAACTTGGAGCCCGGGAAAGCAAGGCCCAAGAGGCACCAGCTCTCCTGCAGCTCGTCTTCCCTGACGCGACTGAAGCCTTGCTGAGGAAGCAGCAGCAAAGTGCTGTTCGCTCCAAGCCAAAGCCTCTGCGAAAGCACAGCATTCGCTGAGAAATGTTCTGCGGGCTGCTGCTGCTTGCCTGAGCCCAGTTTCGCGGTGGGAGAAACCCGTATACAGCAACAACCTCTTTGCCTAGGCATCTCCCCTGGGAAAGCTCACCGTTCCTTGGGAAATCAGAGTTGGGTTTGGGGATGCTGCTGCTGCTTGCCTGAGCTAGTCTCCGAAGCACGGTGCAAGATACCCGCATGGAGCGTAATACTCTTTGCCCTAGCATCCCCTCTGCCTGAGAGAGAAGCCAAGTGTGGGGAAGGCGCAGCACACGGCCCCGGAGAAGAGAAAGAGCCGTTGGCTGTGGGGTGGGGAAACGCTCGGGAAGCAGGATAGCCTGCAGTGGCACGAACAGCAGGCCGGTGGCAAGACAAGTGTCACCCGCTCCCTGCGCGGAGAGATGGAAGCCTGGCTGCTAAGGAGAAATGAGGGGACGACTAGGGCAGAGGCGCGTGCTCCACTCTGAGGAAGGAGTCTGGGCAGAAGGCAGGCCTGTCCTGTGCCTCTGGACCCAAGGGGACAGCATCTCCTTGGCCACCTGTCCCAAGGGCAGACTTGGGCTTGCCACCAGGTGCCATACCCGGAACTCACAGAAACAACCCCATGGAGAAACGGGCAGTCAGATGCCGTCTTCCACCAAGATGTGGCAGCGATGTGAGTGGCAGGGGGTGTGCCGGGAAAGAGTGGAGACAGTGACCCACAGTTCCCCATCCCAGTGCACGGGCCGTGTGCAGTGATCCTGTCGCCACTTCTCTCCTGTGTTGAAGGCACTGGCCGAGACCCCGAGTCTGCCTGAGCGCCAAAGCAAAAGGCAAAGCCTTACCTAGCCCTGGGGATGGTAATAGGCATAGAGTGCCATGCTAGGAAACGCAAGCTGCTGCAGGGTTGTGACCATGTCTGCTTAGTTCGGCATAGCAAGGTGAAACCTGGACGTGAACTTGGAGGCCGGAAAAGCAATTCCCAAGAGGCACCAGCTCTCCCGTGGCTCTTCTTCCCTGCTGCGACAGAGCGAACACCCAAGCCTTTCTGAGGAAGGAGCAGCTAAATACGTTTCATGCCAAGCTAAAAACATCTGCGAAAGCTTAGCAGTCGCTGCGAAATCAGAGTCGGTTCTGCGGGCTGCTGTTGCTGCTTGCCTTAGCCTAGTATTCGCAGCACGATGGGAGAAACCCGCCTAGAGCGAAAGCCTCTTTGCCCTGGCATCTCCTCTGGGAAAGCACAGCATTCTTTGGAAAATCAGAGTCCGGACTGAAGGATGCTCCTGTTTGCCAGAGCTGGTCTCCTCAGCATGGTGCAATGAACCCGCATTGAACAAAATCCTCTATGCCTGGGCATCCCCTCTGCCTGAGAGAGAAGCGCGGTTGCGTCTTTGGAAAGAGCCTTAAGGAAAGGGACACGTTTTTCACTTCGCTCCCCAGGAGAATGTCTGTGGAGGTACAGCACGCTGCCCCTGGAGAAGAGCAGGAACCGTTGACCTTCTGGACTGGAAACAGTTGGGAATCAAGAGAGCCGGCCCTGGCAGGCCCTGCGGCCGGTGGCAATACAAGTGTCACCCTCTCCCAGTGCAGAGAGACAGAAGCCTGGCTGCTATGGAGACAGGAGGGGATGAGTAGGACAGGGCGCGTGCTCCACTCTTAGGAAGCAGTCTTTGCAGAAAGCATGCCTGTCCTGAGCCTCTGGGCCCAAGGACACAGCAGCTCCTTGGCCACCTGTCCCTGGGGCAGACATGCGCTAGCCACCAGGCGCCTACGCTGAACTTTCAGAAACAGTTACCTGAAATAACAGGTAGTCAATGCCGTCTTCCTCCAGGATGTGGAAGCCTGGAGGAGGCACGGGGTTTAAGGGGAAGGAGTGGGGATAGTCCACCAAAGCTACCTAATCAGTGCACGGGCGGTTTGCAGGGATCCTGTCACCTATCCTTTCCTGTGGGGAAAGCACTGTCCTAGTCCGTGAGTCCGCCTGAGCGCCAGAGTAAAAGGCCAAGCGACGCCTACATGGGAGATGGTAGTGTGCATAGAGTGCCATCCCTGGCTACGCATGCTACTGTAGGGTTGTGGCTGTGACTGCTTAGTTTGGCCTGGGAGGGTGAACCCAGGACGCGAACATGGAGGCCGGAAAAGCAAGGCCCAAGAGGCACCTGCTCTCCCGCAGCTCTTCTTCCCTGACGCGACTGAAGCCTTGCTGAGGAAGCAGCAGCGAAGTGCTGTTCGCTCCAAGCCAAAGCCTCTGCGAAAGCACAACATTCGCTGAGAAATGTTCTGCGGGCTGCTGCTGCTTGCCTGAGCCCAGTCTCGCGGTGGGAGAACCCGCATACATCGAAAGCCTCTCTGCCTTGGCATCTCCCCTGGGAAAGCACAACGTTCCTTGGGAAATCAGAGTTGGGTTTGGGGATGCTGCTGCTGCTTGCCTGAGCTAGTCTCCGAAGCACGGTGCAAGATACCCGCATGGAGCGAAATACTCTTTGCCCTAGCATCCCCTCTGCCTGAGAGAGAAGCCAAGTGTGGGGAAGGCGCAGCACACGGCCCTGGAGAAGAGAAGGAGCCGTTGGCTGTGGGGTCGGGAAACGCTCGGGAAGCAGGATAGCCTGCAGTGGCACGAACAGCAGGCCGGTGGCAAGACAAGTGTCACCCGCTCCCTGCGCGGAGAGATGGAAGCCTGGCTGCTAAGGAGAAATGAGGGGACGACTAGGGCAGAGGCGCGTGCTCCACTCTGAGGAAGGAGTCTGGGCAGAAGGCAGGCCTGTCCTGTGCCTCTGGACCCAAGGGACAGCATCTCCTTGGCCACCTGTCCCAAAGGCAGACTTGGGCTTGCCACCAGGTGCCATACCCGGAACTCACAGAAACAACCCCATGGAGAAACGGGCAGTCAGATGCCGTCTTCCACCAAGATGTGGCAGCGATGTGAGTGGCAGGGGGTGTGCCGGGAAAGAGTGGAGACAGTGACCCACAGTTCCTCATTCCAGTGTACGGGCCGTGTGCAGTGATCCTGTCGCCACTTCTCTCCTGTGTTGAAGGCACTGGCCGAGACCCCGAGTCTGCCTGAGCACCAGAGTAAAAGGCAAAGCCTTACCTACCCCAGGAGATGGTAATAGGCATAGAGGGCCATGCTAGGACACGCACGCTCCTGCAGGGTTGTGACTGTGTCTGCTTAGTTCGGCAAAGCAAGTTGAAGCCCGGGCGTGATCTTGGAGCCCGGGAAAGCAAGGCCCAAGAGGCATCAGCTCTCCTGCAGCTCGTCTTCCCTGACGCGACTGAAGCCTTGCTGAGGAAGCAGCAGCGAAGTGCTGTTCGCTCCAAGCCAAAGCCTCTGCGAAAGCACAGCATTCGCTGAGAAATGTTCTGCGGGCTGCTGCTGCTTTCCTGAGCCCTGTCTCGCGGTGGGAGAAACCCAAATAAAGCAACAACCTCTTTGCCTAGGCATCTTCCCTGGGAAAGCTCACCGTTCCTTGGGAAATCAGAGTTGGGTTTGGGGATGCTGCTGCTGCTTGCCTGAGCTAGTCTCCGAAACACGGTGCAAGATACCCGCATGGAGCGAAATACTCTTTGCCCTAGCATCCCCTCTGCCTGAGAGAGAAGCCAAGTGTGGGGAAGGCGCAGCACACGGCCCCGAAGAAGAGAAGGAGCCGTTGGCCGTGGAGTCGGGAAACGCTCGGGAAGCAGGATAGCCTGCAGTGGCACGAACAGCAGGCCGGTGGCAAGACAAGTGTCACCCGCTCCCTGCGCGGAGAGATGGAAGCCTGGCTGCTAAGGAGAAATGAGGGGACGACTAGGGCAGAGGCGCGTGCTCCACTCTGAGGAAGGAGTCTGGGCAGAAGGCAGGCCTGTCCTGTGCCTCTGGACCCAAGGGGAGAGCATCTCCTTGGCCACCTGTCCCAAGGGCAGACTTGGGCTTGCCACCAGGTGCCATACCCGGAACTCACAGAAACAACCCCATGGAGAAACGGGCAGTCAGATGCCGTCTTCCACCAAGATGTGGCAGCGATGTGAGTGGCAGGGGGTGTGCCGGGAAAGAGTGGAGACAGTGACCCACAGTTCCCCATCCCAGTGCACGGGCCGTGTGCAGTGATCCTGTCGCCACTTCTCTCCTGTGTTGAAGGCACTGGCCGAGACCCCGAGTCTGCCTGAGCGCCAAAGCAAAAGGCAAAGCCTTACCTAGCCCTGGGGATGGTAATAGGCATAGAGGGCCATGCTAGGACACGCACGCTGCTGCAGGGTTGTGACTGTGTCTGCTTAGTTCGGCATAGCAAGGGGAAGCCCGGGCATGAACTTGGAGCCCGGGAAAGCAAGGCCCAAGAGGCACCAGCTCTCCTGCAGCTCGTCTTCCCTGACGCGACTGAAGCCTTGCTGAGGAAGCAGCAGCAAAGTGCTGTTCGCTCCAAGCCAAAGCCTCTGCGAAAGCACAGCATTCGCTGAGAAATGTTCTGCGGGCTGCTGCTGCTTGCCTGAGCCCAGTTTCGCGGTGGGAGAAACCCGTATACAGCAACAACCTCTTTGCCTAGGCATCTCCCCTGGGAAAGCTCACCGTTCCTTGGGAAATCAGAGTTGGGTTTGGGGATGCTGCTGCTGCTTGCCTGAGCTAGTCTCCGAAGCACGGTACAAGATACCCGCATGGAGCGAAATACTCTTTGCCCTAGCATCCCCTCTGCCTGAGAGAGAAGCCAAGTGTGGGGAAGGCGCAGCACATGGCCCCGGAGAAGAGAAAGAGCCGTTGGCTGTGGGGTGGGGAAACGCTCGGGAAGCAGGATAGCCTGCAGTGGCACGAACAGCAGGCCGGTGGCAAGACAAGTGTCACCCGCTCCCTGCGCGGAGAGATGGAAGCCTGGCTGCTAAGGAGAAATGAGGGGACGACTAGGGCAGAGGCGTGTGCTCCACTCTGAGGAAGGAGTCTGGGCAGAAGGCAGGCCTGTCCTGTGCCTCTGGACCCAAGGGGACAGCATCTCCTTGGCCACCTGTCCCAAGGGCAGACTTGGGCTTGCCACCAGGTGCCATACCCGGAACTCACAGAAACAACCCCATGGAGAAACGGGCAGTCAGATGCCGTCTTCCACCAAGATGTGGCAGCGATGTGAGTGGCAGGGGGTGTGCCGGGAAAGAGTGGAGACAGTGACCCACAGTTCCCCATCCCAGTGCACGGGCCGTGTGCAGTGATCCTGTCGCCACTTCTCTCCTGTGTTGAAGGCACTGGCCGAGACCCCGAGTCTGCCTGAGCGCCAGAGCAAAAGGCAAAGCCTTACCTAGCCCTGGGGATGGTAATAGGCATAGAGGGCCATGCTAGGACACGCACGCTGCTGCAGGGTTGTGACTGTGTCTGCTTAGTTCGGCATAGCAAGGGGAAGCCCGGGCGTGAACTTGGAGCCCGGGAAAGCAAGGCCCAAGAGGCACCAGCTCTCCTGCAGCTCGTCTTCCCTGACGCGACTGAAGCCTTGCTGAGGAAGCAGCAGCAAAGTGCTGTTCGCTCCAAGCCAAAGCCTCTGCGAAAGCACAGCATTCGCTGAGAAATGTTCTGCGGGCTGCTGCTGCTTGCCTGAGCCCAGTTTCGCGGTGGGAGAAACCCGTATACAGCAACAACCTCTTTGCCTAGGCATCTCCCCTGGGAAAGCTCACCGTTCCTTGGGAAATCAGAGTTGGGTTTGGGGATGCTGCTGCTGCTTGCCTGAGCTAGTCTCCGAAGCACGGTGCAAGATACCCGCATGGAGCGAAATACTCTTTGCCCTAGCATCCCCTCTGCCTGAGAGAGAAGCCAAGTGTGGGGAAGGCGCAGCACATGGCCCCGGAGAAGAGAAAGAGCCGTTGGCTGTGGGGTGGGGAAACGCTCGGGAAGCAGGATAGCCTGCAGTGGCACGAACAGCAGGCCGGTGGCAAGACAAGTGTCACCCGCTCCCTGCGCGGAGAGATGGAAGCCTGGCTGCTAAGGAGAAATGAGGGGACGACTAGGGCAGAGGCGCGTGCTCCACTCTGAGGAAGGAGTCTGGGCAGAAGGCAGGCCTGTCCTGTGCCTCTGGACCCAAGGGGACAGCATCTCCTTGGCCACCTGTCCCAAGGGCAGACTTGGGCTTGCCACCAGGTGCCATACCCGGAACTCACAGAAACAACCCCATGGAGAAACGGGCAGTCAGATGCCGTCTTCCACCAAGATGTGGCAGCGATGTGAGTGGCAGGGGGTGTGCCGGGAAAGAGTGGAGACAGTGACCCACAGTTCCCCATCCCAGTGCACGGGCCGTGTGCAGTGATCCTGTCGCCACTTCTCTCCTGTGTTGAAGGCACTGGCCGAGACCCCGAGTCTGCCTGAGCGCCAAAGCAAAAGGCAAAGCCTTACCTAGCCCTGGGGATGGTAATAGGCATAGAGTGCCATGCTAGGAAACGCAAGCTGCTGCAGGGTTGTGACCATGTCTGCTTAGTTCGGCATAGCAAGGTGAAACCTGGACGTGAACTTGGAGGCCGGAAAAGCAATTCCCAAGAGGCACCAGCTCTCCCGTGGCTCTTCTTCCCTGCTGCGACAGAGCGAACACCCAAGCCTTTCTGAGGAAGGAGCAGCTAAATACGGTTCATGCCAAGCTAAAAACATCTGCGAAAGCTTAGCAGTCGCTGCGAAATCAGAGTCGGTTCTGCGGGCTGCTGTTGCTGCTTGCCTTAGCCTAGTATTCGCAGCACGATGGGAGAAACCCGCCTAGAGCGAAAGCCTCTTTGCCCTGGCATCTCCTCTGGGAAAGCACAGCATTCTTTGGAAAATCAGAGTCCGGACTGAAGGATGCTCCTGTTTGCCAGAGCTGGTCTCCTCAGCATGGTGCAATGAACCCGCATTGAACAAAATCCTCTATGCCTGGGCATCCCCTCTGCCTGAGAGAGAAGCGCGGTTGCGTCTTTGGAAAGAGCCTTAAGGAAAGGGACACGTTTTTCACTTCGCTCCCCAGGAGAATGTCTGTGGAGGTACAGCACGCTGCCCCTGGAGAAGAGCAGGAACCGTTGACCTTCTGGACTGGAAACAGTTGGGAATCAAGAGAGCCGGCCCTGGCAGGCCCCGCGGCCGGTGGCAATACAAGTGTCACCCTCTCCCAGTGCAGAGAGACAGAATCCTGGCTGCTATGGAGACAGGAGGGGATGAGTAGGACAGGGCGCGTGCTCCACTCTTAGGAAGCAGTCTTTGCAGAAAGCATGCCTGTCCTGAGCCTCTGGGCCCAAGGACACAGTAGCTCCTTGGCCACCTGTCCCTGGGGCAGACATGCGCTAGCCACCAGGCGCCTACGCTGAACTTTCAGAAACAGTTACCTGAAATAACAGGTAGTCAATGCCGTCTTCCTCCAGGATGTGGAAGCCTGGAGGAGGCACGGGGTTTAAGGGGAAGGAGTGGGGATAGTCCACCAAAGCTACCTAATCAGTGCACGGGCGGTTTGCAGGGATCCTGTCACCTATCCTTTCCTGTGGGGAAAGCACTGTCCTAGTCCGCGAGTCCGCCTGAGCGCCAGAGTAAAAGGCCAAGCGACGCCTACATGGGAGATGGTAGTGTGCATAGAGTGCCATCCCTGGCTACGCATGCTACTGTAGGGTTGTGGCTGTGACTGCTTAGTTTGGCCTGGGAGGGTGAACCCAGGACGCGAACATGGAGCCCGGAAAAGCAAGGCCCAAGAGGCACCTGCTCTCCCGCAGCTCTTCTTCCCTGACGCGACTGAAGCCTTGCTGAGGAAGCAGCAGCGAAGTGCTGTTCGCTCCAAGCCAAAGCCTCTGCGAAAGCACAACATTCGCTGAGAAATGTTCTGCGGGCTGCTGCTGCTTGCCTGAGCCCAGTCTCGCGGTGGGAGAACCCGCATACATCGAAAGCCTCTCTGCCTTGGCATCTCCCCTGGGAAAGCACAACGTTCCTTGGGAAATCAGAGTTGGGTTTGGGGATGCTGCTGCTGCTTGCCTGAGCTAGTCTCTGAAGCACGGTGCACGATACCCGCATGGAGCGAAATACTCTTTGCCCTAGCATCCCCTCTGCCTGAGAGAGAAGCCAAGTGTGGGGAAGGCGCAGCACACGGCCCCGGAGAAGAGAAAGAGCCGTTGGCTGTGGGGTGGGGAAACGCTCGGGAAGCAGGATAGCCTGCAGTGGCACGAACAGCAGGCCGGTGGCAAGACAAGTGTCACCCGCTCCCTGCGCGGAGAGATGGAAGCCTGGCTGCTAAGGAGAAATGAGGGGACGACTAGGGCAGAGGCGCGTGCTCCACTCTGAGGAAGGAGTCTGGGCAGAAGGCAGGCCTGTCCTGTGCCTCTGGACCCAAGGGGACAGCATCTCCTTGGCCACCTGTCCCAAGGGCAGACTTGGGCTTGCCACCAGGTGCCATACCCGGAACTCACAGAAACAACCCCATGGAGAAACGGGCAGTCAGATGCCATCTTCCACCAAGATGTGGCAGCGATGTGAGTGGCAGGGGGTGTGCCGGGAAAGAGTGGAGACAGTGACCCACAGTTCCCCATCCCAGTGCACGGGCCGTGTGCAGTGATCCTGTCGCCACTTCTCTCCTGTGTTGAAGGCACTGGCCGAGACCCCGAGTCTGCCTGAGCACCAGAGTAAAAGGCAAAGCCTTACCTACCCCAGGAGATGGTAATAGGCATAGAGGGCCATGCTAGGACACGCACGCTGCTGCAGGGTTGTGACTGTGTCTGCTTAGTTCGGCATAGCAAGGTGAAGCACGGGCGTGAACTTGGAGCCCGGGAAAGCAAGGCCCAAGAGGCACCAGCTCTCCTGCGGCTCGTCTTCCCTGACGCGACTGAAGCCTTGCTGAGGAAGCAGCAGCAAAGTGCTGTTCGCTCCAAGCCAAAGCCTCTGCGAAAGCACAGCATTCGCTGAGAAATGTTCTGCGGGCTGCTGCTGCTTGCCTGAGCCCAGTCTCGCGGTGGGAGAAACCCGTATACAGCAACAACCTCTTTGCCTAGGCATCTCCCCTGGGAAAGCTCACCGTTCCTTGGGAAATCAGAGTTGGGTTTGGGGATGCTGCTGCTGCTTGCCTGAGCTAGTCTCCGAAGAACGGTGCAAGATACCCGCATGGAGCGAAATACTCTTTGCCCTAGCATCCCCTCTGCCTGAGAGAGAAGCCAAGTGTGGGGAAGGCGCAGCACACGGCCCCGGAGAAGAGAAGGAGCCGTTGGCTGTGGGGTCGTGAAACGCTCGGGAAGCAGGATAGCCTGCAGTGGCACGAACAGCAGGCCGGTGGCAAGACAAGTGTCACCCGCTCCCTGCGCGGAGAGATGGAAGCCTGGCTGCTAAGGAGAAATGAGGGGACGACTAGGGCAGAGGCGCGTGCTCCACTCTGAGGAAGGAGTCTGGGCAGAAGGCAGGCCTGTCCTGTGCCTCTGGACCCAAGGGACAGCATCTCCTTGGCCACCTGTCCCAAGGGCAGACTTGGGCTTGCCACCAGGTGCCATACCCGGAACTCACAGAAACAACCCCATGGAGAAACGGGCAGTCAGATGCCGTCTTCCACCAAGATGTGGCAGCGATGTGAGTGGCAGGGGGTCTGCCGGGAAAGAGTGGAGACAGTGACCCACAGTTCCCCATCCCAGTGCACGGGCCGTGTGCAGTGATCCTGTCGCCACTTCTCTCCTGTGTTGAAGGCACTGGCCGAGACCCCGAGTCTGCCTGAGCACCAGAGTAAAAGGCAAAGCCTTACCTACCCCAGGAGATGGTAATAGGCATAGAGGGCCATGCTAGGACACGCACGCTGCTGCAGGGTTGTGACTGTGTCTGCTTAGTTCGGCATAGCAAGGTGAAGCACGGGCGTGAACTTGGAGCCCGGGAAAGCAAGGCCCAAGAGGCACCAGCTCTCCTGCAGCTCGTCTTCCCTGACGCGACTGAAGCCTTGCTGAGGAAGCAGCAGCAAAGTGCTGTTCGCTCCAAGCCAAAGCCTCTGCGAAAGCACAGCATTCGCTGAGAAATGTTCTGCGGGCTGCTGCTGCTTGCCTGAGCCCAGTCTCGCGGTGGGAGAAACCCGTATACAGCAACAACCTCTTTGCCTAGGCATCTCCCCTGGGAAAGCTCACCGTTCCTTGGGAAATCAGAGTTGGGTTTGGGGATGCTGCTGCTGCTTGCCTGAGCTAGTCTCCGAAGCACGGTGCAAGATACCCGCATGGAGCGAAATACTCTTTGCCCTAGCATCCCCTCTGCCTGAGAGAGAAGCCAAGTGTGGGGAAGGCGCAGCACACGGCCCCGGAGAAGAGAAGGAGCCGTTGGCTGTGGGGTCGGGAAACGCTCGGGAAGCAGGATAGCCTGCAGTGGCACGAACAGCAGGCCGGTGGCAAGACAAGTGTCACCCGCTCCCTGCGCGGAGAGATGGAAGCCTGGCTGCTAAGGAGAAATGAGGGGACGACTAGGGCAGAGGCGCGTGCTCCACTCTGATGAAGGAGTCTGGGCAGAAGGCAGGCCTGTCCTGTGCCTCTGGACCCAAGGGGACAGCATCTCCTTGGCCACCTGTCCCAAGGGCAGACTTGGGCTTGCCACCAGGTGCCATACCCGGAACTCACAGAAACAACCCTATGGAGAAACGGGCAGTCAGATGCCGTCTTCCACCAAGATGTGGCAGCGATGTGAGTGGCAGGGGGTGTGCCGGGAAAGAGTGGAGACAGTGACCCACAGTTCCTCATCCCAGTGTACGGGCCGTGTGCAGTGATCCTGTCGCCACTTCTCTCCTGTGTTGAAGGCACTGGCCGAGACCCCGAGTCTGCCTGAGCACCAGAGTAAAAGGCAAAGCCTTACCTACCCCAGGAGATGGTAATAGGCATAGAGGGCCATGCTAGGACACGCACGCTCCTGCAGGGTTGTGACTGTGTCTGCTTAGTTCGGCAAAGCAAGTTGAAGCCCGGGCGTGATCTTGGAGCCCGGGAAAGCAAGGCCCAAGAGGCATCAGCTCTCCTGCAGCTCGTCTTCCCTGACGCGACTGAAGCCTTGCTGAGGAAGCAGCAGCGAAGTGCTGTTCGCTCCAAGCCAAAGCCTCTGCGAAAGCACAGCATTCGCTGAGAAATGTTCTGCGGGCTGCTGCTGCTTGCCTGAGCCCTGTCTCGCGGTGGGAGAAACCCAAATAAAGCAACAACCTCTTTGCCTAGGCATCTTCCCTGGGAAAGCTCACCGTTCCTTGGGAAATCAGAGTTGGGTTTGGGGATGCTGCTGCTGCTTGCCTGAGCTAGTCTCCGAAACACGGTGCAAGATACCCGCATGGAGCGAAATACTCTTTGCCCTAGCATCCCCTCTGCCTGAGAGAGAAGCCAAGTGTGGGGAAGGCGCAGTACACGGCCCCGAAGAAGAGAAGGAGCCGTTGGCCGTGGAGTCGGGAAACGCTCGGGAAGCAGGATAGCCTGCAGTGGCACGAACAGCAGGCCGGTGGCAAGACAAGTGTCACCCGCTCCCTGCGCGGAGAGATGGAAGCCTGGCTGCTAAGGCGAAATGAGGGGACGACTAGGGCAGAGGCGCGTGCTCCACTCTGAGGAAGGAGTCTGGGCAGAAGGCAGGCCTGTCCTGTGCCTCTGGACCCAAGGGGACAGCATCTCCTTGGCCACCTGTCCCAAGGGCAGACTTGGGCTTGCCACCAGGTGCCATACCCGGAACTCACAGAAACAACCCCATGGAGAAACGGGCAGTCAGATGCCGTCTTCCACCAAGATGTGGCAGCGATGTGAGTGGCAGGGGGTGTGCCGGGAAAGAGTGGAGACAGTGACCCACAGTTCCCCATCCCAGTGCACGGGCCGTGTGCAGTGATCCTGTCGCCACTTCTCTCCTGTGTTGAAGGCACTGGCCGAGACCCCGAGTCTGCCTGAGCGCCAAAGCAAAAGGCAAAGCCTTACCTAGCCCTGGGGATGGTAATAGGCATAGAGGGCCATGCTAGGACACGCACGCTCCTGCAGGGTTGTGACTGTGTCTGCTTAGTTCGGCATAGCAAGGGGAAGCCCGGGCGTGAACTTGGAGCCCGGGAAAGCAAGGCCCAAGAGGCACCAGCTCTCCTGCAGCTCGTCTTCCCTGACGCGACTGAAGCCTTGCTGAGGAAGCAGCAGCAAAGTGCTGTTCGCTCCAAGCCAAAGCCTCTGCGAAAGCACAGCATTCGCTGAGAAATGTTCTGCGGGCTGCTGCTGCTTGCCTGAGCCCAGTGTCGCGGTGGGAGAAACCCGTATACAGCAACAACCTCTTTGCCTAGGCATCTCCCCTGGGAAAGCTCACCGTTCCTTGGGAAATCAGAGTTGGGTTTGGGGATGCTGCTGCTGCTTGCCTGAGCTAGTCTCCGAAGCACGGTGCAAGATACCCGCATGGAGCGAAATACTCTTTGCCCTAGCATCCCCTCTGCCTGAGAGAGAAGCCAAGTGTGGGGAAGGCGCAGCACATGGCCCCGGAGAAGAGAAAGAGCCGTTGGCTGTGGGGTGGGGAAACGCTCGGGAAGCAGGATAGCCTGCAGTGGCACGAACAGCAGGCCGGTGGCAAGACAAGTGTCACCCGCTCCCTGCGCGGAGAGATGGAAGCCTGGCTGCTAAGGAGAAATGAGGGGACGACTAGGGCAGAGGCGCGTGCTCCACTCTGAGGAAGGAGTCTGGGCAGAAGGCAGGCCTGTCCTGTGCCTCTGGACCCAAGGGGACAGCATCTCCTTGGCCACCTGTCCCAAGGGCAGACTTGGGCTTGCCACCAGGTGCCATACCCGGAACTCACAGAAACAACCCCATGGAGAAACGGGCAGTCAGATGCCGTCTTCCACCAAGATGTGGCAGCGATGTGAGTGGCAGGGGGTGTGCCGGGAAAGAGTGGAGACAGTGACCCACAGTTCCCCATCCCAGTGCACGGGCCGTGTGCAGTGATCCTGTCGCCACTTCTCTCCTGTGTTGAAGGCACTGGCCGAGACCCCGAGTCTGCCTGAGCGCCAAAGCAAAAGGCAAAGCCTTACCTAGCCTTGGGGATGGTAATAGGCATAGAGTGCCATGCTAGGAAACGCAAGCTGCTGCAGGGTTGTGACCATGTCTGCTTAGTTCGGCATAGCAAGGTGAAACCTGGACGTGAACTTGGAGGCCGGAAAAGCAATTCCCAAGAGGCACCAGCTCTCCCGTGGCTCTTCTTCCCTGCTGCGACAGAGCGAACACCCAAGCCTTTCTGAGGAAGGAGCAGCTAAATACGTTTCATGCCAAGCTAAAAACATCTGCGAAAGCTTAGCAGTCGCTGCGAAATCAGAGTCGGTTCTGCGGGCTGCTGTTGCTGCTTGCCTTAGCCTAGTATTCGCAGCACGATGGGAGAAACCCGCCTAGAGCGAAAGCCTCTTTGCCCTGGCATCTCCTCTGGGAAAGCACAGCATTCTTTGGAAAATCAGAGTCCGGACTGAAGGATGCTCCTGTTTGCCAGAGCTGGTCTCCTCAGCATGGTGCAATGAACCCGCATTGAACAAAATCCTCTATGCCTGGGCATCCCCTCTGCCTGAGAGAGAAGCGCGGTTGCGTCTTTGGAAAGAGCCTTAAGGAAAGGGACACGTTTTTCACTTCGCTCCCCAGGAGAATGTCTGTGGAGGTACAGCACGCTGCCCCTGGAGAAGAGCAGGAACCGTTGACCTTCTGGACTGGAAACAGTTGGGAATCAAGAGAGCCGGCCCTGGCAGGCCCCGCGGCCGGTGGCAATACAAGTGTCACCCTCTCCCAGTGCAGAGAGACAGAAGCCTGGCTGCTATGGAGACAGGAGGGGATGAGTAGGAGAGGGCGCGTGCTCCACTCTTAGGAAGCAGTCTTTGCAGAAAGCATGCCTGTCCTGAGCCTCTGGGCCCAAGGACACAGCAGCTCCTTGGCCACCTGTCCCTGGGGCAGACATGCGCTAGCCACCAGGCGCCTACGCTGAACTTTCAGAAACAGTTACCTGAAATAACAGGTAGTCAATGCCGTCTTCCTCCAGGATGTGGAAGCCTGGAGGAGGCACGGGGTTTAAGGGGAAGGAGTGGGGATAGTCCACCAAAGCTACCTAATCAGTGCACGGGCGGTTTGCAGGGATCCTGTCACCTATCCTTTCCTGTGGGGAAAGCACTGTCCTAGTCCGCGAGTCCGCCTGAGCGCCAGAGTAAAAGGCCAAGCGACGCCTACATGGGAGATGGTAGTGTGCATAGAGTGCCATCCCTGGCTACGCATGCTACTGTAGGGTTGTGGCTGTGACTGCTTAGTTTGGCCTGGGAGGGTGAACCCAGGACGCGAACATGGAGCCCGGAAAAGCAAGGCCCAAGAGGCACCTGCTCTCCCGCAGCTCTTCTTCCCTGACGCGACTGAAGCCTTGCTGAGGAAGCAGCAGCGAAGTGCTGTTCGCTCCAAGCCAAAGCCTCTGCGAAAGCACAACATTCGCTGAGAAATGTTCTGCGGGCTGCTGCTGCTTGCCTGAGCCCAGTCTCGCGGTGGGAGAACCCGCATACATCGAAAGCCTCTCTGCCTTGGCATCTCCCCTGGGAAAGCACAACGTTCCTTGGGAAATCAGAGTTGGGTTTGGGGATGCTGCTGCTGCTTGCCTGAGCTAGTCTCTGAAGCACGGTGCAGGATACCCGCATGGAGCGAAATACTCTTTGCCCTAGCATCCCCTCTGCCTGAGAGAGAAGCCAAGTGTGGGGAAGGCGCAGCACACGGCCCCGGAGAAGAGAAAGAGCCGTTGGCCGTGGGGTGGGGAAACGCTCGGGAAGCAGGATAGCCTGCAGTGGCACGAACAGCAGGCCGGTGGCAAGACAAGTGTCACCCGCTCCCTGCGCGGAGAGATGGAAGCCTGGCTGCTAAGGAGAAATGAGGGGACGACTAGGGCAGAGGCGCGTGCTCCACTCTGAGGAAGGAGTCTGGGCAGAAGGCAGGCCTGTCCTGTGCCTCTGGACCCAAGGGGACAGCATCTCCTTGGCCACCTGTCCCAAGGGCAGACTTGGGCTTGCCACCAGGTGCCATACCCGGAACTCACAGAAACAACCCCATGGAGAAACGGGCAGTCAGATGCCGTCTTCCACCAAGATGTGGCAGCGATGTGAGTGGCAGGGGGTGTGCCGGGAAAGAGTGGAGACAGTGACCCACAGTTCCTCATCCCAGTGTACGGGCCGTGTGCAGTGATCCTGTCGCCACTTCTCTCCTGTGTTGAAGGCACTGGCCGAGACCCCGAGTCTGCCTGAGCACCAGAGTAAAAGGCAAAGCCTTACCTACCCCAGGAGATGGTAATAGGCATAGAGGGCCATGCTAGGACACGCACGCTCCTGCAGGGTTGTGACTGTGTCTGCTTAGTTCAGCAAAGCAAGTTGAAGCCCGGGCGTGATCTTGGAGCCCGGGAAAGCAAGGCCCAAGAGGCATCAGCTCTCCTGCAGCTCGTCTTCCCTGACGCGACTGAAGCCTTGCTGAGGAAGCAGCAGCGAAGTGCTGTTCGCTCCAAGCCAAAGCCTCTGAGAAAGCACAGCATTCGCTGAGAAATGTTCTGCGGGCTGCTGCTGCTTGCCTGAGCCCTGTCTCGCGGTGGGAGAAACCCAAATAAAGCAACAACCTCTTTGCCTAGGCATCTTCCCTGGGAAAGCTCACCGTTCCTTGGGAAATCAGAGTTGGGTTTGGGGATGCTGCTGCTGCTTGCCTGAGCTAGTCTCCGAAACACGGTGCAAGATACCCGCATGGAGCGAAATACTCTTTGCCCTAGCATCCCCTCTGCCTGAGAGAGAAGCCAAGTGTGGGGAAGGCGCAGCACACGGCCCCGAAGAAGAGAAGGAGCCGTTGGCCGTGGAGTCGGGAAACGCTCGGGAAGCAGGATAGCCTGCAGTGGCACGAACAGCAGGCCGGTGGCAAGACAAGTGTCACCCGCTCCCTGCGCGGAGAGATGGAAGCCTGGCTGCTAAGGAGAAATGAGGGGACGACTAGGGCAGAGGCGCGTGCTCCACTCTGAGGAAGGAGTCTGGGCAGAAGGCAGGCCTGTCCTGTGCCTCTGGACCCAAGGGGACAGCATCTCCTTGGCCACCTGTCCCAAGGGCAGACTTGGGCTTGCCACCAGGTGCCATACCCGGAACTCACAGAAACAACCCCATGGAGAAACGGGCAGTCAGATGCCGTCTTCCACCAAGATGTGGCAGCGATGTGAGTGGCAGGGGGTGTGCCGGGAAAGAGTGGAGACAGTGACCCACAGTTCCCCATCCCAGTGCACGGGCCGTGTGCAGTGATCCTGTCGCCACTTCTCTCCTGTGTTGAAGGCACTGGCCGAGACCCCGAGTCTGCCTGAGCGCCAAAGCAAAAGGCAAAGCCTTACCTAGCCCTGGGGATGGTAATAGGCATAGAGGGCCATGCTAGGACACGCACGCTGCTGCAGGGTTGTGACTGTGTCTGCTTAGTTCGGCATAGCAAGGGGAAGCCCGGGCGTGAACTTGGAGCCCGGGAAAGCAAGGCCCAAGAGGCACCAGCTCTCCTGCAGCTCGTCTTCCCTGACGCGACTGAAGCCTTGCTGAGGAAGCAGCAGCAAAGTGCTGTTCGCTCCAAGCCAAAGCCTCTGCGAAAGCACAGCATTCGCTGAGAAATGTTCTGCGGGCTGCTGCTGCTTGCCTGAGCCCAGTTTCGCGGTGGGAGAAACCCGTATACAGCAACAACCTCTTTGCCTAGGCATCTCCCCTGGGAAAGCTCACCGTTCCTTGGGAAATCAGAGTTGGGTTTGGGGATGCTGCTGCTGCTTGCCTGAGCTAGTCTCCGAAGCACGGTGCAAGATACCCGCATGGAGCGAAATACTCTTTGCCCTAGCATCCCCTCTGCCTGAGAGAGAAGCCAAGTGTGGGGAAGGCGCAGCACATGGCCCCGGAGAAGAGAAAGAGCCGTTGGCTGTGGGGTGGGGAAACGCTCGGGAAGCAGGATAGCCTGCAGTGGCATGAACAGCAGGCCGGTGGCAAGACAAGTGTCACCCGCTCCCTGCGCGGAGAGATGGAAGCCTGGCTGCTAAGGAGAAATGAGGGGACGACTAGGGCAGAGGCGCGTGCTCCACTCTGAGGAAGGAGTCTGGGCAGAAGGCAGGCCTGTCCTGTGCCTCTGGACCCAAGGGGACAGCATCTCCTTGGCCACCTGTCCCAAGGGCAGACTTGGGCTTGCCACCAGGTGCCATACCCGGAACTCACAGAAACAACCCCATGGAGAAACGGGCAGTCAGATGCCGTCTTCCACCAAGATGTGGCAGCGATGTGAGTGGCAGGGGGTGTGCCGGGAAAGAGTGGAGACAGTGACCCACAGTTCCCCATCCCAGTGCACGGGCCGTGTGCAGTGATCCTGTCGCCACTTCTCTCCTGTGTTGAAGGCACTGGCCGAGACCCCGAGTCTGCCTGAGCGCCAAAGCAAAAGGCAAAGCCTTACCTAGCCTTGGGGATGGTAATAGGCATAGAGTGCCATGCTAGGAAACGCAAGCTGCTGCAGGGTTGTGACCATGTCTGCTTAGTTCGGCATAGCAAGGTGAAACCTGGACGTGAACTTGGAGGCCGGAAAAGCAATTCCCAAGAGGCACCAGCTCTCCCGTGGCTCTTCTTCCCTGCTGCGACAGAGCGAACACCCAAGCCTTTCTGAGGAAGGAGCAGCTAAATACGTTTCATGCCAAGCTAAAAACATCTGCGAAAGCTTAGCAGTCGCTGCGAAATCAGAGTCGGTTCTGCGGGCTGCTGTTGCTGCTTGCCTTAGCCTAGTATTCGCAGCACGATGGGAGAAACCCGCCTAGAGCGAAAGCCTCTTTGCCCTGGCATCTCCTCTGGGAAAGCACAGCATTCTTTGGAAAATCAGAGTCCGGACTGAAGGATGCTCCTGTTTGCCAGAGCTGGTCTCCTCAGCATGGTGCAATGAACCCGCATTGAACAAAATCCTCTATGCCTGGGCATCCCCTCTGCCTGAGAGAGAAGCGCGGTTGCGTCTTTGGAAAGAGCCTTAAGGAAAGGGACACGTTTTTCACTTCGCTCCCCAGGAGAATGTCTGTGGAGGTACAGCACGCTGCCCCTGGAGAAGAGCAGGAACCGTTGACCTTCTGGACTGGAAACAGTTGGGAATCAAGAGAGCCGGCCCTGGCAGGCCCCGCGGCCGGTGGCAATACAAGTGTCACCCTCTCCCAGTGCAGAGAGACAGAAGCCTGGCTGCTATGGAGACAGGAGGGGATGAGTAGGAGAGGGCGCGTGCTCCACTCTTAGGAAGCAGTCTTTGCAGAAAGCATGCCTGTCCTGAGCCTCTGGGCCCAAGGACACAGCAGCTCCTTGGCCACCTGTCCCTGGGGCAGACATGCGCTAGCCACCAGGCGCCTACGCTGAACTTTCAGAAACAGTTACCTGAAATAACAGGTAGTCAATGCCGTCTTCCTCCAGGATGTGGAAGCCTGGAGGAGGCACGGGGTTTAAGGGGAAGGAGTGGGGATAGTCCACCAAAGCTACCTAATCAGTGCACGGGCGGTTTGCAGGGATCCTGTCACCTATCCTTTCCTGTGGGGAAAGCACTGTCCTAGTCCGCGAGTCCGCCTGAGCGCCAGAGTAAAAGGCCAAGCGACGCCTACATGGGAGATGGTAGTGTGCATAGAGTGCCATCCCTGGCTACGCATGCTACTGTAGGGTTGTGGCTGTGACTGCTTAGTTTGGCCTGGGAGGGTGAACCCAGGACGCGAACATGGAGGCCGGAAAAGCAAGGCCCAAGAGGCACCTGCTCTCCCGCAGCTCTTCTTCCCTGACGCGACTGAAGCCTTGCTGAGGAAGCAGCAGCGAAGTGCTGTTCGCTCCAAGCCAAAGCCTCTGCGAAAGCACAACATTCGCTGAGAAATGTTCTGCGGGCTGCTGCTGCTTGCCTGAGCCCAGTCTCGCGGTGGGAGAACCCGCATACATCGAAAGCCTCTCTGCCTTGGCATCTCCCCTGGGAAAGCACAACGTTCCTTGGGAAATCAGAGTTGGGTTTGGGGATGCTGCTGCTGCTTGCCTGAGCTAGTCTCTGAAGCACGGTGCAGGATACCCGCATGGAGCGAAATACTCTTTGCCCTAGCATCCCCTCTGCCTGAGAGAGAAGCCAAGTGTGGGGAAGGCGCAGCACATGGCCCCGGAGAAGAGAAAGAGCCGTTGGCTGTGGGGTGGGGAAACGCTCGGGAAGCAGGATAGCCTGCAGTGGCACGAACAGCAGGCCGGTGGCAAGACAAGTGTCACCCGCTCCCTGCGCGGAGAGATGGAAGCCTGGCTGCTAAGGAGAAATGAGGGGACGACTAGGGCAGAGGCGCGTGCTCCACTCTGAGGAAGGAGTCTGGGCAGAAGGCAGGCCTGTCCTGTGCCTCTGGACCCAAGGGGACAGCATCTCCTTGGCCACCTGTCCCAAGGGCAGACTTGGGCTTGCCACCAGGTGCCATACCCGGAACTCACAGAAACAACCCCATGGAGAAACGGGCAGTCAGATGCCATCTTCCACCAAGATGTGGCAGCGATGTGAGTGGCAGGGGGTGTGCCGGGAAAGAGTGGAGACAGTGACCCACAGTTCCCCATCCCAGTGCACGGGCCGTGTGCAGTGATCCTGTCGCCACTTCTCTCCTGTGTTGAAGGCACTGGCCGAGACCCCGAGTCTGCCTGAGCACCAGAGTAAAAGGCAAAGCCTTACCTACCCCAGGAGATGGTAATAGGCATAGAGGGCCATGCTAGGACACGCACGCTGCTGCAGGGTTGTGACTGTGTCTGCTTAGTTCGGCATAGCAAGGTGAAGCACGGGCGTGAACTTGGAGCCCGGGAAAGCAAGGCCCAAGAGGCACCAGCTCTCCTGCGGCTCGTCTTCCCTGACGCGACTGAAGCCTTGCTGAGGAAGCAGCAGCAAAGTGCTGTTCGCTCCAAGCCAAAGCCTCTGCGAAAGCACAGCATTCGCTGAGAAATGTTCTGCGGGCTGCTGCTGCTTGCCTGAGCCCAGACTCGTGGTGGGAGAAACCCGTATACAGCAACAACCTCTTTGCCTAGGCATCTCCCCTGGGAAAGCTCACCGTTCCTTGGGAAATCAGAGTTGGGTTTGGGGATGCTGCTGCTGCTTGCCTGAGCTAGTCTCCGAAGCACGGTGCAAGATACCCGCATGGAGCGAAATACTCTTTGCCCTAGCATCCCCTCTGCCTGAGAGAGAAGCCAAGTGTGGGGAAGGCGCAGCACACGGCCCTGGAGAAGAGAAGGAGCCGTTGGCTGTGGGGTCGGGAAACGCTCGGGAAGCAGGATAGCCTGCAGTGGCACGAACAGCAGGCCGGTGGCAAGACAAGTGTCACCCGCTCCCTGCGCGGAGAGATGGAAGCCTGGCTGCTAAGGAGAAATGAGGGGACGACTAGGGCAGAGGCGCGTGCTCCACTCTGAGGAAGGAGTCTGGGCAGAAGGCAGGCCTGTCCTGTGCCTCTGGACCCAAGGGACAGCATCTCCTTGGCCACCTGTCCCAAAGGCAGACTTGGGCTTGCCACCAGGTGCCATACCCGGAACTCACAGAAACAACCCCATGGAGAAACGGGCAGTCAGATGCCGTCTTCCACCAAGATGTGGCAGCGATGTGAGTGGCAGGGGGTGTGCCGGGAAAGAGTGGAGACAGTGACCCACAGTTCCTCATCCCAGTGTACGGGCCGTGTGCAGTGATCCTGTCGCCACTTCTCTCCTGTGTTGAAGGCACTGGCCGAGACCCCGAGTCTGCCTGAGCACCAGAGTAAAAGGCAAAGCCTTACCTACCCCAGGAGATGGTAATAGGCATAGAGGGCCATGCTAGGACACGCACGCTCCTGCAGGGTTGTGACTGTGTCTGCTTAGTTCGGCAAAGCAAGTTGAAGCCCGGGCGTGATCTTGGAGCCCGGGAAAGCAAGGCCCAAGAGGCATCAGCTCTCCTGCAGCTCGTCTTCCCTGACGCGACTGAAGCCTTGCTGAGGAAGCAGCAGCGAAGTGCTGTTCGCTCCAAGCCAAAGCCTCTGCGAAAGCACAGCATTCGCTGAGAAATGTTCTGCGGGCTGCTGCTGCTTGCCTGAGCCCTGTCTCGCGGTGGGAGAAACCCAAATAAAGCAACAACCTCTTTGCCTAGGCATCTTCCCTGGGAAAGCTCACCGTTCCTTGGGAAATCAGAGTTGGGTTTGGGGATGCTGCTGCTGCTTGCCTGAGCTAGTCTCCGAAACACGGTGCAAGATACCCGCATGGAGCGAAATACTCTTTGCCCTAGCATCCCCTCTGCCTGAGAGAGAAGCCAAGTGTGGGGAAGGCGCAGCACACGGCCCCGAAGAAGAGAAGGAGCCGTTGGCCGTGGAGTCGGGAAACGCTCGGGAAGCAGGATAGCCTGCAGTGGCACGAACAGCAGGCCGGTGGCAAGACAAGTGTCACCCGCTCCCTGCGCGGAGAGATGGAAGCCTGGCTGCTAAGGAGAAATGAGGGGACGACTAGGGCAGAGGCGCGTGCTCCACTCTGAGGAAGGAGTCTGGGCAGAAGGCAGGCCTGTCCTGTGCCTCTGGACCCAAGGGGAGAGCATCTCCTTGGCCACCTGTCCCAAGGGCAGACTTGGGCTTGCCACCAGGTGCCATACCCGGAACTCACAGAAACAACCCCATGGAGAAACGGGCAGTCAGATGCCGTCTTCCACCAAGATGTGGCAGCGATGTGAGTGGCAGGGGGTGTGCCGGGAAAGAGTGGAGACAGTGACCCACAGTTCCCCATCCCAGTGCACGGGCCGTGTGCAGTGATCCTGTCGCCACTTCTCTCCTGTGTTGAAGGCACTGGCCGAGACCCCGAGTCTGCCTGAGCGCCAAAGCAAAAGGCAAAGCCTTACCTAGCCCTGGGGATGGTAATAGGCATAGAGGGCCATGCTAGGACACGCACGCTGCTGCAGGGTTGTGACTGTGTCTGCTTAGTTAGGATAAGCAAGGGGAAGCCCGGGCGTGAACTTGGAGCCCGGGAAAGCAAGGCCCAAGAGGCACCAGCTCTCCTGCAGCTCGTCTTCCCTGACGCGACTGAAGCCTTGCTGAGGAAGCAGCAGCAAAGTGCTGTTCGCTCCAAGCCAAAGCCTCTGCGAAAGCACAGCATTCGCTGAGAAATGTTCTGCGGGCTGCTGCTGCTTGCCTGAGCCCAGTTTCGCGGTGGGAGAAACCCGTATACAGCAACAACCTCTTTGCCTAGGCATCTCCCCTGGGAAAGCTCACCGTTCCTTGGGAAATCAGAGTTGGGTTTGGGGATGCTGCTGCTGCTTGCCTGAGCTAGTCTCCGAAGCACGGTGCAAGATACCCGCATGGAGCGAAATACTCTTTGCCCTAGCATCCCCTCTGCCTGAGAGAGAAGCCAAGTGTGGGGAAGGCGCAGCACATGGCCCCGGAGAAGAGAAAGAGCCGTTGGCTGTGGGGTGGGGAAACGCTCGGGAAGCAGGATAGCCTGCAGTGGCACGAACAGCAGGCCGGTGGCAAGACAAGTGTCACCCGCTCCCTGCGCGGAGAGATGGAAGCCTGGCTGCTAAGGAGAAATGAGGGGACGACTAGGGCAGAGGCGTGTGCTCCACTCTGAGGAAGGAGTCTGGGCAGAAGGCAGGCCTGTCCTGTGCCTCTGGACCCAAGGGGACAGCATCTCCTTGGCCACCTGTCCCAAGGGCAGACTTGGGCTTGCCACCAGGTGCCATACCCGGAACTCACAGAAACAACCCCATGGAGAAACGGGCAGTCAGATGCCGTCTTCCACCAAGATGTGGCAGCGATGTGAGTGGCAGGGGGTGTGCCGGGAAAGAGTGGAGACAGTGACCCACAGTTCCCCATCCCAGTGCACGGGCCGTGTGCAGTGATCCTGTCGCCACTTCTCTCCTGTGTTGAAGGCACTGGCCGAGACCCCGAGTCTGCCTGAGCGCCAGAGCAAAAGGCAAAGCCTTACCTAGCCCTGGGGATGGTAATAGGCATAGAGGGCCATGCTAGGACACGCACGCTGCTGCAGGGTTGTGACTGTGTCTGCTTAGTTCGGCATAGCAAGGGGAAGCCCGGGCGTGAACTTGGAGCCCGGGAAAGCAAGGCCCAAGAGGCACCAGCTCTCCTGCAGCTCGTCTTCCCTGACGCGACTGAAGCCTTGCTGAGGAAGCAGCAGCAAAGTGCTGTTCGCTCCAAGCCAAAGCCTCTGCGAAAGCACAGCATTCGCTGAGAAATGTTCTGCGGGCTGCTGCTGCTTGCCTGAGCCCAGTTTCGCGGTGGGAGAAACCCGTATACAGCAACAACCTCTTTGCCTAGGCATCTCCCCTGGGAAAGCTCACCGTTCCTTGGGAAATCAGAGTTGGGTTTGGGGATGCTGCTGCTGCTTGCCTGAGCTAGTCTCCGAAGCACGGTGCAAGATACCCGCATGGAGCGAAATACTCTTTGCCCTAGCATCCCCTCTGCCTGAGAGAGAAGCCAAGTGTGGGGAAGGCGCAGCACATGGCCCCGGAGAAGAGAAAGAGCCGTTGGCTGTGGGGTGGGGAAACGCTCGGGAAGCAGGATAGCCTGCAGTGGCACGAACAGCAGGCCGGTGGCAAGACAAGTGTCACCCGCTCCCTGCGCGGAGAGATGGAAGCCTGGCTGCTAAGGAGAAATGAGGGGACGACTAGGGCAGAGGCGCGTGCTCCACTCTGAGGAAGGAGTCTGGGCAGAAGGCAGGCCTGTCCTGTGCCTCTGGACCCAAGGGGACAGCATCTCCTTG
Organism: Mustela nivalis; assembly: GCF_964662115.1. Taxonomy (NCBI): domain Eukaryota; kingdom Metazoa; phylum Chordata; class Mammalia; order Carnivora; family Mustelidae; genus Mustela; species Mustela nivalis. The sequence continues at coordinate 485,636 of NW_028136320.1, read as the reverse complement.
GCCACCTGTCCCAAGGGCAGACTTGGGCTTGCCACCAGGTGCCATACCCGGAACTCACAGAAACAACCCCATGGAGAAACGGGCAGTCAGATGCCGTCTTCCACCAAGATGTGGCAGCGATGTGAGTGGCAGGGGGTGTGCCGGGAAAGAGTGGAGACAGTGACCCACAGTTCCCCATCCCAGTGCACGGGCCGTGTGCAGTGATCCTGTCGCCACTTCTCTCCTGTGTTGAAGGCACTGGCCGAGACCCCGAGTCTGCCTGAGCGCCAAAGCAAAAGGCAAAGCCTTACCTAGCCCTGGGGATGGTAATAGGCATAGAGTGCCATGCTAGGAAACGCAAGCTGCTGCAGGGTTGTGACCATGTCTGCTTAGTTCGGCATAGCAAGGTGAAACCTGGACGTGAACTTGGAGGCCGGAAAAGCAATTCCCAAGAGGCACCAGCTCTCCCGTGGCTCTTCTTCCCTGCTGCGACAGAGCGAACACCCAAGCCTTTCTGAGGAAGGAGCAGCTAAATACGGTTCATGCCAAGCTAAAAACATCTGCGAAAGCTTAGCAGTCGCTGCGAAATCAGAGTCGGTTCTGCGGGCTGCTGTTGCTGCTTGCCTTAGCCTAGTATTCGCAGCACGATGGGAGAAACCCGCCTAGAGCGAAAGCCTCTTTGCCCTGGCATCTCCTCTGGGAAAGCACAGCATTCTTTGGAAAATCAGAGTCCGGACTGAAGGATGCTCCTGTTTGCCAGAGCTGGTCTCCTCAGCATGGTGCAATGAACCCGCATTGAACAAAATCCTCTATGCCTGGGCATCCCCTCTGCCTGAGAGAGAAGCGCGGTTGCGTCTTTGGAAAGAGCCTTAAGGAAAGGGACACGTTTTTCACTTCGCTCCCCAGGAGAATGTCTGTGGAGGTACAGCACGCTGCCCCTGGAGAAGAGCAGGAACCGTTGACCTTCTGGACTGGAAACAGTTGGGAATCAAGAGAGCCGGCCCTGGCAGGCCCCGCGGCCGGTGGCAATACAAGTGTCACCCTCTCCCAGTGCAGAGAGACAGAAGCCTGGCTGCTATGGAGACAGGAGGGGATGAGTAGGACAGGGCGCGTGCTCCACTCTTAGGAAGCAGTCTTTGCAGAAAGCATGCCTGTCCTGAGCCTCTGGGCCCAAGGACACAGCAGCTCCTTGGCCACCTGTCCCTGGGGCAGACATGCGCTAGCCACCAGGCGCCTACGCTGAACTTTCAGAAACAGTTACCTGAAATAACAGGTAGTCAATGCCGTCTTCCTCCAGGATGTGGAAGCCTGGAGGAGGCACGGGGTTTAAGGGGAAGGAGTGGGGATAGTCCACCAAAGCTACCTAATCAGTGCACGGGCGGTTTGCAGGGATCCTGTCACCTATCCTTTCCTGTGGGGAAAGCACTGTCCTAGTCCGCGAGTCCGCCTGAGCGCCAGAGTAAAAGGCCAAGCGACGCCTACATGGGAGATGGTAGTGTGCATAGAGTGCCATCCCTGGCTACGCATGCTACTGTAGGGTTGTGGCTGTGACTGCTTAGTTTGGCCTGGGAGGGTGAACCCAGGACGCGAACATGGAGCCCGGAAAAGCAAGGCCCAAGAGGCACCTGCTCTCCCGCAGCTCTTCTTCCCTGACGCGACTGAAGCCTTGCTGAGGAAGCAGCAGCGAAGTGCTGTTCGCTCCAAGCCAAAGCCTCTGCGAAAGCAAAACATTCGCTGAGAAATGTTCTGCGGGCTGCTGCTGCTTGCCTGAGCCCAGTCTCGCGGTGGGAGAACCCGCATACATCGAAAGCCTCTCTGCCTTGGCATCTCCCCTGGGAAAGCACAACGTTCCTTGGGAAATCAGAGTTGGGTTTGGGGATGCTGCTGCTGCTTGCCTGAGCTAGTCTCTGAAGCACGGTGCACGATACCCGCATGGAGCGAAATACTCTTTGCCCTAGCATCCCCTCTGCCTGAGAGAGAAGCCAAGTGTGGGGAAGGCGCAGCACACGGCCCCGGAGAAGAGAAAGAGCCGTTGGCTGTGGGGTGGGGAAACGCTCGGGAAGCAGGATAGCCTGCAGTGGCACGAACAGCAGGCCGGTGGCAAGACAAGTGTCACCCGCTCCCTGCGCGGAGAGATGGAAGCCTGGCTGCTAAGGAGAAATGAGGGGACGACTAGGGCAGAGGCGCGTGCTCCACTCTGAGGAAGGAGTCTGGGCAGAAGGCAGGCCTGTCCTGTGCCTCTGGACCCAAGGGGACAGCATCTCCTTGGCCACCTGTCCCAAGGGCAGACTTGGGCTTGCCACCAGGTGCCATACCCGGAACTCACAGAAACAACCCCATGGAGAAACGGGCAGTCAGATGCCATCTTCCACCAAGATGTGGCAGCGATGTGAGTGGCAGGGGGTGTGCCGGGAAAGAGTGGAGACAGTGACCCACAGTTCCCCATCCCAGTGCACGGGCCGTGTGCAGTGATCCTGTCGCCACTTCTCTCCTGTGTTGAAGGCACTGGCCGAGACCCCGAGTCTGCCTGAGCACCAGAGTAAAAGGCAAAGCCTTACCTACCCCAGGAGATGGTAATAGGCATAGAGGGCCATGCTAGGACACGCACGCTGCTGCAGGGTTGTGACTGTGTCTGCTTAGTTCGGCATAGCAAGGTGAAGCACGGGCGTGAACTTGGAGCCCGGGAAAGCAAGGCCCAAGAGGCACCAGCTCTCCTGCGGCTCGTCTTCCCTGACGCGACTGAAGCCTTGCTGAGGAAGCAGCAGCAAAGTGCTGTTCGCTCCAAGCCAAAGCCTCTGCGAAAGCACAGCATTCGCTGAGAAATGTTCTGCGGGCTGCTGCTGCTTGCCTGAGCCCAGTCTCGCGGTGGGAGAAACCCGTATACAGCAACAACCTCTTTGCCTAGGCATCTCCCCTGGGAAAGCTCACCGTTCCTTGGGAAATCAGAGTTGGGTTTGGGGATGCTGCTGCTGCTTGCCTGAGCTAGTCTCCGAAGCACGGTGCAAGATACCCGCATGGAGCGAAATACTCTTTGCCCTAGCATCCCCTCTGCCTGAGAGAGAAGCCAAGTGTGGGGAAGGCGCAGCACACGGCCCCGGAGAAGAGAAGGAGCCGTTGGCTGTGGGGTCGGGAAACGCTCGGGAAGCAGGATAGCCTGCAGTGGCACGAACAGCAGGCCGGTGGCAAGACAAGTGTCACCCGCTCCCTGCGCGGAGAGATGGAAGCCTGGCTGCTAAGGAGAAATGAGGGGACGACTAGGGCAGAGGCGCGTGCTCCACTCTGAGGAAGGAGTCTGGGCAGAAGGCAGGCCTGTCCTGTGCCTCTGGACCCAAGGGACAGCATCTCCTTGGCCACCTGTCCCAAGGGCAGACTTGGGCTTGCCACCAGGTGCCATACCCGGAACTCACAGAAACAACCCCATGGAGAAACGGGCAGTCAGATGCCGTCTTCCACCAAGATGTGGCAGCGATGTGAGTGGCAGGGGGTCTGCCGGGAAAGAGTGGAGACAGTGACCCACAGTTCCCCATCCCAGTGCACGGGCCGTGTGCAGTGATCCTGTCGCCACTTCTCTCCTGTGTTGAAGGCACTGGCCGAGACCCCGAGTCTGCCTGAGCACCAGAGTAAAAGGCAAAGCCTTACCTACCCCAGGAGATGGTAATAGGCATAGAGGGCCATGCTAGGACACGCACGCTGCTGCAGGGTTGTGACTGTGTCTGCTTAGTTCGGCATAGCAAGGTGAAGCACGGGCGTGAACTTGGAGCCCGGGAAAGCAAGGCCCAAGAGGCACCAGCTCTCCTGCAGCTCGTCTTCCCTGACGCGACTGAAGCCTTGCTGAGGAAGCAGCAGCAAAGTGCTGTTCGCTCCAAGCCAAAGCCTCTGCGAAAGCACAGCATTCGCTGAGAAATGTTCTGCGGGCTGCTGCTGCTTGCCTGAGCCCAGTCTCGCGGTGGGAGAAACCCGTATACAGCAACAACCTCTTTGCCTAGGCATCTCCCCTGGGAAAGCTCACCGTTCCTTGGGAAATCAGAGTTGGGTTTGGGGATGCTGCTGCTGCTTGCCTGAGCTAGTCTCCGAAGCACGGTGCAAGATACCCGCATGGAGCGAAATACTCTTTGCCCTAGCATCCCCTCTGCCTGAGAGAGAAGCCAAGTGTGGGGAAGGCGCAGCACAAGGCCCCGGAGAAGAGAAGGAGCCGTTGGCTGTGGGGTCGGGAAACGCTCGGGAAGCAGGATAGCCTGCAGTGGCACGAACAGCAGGCCGGTGGCAAGACAAGTGTCACCTGCTCCCTGCGCGGAGAGATGGAAGCCTGGCTGCTAAGGAGAAATGAGGGGACGACTAGGGCAGAGGCGCGTGCTCCACTCTGAGGAAGGAGTCTGGGCAGAAGGCAGGCCTGTCCTGTGCCTCTGGACCCAAGGGGACAGCATCTCCTTGGCCACCTGTCCCAAGGGCAGACTTGGGCTTGCCACCAGGTGCCATACCCGGAACTCACAGAAACAACCCCATGGAGAAACGGGCAGTCAGATGCCGTCTTCCACCAAGATGTGGCAGCGATGTGAGTGGCAGGGGGTGTGCCGGGAAAGAGTGGAGACAGTGACCCACAGTTCCTCATCCCAGTGTACGGGCCGTGTGCAGTGATCCTGTCGCCACTTCTCTCCTGTGTTGAAGGCACTGGCCGAGACCCCGAGTCTGCCTGAGCACCAGAGTAAAAGGCAAAGCCTTACCTACCCCAGGAGATGGTAATAGGCATAGAGGGCCATGCTAGGACACGCACGCTCCTGCAGGGTTGTGACTGTGTCTGCTTAGTTCGGCAAAGCAAGTTGAAGCCCGGGCGTGATCTTGGAGCCCGGGAAAGCAAGGCCCAAGAGGCATCAGCTCTCCTGCAGCTCGTCTTCCCTGACGCGACTGAAGCCTTGCTGAGGAAGCAGCAGCGAAGTGCTGTTCGCTCCAAGCCAAAGCCTCTGCGAAAGCACAGCATTCGCTGAGAAATGTTCTGCGGGCTGCTGCTGCTTGCCTGAGCCCTGTCTCGCGGTGGGAGAAACCCAAATAAAGCAACAACCTCTTTGCCTAGGCATCTTCCCTGGGAAAGCTCACCGTTCCTTGGGAAATCAGAGTTGGGTTTGGGGATGCTGCTGCTGCTTGCCTGAGCTAGTCTCCGAAACACGGTGCAAGATACCCGCATGGAGCGAAATACTCTTTGCCCTAGCATCCCCTCTGCCTGAGAGAGAAGCCAAGTGTGGGGAAGGCGCAGCACACGGCCCCGAAGAAGAGAAGGAGCCGTTGGCCGTGGAGTCGGGAAACGCTCGGGAAGCAGGATAGCCTGCAGTGGCACGAACAGCAGGCCGGTGGCAAGACAAGTGTCACCCGCTCCCTGCGCGGAGAGATGGAAGCCTGGCTGCTAAGGAGAAATGAGGGGACGACTAGGGCAGAGGCGCGTGCTCCACTCTGAGGAAGGAGTCTGGGCAGAAGGCAGGCCTGTCCTGTGCCTCTGGACCCAAGGGGACAGCATCTCCTTGGCCACCTGTCCCAAGGGCAGACTTGGGCTTGCCACCAGGTGCCATACCCGGAACTCACAGAAACAACCCCATGGAGAAACGGGCAGTCAGATGCCGTCTTCCACCAAGATGTGGCAGCGATGTGAGTGGCAGGGGGTGTGCCGGGAAAGAGTGGAGACAGTGACCCACAGTTCCCCATCCCAGTGCACGGGCCGTGTGCAGTGATCCTGTCGCCACTTCTCTCCTGTGTTGAAGGCACTGGCCGAGACCCCGAGTCTGCCTGAGCACCAAAGCAAAAGGCAAAGCCTTACCTAGCCCTGGGGATGGTAATAGGCATAGAGGGCCATGCTAGGACACGCACGCTGCTGCAGGGTTGTGACTGTGTCTGCTTAGTTCGGCATAGCAAGGGGAAGCCCGGGCGTGAACTTGGAGCCCGGGAAAGCAAGGCCCAAGAGGCACCAGCTCTCCTGCAGCTCGTCTTCCCTGACGCGACTGAAGCCTTGCTGAGGAAGCAGCAGCAAAGTGCTGTTCGCTCCAAGCCAAAGCCTCTGCGAAAGCACAGCATTCGCTGAGAAATGTTCTGCGGGCTGCTGCTGCTTGCCTGAGCCCAGTTTCGCGGTGGGAGAAACCCGTATACAGCAACAACCTCTTTGCCAAGGCATCTCCCCTGGGAAAGCTCACCGTTCCTTGGGAAATCAGAGTTGGGTTTGGGGATGCTGCTGCTGCTTGCCTGAGCTAGTCTCCGAAGCACGGTGCAAGATACCCGCATGGAGCGAAATACTCTTTGCCCTAGCATCCCCTCTGCCTGAGAGAGAAGCCAAGTGTGGGGAAGGCGCAGCACACGGCCCCGGAGAAGAGAAGGAGCCATTGGCTGTGGGGTCGGGAAACGCTCGGGAAGCAGGATAGCCTGCAGTGGCACGAACAGCAGGCCGGTGGCAAGACAAGTGTCACCCGCTCCCTGCGCGGAGAGATGGAAGCCTGGCTGCTAAGGAGAAATGAGGGGACGACTAGGGCAGAGGCGCGTGCTCCACTCTGAGGAAGGAGTCTGGGCAGAAGGCAGGCCTGTCCTGTGCCTCTGGACCCAAGGGGACAGCATCTCCTTGGCCACCTGTCCCAAGGGCAGACTTGGGCTTGCCACCAGGTGCCATACCCGGAACTCACAGAAACAACCCCATGGAGAAACGGGCAGTCAGATGCCGTCTTCCACCAAGATGTGGCAGCGATGTGAGTGGCAGGGGGTGTGCCGGGAAAGAGTGGAGACAGTGACCCACAGTTCCCCATCCCAGTGCACGGGCCGTGTGCAGTGATCCTGTCGCCACTTCTCTCCTGTGTTGAAGGCACTGGCCGAGACCCCGAGTCTGCCTGAGCGCCAAAGCAAAAGGCAAAGCCTTACCTAGCCCTGGGGATGGTAATAGGCATAGAGTGCCATGCTAGGAAACGCAAGCTGCTGCAGGGTTGTGACCATGTCTGCTTAGTTCGGCATAGCAAGGTGAAACCTGGACGTGAACTTGGAGGCCGGAAAAGCAATTCCCAAGAGGCACCAGCTCTCCCGTGGCTCTTCTTCCCTGCTGCGACAGAGCGAACACCCAAGCCTTTCTGAGGAAGGAGCAGCTAAATACGGTTCATGCCAAGCTAAAAACATCTGCGAAAGCTTAGCAGTCGCTGCGAAATCAGAGTCGGTTCTGCGGGCTGCTGTTGCTGCTTGCCTTAGCCTAGTATTCGCAGCACGATGGGAGCGAAAGCCTCTTTGCCCTGGCATCTCCTCTGGGAAAGCACAGCATTCTTTGGAAAATCAGAGTCCGGACTGAAGGATGCTCCTGTTTGCCAGAGCTGGTCTCCTCAGCATGGTGCAATGAACCCGCATTGAACAAAATCCTCTATGCCTGGGCATCCCCTCTGCCTGAGAGAGAAGCGCGGTTGCGTCTTTGGAAAGAGCCTTAAGGAAAGGGACACGTTTTTCACTTCGCTCCCCAGGAGAATGTCTGTGGAGGTACAGCACGCTGCCCCTGGAGAAGAGCAGGAACCGTTGACCTTCTGGACTGGAAACAGTTGGGAATCAAGAGAGCCGGCCCTGGCAGGCCCCGCGGCCGGTGGCAATACAAGTGTCACCCTCTCCCAGTGCAGAGAGACAGAAGCCTGGCTGCTATGGAGACAGGAGGGGATGAGTAGGACAGGGCGCATGCTCCACTCTTAGGAAGCAGTCTTTGCAGAAAGCATGCCTGTCCTGAGCCTCTGGGCCCAAGGACACAGCAGCTCCTTGGCCACCTGTCCCTGGGGCAGACATGCGCTAGCCACCAGGCGCCTACGCTGAACTTTCAGAAACAGTTACCTGAAATAACAGGTAGTCAATGCCGTCTTCCTCCAGGATGTGGAAGCCTGGAGGAGGCACGGGGTTTAAGGGGAAGGAGTGGGGATAGTCCACCAAAGCTACCTAATCAGTGCACGGGCGGTTTGCAGGGATCCTGTCACCTATCCTTTCCTGTGGGGAAAGCACTGTCCTAGTCCGCGAGTCCGCCTGAGCGCCAGAGTAAAAGGCCAAGCGACGCCTACACTGGGAGATGGTAGTGTGCATAGAGTGCCATCCCTGGCTACGCATGCTACTGTAGGGTTGTGGCTGTGTCTGCTTAGTTTGGCCTGGGAGGGTGAACCCAGGACGCGAACATGGAGCCCGGAAAAGCAAGGCCCAAGAGGCACCAGCTCTCCCGCAGCTCTTCTTCCCTGACGCGACTGAAGCCTTGCTGAGGAAGCAGCAGCGAAGTGCTGTTCGCTCCAAGCCAAAGCCTCTGCAAAAGCACAACATTCGCTGAGAAATGTTCTGCGGGCTGCTGCTGCTTGCCTGAGCCCAGTCTCGCGGTGGGAGGAACCCGCATACATCGAAAGCCTCTCTGCCTTGGCATCTCCCCTAGGAAAGCACATCGTTCCTTGGGAAATCAGAGTTGGGTTTGGGGATGCTGCTGCTGCTTGCCTGAGCTAGTCTCCGAACCACGGTGCAAGATACCCGCATGGAGCAAAATACTCTTTGCCCTAGCATCCCCTCTGCCTGAGAGAGAAGCCAAGTGTGTGGAAGGCGCAGCACACGGCCCCGAAGAAGAGTAGGAGCCGTTGGCCGTGGGGTCGGGAAACGCTCGGGAAGCAGGATAGACTGCAGTGGCACGAACAGCAGGCCGGTGGCAAGACAAGTGTCACCCGCTCCCTGCACAGAGAGATGGAAGCATGGCTGCTAAGGAGAAATGAGGGGACGACTAGGGCAGAGGCGCGTGCTCCACTCTGAGGAAGGAGTCTGGGCAGAAGGCAGGCCTGTCCTGTGCCTCTGGACCCAAGGGGACAGCATCTCCTTGGCCACCTGTCCCAAGGGCAGACTTGGGCTTGCCACCAGGTGCCATACCCGGAACTCACAGAAACAACCCCATGGAGAAACGGGCAGTCAGATGCCGTCTTCCACCAAGATGTGGCAGCGATGTGAGTGGCAGGGGGTCTGCCGGGATAGAGTGGAGACAGTGACCCACAGTTCCCCATCCCAGTGCACGGGCCGTGTGCAGTGATCCTGTCGCCACTTCTCTCCTGTGTTGAAGGCACTGGCCGAGACCCCGAGTCTGCCTGAGCACCAGAGTAAAAGGCAAAGCCTTACCTACCCCAGGAGATGGTAATAGGCATAGAGGGCCATGCTAGGACACGCACGCTGCTGCAGGGTTGTGACTGTGTCTGCTTAGTTCGGCATAGCAAGGTGAAGCACGGGCGTGATCTTGGAGCCCGGGAAAGCAAGGCCCAAGAGGCACCAGCTCTCCTGCAGCTCGTCTTCCCTGACGCGACTGAAGCCTTGCTGAGGAAGCAGCAGCAAAGTGCTGTTCGCTCCAAGCCAAAGCCTCTGCGAAAGCACAGCATTCGCTGAGAAATGTTCTGCGGGCTGCTGCTGCTTGCCTGAGCCCAGACTCGTGGTGGGAGAAACCCGTATACAGCAACAACCTCTTTGCCTAGGCATCTCCCCTGGGAAAGCTCACCATTCCTTGGGAAATCAGAGTTGGGTTTGGGGATGCTGCTGCTGCTTGCCTGAGCTAGTCTCCGAAGCACGGTGCAAGATACCCGCATGGAGCGAAATACTCTTTGCCCTAGCATCCCCTCTGCCTGAGAGAGAAGCCAAGTGTGGGGAAGGCGCAGCACACGGCCCCGGAGAAGAGAAGGAGCCGTTGGCTGTGGGGTCGGGAAACGCTCGGGAAGCAGGATAGCCTGCAGTGGCACGAACAGCAGGCCGGTGGCAAGACAAGTGTCACCCGCTCCCTGCGCGGAGAGATGGAAGCCTGGCTGCTAAGGAGAAATGAGGGGACGACTAGGGCAGAGGCGCGTGCTCCACTCTGAGGAAGGAGTCTGGGCAGAAGGCAGGCCTGTCCTGTGCCTCTGGACCCAAGGGGACAGCATCTCCTTGGCCACCTGTCCCAAGGGCAGACTTGGGCTTGCCACCAGGTGCCATACCCGGAACTCACAGAAACAACCCCATGGAGAAACGGGCAGTCAGATGCCGTCTTCCACCAAGATGTGGCAGCGATGTGAGTGGCAGGGGGTGTGCCGGGAAAGAGTGGAGACAGTGACCCACAGTTCCCCATCCCAGTGCACGGGCCGTGTGCAGTGATCCTGTCGCCACTTCTCTCCTGTGTTGAAGGCACTGGCCGAGACCCCGAGTCTGCCTGAGCACCAGAGTAAAAGGCAAAGCCTTACCTACCCCAGGAGATGGTAATAGGCATAGAGGGCCATGCTAGGACACGCACGCTGCTGCAGGGTTGTGACTGTGTCTGCTTAGTTCGGCATAGCAAGGTGAAGCACGGGCGTGATCTTGGAGCCCGGGAAAGCAAGGCCCAAGAGGCACCAGCTCTCCTGCAGCTCGTCTTCCCTGACGCGACTGAAGCCTTGCTGAGGAAGCAGCAGCAAAGTGCTGTTCGCTCCAAGCCAAAGCCTCTGCGAAAGCACAGCATTCGCTGAGAAATGTTCTGCGGGCTGCTGCTGCTTGCCTGAGCCCAGACTCGTGGTGGGAGAAACCCGTATACAGCAACAACCTCTTTGCCTAGGCATCTCCCCTGGGAAAGCTCACCGTTCCTTGGGAAATCAGAGTTGGGTTTGGGGATGCTGCTGCTGCTTGCCTGAGCTAGTCTCCGAAGCACGGTGCAAGATACCCGCATGGAGCGAAATACTCTTTGCCCTAGCATCCCCTCTGCCTGAGAGAGAAGCCAAGTGTGGGGAAGGCGCAGCACACGGCCCCGGAGAAGAGAAGGAGCCGTTGGCTGTGGGGTCGGGAAACGCTCGGGAAGCAGGATAGCCTGCAGTGGCACGAACAGCAGGCCGGTGGCAAGACAAGTGTCACCCGCTCCCTGCGCGGAGAGATGGAAGCCTGGCTGCTAAGGAGAAATGAGGGGACGACTAGGGCAGAGGCGCGTGCTCCACTCTGAGGAAGGAGTCTGGGCAGAAGGCAGGCCTGTCCTGTGCCTCTGGACCCAAGGGGACAGCATCTCCTTGGCCACCTGTCCCAAGGGCAGACTTGGGCTTGCCACCAGGTGCCATACCCGGAACTCACAGAAACAACCCCATGGAGAAACGGGCAGTCAGATGCCATCTTCCACCAAGATGTGGCAGCGATGTGAGTGGCAGGGGGTGTGCCGGGAAAGAGTGGAGACAGTGACCCACAGTTCCCCATCCCAGTGCACGGGCCGTGTGCAGTGATCCTGTCGCCACTTCTCTCCTGTGTTGAAGGCACTGGCCGAGACCCCGAGTCTGCCTGAGCACCAGAGTAAAAGGCAAAGCCTTACCTACCCCAGGAGATGGTAATAGGCATAGAGGGCCATGCTAGGACACGCACGCTCCTGCAGGGTTGTGACTGTGTCTGCTTAGTTCGGCAAAGCAAGTTGAAGCCCGGGCGTGATCTTGGAGCCCGGGAAAGCAAGGCCCAAGAGGCATCAGCTCTCCTGCAGCTCGTCTTCCCTGACGCGACTGAAGCCTTGCTGAGGAAGCAGCAGCGAAGTGCTGTTCGCTCCAAGCCAAAGCCTCTGCGAAAGCACAGCATTCGCTGAGAAATGTTCTGCGGGCTGCTGCTGCTTGCCTGAGCCCTGTCTCGCGGTGGGAGAAACCCAAATAAAGCAACAACCTCTTTGCCTAGGCATCTTCCCTGGAAAAGCTCACCGTTCCTTGGGAAATCAGAGTTGGGTTTGGGGATGCTGCTGCTGCTTGCCTGAGCTAGTCTCCGAAGCACGGTGCAAGATACCCGCATGGAGCGAAATACTCTTTGCCCTAGCATCCCCTCTGCCTGAGAGAGGAGCCAAGTGTGGGGAAGGCGCAGCACATGGCCCCGAAGAAGAGAAGGAGCCGTTGGCCGTGGAGTCGGGAAACGCTCGGGAAGCAGGATAGCCTGCAGTGGCACGAACAGCAGGCCGGTGGCAAGACAAGTGTCACCCGATCCCTGCGCGGAGAGATGGAAGCCTGGCTGCTAAGGAGAAATGAGGGGACGACTAGGGCAGAGGCGCGTGCTCCACTCTGAGGAAGGAGTCTGGGCAGAAGGCAGGCCTGTCCTGTGCCTCTGGACCCAAGGGGACAGCATCACCTTGGCCACCTGTCCCAAGGGCAGACTTGGGCTTGCCACCAGGTGCCATACCCGGAACTCACAGAAACAACCCCATGGAGAAACGGGCAGTCAGATGCCGTCTTCCACCAAGATGTGGCAGCGATGTGAGTGGCAGGGGGTGTGCCGGGAAAGAGTGGAGACAGTGACCCAGAGTTCCCCATCCCAGTGCACGGGCCGTGTGCAGTGATCCTGTCGCCACTTCTCTCCTGTGTTGAAGGCACTGGCCGAGACCCCGAGTCTGCCTGAGCGCCAAAGCAAAAGGCAAAGCCTTACCTAGCCCTGGGGATGGTAATAGGCATAGAGGGCCATGCTAGGACACGCACGCTGCTGCAGGGTTGTGACTGTGTCTGCTTAGTTCGGCATAGCAAGGGGAAGCCCGGGCGTGAACTTTGAGCCCGGGAAAGCAAGGCCCAAGAGGCACCAGCTCTCCTGCAGCTCGTCTTCCCTGACGCGACTGAAGCCTTGCTGAGGAAGCAGCGGCAAAGTGCTGTTCGCTCCAAGCCAAAGCCTCTGCGAAAGCACAGCATTCGCTGAGAAATGTTCTGCGGGCTGCTGCTGCTTGCCTGAGCCCAGTCTCGCGGTGGGAGAAACCCGTATACAGCAACAACCTCTTTGCCTAGGCATCTCCCCTGGGAAAGCTCACCGTTCCTTGGGAAATCAGAGTTGGGTTTGGGGATGCTGCTGCTGCTTGCCTGAGCTAGTCTCCGAAACACGGTGCAAGATACCCGCATGGAGCGAAATACTCTTTGCCCTAGCATCCCCTCTGCCTGAGAGAGAAGCCAAGTGTGGGGAAGGCGCAGCACATGGCCCCGGAGAAGAGAAAGAGCCGTTGGCTGTGGGGTGGGGAAACGCTCGGGAAGCAGGATAGCCTGCAGTGGCACGAACAGCAGGCCGGTGGCAAGACAAGTGTCACCCGCTCCCTGCGCGGAGAGATGGAAGCCTGGCTGCTAAGGAGAAATGAGGGGACGACTAGGGCAGAGGCGCGTGCTCCACTCTGAGGAAGGAGTCTGGGCAGAAGGCAGGCCTGTCCTGTGCCTCTGGACCCAAGGGGACAGCATCTCCTTGGCCACCTCTCCCAAGGGCAGACTTGGGCTTGCCACCAGGTGCCATACCCGGAACTCACAGAAACAACCCCATGGAGAAACGGGCAGTCAGATGCCGTCTTCCACCAAGATGTGGCAGCGATGTGAGTGGCAGGGGGTGTGCCGGGAAAGAGTGGAGACAGTGACCCACAGTTCCCCATCCCAGTGCACGGGCCGTGTGCAGTGATCCTGTCGCCACTTCTCTCCTGTGTTGAAGGCACTGGCCGAGACCCCGAGTCTGCCTGAGCGCCAAAGCAAAAGGCAAAGCCTTACCTAGCCTTGGGGATGGTAATAGGCATAGAGTGCCATGCTAGGAAACGCAAGCTGCTGCAGGGTTGTGACCATGTCTGCTTAGTTCGGCATAGCAAGGTGAAACCTGGACGTGAACTTGGAGGCCGGAAAAGCAATTCCCAAGAGGCACCAGCTCTCCCGTGGCTCTTCTTCCCTGCTGCGACAGAGCGAACACCCAAGCCTTTCTGAGGAAGGAGCAGCTAAATACGGTTCATGCCAAGCTAAAAACATCTGCGAAAGCTTAGCAGTCGCTGCGAAATCAGAGTCGGTTCTGCGGGCTGCTGTTGCTGCTTGCCTTAGCCTAGTATTCGCAGCACGATGGGAGAAACCCGCCTAGAGCGAAAGCCTCTTTGCCCTGGCATCTCCTCTGGGAAAGCACAGCATTCTTTGGAAAATCAGAGTCCGGACTGAAGGATGCTCCTGTTTGCCAGAGCTGGTCTCCTCAGCATGGTGCAATGAACCCGCATTGAACAAAATCCTCTATGCCTGGGCATCCCCTCTGCCTGAGAGAGAAGCGCGGTTGCGTCTTTGGAAAGAGCCTTAAGGAAAGGGACACGTTTTTCACTTCGCTCCCCAGGAGAATGTCTGTGGAGGTACAGCACGCTGCCCCTGGAGAAGAGCAGGAACCGTTGACCTTCTGGACTGGAAACAGTTGGGAATCAAGAGAGCCGGCCCTGGCAGGCCCCGCGGCCGGTGGCAATACAAGTGTCACCCTCTCCCAGTGCAGAGAGACAGAAGCCTGGCTGCTATGGAGACAGGAGGGGATGAGTAGGACAGGGCGCGTGCTCCACTCTTAGGAAGCAGTCTTTGCAGAAAGCATGCCTGTCCTGAGCCTCTGGGCCCAAGGACACAGCAGCTCCTTGGCCACCTGTCCCTGGGGCAGACATGCGCTAGCCACCAGGCGCCTACGCTGAACTTTCAGAAACAGTTACCTGAAATAACAGGTAGTCAATGCCGTCTTCCTCCAGGATGTGGAAGCCTGGAGGAGGCACGGGGTTTAAGGGGAAGGAGTGGGGATAGTCCACCAAAGCTACCTAATCAGTGCACGGGCGGTTTGCAGGGATCCTGTCACCTATCCTTTCCTGTGGGGAAAGCACTGTCCTAGTCCGCGAGTCCGCCTGAGCGCCAGAGTAAAAGGCCAAGCGACGCCTACATGGGAGATGGTAGTGTGCATAGAGTGCCATCCCTGGCTACGCATGCTACTGTAGGGTTGTGGCTGTGACTGCTTAGTTTGGCCTGGGAGGGTGAACCCAGGACGCGAACATGGAGCCCGGAAAAGCAAGGCCCAAGAGGCACCTGCTCTCCCGCAGCTCTTCTTCCCTGACGCGACTGAAGCCTTGCTGAGGAAGCAGCAGCGAAGTGCTGTTCGCTCCAAGCCAAGCCTCTGCGAAAGCACAACATTCGCTGAGAAATGTTCTGCGGGCTGCTGCTGCTTGCCTGAGCCCAGTCTCGCGGTGGGAGAACCCGCATACATCGAAAGCCTCTCTGCCTTGGCATCTCCCCTGGGAAAGCACAACGTTCCTTGGGAAATCAGAGTTGGGTTTGGGGATGCTGCTGCTGCTTGCCTGAGCTAGTCTCTGAAGCACGGTGCACGATACCCGCATGGAGCGAAATACTCTTTGCCCTAGCATCCCCTCTGCCTGAGAGAGAAGCCAAGTGTGGGGAAGGCGCAGCACACGGCCCCGGAGAAGAGAAAGAGCCGTTGGCTGTGGGGTGGGGAAACGCTCGGGAAGCAGGATAGCCTGCAGTGGCACGAACAGCAGGCCGGTGGCAAGACAAGTGTCACCCGCTCCCTGCGCGGAGAGATGGAAGCCTGGCTGCTAAGGAGAAATGAGGGGACGACTAGGGCAGAGGCGCGTGCTCCACTCTGAGGAAGGAGTCTGGGCAGAAGGCAGGCCTGTCCTGTGCCTCTGGACCCAAGGGGACAGCATCTCCTTGGCCACCTGTCCCAAGGGCAGACTTGGGCTTGCCACCAGGTGCCATACCCGGAACTCACAGAAACAACCCCATGGAGAAACGGGCAGTCAGATGCCATCTTCCACCAAGATGTGGCAGCGATGTGAGTGGCAGGGGGTCTGCCGGGAAAGAGTGGAGACAGTGACCCACAGTTCCCCATCCCAGTGCACGGGCCGTGTGCAGTGATCCTGTCGCCACTTCTCTCCTGTGTTGAAGGCACTGGCCGAGACCCCGAGTCTGCCTGAGCACCAGAGTAAAAGGCAAAGCCTTACCTACCCCAGGAGATGGTAATAGGCATAGAGGGCCATGCTAGGACACGCACGCTGCTGCAGGGTTGTGACTGTGTCTGCTTAGTTCGGCATAGCAAGGTGAAGCACGGGCGTGAACTTGGAGCCCGGGAAAGCAAGGCCCAATAGGCACCAGCTCTCCTGCAGCTCGTCTTCCCTGACGCGACTGAAGCCTTGCTGAGGAAGCAGCAGCAAAGTGCTGTTCGCTCCAAGCCAAAGCCTCTGCGAAAGCACAGCATTCGCTGAGAAATGTTCTGCGGGCTGCTGCTGCTTGCCTGAGCCCAGTCTCGCGGTGGGAGAAACCCGTATACAGCAACAACCTCTTTGCCTAGGCATCTCCCCTGGGAAAGCTCACCGTTCCTTGGGAAATCAGAGTTGGGTTTGGGGATGCTGCTGCTGCTTGCCTGAGCTAGTCTCCGAAGCACGGTGCAAGATACCCGCATGGAGCGAAATACTCTTTGCCCTAGCATCCCCTCTGCCTGAGAGAGAAGCCAAGTGTGGGGAAGGCGCAGCACACGGCCCCGGAGAAGAGAAGGAGCCATTGGCTGTGGGGTCGGGAAACGCTCGGGAAGCAGGATAGCCTGCAGTGGCACGAACAGCAGGCCGGTGGCAAGACAAGTGTCACCCGCTCCCTGCGCGGAGAGATGGAAGCCTGGCTGCTAAGGAGAAATGAGGGGACGACTAGGGCAGAGGCGCGTGCTCCACTCTGAGGAAGGAGTCTGGGCAGAAGGCAGGCCTGTCCTGTGCCTCTGGACCCAAGGGGACAGCATCTCCTTGGCCACCTGTCCCAAGGGCAGACTTGGGCTTGCCACCAGGTGCCATACCCGGAACTCACAGAAACAACCCCATGGAGAAACGGGCAGTCAGATGCCGTCTTCCACCAAGATGTGGCAGCGATGTGAGTGGCAGGGGGTGTGCCGGGAAAGAGTGGAGACAGTGACCCACAGTTCCTCATCCCAGTGTACGGGCCGTGTGCAGTGATCCTGTCGCCACTTCTCTCCTGTGTTGAAGGCACTGGCCGAGACCCCGAGTCTGCCTGAGCACCAGAGTAAAAGGCAAAGCCTTACCTACCCCAGGAGATGGTAATAGGCATAGAGTGCCATGCTAGGAAACGCAAGCTGCTGCAGGGTTGTGACCATGTCTGCTTAGTTCAGCAAAGCAAGTTGAAGCCCGGGCGTGATCTTGGAGCCCGGGAAAGCAAGGCCCAAGAGGCATCAGCTCTCCTGCAGCTCGTCTTCCCTGACGCGACTGAAGCCTTGCTGAGGAAGCAGCAGCGAAGTGCTGTTCGCTCCAAGCCAAAGCCTCTGCGAAAGCACAGCATTCGCTGAGAAATGTTCTGCGGGCTGCTGCTGCTTGCCTGAGCCCTGTCTCGCGGTGGGAGAAACCCAAATAAAGCAACAACCTCTTTGCCTAGGCATCTTCCCTGGGAAAGCTCACCGTTCCTTGGGAAATCAGAGTTGGGTTTGGGGATGCTGCTGCTGCTTGCCTGAGCTAGTCTCCGAAACACGATGCAAGATACCCGCATGGAGCGAAATACTCTTTGCCCTAGCATCCCCTCTGCCTGAGAGAGAAGCCAAGTGTGGGGAAGGCGCAGCACACGGCCCCGAAGAAGAGAAGGAGCCGTTGGCCGTGGAGTCGGGAAACGCTCGGGAAGCAGGATAGCCTGCAGTGGCACGAACAGCAGGCCGGTGGCAAGACAAGTGTCACCCGCTCCCTGCGCGGAGAGATGGAAGCCTGGCTGCTAAGGAGAAATGAGGGGACGACTAGGGCAGAGGCGCGTGCTCCACTCTGAGGAAGGAGTCTGGGCAGAAGGCAGGCCTGTCCTGTGCCTCTGGACCCAAGGGGACAGCATCTCCTTGGCCACCTGTCCCAAGGGCAGACTTGGGCTTGCCACCAGGTGCCATACCCGGAACTCACAGAAACAACCCCATGGAGAAACGGGCAGTCAGATGCCATCTTCCACCAAGATGTGGCAGCGATGTGAGTGGCAGGGGGTCTGCCGGGAAAGAGTGGAGACAGTGACCCACAGTTCCCCATCCCAGTGCACGGGCCGTGTGCAGTGATCCTGTCGCCACTTCTCTCCTGTGTTGAAGGCACTGGCCGAGACCCCGAGTCTGCCTGAGCGCCAAAGCAAAAGGCAAAGCCTTACCTAGCCCTGGGGATGGTAATAGGCATAGAGGGCCATGCTAGGACACGCACGCTGCTGCAGGGTTGTGACTGTGTCTGCTTAGTTCGGCATAGCAAGGGGAATCCCGGGCGTGAACTTGGAGCCCGGGAAAGCAAGGCCCAAGAGGCACCAGCTCTCCTGCAGCTCGTCTTCCCTGACGCGACTGAAGCCTTGCTGAGGAAGCAGCAGCAAAGTGCTGTTCGCTCCAAGCCAAAGCCTCTGCGAAAGCACAGCATTCGCTGAGAAATGTTCTGCGGGCTGCTGCTGCTTGCCTGAGCCCAGTTTCGCGGTGGGAGAAACCCGTATACAGCAACAACCTCTTTGCCTAGGCATCTCCCCTGGGAAAGCTCACCGTTCCTTGGGAAATCAGAGTTGGGTTTGGGGATGCTGCTGCTGCTTGCCTGAGCTAGTCTCCGAAGCACGGTGCAAGATACCCGCATGGAGCGAAATACTCTTTGCCCTAGCATCCCCTCTGCCTGAGAGAGAAGCCAAGTGTGGGGAAGGCGCAGCACATGGCCCCGGAGAAGAGAAAGAGCCGTTGGCTGTGGGGTGGGGAAACGCTCGGGAAGCAGGATAGCCTGCAGTGGCACGAACAGCAGGCCGGTGGCAAGACAAGTGTCACCCGCTCCCTGCGCGGAGAGATGGAAGCCTGGCTGCTAAGGAGAAATGAGGGGACGACTAGGGCAGAGGCGCGTGCTCCACTCTGAGGAAGGAGTCTGGGCAGAAGGCAGGCCTGTCCTGTGCCTCTGGACCCAAGGGGACAGCATCTCCTTGGCCACCTGTCCCAAGGGCAGACTTGGGCTTGCCACCAGGTGCCATACCCGGAACTCACAGAAACAACCCCATGGAGAAACGGGCAGTCAGATGCCGTCTTCCACCAAGATGTGGCAGCGATGTGAGTGGCAGGGGGTGTGCCGGGAAAGAGTGGAGACAGTGACCCACAGTTCCCCATCCCAGTGCACGGGCCGTGTGCAGTGATCCTGTCGCCACTTCTCTCCTGTGTTGAAGGCACTGGCCGAGACCCCGAGTCTGCCTGAGCGCCAAAGCAAAAGGCAAAGCCTTACCTAGCCCTGGGGATGGTAATAGGCATAGAGTGCCATGCTAGGAAACGCAAGCTGCTGCAGGGTTGTGACCATGTCTGCTTAGTTCGGCATAGCAAGGTGAAACCTGGACGTGAACTTGGAGGCCGGAAAAGCAATTCCCAAGAGGCACCAGCTCTCCCGTGGCTCTTCTTCCCTGCTGCGACAGAGCGAACACCCAAGCCTTTCTGAGGAAGGAGCAGCTAAATACGGTTCATGCCAAGCTAAAAACATCTGCGAAAGCTTAGCAGTCGCTGCGAAATCAGAGTCGGTTCTGCGGGCTGCTGTTGCTGCTTGCCTTAGCCTAGTATTCGCAGCACGATGGGAGAAACCCGCCTAGAGCGAAAGCCTCTTTGCCCTGGCATCTCCTCTGGGAAAGCACAGCATTCTTTGGAAAATCAGAGTCCGGACTGAAGGATGCTCCTGTTTGCCAGAGCTGGTCTCCTCAGCATGGTGCAATGAACCCGCATTGAACAAAATCCTCTATGCCTGGGCATCCCCTCTGCCTGAGAGAGAAGCGCGGTTGCGTCTTTGGAAAGAGCCTTAAGGAAAGGGACACGTTTTTCACTTCGCTCCCCAGGAGAATGTCTGTGGAGGTACAGCACGCTGCCCCTGGAGAAGAGCAGGAACCGTTGACCTTCTGGACTGGAAACAGTTGGGAATCAAGAGAGCCGGCCCTGGCAGGCCCCGCGGCCGGTGGCAATACAAGTGTCACCCTCTCCCAGTGCAGAGAGACAGAAGCCTGGCTGCTATGGAGACAGGAGGGGATGAGTAGGACAGGGCGCGTGCTCCACTCTTAGGAAGCAGTCTTTGCAGAAAGCATGCCTGTCCTGAGCCTCTGGGCCCAAGGACACAGCAGCTCCTTGGCCACCTGTCCCTGGGGCAGACATGCGCTAGCCACCAGGTGCCTACGCTGAACTTTCAGAAACAGTTACCTGAAATAACAGGTAGTCAATGCCGTCTTCCTCCAGGATGTGGAAGCCTGGAGGAGGCACGGGGTTTAAGGGGAAGGAGTGGGGATAGTCCACCAAAGCTACCTAATCAGTGCACGGGCGGTTTGCAGGGATCCTGTCACCTATCCTTTCCTGTGGGGAAAGCACTGTCCTAGTCCGCGAGTCCGCCTGAGCGCCAGAGTAAAAGGCCAAGCGACGCCTACATGGGAGATGGTAGTGTGCATAGAGTGCCATCCCTGGCTACGCATGCTACTGTAGGGTTGTGGCTGTGACTGCTTAGTTTGGCCTGGGAGGGTGAACCCAGGACGCGAACATGGAGCCCGGAAAAGCAAGGCCCAAGAGGCACCTGCTCTCCCGCAGCTCTTCTTCCCTGACGCGACTGAAGCCTTGCTGAGGAAGCAGCAGCGAAGTGCTGTTCGCTCCAAGCCAAAGCCTCTGCGAAAGCACAACATTCGCTGAGAAATGTTCTGCGGGCTGCTGCTGCTTGCCTGAGCCCAGTCTCGCGGTGGGAGAACCCGCATACATCGAAAGCCTCTCTGCCTTGGCATCTCCCCTGGGAAAGCACAACGTTCCTTGGGAAATCAGAGTTGGGTTTGGGGATGCTGCTGCTGCTTGCCTGAGCTAGTCTCTGAAGCACGGTGCACGATACCCGCATGGAGCGAAATACTCTTTGCCCTAGCATCCCCTCTGCCTGAGAGAGAAGCCAAGTGTGGGGAAAAGGCAGCACACGGCCCCGGAGAAGAGAAAGAGCCGTTGGCTGTGGGGTGGGGAAACGCTCGGGAAGCAGGATAGCCTGCAGTGGCACGAACAGCAGGCCGGTGGCAAGACAAGTGTCACCCGCTCCCTGCGCGGAGAGATGGAAGCCTGGCTGCTAAGGAGAAATGAGGGGACGACTAGGGCAGAGGCGCGTGCTCCACTCTGAGGAAGGAGTCTGGGCAGAAGGCAGGCCTGTCCTGTGCCTCTGGACCCAAGGGGACAGCATCTCCTTGGCCACCTGTCCCAAGGGCAGACTTGGGCTTGCCACCAGGTGCCATACCCGGAACTCACAGAAACAACCCCATGGAGAAACCGGCAGTCAGATGCCATCTTCCACCAAGATGTGTCAGCGATGTGAGTGGCAGGGGGTCTGCCGGGAAAGAGTGGAGACAGTGACCCACAGTTCCCCATCCCAGTGCACGGGCCGTGTGCAGTGATCCTGTCGCCACTTCTCTCCTGTGTTGAAGGCACTGGCCGAGACCCCGAGTCTGCCTGAGCACCAGAGTAAAAGGCAAAGCCTTACCTACCCCAGGAGATGGTAATAGGCATAGAGGGCCATGCTAGGACACGCACGCTGCTGCAGGGTTGTGACTGTGTCTGCTTAGTTCGGCATAGCAAGGTGAAGCACGGGCGTGAACTTGGAGCCCGGGAAAGCAAGGCCCAAGAGGCACCAGCTCTCCTGCAGCTCGTCTTCCCTGACGAGACTGAAGCCTTGCTGAGGAAGCAGCAGCAAAGTGCTGTTCGCTCCAAGCCAAAGCCTCTGCGAAAGCACAGCATTCGCTGAGAAATGTTCTGCGGGCTGCTGCTGCTTGCCTGAGCCCAGTCTCGCGGTGGGAGAAACCCGTATACAGCAACAACCTCTTTGCCTAGGCATCTTCCCTGGGAAAGCTCCCCGTTCCTTGGGAAATCAGAGTTGGGTTTGGGGATGCTGCTGCTGCTTGCCTGAGCTAGTCTCCGAAACACGGTGCAAGATACCCGCATGGAGCGAAATACTCTTTGCCCTAGCATCCCCTCTGCCTGAGAGAGAAGCCAAGTGTGGGGAAGGCGCAGCACACGGCCCCGAAGAAGAGAAGGAGCCGTTGGCCGTGGAGTCGGGAAACGCTCGGGAAGCAGGATAGCCTGCAGTGGCACGAACAGCAGGCCGGTGGCAAGACAAGTGTCACCCGCTCCCTGCGCGGAGAGATGGAAGCCTGGCTGCTAAGGAGAAATGAGGGGACGACTAGGGCAGAGGCGCGTGCTCCACTCTGAGGAAGGAGTCTGGGCAGAAGGCAGGCCTGTCCTGTGCCTCTGGACCCAAGGGGACAGCATCTCCTTGGCCACCTGTCCCAAAGGCAGACTTGGGCTTGCCACCAGGTGCCATACCCGGAACTCACAGAAACAACCCCATGGAGAAACGGGCAGTCAGATGCCGTCTTCCACCAAGATGTGGCAGCGATGTGAGTGGCAGGGGGTGTGCCGGGAAAGAGTGGAGACAGTGACCCACAGTTCCTCATCCCAGTGTACGGGCCGTGTGCAGTGATCCTGTCGCCACTTCTCTCCTGTGTTGAAGGCACTGGCCGAGACCCCGAGTCTGCCTGAGCACCAGAGTAAAAGGCAAAGCCTTACCTACCCCAGGAGATGGTAATAGGCATAGAGGGCCATGCTAGGACACGCACGCTCCTGCAGGGTTGTGACTGTGTCTGCTTAGTTCGGCAAAGCAAGTTGAAGCCCGGGCGTGAACTTGGAGCCCGGGAAAGCAAGGCCCAAGAGGCACCAGCTCTCCTGCAGCTCGTCTTCCCTGACGCGACTGAAGCCTTGCTGAGGAAGCAGCAGCAAAGTGCTGTTCGCTCCAAGCCAAAGCCTCTGCGAAAGCACAGCATTCGCTGAGAAATGTTCTGCGGGCTGCTGCTGCTTGCCTGAGCCCAGTCTCGCGGTGGGAGAAACCCGTATACAGCAACAACCTCTTTGCCTAGGCATCTCCCCTGGGAAAGCTCACCGTTCCTTGGGAAATCAGAGTTGGGTTTGGGGATGCTGCTGCTGCTTGCCTGAGCTAGTCTCCGAAGCACGGTGCAAGATACCCGCATGGAGCGAAATACTCTTTGCCCTAGCATCCCCTCTGCCTGAGAGAGAAGCCAAGTGTGGGGAAGGCGCAGCACATGGCCCCGGAGAAGAGAAAGAGCCGTTGGCTGTGGGGTGGGGAAACGCTCGGGAAGCAGGATAGCCTGCAGTGGCACGAACAGCAGGCCGGTGGCAAGACAAGTGTCACCCGCTCCCTGCGCGGAGAGATGGAAGCCTGGCTGCTAAGGAGAAATGAGGGGACGACTAGGGCAGAGGCGCGTGCTCCACTCTGAGGAAGGAGTCTGGGCAGAAGGCAGGCCTGTCCTGTGCCTCTGGACCCAAGGGGACAGCATCTCCTTGGCCACCTGTCCCAAGGGCAGACTTGGGCTTGCCACCAGGTGCCATACCCGGAACTCACAGAAACAACCCCATGGAGAAACGGGCAGTCAGATGCCGTCTTCCACCAAGATGTGGCAGCGATGTGAGTGGCAGGGGGTGTGCCGGGAAAGAGTGGAGACAGTGACCCACAGTTCCCCATCCCAGTGCACGGGCCGTGTGCAGTGATCCTGTCGCCACTTCTCTCCTGTGTTGAAGGCACTGGCCGAGACCCCGAGTCTGCCTGAGCGCCAAAGCAAAAGGCAAAGCCTTACCTAGCCCTGGGGATGGTAATAGGCATAGAGTGCCATGCTAGGAAACGCAAGCTGCTGCAGGGTTGTGACCATGTCTGCTTAGTTCGGCATAGCAAGGTGAAACCTGGACGTGAACTTGGAGGCCGGAAAAGCAATTCCCAAGAGGCACCAGCTCTCCCGTGGCTCTTCTTCCCTGCTGCGACAGAGCGAACACCCAAGCCTTTCTGAGGAAGGAGCAGCTAAATACGGTTCATGCCAAGCTAAAAACATCTGCGAAAGCTTAGCAGTCGCTGCGAAATCAGAGTCGGTTCTGCGGGCTGCTGTTGCTGCTTGCCTTAGCCTAGTATTCGCAGCACGATGGGAGAAACCCGCCTAGAGCGAAAGCCTCTTTGCCCTGGCATCTCCTCTGGGAAAGCACAGCATTCTTTGGAAAATCAGAGTCCGGACTGAAGGATGCTCCTGTTTGCCAGAGCTGGTCTCCTCAGCATGGTGCAATGAACCCGCATTGAACAAAATCCTCTATGCCTGGGCATCCCCTCTGCCTGAGAGAGAAGCGCGGTTGCGTCTTTGGAAAGAGCCTTAAGGAAAGGGACACGTTTTTCACTTCGCTCCCCAGGAGAATGTCTGTGGAGGTACAGCACGCTGCCCCTGGAGAAGAGCAGGAACCGTTGACCTTCTGGACTGGAAACAGTTGGGAATCAAGAGAGCCGGCCCTGGCAGGCCCCGCGGCCGGTGGCAATACAAGTGTCACCCTCTCCCAGTGCAGAGAGACAGAAGCCTGGCTGCTATGGAGACAGGAGGGGATGAGTAGGACAGGGCGCGTGCTCCACTCTTAGGAAGCAGTCTTTGCAGAAAGCATGCCTGTCCTGAGCCTCTGGGCCCAAGGACACAGCAGCTCCTTGGCCACCTGTCCCTGGGGCAGACATGCGCTAGCCACCAGGCGCCTACGCTGAACTTTCAGAAACAGTTACCTGAAATAACAGGTAGTCAATGCCGTCTTCCTCCAGGATGTGGAAGCCTGGAGGAGGCACGGGGTTTAAGGGGAAGGAGTGGGGATAGTCCACCAAAGCTACCTAATCAGTGCACGGGCGGTTTGCAGGGATCCTGTCACCTATCCTTTCCTGTGGGGAAAGCACTGTCCTAGTCCGCGAGTCCGCCTGAGCGCCAGAGTAAAAGGCCAAGCGACGCCTACATGGGAGATGGTAGTGTGCATAGAGTGCCATCCCTGGCTACGCATGCTACTGTAGGGTTGTGGCTGTGACTGCTTAGTTTGGCCTGGGAGGGTGAACCCAGGACGCGAACATGGAGCCCGGAAAAGCAAGGCCCAAGAGGCACCTGCTCTCCCGCAGCTCTTCTTCCCTGACGCGACTGAAGCCTTGCTGAGGAAGCAGCAGCGAAGTGCTGTTCGCTCCAAGCCAAGCCTCTGCGAAAGCACAACATTCGCTGAGAAATGTTCTGCGGGCTGCTGCTGCTTGCCTGAGCCCAGTCTCGCGGTGGGAGAAACCCGTATACAGCAACAACCTCTTTGCCTAGGCATCTCCCCTGGGAAAGCTCACCGTTCCTTGGGAAATCAGAGTTGGGTTTGGGGATGCTGCTGCTGCTTGCCTGAGCTAGTCTCCGAAGCACGGTGCAAGATACCCGCATGGAGCGAAATACTCTTTGCCCTAGCATCCCCTCTGCCTGAGAGAGAAGCCAAGTGTGGGGAAGGCGCAGCACATGGCCCCGGAGAAGAGAAAGAGCCGTTGGCTGTGGGGTGGGGAAACGCTCGGGAAGCAGGATAGCCTGCAGTGGCACGAACAGCAGGCCGGTGGCAAGACAAGTGTCACCCGCTCCCTGCGCGGAGAGATGGAAGCCTGGCTGCTAAGGAGAAATGAGGGGACGACTAGGGCAGAGGCGCGTGCTCCACTCTGAGGAAGGAGTCTGGGCAGAAGGCAGGCCTGTCCTGTGCCTCTGGACCCAAGGGGACAGCATCTCCTTGGCCACCTGTCCCAAGGGCAGACTTGGGCTTGCCACCAGGTGCCATACCCGGAACTCACAGAAACAACCCCATGGAGAAACGGGCAGTCAGATGCCGTCTTCCACCAAGATGTGGCAGCGATGTGAGTGGCAGGGGGTGTGCCGGGAAAGAGTGGAGACAGTGACCCACAGTTCCCCATCCCAGTGCACGGGCCGTGTGCAGTGATCCTGTCGCCACTTCTCTCCTGTGTTGAAGGCACTGGCCGAGACCCCGAGTCTGCCTGAGCGCCAAAGCAAAAGGCAAAGCCTTACCTAGCCCTGGGGATGGTAATAGGCATAGAGTGCCATGCTAGGAAACGCAAGCTGCTGCAGGGTTGTGACCATGTCTGCTTAGTTCGGCATAGCAAGGTGAAACCTGGACGTGAACTTGGAGGCCGGAAAAGCAATTCCCAAGAGGCACCAGCTCTCCCGTGGCTCTTCTTCCCTGCTGCGACAGAGCGAACACCCAAGCCTTTCTGAGGAAGGAGCAGCTAAATACGGTTCATGCCAAGCTAAAAACATCTGCGAAAGCTTAGCAGTCGCTGCGAAATCAGAGTCGGTTCTGCGGGCTGCTGTTGCTGCTTGCCTTAGCCTAGTATTCGCAGCACGATGGGAGAAACCCGCCTAGAGCGAAAGCCTCTTTGCCCTGGCATCTCCTCTGGGAAAGCACAGCATTCTTTGGAAAATCAGAGTCCGGACTGAAGGATGCTCCTGTTTGCCAGAGCTGGTCTCCTCAGCATGGTGCAATGAACCCGCATTGAACAAAATCCTCTATGCCTGGGCATCCCCTCTGCCTGAGAGAGAAGCGCGGTTGCGTCTTTGGAAAGAGCCTTAAGGAAAGGGACACGTTTTTCACTTCGCTCCCCAGGAGAATGTCTGTGGAGGTACAGCACGCTGCCCCTGGAGAAGAGCAGGAACCGTTGACCTTCTGGACTGGAAACAGTTGGGAATCAAGAGAGCCGGCCCTGGCAGGCCCCGCGGCCGGTGGCAATACAAGTGTCACCCTCTCCCAGTGCAGAGAGACAGAAGCCTGGCTGCTATGGAGACAGGAGGGGATGAGTAGGACAGGGCGCGTGCTCCACTCTTAGGAAGCAGTCTTTGCAGAAAGCATGCCTGTCCTGAGCCTCTGGGCCCAAGGACACAGCAGCTCCTTGGCCACCTGTCCCTGGGGCAGACATGCGCTAGCCACCAGGCGCCTACGCTGAACTTTCAGAAACAGTTACCTGAAATAACAGGTAGTCAATGCCGTCTTCCTCCAGGATGTGGAAGCCTGGAGGAGGCACGGGGTTTAAGGGGAAGGAGTGGGGATAGTCCACCAAAGCTACCTAATCAGTGCACGGGCGGTTTGCAGGGATCCTGTCACCTATCCTTTCCTGTGGGGAAAGCACTGTCCTAGTCCGCGAGTCCGCCTGAGCGCCAGAGTAAAAGGCCAAGCGACGCCTACATGGGAGATGGTAGTGTGCATAGAGTGCCATCCCTGGCTACGCATGCTACTGTAGGGTTGTGGCTGTGACTGCTTAGTTTGGCCTGGGAGGGTGAACCCAGGACGCGAACATGGAGCCCGGAAAAGCAAGGCCCAAGAGGCACCTGCTCTCCCGCAGCTCTTCTTCCCTGACGCGACTGAAGCCTTGCTGAGGAAGCAGCAGCGAAGTGCTGTTCGCTCCAAGCCAAAGCCTCTGCGAAAGCACAACATTCGCTGAGAAATGTTCTGCGGGCTGCTGCTGTTTGCCTGAGCCCAGTCTCGCGGTGGGAGAACCCGCATACATCGAAAGCCTCTCTGCCTTGGCATCTCCCCTGGGAAAGCACAACGTTCCTTGGGAAATCAGAGTTGGGTTTGGGGATGCTGCTGCTGCTTGCCTGAGCTAGTCTCCGAAACACGGTGCAAGATACCCGCATGGAGCGAAATACTCTTTGCCCTAGCATCCCCTCTGCCTGAGAGAGAAGCCAAGTGTGGGGAAGGCGCAGCACACGGCCCCGGAGAAGAGAAAGAGCCGTTGGCTGTGGGGTGGGGAAACGCTCGGGAAGCAGGATAGCCTGCAGTGGCACGAACAGCAGGCCGGTGGCAAGACAAGTGTCACCCGCTCCCTGCGCGGAGAGATGGAAGCCTGGCTGCTAAGGAGAAATGAGGGGACGACTAGGGCAGAGGCGCGTGCTCCACTCTGAGGAAGGAGTCTGGGCAGAAGGCAGGCCTGTCCTGTGCCTCTGGACCCAAGGGGACAGCATCTCCTTGGCCACCTGTCCCAAGGGCAGACTTGGGCTTGCCACCAGGTGCCATACCCGGAACTCACAGAAACAACCCCATGGAGAAACGGGCAGTCAGATGCCGTCTTCCACCAAGATGTGGCAGCGATGTGAGTGGCAGGGGGTCTGCCGGGAAAGAGTGGAGACAGTGACCCACAGTTCCCCATCCCAGTGCACGGGCCGTGTGCAGTGATCCTTTCGCCACTTCTCTCCTGTGTTGAAGGCACTGGCCGAGACCCCGAGTCTGCCTGAGCACCAGAGTAAAAGGCAAAGCCTTACCTACCCCAGGAGATGGTAATAGGCATAGAGGGCCATGCTAGGACACGCACGCTGCTGCAGGGTTGTGACTGTGTCTGCTTAGTTCGGCATAGCAAGGTGAAGCACGGGCGTGAACTTGGAGCCCGGGAAAGCAAGGCCCAAGAGGCACCAGCTCTCCTGCAGCTCGTCTTCCCTGACGCGACTGAAGCCTTGCTGAGGAAGCAGCAGCAAAGTGCTGTTCGCTCCAAGCCAAAGCCTCTGCGAAAGCACAGCATTCGCTGAGAAATGTTCTGCGGGCTGCTGCTGCTTGCCTGAGCCCAGACTCGTGGTGGGAGAAACCCGTATACAGCAACAACCTCTTTGCCTAGGCATCTCCCCTGGGAAAGCTCACCGTTCCTTGGGAAATCAGAGTTGGGTTTGGGGATGCTGCTGCTGCTTGCCTGAGCTAGTCTCCGAAGCACGGTGCAAGATACCCGCATGGAGCGAAATACTCTTTGCCCTAGCATCCCCTCTGCCTGAGAGAGAAGCCAAGTGTGGGGAAGGCGCAGCACACGGCCCCGGAGAAGAGAAGGAGCCGTTGGCTGTGGGGTCGGGAAACGCTCGGGAAGCAGGATAGCCTGCAGTGGCACGAACAGCAGGCCCGTGGCAAGACAAGTGTCACCCGCTCCCTGCGCGGAGAGATGGAAGCCTGGCTGCTAAGGAGAAATGAGGGGACGACTAGGGCAGAGGCGCGTGCTCCACTCTGAGGAAGGAGTCTGGGCAGAAGGCAGGCCTGTCCTGTGCCTCTGGACCCAAGGGGACAGCATCTCCTTGGCCACCTGTCCCAAGGGCAGACTTGGGCTTGCCACCAGGTGCCATACCCGGAACTCACAGAAACAACCCCATGGAGAAACGGGCAGTCAGATGCCGTCTTCCACCAAGATGTGGCAGCGATGTGAGTGGCAGGGGGTGTGCCGGGAAAGAGTGGAGACAGTGACCCACAGTTCCTCATCCCAGTGTACGGGCCGTGTGCAGTGATCCTGTCGCCACTTCTCTCCTGTGTTGAAGGCACTGGCCGAGACCCCGAGTCTGCCTGAGCACCAGAGTAAAAGGCAAAGCCTTACCTACCCCAGGAGATGGTAATAGGCATAGAGGGCCATGCTAGGACACGCACGCTCCTGCAGGGTTGTGACTGTGTCTGCTTAGTTCGGCAAAGCAAGTTGAAGCCCGGGCGTGATCTTGGAGCCCGGGAAAGCAAGGCCCAAGAGGCATCAGCTCTCCTGCAGCTCGTCTTCCCTGACGCGACTGAAGCCTTGCTGAGGAAGCAGCAGCGAAGTGCTGTTCGCTCCAAGCCAAAGCCTCTGCGAAAGCACAGCATTCGCTGAGAAATGTTCTGCGGGCTGCTGCTGCTTGCCTGAGCCCTGTCTCGCGGTGGGAGAAACCCAAATAAAGCAACAACCTCTTTGCCTAGGCATCTTCCCTGGGAAAGCTCACCGTTCCTTGGGAAATCAGAGTTGGGTTTGGGGATGCTGCTGCTGCTTGCCTGAGCTAGTCTCCGAAGCACGGTGCAAGATACCCGCATGGAGCGAAATACTCTTTGCCCTAGCATCCCCTCTGCCTGAGAGAGAAGCCAAGTGTGGGGAAGGCGCAGCTCACGGCCCCGGAGAAGAGAAGGAGCCGTTGGCTGTGGGGTCGGGAAACGCTCGGGAAGCAGGATAGCCTGCAGTGGCACGAACAGCAGGCCGGTGGCAAGACAAGTGTCACCCGCTCCCTGCGCGGAGAGATGGAAGCCTGGCTGCTAAGGAGAAATGAGGGGACGACTAGGGCAGAGGCGCGTGCTCCACTCTGAGGAAGGAGTCTGGGCAGAAGGCAGGCCTGTCCTGTGCCTCTGGACCCAAGGGGACAGCATCTCCTTGGCCACCTGTCCCAAGGGCAGACTTGGGCTTGCCACCAGGTGCCATACCCGGAACTCACAGAAACAACCCCATGGAGAAACGGGCAGTCAGATGCCATCTTCCACCAAGATGTGGCAGCGATGTGAGTGGCAGGGGGTCTGCCGGGAAAGAGTGGAGACAGTGACCCACAGTTCCCCATCCCAGTGCACGGGCCGTGTGCAGTGATCCTGTCGCCACTTCTCTCCTGTGTTGAAGGCACTGGCCGAGACCCCGAGTCTGCCTGAGCACCAGAGTAAAAGGCAAAGCCTTACCTACCCCAGGAGATGGTAATAGGCATAGAGGGCCATGCTAGGACACGCACGCTCCTGCAGGGTTGTGACTGTGTCTGCTTAGTTCGGCAAAGCAAGTTGAAGCCCGGGCGTGATCTTGGAGCCCGGGAAAGCAAGGCCCAAGAGGCATCAGCTCTCCTGCAGCTCGTCTTCCCTGACGCGACTGAAGCCTTGCTGAGGAAGCAGCAGCGAAGTGCTGTTCGCTCCAAGCCAAAGCCTCTGCGAAAGCACAGCATTCGCTGAGAAATGTTCTGCGGGCTGCTGCTGCTTGCCTGAGCCCTGTCTCGCGGTGGGAGAAACCCAAATAAAGCAACAACCTCTTTGCCTAGGCATCTTCCCTGGGAAAGCTCACCGTTCCTTGGGAAATCAGAGTTGGGTTTGGGGATGCTGCTGCTGCTTGCCTGAGCTAGTCTCCGAAACACGGTGCAAGATACCCGCATGGAGCGAAATACTCTTTGCCCTAGCATCCCCTCTGCCTGAGAGAGAAGCCAAGTGTGGGGAAGGCGCAGCACATGGCCCCGAAGAAGAGAAGGAGCCGTTGGCCGTGGAGTCGGGAAACGCTCGGGAAGCAGGATAGCCTGCAGTGGCACGAACAGCAGGCCGGTGGCAAGACAAGTGTCACCCGATCCCTGCGCGGAGAGATGGAAGCCTGGCTGCTAAGGAGAAATGAGGGGACGACTAGGGCAGAGGCGCGTGCTCCACTCTGAGGAAGGAGTCTGGGCAGAAGGCAGGCCTGTCCTGTGCCTCTGGACCCAAGGGGACAGCATCTCCTTGGCCACCTGTCCCAAGGGCAGACTTGGGCTTGCCACCAGGTGCCATACCCGGAACTCACAGAAACAACCCCATGGAGAAACGGGCAGTCAGATGCCGTCTTCCACCAAGATGTGGCAGCGATGTGAGTGGCAGGGGGTCTGCCGGGAAAGAGTGGAGACAGTGACCCAGAGTTCCCCATCCCAGTGCACGGGCCGTGTGCAGTGATCCTGTCGCCACTTCTCTCCTGTGTTGAAGGCACTGGCCGAGACCCCGAGTCTGCCTGAGCGCCAAAGCAAAAGGCAAAGCCTTACCTAGCCCTGGGGATGGTAATAGGCATAGAGGGCCATGCTAGGACACGCACGCTGCTGCAGGGTTGTGACTGTGTCTGCTTAGTTCGGCATAGCAAGGGGAAGCCCGGGCGTGAACTTGGAGCCCGGGAAAGCAAGGCCCAAGAGGCACCAGCTCTCCTGCAGCTCGTCTTCCCTGACGCGACTGAAGCCTTGCTGAGGAAGCAGCGGCAAAGTGCTGTTCGCTCCAAGCCAAAGCCTCTGCGAAAGCACAGCATTCGCTGAGAAATGTTCTGCGGGCTGCTGCTGCTTGCCTGAGCCCAGTCTCGCGGTGGGAGAAACCCGTATACAGCAACAACCTCTTTGCCTAGGCATCTCCCCTGGGAAAGCTCACCGTTCCTTGGGAAATCAGAGTTGGGTTTGGGGATGCTGCTGCTGCTTGCCTGAGCTAGTCTCCGAAGCACGGTGCAAGATACCCGCATGGAGCGAAATACTCTTTGCCCTAGCATCCCCTCTGCCTGAGAGAGAAGCCAAGTGTGGGGAAGGCGCAGCACATGGCCCCGGAGAAGAGAAAGAGCCGTTGGCTGTGGGGTGGGGAAACGCTCGGGAAGCAGGATAGCCTGCAGTGGCACGAACAGCAGGCCGGTGGCAAGACAAGTGTCATCCGCTCCCTGCGCGGAGAGATGGAAGCCTGGCTGCTAAGGAGAAATGAGGGGACGACTAGGGCAGAGGCGCGTGCTCCACTCTGAGGAAGGAGTCTGGGCAGAAGGCAGGCCTGTCCTGTGCCTCTGGACCCAAGGGGACAGCATCTCCTTGGCCACCTGTCCCAAGGGCAGACTTGGGCTTGCCACCAGGTGCCATACCCGGAACTCACAGAAACAACCCCATGGAGAAACGGGCAGTCAGATGCCGTCTTCCACCAAGATGTGGCAGCGATGTGAGTGGCAGGGGGTGTGCCGGGAAAGAGTGGAGACAGTGACCCACAGTTCCCCATCCCAGTGCACGGGCCGTGTGCAGTGATCCTGTCGCCACTTCTCTCCTGTGTTGAAGGCACTGGCCGAGACCCCGAGTCTGCCTGAGCGCCAAAGCAAAAGGCAAAGCCTTACCTAGCCTTGGGGATGGTAATAGGCATAGAGTGCCATGCTAGGAAACGCAAGCTGCTGCAGGGTTGTGACCATGTCTGCTTAGTTCGGCATAGCAAGGTGAAACCTGGACGTGAACTTGGAGGCCGGAAAAGCAATTCCCAAGAGGCACCAGCTCTCCCGTGGCTCTTCTTCCCTGCTGCGACAGAGCGAACACCCAAGCCTTTCTGAGGAAGGAGCAGCTAAATACGGTTCATGCCAAGCTAAAAACATCTGCGAAAGCTTAGCAGTCGCTGCAAAATCAGAGTCGGTTCTGCGGGCTGCTGTTGCTGCTTGCCTTAGCCTAGTATTCGCAGCACGATGGGAGAAACCCGCCTAGAGCGAAAGCCTCTTTGCCCTGGCATCTCCTCTGGGAAAGCACAGCATTCTTTGGAAAATCAGAGTCCGGACTGAAGGATGCTCCTGTTTGCCAGAGCTGGTCTCCTCAGCATGGTGCAATGAACCCGCATTGAACAAAATCCTCTATGCCTGGGCATCCCCTCTGCCTGAGAGAGAAGCGCGGTTGCGTCTTTGGAAAGAGCCTTAAGGAAAGGGACACGTTTTTCACTTCGCTCCCCAGGAGAATGTCTGTGGAGGTACAGCACGCTGCCCCTGGAGAAGAGCAGGAACCGTTGACCTTCTGGACTGGAAACAGTTGGGAATCAAGAGAGCCGGCCCTGGCAGGCCCCGCGGCCGGTGGCAATACAAGTGTCACCCTCTCCCAGTGCAGAGAGACAGAAGCCTGGCTGCTATGGAGACAGGAGGGGATGAGTAGGACAGGGCGCGTGCTCCACTCTTAGGAAGCAGTCTTTGCAGAAAGCATGCCTGTCCTGAGCCTCTGGGCCCAAGGACACAGCAGCTCCTTGGCCACCTGTCCCTGGGGCAGACATGCGCTAGCCACCAGGCGCCTACGCTGAACTTTCAGAAACAGTTACCTGAAATAACAGGTAGTCAATGCCGTCTTCCTCCAGGATGTGGAAGCCTGGAGGAGGCACGGGGTTTAAGGGGAAGGAGTGGGGATAGTCCACCAAAGCTACCTAATCAGTGCACGGGCGGTTTGCAGGGATCCTGTCACCTATCCTTTCCTGTGGGGAAAGCACTGTCCTAGTCCGCGAGTCCGCCTGAGCGCCAGAGTAAAAGGCCAAGCGACGCCTACATGGGAGATGGTAGTGTGCATAGAGTGCCATCCCTGGCTACGCATGCTACTGTAGGGTTGTGGCTGTGACTGCTTAGTTTGGCCTGGGAGGGTGAACCCAGGACGCGAACATGGAGCCCGGAAAAGCAAGGCCCAAGAGGCACCTGCTCTCCCGCAGCTCTTCTTCCCTGACGCGACTGAAGCCTTGCTGAGGAAGCAGCAGCGAAGTGCTGTTCGCTCCAAGCCAAGCCTCTGCGAAAGCACAACATTCGCTGAGAAATGTTCTGCGGGCTGCTGCTGCTTGCCTGAGCCCAGTCTCGCGGTGGGAGAACCCGCATACATCGAAAGCCTCTCTGCCTTGGCATCTCCCCTGGGAAAGCACAACGTTCCTTGGGAAATCAGAGTTGGGTTTGGGGATGCTGCTGCTGCTTGCCTGAGCTAGTCACTGAAGCACGGTGCACGATACCCGCATGGAGCAAAATACTCTTTGCCCTAGCATCCCCTCTGCCTGAGAGAGAAGCCAAGTGTGGGGAAGGCGCAGCACACGGCCCCGGAGAAGAGAAAGAGCCGTTGGCTGTGGGGTGGGGAAACGCTCGGGAAGCAGGATAGCCTGCAGTGGCACGAACAGCAGGCCGGTGGCAAGACAAGTGTCACCCGCTCCCTGCGCGGAGAGATGGAAGCCTGGCTGCTAAGGAGAAATGAGGGGACTACTAGGGCAGAGGCGCGTGCTCCACTCTGAGGAAGGAGTCTGGGCAGAAGGCAGGCCTGTCCTGTGCCTCTGGACCCAAGGGGACAGCATCTCCTTGGCCACCTGTCCCAAGGGCAGACTTGGGCTTGCCACCAGGTGCCATACCCGGAACTCACAGAAACAACCCCATGGAGAAACCGGCAGTCAGATGCCATCTTCCACCAAGATGTGGCAGCGATGTGAGTGGCAGGGGGTCTGCCGGGAAAGAGTGGAGACAGTGACCCACAGTTCCCCATCCCAGTGCACGGGCCGTGTGCAGTGATCCTGTCGCCACTTCTCTCCTGTGTTGAAGGCACTGGCCGAGACCCCGAGTCTGCCTGAGCACCAGAGTAAAAGGCAAAGCCTTACCTACCCCAGGAGATGGTAATAGGCATAGAGGGCCATGCTAGGACACGCACGCTGCTGCAGGGTTGTGACTGTGTCTGCTTAGTTCGGCATAGCAAGGTGAAGCACGGGCGTGAACTTGGAGCCCGGGAAAGCAAGGCCCAAGAGGCACCAGCTCTCCTGCAGCTCGTCTTCCCTGACGCGACTGAAGCCTTGCTGAGGAAGCAGCAGCAAAGTGCTGTTCGCTCCAAGCCAAAGCCTCTGCGAAAGCACAGCATTCGCTGAGAAATGTTCTGCGGGCTGCTGCTGCTTGCCTGAGCCCAGTCTCGCGGTGGGAGAAACCCGTATACAGCAACAACCTCTTTGCCTAGGCATCTCCCCTGGGAAAGCTCACCGTTCCTTGGGAAATCAGAGTTGGGTTTGGGGATGCTGCTGCTGCTTGCCTGAGCTAGTCTCCGAAGCACGGTGCAAGATACCCGCATGGAGCGAAATACTCTTTGCCCTAGCATCCCCTCTGCCTGAGAGAGAAGCCAAGTGTGGGGAAGGCGCAGCACACGGCCCCGGAGAAGAGAAGGAGCCATTGGCTGTGGGGTCGGGAAACGCTCGGGAAGCAGGATAGCCTGCAGTGGCACGAACAGCAGGCCGGTGGCAAGACAAGTGTCACCCGCTCCCTGCGCGGAGAGATGGAAGCCTGGCTGCTAAGGAGAAATGAGGGGACGACTAGGGCAGAGGCGCGTGCTCCACTCTGAGGAAGGAGTCTGGGCAGAAGGCAGGCCTGTCCTGTGCCTCTGGACCCAAGGGGACAGCATCTCCTTGGCCACCTGTCCCAAGGGCAGACTTGGGCTTGCCACCAGGTGCCATACCCGGAACTCACAGAAACAACCCCATGGAGAAACGGGCAGTCAGATGCCGTCTTCCACCAAGATGTGGCAGCGATGTGAGTGGCAGGGGGTGTGCCGGGAAAGAGTGGAGACAGTGACCCACAGTTCCTCATCCCAGTGTACGGGCCGTGTGCAGTAATCCTGTCGCCACTTCTCTCCTGTGTTGAAGGCACTGGCCGAGACCCCGAGTCTGCCTGAGCACCAGAGTAAAAGGCAAAGCCTTACCTACCCCAGGAGATGGTAATAGGCATAGAGCGCCATGCTAGGACACGCACGCTCCTGCAGGGTTGTGACTGTGTCTGCTTAGTTCAGCAAAGCAAGTTGAAGCCCGGGCGTGATCTTGGAGCCCGGGAAAGCAAGGCCCAAGAGGCATCAGCTCTCCTGCAGCTCGTCTTCCCTGACGCGACTGAAGCCTTGCTGAGGAAGCAGCAGCGAAGTGCTGTTCGCTCCAAGCCAAAGCCTCTGAGAAAGCACAGCATTCGCTGAGAAATGTTCTGCGGGCTGCTGCTGCTTGCCTGAGCCCTGTCTCGCGGTGGGAGAAACCCAAATAAAGCAACAACCTCTTTGCCTAGGCATCTTCCCTGGGAAAGCTCACCGTTCCTTGGGAAATCAGAGTTGGGTTTGGGGATGCTGCTGCTGCTTGCCTGAGCTAGTCTCCGAAACACGATGCAAGATACCCGCATGGAGCGAAATACTCTTTGCCCTAGCATCCCCTCTGCCTGAGAGAGAAGCCAAGTGTGGGGAAGGCGCAGCACACGGCCCCGAAGAAGAGAAGGAGCCGTTGGCCGTGGAGTCGGGAAACGCTCGGGAAGCAGGATAGCCTGCAGTGGCACGAACAGCAGGCCGGTGGCAAGACAAGTGTCACCCGCTCCCTGCGCGGAGAGATGGAAGCCTGGCTGCTAAGGAGAAATGAGGGGACGACTAGGGCAGAGGCGCGTGCTCCACTCTGAGGAAGGAGTCTGGGCAGAAGGCAGGCCTGTCCTGTGCCTCTGGACCCAAGGGGACAGCATCTCCTTGGCCACCTGTCCCAAGGGCAGGCTTGGGCTTGCCACCAGGTGCCATACCCGGAACTCACAGAAACAACCCCATGGAGAAACGGGCAGTCAGATGCCGTCTTCCACCAAGATGTGGCAGCGATGTGAGTGGCAGGGGGTGTGCGGGAAAGAGTGGAGACAGTGACCCACAGTTCCCCATCCCAGTGCACGGGCCGTGTGCAGTGATCCTGTCGCCACTTCTCTCCTGTGTTGAAGGCACTGGCCGAGACCCCGAGTCTGCCTGAGCGCCAAAGCAAAAGGCAAAGCCTTACCTAGCCCTGGGGATGGTAATAGGCATAGAGGGCCATGCTAGGACACGCACGCTGCTGCAGGGTTGTGACTGTGTCTGCTTAGTTCGGCATAGCAAGGGGAAGCCCGGGCGTGAACTTGGAGCCCGGGAAAGCAAGGCCCAAGAGGCACCAGCTCTCCTGCAGCTCGTCTTCCCTGACGCGACTGAAGCCTTGCTGAGGAAGCAGCAGCAAAGTGCTGTTCGCTCCAAGCCAAAGCCTCTGCGAAAGCACAGCATTCGCTGAGAAATGTTCTGCGGGCTGCTGCTGCTTGCCTGAGCCCAGTTTCGCGGTGGGAGAAACCCGTATACAGCAACAACCTCTTTGCCTAGGCATCTTCCCTGGGAAAGCTCACCGTTCCTTGGAAATCAGAGTTGGGTTTGGGGATGCTGCTGCTGCTTGCCTGAGCTAGTCTCCGAAGCACGGTGCAAGATACCCGCATGGAGCGAAATACTCTTTGCCCTAGCATCCCCTCTGCCTGAGAGAGAAGCCAAGTGTGGGGAAGGCGCAGCACATTGCCCTGGAGAAGAGAAAGAGCCGTTGGCTGTGGGGTGGGGAAACGCTCGGGAAGCAGGATAGCCTGCAGTGGCACGAACAGCAGGCCGGTGGCAAGACAAGTGTCACCCGCTCCCTGCGCGGAGAGATGGAAGCCTGGCTGCTAAGGAGAAATGAGGGGACGACTAGGGCAGAGGCGCGTGCTCCACTCTGAGGAAGGAGTCTGGGCAGAAGGCAGGCCTGTCCTGTGCCTCTGGACCCAAGGGGACAGCATCTCCTTGGCCACCTGTCCCAAGGGCAGACTTGGGCTTGCCACCAGGTGCCATACCCGGAACTCACAGAAACAACCCCATGGAGAAACGGGCAGTCAGATGCCGTCTTCCACCAAGATGTGGCAGCGATGTGAGTGGCAGGGGGTGTGCCGGGAAAGAGTGGAGACAGTGACCCACAGTTCCCCATCCCAGTGCACGGGCCGTGTGCAGTGATCCTGTCGCCACTTCTCTCCTGTGTTGAAGGCACTGGCCGAGACCCCGAGTCTGCCTGAGCGCCAAAGCAAAAGGCAAAGCCTTACCTAGCCCTGGGGATGGTAATAGGCATAGAGTGCCATGCTAGGAAACGCAAGCTGCTGCAGGGTTGTGACCATGTCTGCTTAGTTCGGCATAGCAAGGTGAAACCTGGACGTGAACTTGGAGGCCGGAAAAGCAATTCCCAAGAGGCACCAGCTCTCCCGTGGCTCTTCTTCCCTGCTGCGACAGAGCGAACACCCAAGCCTTTCTGAGGAAGGAGCAGCTAAATACGGTTCATGCCAAGCTAAAAACATCTGCGAAAGCTTAGCAGTCGCTGCGAAATCAGAGTCGGTTCTGCGGGCTGCTGTTGCTGCTTGCCTTAGCCTAGTATTCGCAGCACGATGGGAGAAACCCGCCTAGAGCGAAAGCCTCTTTGCCCTGGCATCTCCTCTGGGAAAGCACAGCATTCTTTGGAAAATCAGAGTCCGGACTGAAGGATGCTCCTGTTTGCCAGAGCTGGTCTCCTCAGCATGGTGCAATGAACCCGCATTGAACAAAATCCTCTATGCCTGGGCATCCCCTCTGCCTGAGAGAGAAGCGCGGTTGCGTCTTTGGAAAGAGCCTTAAGGAAAGGGACACGTTTTTCACTTCGCTCCCCAGGAGAATGTCTGTGGAGGTACAGCACGCTGCCCCTGGAGAAGAGCAGGAACCGTTGACCTTCTGGACTGGAAACAGTTGGGAATCAAGAGAGCCGGCCCTGGCAGGCCCCGCGGCCGGTGGCAATACAAGTGTCACCCTCTCCCAGTGCAGAGAGACAGAAGCCTGGCTGCTATGGAGACAGGAGGGGATGAGTAGGACAGGGCGCGTGCTCCACTCTTAGGAAGCAGTCTTTGCAGAAAGCATGCCTGTCCTGAGCCTCTGGGCCCAAGGACACAGCAGCTCCTTGGCCACCTGTCCCTGGGGCAGACATGCGCTAGCCACCAGGCGCCTACGCTGAACTTTCAGAAACAGTTACCTGAAATAACAGGTAGTCAATGCCGTCTTCCTCCAGGATGTGGAAGCCTGGAGGAGGCACGGGGTTTAAGGGGAAGGAGTGGGGATAGTCCACCAAAGCTACCTAATCAGTGCACGGGCGGTTTGCAGGGATCCTGTCACCTATCCTTTCCTGTGGGGAAAGCACTGTCCTAGTCCGCGAGTCCGCCTGAGCGCCAGAGTAAAAGGCCAAGCGACGCCTACATGGGAGATGGTAGTGTGCATAGAGTGCCATCCCTGGCTACGCATGCTACTGTAGGGTTGTGGCTGTGACTGCTTAGTTTGGCCTGGGAGGGGGAACCCAGGACGCGAACATGGAGCCCGGAAAAGCAAGGCCCAAGAGGCACCTGCTCTCCCGCAGCTCTTCTTCCCTGACGCGACTGAAGCCTTGCTGAGGAAGCAGCAGCGAAGTGCTGTTCGCTCCAAGCCAAAGCCTCTGCGAAAGCACAACATTCGCTGAGAAATGTTCTGCGGGCTGCTGCTGCTTGCCTGAGCCCAGTCTCGCGGTGGGAGAACCCGCATACATCGAAAGCCTCTCTGCCTTGGCATCTCCCCTGGGAAAGCACAACGTTCCTTGGGAAATCAGAGTTGGGTTTGGGGATGCTGCTGCTGCTTGCCTGAGCTAGTCTCCGAAGCACGGTGCACGATACCCGCATGGAGCGAAATACTCTTTGCCCTAGCATCCCCTCTGCCTGAGAGAGAAGCCAAGTGTGGGGAAGGCGCAGCACACGGCCCCGGAGAAGAGAAAGAGCCGTTGGCTGTGGGGTGGGGAAACGCTCGGGAAGCAGGATAGCCTGCAGTGGCACGAACAGCAGGCCGGTGGCAAGACAAGTGTCACCGCTCCCTGCGCGGAGAGATGGAAGCCTGGCTGCTAAGGAGAAATGAGGGGACGACTAGGGCAGAGGCGCGTGCTCCACTCTGAGGAAGGAGTCTGGGCAGAAGGCAGGCCTGTCCTGTGCCTCTGGACCCAAGGGGACAGCATCTCCTTGGCCACCTGTCCCAAGGGCAGACTTGGGCTTGCCACCAGGTGCCATACCCGGAACTCACAGAAACAACCCCATGGAGAAACCGGCAGTCAGATGCCATCTTCCACCAACATGTGGCAGCGATGTGAGTGGCAGGGGGTCTGCCGGGAAAGAGTGGAGACAGTGACCCACAGTTCCCCATCCCAGTGCACGGGCCGTGTGCAGTGATCCTGTCGCCACTTCTCTCCTGTGTTGAAGGCACTGGCCGAGACCCCGAGTCTGCCTGAGCACCAGAGTAAAAGGCAAAGCCTTACCTACCCCAGGAGATGGTAATAGGCATAGAGGGCCATGCTAGGACACGCACGCTGCTGCAGGGTTGTGACTGTGTCTGCTTAGTTCGGCATAGCAAGGTGAAGCACGGGCGTGAACTTGGAGCCCGGAAAGCAAGGCCCAAGAGGCACCAGCTCTCATGCAGCTCGTCTTCCCTGACGCGACTGAAGCCTTGCTGAGGAAGCAGCAGCAAAGTGCTGTTCGCTCCAAGCCAAAGCCTCTGCGAAAGCACAGCATTCGCTGAGAAATGTTCTGCGGGCTGCTGCTGCTTGCCTGAGCCCAGTCTCGCGGTGGGAGAAACCCGTATACAGCAACAACCTCTTTGCCTAGGCATCTTCCCTGGGAAAGCTCACCGTTCCTTGGGAAATCAGAGTTGGGTTTGGGGATGCTGCTGCTGCTTGCCTGAGCTAGTCTCCGAAACACGGTGCAAGATACCCGCATGGAGCGAAATACTCTTTGCCCTAGCATCCCCTCTGCCTGAGAGAGAAGCCAAGTGTGGGGAAGGCGCAGCACACGGCCCCGAAGAAGAGAAGGAGCCGTTGGCCGTGGAGTCGGGAAACGCTCGGGAAGCAGGATAGCCTGCAGTGGCACGAACAGCAGGCCGGTGGCAAGACAAGTGTCACCCGTTCCCTGCGCGGAGAGATGGAAGCCTGGCTGCTAAGGAGAAATGAGGGGACGACTAGGGCAGAGGCGCGTGCTCCACTCTGAGGAAGGAGTCTGGGCAGAAGGCAGGCCTGTCCTGTGCCCCTGGACCCAAGGGGACAGCATCTCCTTGGCCACCTGTCCCAAAGGCAGACTTGGGCTTGCCACCAGGTGCCATACCCGGAACTCACAGAAACAACCCCATGGAGAAACGGGCAGTCAGATGCCGTCTTCCACCAAGATGTGGCAGCGATGTGAGTGGCAGGGGGTGTGCCGGGAAAGAGTGGAGACAGTGACCCACAGTTCCTCATCCCAGTGTACGGGCCGTGTGCAGTGATCCTGTCGCCACTTCTCTCCTGTGTTGAAGGCACTGGCCGAGACCCCGAGTCTGCCTGAGCACCAGAGTAAAAGGCAAAGCCTTACCTACCCCAGGAGATGGTAATAGGCATAGAGGGCCATGCTAGGACACGCACGCTCCTGCAGGGTTGTGACTGTGTCTGCTTAGTTCGGCAAAGCAAGTTGAAGCCCGGGCGTGATCTTGGAGCCCGGGAAAGCAAGGCCCAAGAGGCATCAGCTCTCCTGCAGCTCGTCTTCCCTGACGCGACTGAAGCCTTGCTGAGGAAGCAGCAGCGAAGTGCTGTTCGCTCCAAGCCAAAGCCTCTGCGAAAGCACAGCATTCGCTGAGAAATGTTCTGCGGGCTGCTGCTGCTTGCCTGAGCCCTGTCTCGTGGTGGGAGAAACCCAAATAAAGCAACAACCTCTTTGCCTAGGCATCTTCCCTGGGAAAGCTCACCGTTCCTTGGGAAATCAGAGTTGGGTTTGGGGATGCTGCTGCTGCTTGCCTGAGCTAGTCTCCGAAACACGGTGCAAGATACCCGCATGGAGCGAAATACTCTTTGCCCTAGCATCCCCTCTGCCTGAGAGAGAAGCCAAGTGTGGGGAAGGCGCAGCACACGGCCCCGGAGAAGAGAAAGAGCCGTTGGCTGTGGGGTGGGGAAACGCTCGGGAAGCAGGATAGCCTGCAGTGGCACGAACAGCAGGCCGGTGGCAAGACAAGTGTCACCCGCTCCCTGCGCGGAGAGATGGAAGCCTGGCTGCTAAGGAGAAATGAGGGGACGACTAGGGCAGAGGCGCGTGCTCCACTCTGAGGAAGGAGTCTGGGCAGAAGGCAGGCCTGTCCTGTGCCTCTGGACCCAAGGGGACAGCATCTCCTTGGCCACCTGTCCCAAGGGCAGACTTGGGCTTGCCACCAGGTGCCATACCCGGAACTCACAGAAACAACCCCATGGAGAAACGGGCAGTCAGATGCCGTCTTCCACCAAGATGTGGCAGCGATGTGAGTGGCAGGGGGTCTGCCGGGAAAGAGTGGAGACAGTGACCCACAGTTCCCCATCCCAGTGCACGGGCCGTGTGCAGTGATCCTTTCGCCACTTCTCTCCTGTGTTGAAGGCACTGGCCGAGACCCCGAGTCTGCCTGAGCACCAGAGTAAAGGGCAAAGCCTTACCTACCCCAGGAGATGGTAATAGGCATAGAGGGCCATGCTAGGACACGCACGCTGCTGCAGGGTTGTGACTGTGTCTGCTTAGTTCGGCATAGCAAGGTGAAGCACGGGCGTGAACTTGGAGCCCGGGAAAGCAAGGCCCAAGAGGCACCAGCTCTCCTGCAGCTCGTCTTCCCTGACGCGACTGAAGCCTTGCTGAGGAAGCAGCAGCAAAGTGCTGTTCGCTCCAAGCCAAAGCCTCTGCGAAAGCACAGCATTCGCTGAGAAATGTTCTGCGGGCTGCTGCTGCTTGCCTGAGCCCAGTCTCGCGGTGGGAGAAACCCGTATACAGCAACAACCTCTTTGCCTAGGCATCTTCCCTGGGAAAGCTCACCGTTCCTTGGGAAATCAGAGTTGGGTTTGGGGATGCTGCTGCTGCTTGCCTGAGCTAGTCTCCGAAACACGGTGCAAGATACCCGCATGGAGCGAAATACTCTTTGCCCTAGCATCCCCTCTGCCTGAGAGAGAAGCCAAGTGTGGGGAAGGCGCAGCACACGGCCCCGAAGAAGAGAAGGAGCCGTTGGCCGTGGAGTCGGGAAACGCTCGGGAAGCAGGATAGCCTGCAGTGGCACGAACAGCAGGCCGGTGGCAAGACAAGTGTCACCCGCTCCCTACGCGGAGAGATGGAAGCCTGGCTGCTAAGGAGAAATGAGGGGACGACTAGGGCACAGGCGCGTGCTCCACTCTGAGGAAGGAGTCTGGGCAGAAGGCAGGCCTGTCCTGTGCCTCTGGACCCAAGGGGACAGCATCTCCTTGGCCACCTGTCCCAAAGGCAGACTTGGGCTTGCCACCAGGTGCCATACCCGGAACTCACAGAAACAACCCCATGGAGAAACGGGCAGTCAGATGCCGTCTTCCACCAAGATGTGGCAGCGATGTGAGTGGCAGGGGGTGTGCCGGGAAAGAGTGGAGACAGTGACCCACAGTTCCTCATCCCAGTGTACGGGCCGTGTGCAGTGATCCTGTCGCCACTTCTCTCCTGTGTTGAAGGCACTGGCCGAGACCCCGAGTCTGCCTGAGCACCAGAGTAAAAGGCAAAGCCTTACCTACCCCAGGAGATGGTAATAGGCATAGAGGGCCATGCTAGGACACGCACGCTCCTGCAGGGTTGTGACTGTGTCTGCTTAGTTCGGCAAAGCAAGGGGAAGCCCGGGCGTGAACTTGGAGCCCGGGAAAGCAAGGCCCAAGAGGCACCAGCTCTCCTGCAGCTCGTCTTCCCTGACGCGACTGAAGCCTTGCTGAGGAAGCAGCAGCAAAGTGCTGTTCGCTCCAAGCCAAAGCCTCTGCGAA
This sequence comes from Mustela nivalis, assembly GCF_964662115.1. Taxonomy (NCBI): domain Eukaryota; kingdom Metazoa; phylum Chordata; class Mammalia; order Carnivora; family Mustelidae; genus Mustela; species Mustela nivalis. The sequence continues at coordinate 442,259 of NW_028136320.1, read as the reverse complement.
AGCACAGCATTCGCTGAGAAATGTTCTGCGGGCTGCTGCTGCTTGCCTGAGCCCAGTTTCGCGGTGGGAGAAACCCGTATACAGCAACAACCTCTTTGCCTAGGCATCTCCCCTGGGAAAGCTCACCGTTCCTTGGGAAATCAGAGTTGGGTTTGGGGATGCTGCTGCTGCTTGCCTGAGGTAGTCTCCGAAGCACGGTGCAAGATACCCGCATGGAGCGAAATACTCTTTGCCCTAGCATCCCCTCTGCCTGAGAGAGAAGCCAAGTGTGGGGAAGGCGCAGCACATGGCCCCGGAGAAGAGAAAGAGCCGTTGGCTGTGGGGTGGGGAAACGCTCGGGAAGCAGGATAGCCTGCAGTGGCACGAACAGCAGGCCGGTGGCAAGACAAGTGTCACCCGCTCCCTGCGCGGAGAGATGGAAGCCTGGCTGCTAAGGAGAAATGAGGGGACGACTAGGGCAGAGGCGCGTGCTCCACTCTGAGGAAGGAGTCTGGGCAGAAGGCAGGCCTGTCCTGTGCCTCTGGACCCAAGGGGACAGCATCTCCTTGGCCACCTGTCCCAAGGGCAGACTTGGGCTTGCCACCAGGTGCCATACCCGGAACTCACAGAAACAACCCCATGGAGAAACGGGCAGTCAGATGCCGTCTTCCACCAAGATGTGGCAGCGATGTGAGTGGCAGGGGGTGTGCCGGGAAAGAGTGGAGACAGTGACCCACAGTTCCCCATCCCAGTGCACGGGCCGTGTGCAGTGATCCTGTCGCCACTTCTCTCCTGTGTTGAAGGCACTGGCCGAGACCCCGAGTCTGCCTGAGCACCAAAGCAAAAGGCAAAGCCTTACCTAGCCCTGGGGATGGTAATAGGCATAGAGTGCCATGCTAGGAAACGCAAGCTGCTGCAGGGTTGTGACCATGTCTGCTTAGTTCGGCATAGCAAGGTGAAACCTGGACGTGAACTTGGAGGCCGGAAAAGCAATTCCCAAGAGGCACCAGCTCTCCCGTGGCTCTTCTTCCCTGCTGCGACAGAGCGAACACCCAAGCCTTTCTGAGGAAGGAGCAGCTAAATACGGTTCATGCCAAGCTAAAAACATCTGCGAAAGCTTAGCAGTCGCTGCGAAATCAGAGTCGGTTCTGCGGGCTGCTGTTGCTGCTTGCCTTAGCCTAGTATTCGCAGCACGATGGGAGAAACCCGCCTAGAGCGAAAGCCTCTTTGCCCTGGCATCTCCTCTGGGAAAGCACAGCATTCTTTGGAAAATCAGAGTCCGGACTGAAGGATGCTCCTGTTTGCCAGAGCTGGTCTCCTCAGCATGGTGCAATGAACCCGCATTGAACAAAATCCTCTATGCCTGGGCATCCCCTCTGCCTGAGAGAGAAGCGCGGTTGCGTCTTTGGAAAGAGCCTTAAGGAAAGGGACACGTTTTTCACTTCGCTCCCCAGGAGAATGTCTGTGGAGGTACAGCACGCTGCCCCTGGAGAAGAGCAGGAACCGTTGACCTTCTGGACTGGAAACAGTTGGGAATCAAGAGAGCCGGCCCTGGCAGGCCCCGCGGCCGGTGGCAATACAAGTGTCACCCTCTCCCAGTGCAGAGAGACAGAAGCCTGGCTGCTATGGAGACAGGAGGGGATGAGTAGGACAGGGCGCGTGCTCCACTCTTAGGAAGCAGTCTTTGCAGAAAGCATGCCTGTCCTGAGCCTCTGGGCCCAAGGACACAGCAGCTCCTTGGCCACCTGTCCCTGGGGCAGACATGCGCTAGCCACCAGGCGCCTACGCTGAACTTTCAGAAACAGTTACCTGAAATAACAGGTAGTCAATGCCGTCTTCCTCCAGGATGTGGAAGCCTGGAGGAGGCACGGGGTTTAAGGGGAAGGAGTGGGGATAGTCCACCAAAGCTACCTAATCAGTGCACGGGCGGTTTGCAGGGATCCTGTCACCTATCCTTTCCTGTGGGGAAAGCACTGTCCTAGTCCGCGAGTCCGCCTGAGCGCCAGAGTAAAAGGCCAAGCGACGCCTACATGGGAGATGGTAGTGTGCATAGAGTGCCATCCCTGGCTACGCATGCTACTGTAGGGTTGTGGCTGTGACTGCTTAGTTTGGCCTGGGAGGGGGAACCCAGGACGCGAACATGGAGCCCGGAAAAGCAAGGCCCAAGAGGCACCTGCTCTCCCGCAGCTCTTCTTCCCTGACGCGACTGAAGCCTTGCTGAGGAAGCAGCAGCGAAGTGCTGTTCGCTCCAAGCCAAAGCCTCTGCGAAAGCACAACATTCGCTGAGAAATGTTCTGCGGGCTGCTGCTGCTTGCCTGAGCCCAGTCTCGCGGTGGGAGAACCCGCATACATCGAAAGCCTCTCTGCCTTGGCATCTCCCCTGGGAAAGCACAACGTTCCTTGGGAAATCAGAGTTGGGTTTGGGGATGCTGCTGCTGCTTGCCTGAGCTAGTCTCCGAAGCACGGTGCACGATACCCGCATGGAGCGAAATACTCTTTGCCCTAGCATCCCCTCTGCCTGAGAGAGAAGCCAAGTGTGGGGAAGGCGCAGCACACGGCCCCGGAGAAGAGAAAGAGCCGTTGGCTGTGGGGTGGGGAAACGCTCGGGAAGCAGGATAGCCTGCAGTGGCACGAACAGCAGGCCGGTGGCAAGACAAGTGTCACCGCTCCCTGCGCGGAGAGATGGAAGCCTGGCTGCTAAGGAGAAATGAGGGGACGACTAGGGCAGAGGCGCGTGCTCCACTCTGAGGAAGGAGTCTGGGCAGAAGGCAGGCCTGTCCTGTGCCTCTGGACCCAAGGGGACAGCATCTCCTTGGCCACCTGTCCCAAGGGCAGACTTGGGCTTGCCACCAGGTGCCATACCCGGAACTCACAGAAACAACCCCATGGAGAAACCGGCAGTCAGATGCCATCTTCCACCAACATGTGGCAGCGATGTGAGTGGCAGGGGGTCTGCCGGGAAAGAGTGGAGACAGTGACCCACAGTTCCCCATCCCAGTGCACGGGCCGTGTGCAGTGATCCTGTCGCCACTTCTCTCCTGTGTTGAAGGCACTGGCCGAGACCCCGAGTCTGCCTGAGCACCAGAGTAAAAGGCAAAGCCTTACCTACCCCAGGAGATGGTAATAGGCATAGAGGGCCATGCTAGGACACGCACGCTGCTGCAGGGTTGTGACTGTGTCTGCTTAGTTCGGCATAGCAAGGTGAAGCACGGGCGTGAACTTGGAGCCCGGGAAAGCAAGGCCCAAGAGGCACCAGCTCTCATGCAGCTCGTCTTCCCTGACGCGACTGAAGCCTTGCTGAGGAAGCAGCAGCAAAGTGCTGTTCGCTCCAAGCCAAAGCCTCTGCGAAAGCACAGCATTCGCTGAGAAATGTTCTGCGGGCTGCTGCTGCTTGCCTGAGCCCAGTCTCGCGGTGGGAGAAACCCGTATACAGCAACAACCTCTTTGCCTAGGCATCTTCCCTGGGAAAGCTCACCGTTCCTTGGGAAATCAGAGTTGGGTTTGGGGATGCTGCTGCTGCTTGCCTGAGCTAGTCTCCGAAACACGGTGCAAGATACCCGCATGGAGCGAAATACTCTTTGCCCTAGCATCCCCTCTGCCTGAGAGAGAAGCCAAGTGTGGGGAAGGCGCAGCACACGGCCCCGAAGAAGAGAAGGAGCCGTTGGCCGTGGAGTCGGGAAACGCTCGGGAAGCAGGATAGCCTGCAGTGGCACGAACAGCAGGCCGGTGGCAAGACAAGTGTCACCCGTTCCCTGCGCGGAGAGATGGAAGCCTGGCTGCTAAGGAGAAATGAGGGGACGACTAGGGCAGAGGCGCGTGCTCCACTCTGAGGAAGGAGTCTGGGCAGAAGGCAGGCCTGTCCTGTGCCTCTGGACCCAAGGGGACAGCATCTCCTTGGCCACCTGTCCCAAAGGCAGACTTGGGCTTGCCACCAGGTGCCATACCCGGAACTCACAGAAACAACCCCATGGAGAAACGGGCAGTCAGATGCCGTCTTCCACCAAGATGTGGCAGCGATGTGAGTGGCAGGGGGTGTGCCGGGAAAGAGTGGAGACAGTGACCCACAGTTCCTCATCCCAGTGTACGGGCCGTGTGCAGTGATCCTGTCGCCACTTCTCTCCTGTGTTGAAGGCACTGGCCGAGACCCCGAGTCTGCCTGAGCACCAGAGTAAAAGGCAAAGCCTTACCTACCCCAGGAGATGGTAATAGGCATAGAGGGCCATGCTAGGACACGCACGCTCCTGCAGGGTTGTGACTGTGTCTGCTTAGTTCGGCAAAGCAAGTTGAAGCCCGGGCGTGATCTTGGAGCCCGGGAAAGCAAGGCCCAAGAGGCATCAGCTCTCCTGCAGCTCGTCTTCCCTGACGCGACTGAAGCCTTGCTGAGGAAGCAGCAGCGAAGTGCTGTTCGCTCCAAGCCAAAGCCTCTGCGAAAGCACAGCATTCGCTGAGAAATGTTCTGCGGGCTGCTGCTGCTTGCCTGAGCCCTGTCTCGCGGTGGGAGAAACCCAAATAAAGCAACAACCTCTTTGCCTAGGCATCTTCCCTGGGAAAGCTCACCGTTCCTTGGGAAATCAGAGTTGGGTTTGGGGATGCTGCTGCTGCTTGCCTGAGCTAGTCTCCGAAACACGGTGCAAGATACCCGCATGGAGCGAAATACTCTTTGCCCTAGCATCCCCTCTGCCTGAGAGAGAAGCCAAGTGTGGGGAAGGCGCAGCACACGGCCCCGGAGAAGAGAAAGAGCCATTGGCTGTGGGGTGGGGAAACGCTCGGGAAGCAGGATAGCCTGCAGTGGCACGAACAGCAGGCCGGTGGCAAGACAAGTGTCACCCGCTCCCTGCGCGGAGAGATGGAAGCCTGGCTGCTAAGGAGAAATGAGGGGACGACTAGGGCAGAGGCGCGTGCTCCACTCTGAGGAAGGAGTCTGGGCAGAAGGCAGGCCTGTCCTGTGCCTCTGGACCCAAGGGGACAGCATCTCCTTGGCCACCTGTCCCAAGGGCAGACTTGGGCTTGCCACCAGGTGCCATACCCGGAACTCACAGAAACAACCCCATGGAGAAACGGGCAGTCAGATGCCGTCTTCCACCAAGATGTGGCAGCGATGTGAGTGGCAGGGGGTCTGCCGGGAAAGAGTGGAGACAGTGACCCACAGTTCCCCATCCCAGTGCACGGGCCGTGTGCAGTGATCCTTTCGCCACTTCTCTCCTGTGTTGAAGGCACTGGCCGAGACCCCGAGTCTGCCTGAGCACCAGAGTAAAAGGCAAAGCCTTACCTACCCCAGGAGATGGTAATAGGCATAGAGGGCCATGCTAGGACACGCACGCTGCTGCAGGGTTGTGACTGTGTCTGCTTAGTTCGGCATAGCAAGGTGAAGCACGGGCGTGAACTTGGAGCCCGGGAAAGCAAGGCCCAAGAGGCACCAGCTCTCCTGCAGCTCGTCTTCCCTGACGCGACTGAAGCCTTGCTGAGGAAGCAGCAGCAAAGTGCTGTTCGCTCCAAGCCAAAGCCTCTGCGAAAGCACAGCATTCGCTGAGAAATGTTCTGCGGGCTGCTGCTGCTTGCCTGAGCCCAGACTCGTGGTGGGAGAAACCCGTATACAGCAACAACCTCTTTGCCTAGGCATCTCCCCTGGGAAAGCTCACCGTTCCTTGGGAAATCAGAGTTGGGTTTGGGGATGCTGCTGCTGCTTGCCTGAGCTAGTCTCCGAAGCACGGTGCAAGATACCCGCATGGAGCGAAATACTCTTTGCCCTAGCATCCCCTCTGCCTGAGAGAGAAGCCAAGTGTGGGGAAGGCGCAGCACACGGCCCCGGAGAAGAGAAGGAGCCGTTGGCTGTGGGGTCGGGAAACGCTCGGGAAGCAGGATAGCCTGCAGTGGCACGAACAGCAGGCCGGTGGCAAGACAAGTGTCACCCGCTCCCTGCGCGGAGAGATGGAAGCCTGGCTGCTAAGGAGAAATGAGGGGACGACTAGGGCAGAGGCGCGTGCTCCACTCTGAGGAAGGAGTCTGGGCAGAAGGCAGGCCTGTCCTGTGCCTCTGGACCCAAGGGGACAGCATCTCCTTGGCCACCTGTCCCAAGGGCAGACTTGGGCTTGCCACCAGGTGCCATACCCGGAACTCACAGAAACAACCCCATGGAGAAACGGGCAGTCAGATGCCGTCTTCCACCAAGATGTGGCAGCGATGTGAGTGGCAGGGGGTGTGCCGGGAAAGAGTGGAGACAGTGACCCACAGTTCCTCATCCCAGTGTACGGGCCGTGTGCAGTGATCCTGTCGCCACTTCTCTCCTGTGTTGAAGGCACTGGCCGAGACCCCGAGTCTGCCTGAGCACCAGAGTAAAAGGCAAAGACTTACCTACCCCAGGAGATGGTAATAGGCATAGAGGGCCATGCTAGGACACGCACGCTCCTGCAGGGTTGTGACTGTGTCTGCTTAGTTCGGCAAAGCAAGTTGAAGCCCGGGCGTGATCTTGGAGCCCGGGAAAGCAAGGCCCAAGAGGCATCAGCTCTCCTGCAGCTCGTCTTCCCTGACGCGACTGAAGCCTTGCTGAGGAAGCAGCAGCGAAGTGCTGTTCGCTCCAAGCCAAAGCCTCTGCGAAAGCACAGCATTCGCTGAGAAATGTTCTGCGGGCTGCTGCTGCTTGCCTGAGCCCTGTCTCGCGGTGGGAGAAACCCAAATAAAGCAACAACCTCTTTGCCTAGGCATCTTCCCTGGGAAAGCTCACCGTTCCTTGGGAAATCAGAGTTGGGTTTGGGGATGCTGCTGCTGCTTGCCTGAGCTAGTCTCCGAAGCACGGTGCAAGATACCCGCATGGAGCGAAATACTCTTTGCCCTAGCATCCCCTCTGCCTGAGAGAGAAGCCAAGTGTGGGGAAGGCGCAGCACATGGCCCCGGAGAAGAGAAAGAGCCGTTGGCTGTGGGATTGGGGAAACGCTCGGGAAGCAGGATAGCCTGCAGTGGCACGAACAGCAGGCCGGTGGCAAGACAAGTGTCACCCGCTCCCTGCGCGGAGAGATGGAAGCCTGGCTGCTAAGGAGAAATGAGGGGACGACTAGGGCAGAGGCGCGTGCTCCACTCTGAGGAAGGAGTCTGGGCAGAAGGCAGGCCTGTCCTGTGCCTCTGGACCCAAGGGGACAGCATCTCCTTGGCCACCTGTCCCAAGGGCAGACTTGGGCTTGCCACCAGGTGCCATACCCGGAACTCACAGAAACAACCCCATGGAGAAACGGGCAGTCAGATGCCGTCTTCCACCAAGATGTGGCAGCGATGTGAGTGGCAGGGGGTGTGCCGGGAAAGAGTGGAGACAGTGACCCACAGTTCCCCATCCCAGTGCACGGGCCGTGTGCAGTGATCCTGTCGCCACTTCTCTCCTGTGTTGAAGGCACTGGCCGAGACCCCGAGTCTGCCTGAGCGCCAAAGCAAAAGGCAAAGCCTTACCTAGCCCTGGGGATGGTAATAGGCATAGAGGGCCATGCTAGGACACGCACGCTGCTGCAGGGTTGTGACTGTGTCTGCTTAGTTCGGCATAGCAAGGGGAAGCCCGGGCGTGAACTTGGAGCCCGGGAAAGCAAGGCCCAAGAGGCACCAGCTCTCCTGCAGCTCGTCTTCCCTGACGCGACTGAAGCCTTGCTGAGGAAGCAGCGGCAAAGTGCTGTTCGCTCCAAGCCAAAGCCTCTGCGAAAGCACAGCATTCGCTGAGAAATGTTCTGCGGGCTGCTGCTGCTTGCCTGAGCCCAGTCTCGCGGTGGGAGAAACCCGTATACAGCAACAACCTCTTTGCCTAGGCATCTCCCCTGGGAAAGCTCACCGTTCCTTGGGAAATCAGAGTTGGGTTTGGGGATGCTGCTGCTGCTTGCCTGAGCTAGTCTCCGAAGCACGGTGCAAGATACCCGCATGGAGCGAAATACTCTTTGCCCTAGCATCCCCTCTGCCTGAGAGAGAAGCCAAGTGTGGGGAAGGCGCAGCACATGGCCCCGGAGAAGAGAAAGAGCCGTTGGCTGTGGGGTGGGGAAACGCTCGGGAAGCAGGATAGCCTGCAGTGGCACGAACAGCATGCCGGTGGCAAGACAAGTGTCATCCGCTCCCTGCGCGGAGAGATGGAAGCCTGGCTGCTAAGGAGAAATGAGGGGACGACTAGGGCAGAGGCGCGTGCTCCACTCTGAGGAAGGAGTCTGGGCAGAAGGCAGGCCTGTCCTGTGCCTCTGGACCCAAGGGGACAGCATCTCCTTGGCCACCTGTCCCAAGGGCAGACTTGGGCTTGCCACCAGGTGCCATACCCGGAACTCACAGAAACAACCCCATGGAGAAACGGGCAGTCAGATGCCGTCTTCCACCAAGATGTGGCAGCGATGTGAGTGGCAGGGGGTGTGCCGGGAAAGAGTGGAGACAGTGACCCACAGTTCCCCATCCCAGTGCACGGGCCGTGTGCAGTGATCCTGTCGCCACTTCTCTCCTGTGTTGAAGGCACTGGCCGAGACCCCGAGTCTGCCTGAGCGCCAAAGCAAAAGGCAAAGCCTTACCTAGCCTTGGGGATGGTAATAGGCATAGAGTGCCATGCTAGGAAACGCAAGCTGCTGCAGGGTTGTGACCATGTCTGCTTAGTTCGGCATAGCAAGGTGAAACCTGGACGTGAACTTGGAGGCCGGAAAAGCAATTCCCAAGAGGCACCAGCTCTCCCGTGGCTCTTCTTCCCTGCTGCGACAGAGCGAACATCCAAGCCTTTCTGAGGAAGGAGCAGCTAAATACGGTTCATGCCAAGCTAAAAACATCTGCGAAAGCTTAGCAGTCGCTGCGAAATCAGAGTCGGTTCTGCGGGCTGCTGTTGCTGCTTGCCTTAGCCTAGTATTCGCAGCACGATGGGAGAAACCCGCCTAGAGCGAAAGCCTCTTTGCCCTGGCATCTCCTCTGGGAAAGCACAGCATTCTTTGGAAAATCAGAGTCCGGACTGAAGGATGCTCCTGTTTGCCAGAGCTGGTCTCCTCAGCATGGTGCAATGAACCCGCATTGAACAAAATCCTCTATGCCTGGGCATCCCCTCTGCCTGAGAGAGAAGCGCGGTTGCGTCTTTGGAAAGAGCCTTAAGGAAAGGGACACGTTTTTCACTTCGCTCCCCAGGAGAATGTCTGTGGAGGTACAGCACGCTGCCCCTGGAGAAGAGCAGGAACCGTTGACCTTCTGGACTGGAAACAGTTGGGAATCAAGAGAGCCGGCCCTGGCAGGCCCCGCGGCCGGTGGCAATACAAGTGTCACCCTCTCCCAGTGCAGAGAGACAGAAGCCTGGCTGCTATGGAGACAGGAGGGGATGAGTAGGACAGGGCGCGTGCTCCACTCTTAGGAAGCAGTCTTTGCAGAAAGCATGCCTGTCCTGAGCCTCTGGGCCCAAGGACACAGCAGCTCCTTGGCCACCTGTCCCTGGGGCAGACATGCGCTAGCCACCAGGCGCCTACGCTGAACTTTCAGAAACAGTTACCTGAAATAACAGGTAGTCAATGCCGTCTTCCTCCAGGATGTGGAAGCCTGGAGGAGGCACGGGGTTTAAGGGGAAGGAGTGGGGATAGTCCACCAAAGCTACCTAATCAGTGCACGGGCGGTTTGCAGGGATCCTGTCACCTATCCTTTCCTGTGGGGAAAGCACTGTCCTAGTCCGCGAGTCCGCCTGAGCGCCAGAGTAAAAGGCCAAGCGACGCCTACATGGGAGATGGTAGTGTGCATAGAGTGCCATCCCTGGCTACGCATGCTACTGTAGGGTTGTGGCTGTGACTGCTTAGTTTGGCCTGGGAGGGTGAACCCAGGACGCGAACATGGAGCCCGGAAAAGCAAGGCCCAAGAGGCACCTGCTCTCCCGCAGCTCTTCTTCCCTGACGCGACTGAAGCCTTGCTGAGGAAGCAGCAGCGAAGTGCTGTTCGCTCCAAGCCAAAGCCTCTGCGAAAGCACAACATTCGCTGAGAAATGTTCTGCGGGCTGCTGCTGCTTGCCTGAGCCCAGTCTCGCGGTGGGAGAACCCGCATACATCGAAAGCCTCTCTGCCTTGGCATCTCCCCTGGGAAAGCACAACGTTCCTTGGGAAATCAGAGTTGGGTTTGGGGATGCTGCTGCTGCTTGCCTGAGCTAGTCTCTGAAGCACGGTGCACGATACCCGCATGGAGCGAAATACTCTTTGCCCTAGCATCCCCTCTGCCTGAGAGAGAAGCCAAGTGTGGGGAAGGCGCAGCACACGGCCCCGGAGAAGAGAAAGAGCCGTTGGCTGTGGGGTGGGGAAACGCTCGGGAAGCAGGATAGCCTGCAGTGGCACGAACAGCAGGCCGGTGGCAAGACAAGTGTCACCCGCTCCCTGCGCGGAGAGATGGAAGCCTGGCTGCTAAGGAGAAATGAGGGGACGACTAGGGCAGAGGCGCGTGCTCCACTCTGAGGAAGGAGTCTGGGCAGAAGGCAGGCCTGTCCTGTGCCTCTGGACCCAAGGGGACAGCATCTCCTTGGCCACCTGTCCCAAGGGCAGACTTGGGCTTGCCACCAGGTGCCATACCCGGAACTCACAGAAACAACCCCATGGAGAAACCGGCAGTCAGATGCCATCTTCCACCAAGATGTGGCAGCGATGTGAGTGGCAGGGGGTCTGCCGGGAAAGAGTGGAGACAGTGACCCACAGTTCCCCATCCCAGTGCACGGGCCGTGTGCAGTGATCCTGTCGCCACTTCTCTCCTGTGTTGAAGGCACTGGCCGAGACCCCGAGTCTGCCTGAGCACCAGAGTAAAAGGCAAAGCCTTACCTACCCCAGGAGATGGTAATAGGCATAGAGGGCCATGCTAGGACACGCACGCTGCTGCAGGGTTGTGACTGTGTCTGCTTAGTTCGGCATAGCAAGGTGAAGCACGGGCGTGAACTTGGAGCCCGGGAAAGCAAGGCCCAAGAGGCACCAGCTCTCCTGCAGCTCGTCTTCCCTGACGCGACTGAAGCCTTGCTGAGGAAGCAGCAGCAAAGTGCTGTTCGCTCCAAGCCAAAGCCTCTGCAAAAGCACAGCATTCGCTGAGAAATGTTCTGCGGGCTGCTGCTGCTTGCCTGAGCCCAGTCTCGCGGTGGGAGAAACCCGTATACAGCAACAACCTCTTTGCCTAGGCATCTTCCCTGGGAAAGCTCACCGTTCCTTGGGAAATCAGAGTTGGGTTTGGGGATGCTGCTGCTGCTTGCCTGAGCTAGTCTCCGAAACACGGTGCAAGATACCCGCATGGAGCGAAATACTCTTTGCCCTAGCATCCCCTCTGCCTGAGAGAGAAGCCAAGTGTGGGGAAGGCGCAGCACACGGCCCCGGAGAAGAGAAAGAGCCGTTGGCTGTGGGGTGGGGAAACGCTCGGGAAGCAGGATAGCCTGCAGTGGCACGAACAGCAGGCCGGTGGCAAGACAAGTGTCACCCGCTCCCTGCGCGGAGAGATGGAAGCCTGGCTGCTAAGGAGAAATGAGGGGACGACTAGGGCAGAGGCGCGTGCTCCACTCTGAGGAAGGAGTCTGGGCAGAAGGCAGGCCTGTCCTGTGCCTCTGGACCCAAGGGGACAGCATCTCCTTGGCCACCTGTCCCAAAGGCAGACTTGGGCTTGCCACCAGGTGCCATACCCGGAACTCACAGAAACAACCCCATGGAGAAACGGGCAGTCAGATGCCGTCTTCCACCAAGATGTGGCAGCGATGTGAGTGGCAGGGGGTGTGCCGGGAAAGAGTGGAGACAGTGACCCACAGTTCCCCATCCCAGTGCACGGGCCGTGTGCAGTGATCCTGTCGCCACTTCTCTCCTGTGTTGAAGGCACTGGCCGAGACCCCGAGTCTGCCTGAGCGCCAAAGCAAAAGGCAAAGCCTTACCTAGCCCTGGGGATGGTAATAGGCATAGAGTGCCATGCTAGGAAACGCAAGCTGCTGCAGGGTTGTGACCATGTCTGCTTAGTTCGGCATAGCAAGGTGAAACCTGGACGTGAACTTGGAGGCCGGAAAAGCAATTCCCAAGAGGCACCAGCTCTCCCGTGGCTCTTCTTCCCTGCTGCGACAGAGCGAACACCCAAGCCTTTCTGAGGAAGGAGCAGCTAAATACGGTTCATGCCAAGCTAAAAACATCTGCGAAAGCTTAGCAGTCGCTGCGAAATCAGAGTCGGTTCTGCGGGCTGCTGTTGCTGCTTGCCTTAGCCTAGTATTCGCAGCACGATGGGAGAAACCCGCCTAGAGCGAAAGCCTCTTTGCCCTGGCATCTCCTCTGGGAAAGCACAGCATTCTTTGGAAAATCAGAGTCCGGACTGAAGGATGCTCCTGTTTGCCAGAGCTGGTCTCCTCAGCATGGTGCAATGAACCCGCATTGAACAAAATCCTCTATGCCTGGGCATCCCCTCTGCCTGAGAGAGAAGCGCGGTTGCGTCTTTGGAAAGAGCCTTAAGGAAAGGGACACGTTTTTCACTTCGCTCCCCAGGAGAATGTCTGTGGAGGTACAGCACGCTGCCCCTGGAGAAGAGCAGGAACCGTTGACCTTCTGGACTGGAAACAGTTGGGAATCAAGAGAGCCGGCCCTGGCAGGCCCCGCGGCCGGTGGCAATACAAGTGTCACCCTCTCCCAGTGCAGAGAGACAGAAGCCTGGCTGCTATGGAGACAGGAGGGGATGAGTAGGACAGGGCGCGTGCTCCACTCTTAGGAAGCAGTCTTTGCAGAAAGCATGCCTGTCCTGAGCCTCTGGGCCCAAGGACACAGCAGCTCCTTGGCCACCTGTCCCTGGGGCAGACATGCGCTAGCCACCAGGCGCCTACGCTGAACTTTCAGAAACAGTTACCTGAAATAACAGGTAGTCAATGCCGTCTTCCTCCAGGATGTGGAAGCCTGGAGGAGGCACGGGGTTTAAGGGGAAGGAGTGGGGATAGTCCACCAAAGCTACCTAATCAGTGCACGGGCGGTTTGCAGGGATCCTGTCACCTATCCTTTCCTGTGGGGAAAGCACTGTCCTAGTCCGCGAGTCCGCCTGAGCGCCAGAGTAAAAGGCCAAGCGACGCCTACATGGGAGATGGTAGTGTGCATAGAGTGCCATCCCTGGCTACGCATGCTACTGTAGGGTTGTGGCTGTGACTGCTTAGTTTGGCCTGGGAGGGTGAACCCAGGACGCGAACATGGAGCCCGGAAAAGCAAGGCCCAAGAGGCACCTGCTCTCCCGCAGCTCTTCTTCCCTGACGCGACTGAAGCCTTGCTGAGGAAGCAGCAGCGAAGTGCTGTTCGCTCCAAGCCAAGCCTCTGCGAAAGCACAACATTCGCTGAGAAATGTTCTGCGGGCTGCTGCTGCTTGCCTGAGCCCAGTCTCGCGGTGGGAGAACCCGCATACATCGAAAGCCTCTCTGCCTTGGCATCTCCCCTGGGAAAGCACAACGTTCCTTGGGAAATCAGAGTTGGGTTTGGGGATGCTGCTGCTGCTTGCCTGAGCTAGTCACTGAAGCACGGTGCACGATACCCGCATGGAGCGAAATACTCTTTGCCCTAGCATCCCCTCTGCCTGAGAGAGAAGCCAAGTGTGGGGAAGGCGCAGCACACGGCCCCGGAGAAGAGAAAGAGCCGTTGGCTGTGGGGTGGGGAAACGCTCGGGAAGCAGGATAGCCTGCAGTGGCACGAACAGCAGGCCGGTGGCAAGACAAGTGTCACCCGCTCCCTGCGCGGAGAGATGGAAGCCTGGCTGCTAAGGAGAAATGAGGGGACGACTAGGGCAGAGGCGCGTGCTCCACTCTGAGGAAGGAGTCTGGGCAGAAGGCAGGCCTGTCCTGTGCCTCTGGACCCAAGGGGACAGCATCTCCTTGGCCACCTGTCCCAAGGGCAGACTTGGGCTTGCCACCAGGTGCCATACCCGGAACTCACAGAAACAACCCCATGGAGAAACCGGCAGTCAGATGCCATCTTCCACCAAGATGTGGCAGCGATGTGAGTGGCAGGGGGTGTGCGGGAAAGAGTGGAGACAGTGACCCACAGTTCCCCATCCCAGTGCACGGGCCGTGTGCAGTGATCCTGTCGCCACTTCTCTCCTGTGTTGAAGGCACTGGCCGAGACCCCGAGTCTGCCTGAGCACCAGAGTAAAAGGCAAAGCCTTACCTACCCCAGGAGATGGTAATAGGCATAGAGGGCCATGCTAGGACACGCACGCTGCTGCAGGGTTGTGACTGTGTCTGCTTAGTTCGGCATAGCAAGGTGAAGCACGGGCGTGAACTTGGAGCCCGGGAAAGCAAGGCCCAAGAGGCACCAGCTCTCCTGCAGCTCGTCTTCCCTGACGCGACTGAAGCCTTGCTGAGGAAGCAGCAGCAAAGTGCTGTTCGCTCCAAGCCAAAGCCTCTGCGAAAGCACAGCATTCGCTGAGAAATGTTCTGCGGGCTGCTGCTGCTTGCCTGAGCCCAGTCTCGCGGTGGGAGAAACCCGTATACAGCAACAACCTCTTTGCCTAGGCATCTCCCCTGGGAAAGCTCACCGTTCCTTGGGAAATCAGAGTTGGGTTTGGGGATGCTGCTGCTGCTTGCCTGAGCTAGTCTCCGAAGCACGGTGCAAGATACCCGCATGGAGCGAAATACTCTTTGCCCTAGCATCCCCTCTGCCTGAGAGAGAAGCCAAGTGTGGGGAAGGCGCAGCACACGGCCCCGGAGAAGAGAAGGAGCCGTTGGCTGTGGGGTCGGGAAACGCTCGGGAAGCAGGATAGCCTGCAGTGGCACGAACAGCAGGCCGGTGGCAAGACAAGTGTCACCCGCTCCCTGCGCGGAGAGATGGAAGCCTGGCTGCTAAGGAGAAATGAGGGGACGACTAGGGCAGAGGCGCGTGCTCCACTCTGAGGAAGGAGTCTGGGCAGAAGGCAGGCCTGTCCTGTGCCTCTGGACCCAAGGGGACAGCATCTCCTTGGCCACCTGTCCCAAGGGCAGACTTGGGCTTGCCACCAGGTGCCATACCCGGAACTCACAGAAACAACCCCATGGAGAAACGGGCAGTCAGATGCCGTCTTCCACCAAGATGTGGCAGCGATGTGAGTGGCAGGGGGTGTGCCGGGAAAGAGTGGAGACAGTGACCCACAGTTCCTCATCCCAGTGTACGGGCCGTGTGCAGTGATCCTGTCGCCACTTCTCTCCTGTGTTGAAGGCACTGGCCGAGACCCCGAGTCTGCCTGAGCACCAGAGTAAAAGGCAAAGCCTTACCTACACCAGGAGATGGTAATAGGCATAGAGGGCCATGCTAGGACACGCACGCTCCTGCAGGGTTGTGACTGTGTCTGCTTAGTTCGGCAAAGCAAGTTGAAGCCCGGGCGTGATCTTGGAGCCCGGGAAAGCAAGGCCCAAGAGGCATCAGCTCTCCTGCAGCTCGTCTTCCCTGACGCGACTGAAGCCTTGCTGAGGAAGCAGCAGCGAAGTGCTGTTCGCTCCAAGCCAAAGCCTCTGAGAAAGCACAGCATTCGCTGAGAAATGTTCTGCGGGCTGCTGCTGCTTGCCTGAGCCCTGTCTCGCGGTGGGAGAAACCCAAATAAAGCAACAACCTCTTTGCCTAGGCATCTTCCCTGGGAAAGCTCACCGTTCCTTGGGAAATCAGAGTTGGGTTTGGGGATGCTGCTGCTGCTTGCCTGAGCTAGTCTCCGAAACACGGTGCAAGATACCCGCATGGAGCGAAATACTCTTTGCCCTAGCATCCCCTCTGCCTGAGAGAGAAGCCAAGTGTGGGGAAGGCGCAGCACACGGCCCCGAAGAAGAGAAGGAGCCGTTGGCCGTGGAGTCGGGAAACGCTCGGGAAGCAGGATAGCCTGCAGTGGCACGAACAGCAGGCCGGTGGCAAGACAAGTGTCACCCGCTCCCTGCGCGGAGAGATGGAAGCCTGGCTGCTAAGGAGAAATGAGGGGACGACTAGGGCAGAGGCGCGTGCTCCACTCTGAGGAAGGAGTCTGGGCAGAAGGCAGGCCTGTCCTGTGCCTCTGGACCCAAGGGGACAGCATCTCCTTGGCCACCTGTCCCAAGGGCAGACTTGGGCTTGCCACCAGGTGCCATACCCGGAACTCACAGAAACAACCCCATGGAGAAACGGGCAGTCAGATGCCGTCTTCCACCAAGATGTGGTAGCGATGTGAGTGGCAGGGGGTGTGCGGGAAAGAGTGGAGACAGTGACCCACAGTTCCCCATCCCAGTGCACGGGCCGTGTGCAGTGATCCTGTCGCCACTTCTCTCCTGTGTTGAAGGCACTGGCCGAGACCCCGAGTCTGCCTGAGCGCCAAAGCAAAAGGCAAAGCCTTACCTAGCCCTGGGGATGGTAATAGGCATAGAGGGCCATGCTAGGACACGCACGCTGCTGCAGGGTTGTGACTGTGTCTGCTTAGTTCGGCATAGCAAGGGGAAGCCCGGGCGTGAACTTGGAGCCCGGGAAAGCAAGGCCCAAGAGGCACCAGCTCTCCTGCAGCTCGTCTTCCCTGACGCGACTGAAGCCTTGCTGAGGAAGCAGCAGCAAAGTGCTGTTCGCTCCAAGCCAAAGCCTCTGCGAAAGCACAGCATTCGCTGAGAAATGTTCTGCGGGCTGCTGCTGCTTGCCTGAGCCCAGTTTCGCGGTGGGAGAAACCCGTATACAGCAACAACCTCTTTGCCTAGGCATCTCCCCTGGGAAAGCTCACCGTTCCTTGGGAAATCAGAGTTGGGTTTGGGGATGCTGCTGCTGCTTGCCTGAGCTAGTCTCCGAAGCACGGTGCAAGATACCCGCATGGAGCGAAATACTCTTTGCCCTAGCATCCCCTCTGCCTGAGAGAGAAGCCAAGTGTGGGGAACTCGCAGCACATGGCCCCGGAGAAGAGAAAGAGCCGTTGGCTGTGGGGTGGGGAAACGCTCGGGAAGCAGGATAGCCTGCAGTGGCATGAACAGCAGGCCGGTGGCAAGACAAGTGTCACCCGCTCCCTGCGCGGAGAGATGGAAGCCTGGCTGCTAAGGAGAAATGAGGGGACGACTAGGGCAGAGGCGCATGCTCCACTCTGAGGAAGGAGTCTGGGCAGAAGGCAGGCCTGTCCTGTGCCTCTGGACCCAAGGGGACAGCATCTCCTTGGCCACCTGTCCCAAGGGCAGACTTGGGCTTGCCACCAGGTGCCATACCCGGAACTCACAGAAACAACCCCATGGAGAAACGGGCAGTCAGATGCCGTCTTCCACCAAGATGTGGCAGCGATGTGAGTGGCAGGGGGTGTGCCGGGAAAGAGTGGAGACAGTGACCCACAGTTCCCCATCCCAGTGCACGGGCCGTGTGCAGTGATCCTGTCGCCACTTCTCTCCTGTGTTGAAGGCACTGGCCGAGACCCCGAGTCTGCCTGAGCGCCAAAGCAAAAGGCAAAGCCTTACCTAGCCCTGGGGATGGTAATAGGCATAGAGTGCCATGCTAGGAAACGCAAGCTGCTGCAGGGTTGTGACCATGTCTGCTTAGTTCGGCATAGCAAGGTGAAACCTGGACGTGAACTTGGAGGCCGGAAAAGCAATTCCCAAGAGGCACCAGCTCTCCCGTGGCTCTTCTTCCCTGCTGCGACAGAGCGAACACCCAAGCCTTTCTGAGGAAGGAGCAGCTAAATACGGTTCATGCCAAGCTAAAAACATCTGCGAAAGCTTAGCAGTCGCTGCGAAATCAGAGTCGGTTCTGCGGGCTGCTGTTGCTGCTTGCCTTAGCCTAGTATTCGCAGCACGATGGGAGAAACCCGCCTAGAGCGAAAGCCTCTTTGCCCTGGCATCTCCTCTGGGAAAGCACAGCATTCTTTGGAAAATCAGAGTCCGGACTGAAGGATGCTCCTGTTTGCCAGAGCTGGTCTCCTCAGCATGGTGCAATGAACCCGCATTGAACAAAATCCTCTATGCCTGGGCATCCCCTCTGCCTGAGAGAGAAGCGCGGTTGCGTCTTTGGAAAGAGCCTTAAGGAAAGGGACACGTTTTTCACTTCGCTCCCCAGGAGAATGTCTGTGGAGGTACAGCACGCTGCCCCTGGAGAAGAGCAGGAACCGTTGACCTTCTGGACTGGAAACAGTTGGGAATCAAGAGAGCCGGCCCTGGCAGGCCCCGCGGCCGGTGGCAATACAAGTGTCACCCTCTCCCAGTGCAGAGAGACAGAAGCCTGGCTGCTATGGAGACAGGAGGGGATGAGTAGGACAGGGCGCGTGCTCCACTCTTAGGAAGCAGTCTTTGCAGAAAGCATGCCTGTCCTGAGCCTCTGGGCCCAAGGACACAGCAGCTCCTTGGCCACCTGTCCCTGGGGCAGACATGCGCTAGCCACCAGGCGCCTACGCTGAACTTTCAGAAACAGTTACCTGAAATAACAGGTAGTCAATGCCGTCTTCCTCCAGGATGTGGAAGCCTGGAGGAGGCACGGGGTTTAAGGGGAAGGAGTGGGGATAGTCCACCAAAGCTACCTAATCAGTGCACGGGCGGTTTGCAGGGATCCTGTCACCTATCCTTTCCTGTGGGGAAAGCACTGTCCTAGTCCGCGAGTCCGCCTGAGCGCCAGAGTAAAAGGCCAAGCGACGCCTACATGGGAGATGGTAGTGTGCATAGAGTGCCATCCCTGGCTACGCATGCTACTGTAGGGTTGTGGCTGTGACTGCTTAGTTTGGCCTGGGAGGGTGAACCCAGGACGCGAACATGGAGCCCGGAAAAGCAAGGCCCAAGAGGCACCTGCTCTCCCGCAGCTCTTCTTCCCTGACGCGACTGAAGCCTTGCTGAGGAAGCAGCAGCGAAGTGCTGTTCGCTCCAAGCCAAAGCCTCTGCGAAAGCACAACATTCGCTGAGAAATGTTCTGCGGGCTGCTGCTGCTTGCCTGAGCCCAGTCTCGCGGTGGGAGAACCCGCATACATCGAAAGCCTCTCTGCCTTGGCATCTCCCCTGGGAAAGCACAACGTTCCTTGGGAAATCAGAGTTGGGTTTGGGGATGCTGCTGCTGCTTGCCTGAGCTAGTCTCTGAAGCACGGTGCACGATACCCGCATGGAGCGAAATACTCTTTGCCCTAGCATCCCCTCTGCCTGAGAGAGAAGCCAAGTGTGGGGAAGGCGCAGCACACGGCCCCGGAGAAGAGAAAGAGCCGTTGGCTGTGGGGTGGGGAAACGCTCGGGAAGCAGGATAGCCTGCAGTGGCACGAACAGCAGGCCGGTGGCAAGACAAGTGTCACCCGCTCCCTGCGCGGAGAGATGGAAGCCTGGCTGCTAAGGAGAAATGAGGGGACGACTAGGGCAGAGGCGCGTGCTCCACTCTGAGGAAGGAGTCTGGGCAGAAGGCAGGCCTGTCCTGTGCCTCTGGACCCAAGGGGACAGCATCTCCTTGGCCACCTGTCCCAAGGGCAGACTTGGGCTTGCCACCAGGTGCCATACCCGGAACTCACAGAAACAACCCCATGGAGAAACCGGCAGTCAGATGCCATCTTCCACCAAGATGTGGCAGCGATGTGAGTGGCAGGGGGTCTGCCGGGAAAGAGTGGAGACAGTGACCCACAGTTCCCCATCCCAGTGCACGGGCCGTGTGCAGTGATCCTGTCGCCACTTCTCTCCTGTGTTGAATGCACTGGCCGAGACCCCGAGTCTGCCTGAGCACCAGAGTAAAAGGCAAAGCCTTACCTACCCCAGGAGATGGTAATAGGCATAGAGGGCCATGCTAGGACACGCACGCTGCTGCAGGGTTGTGACTGTGTCTGCTTAGTTCGGCATAGCAAGGTGAAGCACGGGCGTGAACTTGGAGCCCGGGAAAGCAAGGCCCAAGAGGCACCAGCTCTCCTGCAGCTCGTCTTCCCTGACGCGACTGAAGCCTTGCTGAGGAAGCAGCAGCAAAGTGCTGTTCGCTCCAAGCCAAAGCCTCTGCGAAAGCACAGCATTCGCTGAGAAATGTTCTGCGGGCTGCTGCTGCTTGCCTGAGCCCAGTCTCGCGGTGGGAGAAACCCGTATACAGCAACAACCTCTTTGCCTAGGCATCTCCCCTGGGAAAGCTCACCGTTCCTTGGGAAATCAGAGTTGGGTTTGGGGATGCTGCTGCTGCTTGCCTGAGCTAGTCTCCGAAACACGGTGCAAGATACCCGCATGGAGCGAAATACTCTTTGCCCTAGCATCCCCTCTGCCTGAGAGAGAAGCCAAGTGTGGGGAAGGCGCAGCACACGGCCCCGGAGAAGAGAAAGAGCCGTTGGCTGTGGGGTGGGGAAACGCTCGGGAAGCAGGATAGCCTGCAGTGGCACGAACAGCAGGCCGGTGGCAAGACAAGTGTCACCCGCTCCCTGCGCGGAGAGATGGAAGCCTGGCTGCTAAGGAGAAATGAGGGGACGACTAGGGCAGAGGCGCGTGCTCCACTCTGAGGAAGGAGTCTGGGCAGAAGGCAGGCCTGTCCTGTGCCTCTGGACCCAAGGGGACAGCATCTCCTTGGCCACCTGTCCCAAAGGCAGACTTGGGCTTGCCACCAGGTGCCATACCCGGAACTCACAGAAACAACCCCATGGAGAAACGGGCAGTCAGATGCCGTCTTCCACCAAGATGTGGCAGCGATGTGAGTGGCAGGGGGTGTGCCGGGAAAGAGTGGAGACAGTGACCCACAGTTCCTCATCCCAGTGTACGGGCCGTGTGCAGTGATCCTGTCGCCACTTCTCTCCTGTGTTGAAGGCACTGGCCGAGACCCCGAGTCTGCCTGAGCACCAGAGTAAAAGGCAAAGCCTTACCTACCCCAGGAGATGGTAATAGGCATAGAGGGCCATGCTAGGACACGCACGCTCCTGCAGGGTTGTGACTGTGTCTGCTTAGTTCGGCAAAGCAAGTTGAAGCCCGGGCGTGATCTTGGAGCCCGGGAAAGCAAGGCCCAAGAGGCATCAGCTCTCCTGCAGCTCGTCTTCCCTGACGCGACTGAAGCCTTGCTGAGGAAGCAGCAGCGAAGTGCTGTTCGCTCCAAGCCAAAGCCTCTGCGAAAGCACAGCATTCGCTGAGAAATGTTCTGCGGGCTGCTGCTGCTTGCCTGAGCCCTGTCTCGCGGTGGGAGAAACCCAAATAAAGCAACAACCTCTTTGCCTAGGCATCTTCCCTGGGAAAGCTCACCGTTCCTTGGGAAATCAGAGTTGGGTTTGGGGATGCTGCTGCTGCTTGCCTGAGCTAGTCTCCGAAACACGGTGCAAGATACCCGCATGGAGCGAAATACTCTTTGCCCTAGCATCCCCTCTGCCTGAGAGAGAAGCCAAGTGTGGGGAAGGCGCAGCACACGGCCCCGAAGAAGAGAAGGAGCCGTTGGCCGTGGAGTCGGGAAACGCTCGGGAAGCAGGATAGCCTGCAGTGGCACGAACAGCAGGCCGGTGGCAAGACAAGTGTCACCCGCTCCCTGCGCGGAGAGATGGAAGCCTGGCTGCTAAGGAGAAATGAGGGGACGACTAGGGCAGAGGCGCGTGCTCCACTCTGAGGAAGGAGTCTGGGCAGAAGGCAGGCCTGTCCTGTGCCTCTGGACCCAAGGGGACAGCATCTCCTTGGCCACCTGTCCCAAGGGCAGACTTGGGCTTGCCACCAGGTGCCATACCCGGAACTCACAGAAACAACCCCATGGAGAAACGGGCAGTCAGATGCCGTCTTCCACCAAGATGTAGCAGCGATGTGAGTGGCAGGGGGTGTGCCGGGAAAGAGTGGAGACAGTGACCCACAGTTCCCCATCCCAGTGCACGGGCCGTGTGCAGTGATCCTGTCGCCACTTCTCTCCTGTGTTGAAGGCACTGGCCGAGACCCCGAGTCTGCCTGAGCGCCAAAGCAAAAGGCAAAGCCTTACCTAGCCCTGGGGATGGTAATAGGCATAGAGGGCCATGCTAGGACACGCACGCTGCTGCAGGGTTGTGACTGTGTCTGCTTAGTTCGGCATAGCAAGGGGAAGCCCGGGCGTGAACTTGGAGCCCGGGAAAGCAAGGCCCAAGAGGCACCAGCTCTCCTGCAGCTCGTCTTCCCTGACGCGACTGAAGCCTTGCTGAGGAAGCAGCAGCAAAGTGCTGTTCGCTCCAAGCCAAAGCCTCTGCGAAAGCACAGCATTCGCTGAGAAATGTTCTGCGGGCTGCTGCTGCTTGCCTGAGCCCAGTTTCGCGGTGGGAGAAACCCGTATACAGCAACAACCTCTTTGCCTAGGCATCTCCCCTGGGAAAGCTCACCGTTCCTTGGGAAATCAGAGTTGGGTTTGGGGATGCTGCTGCTGCTTGCCTGAGCTAGTCTCCGAAGCACGGTGCAAGATACCCGCATGGAGCGAAATACTCTTTGCCCTAGCATCCCCTCTGCCTGAGAGAGAAGCCAAGTGTGGGGAAGGCGCAGCACATGGCCCCGGAGAAGAGAAAGAGCCGTTGGCTGTGGGGTGGGGAAACGCTCGGGAAGCAGGATAGCCTGCAGTGGCACGAACAGCAGGCCGGTGGCAAGACAAGTGTCACCCGCTCCCTGCGCGGAGAGATGGAAGCCTGGCTGCTAAGGAGAAATGAGGGGACGACTAGGGCAGAGGCGCGTGCTCCACTCTGAGGAAGGAGTCTGGGCAGAAGGCAGGCCTGTCCTGTGCCTCTGGACCCAAGGGGACAGCATCTCCTTGGCCACCTGTCCCAAGGGCAGACTTGGGCTTGCCACCAGGTGCCATACCCGGAACTCACAGAAACAACCCCATGGAGAAACGGGCAGTCAGATGCCGTCTTCCACCAAGATGTGGCAGCGATGTGAGTGGCAGGGGGTGTGCCGGGAAAGAGTGGAGACAGTGACCCACAGTTCCCCATCCCAGTGCACGGGCCGTGTGCAGTGATCCTGTCGCCACTTCTCTCCTGTGTTGAAGGCACTGGCCGAGACCCCGAGTCTGCCTGAGCGCCAAAGCAAAAGGCAAAGCCTTACCTAGCCCTGGGGATGGTAATAGGCATAGAGTGCCATGCTAGGAAACGCAAGCTGCTGCAGGGTTGTGACCATGTCTGCTTAGTTCGGCATAGCAAGGTGAAACCTGGACGTGAACTTGGAGGCCGGAAAAGCAATTCCCAAGAGGCACCAGCTCTCCCGTGGCTCTTCTTCCCTGCTGCGACAGAGCGAACACCCAAGCCTTTCTGAGGAAGGAGCAGCTAAATACGGTTCATGCCAAGCTAAAAACATCTGCGAAAGCTTAGCAGTCGCTGCGAAATCAGAGTCGGTTCTGCGGGCTGCTGTTGCTGCTTGCCTTAGCCTAGTATTCGCAGCACGATGGGAGAAACGCGCCTAGAGCGAAAGCCTCTTTGCCCTGGCATCTCCTCTGGGAAAGCACAGCATTCTTTGGAAAATCAGAGTCCGGACTGAAGGATGCTCCTGTTTGCCAGAGCTGGTCTCCTCAGCATGGTGCAATGAACCCGCATTGAACAAAATCCTCTATGCCTGGGCATCCCCTCTGCCTGAGAGAGAAGCGCGGTTGCGTCTTTGGAAAGAGCCTTAAGGAAAGGGACACGTTTTTCACTTCGCTCCCCAGGAGAATGTCTGTGGAGGTACAGCACGCTGCCCCTGGAGAAGAGCAGGAACCGTTGACCTTCTGGACTGGAAACAGTTGGGAATCAAGAGAGCCGGCCCTGGCAGGCCCCGCGGCCGGTGGCAATACAAGTGTCACCCTCTCCCAGTGCAGAGAGACAGAAGCCTGGCTGCTATGGAGACAGGAGGGGATGAGTAGGACAGGGCGCGTGCTCCACTCTTAGGAAGCAGTCTTTGCAGAAAGCATGCCTGTCCTGAGCCTCTGGGCCCAAGGACACAGCAGCTCCTTGGCCACCTGTCCCTGGGGCAGACATGCGCTAGCCACCAGGCGCCTACGCTGAACTTTCAGAAACAGTTACCTGAAATAACAGGTAGTCAATGCCGTCTTCCTCCAGGATGTGGAAGCCTGGAGGAGGCACGGGGTTTAAGGGGAAGGAGTGGGGATAGTCCACCAAAGCTACCTAATCAGTGCACGGGCGGTTTGCAGGGATCCTGTCACCTATCCTTTCCTGTGGGGAAAGCACTGTCCTAGTCCGCGAGTCCGCCTGAGCGCCAGAGTAAAAGGCCAAGCGACGCCTACATGGGAGATGGTAGTGTGCATAGAGTGCCATCCCTGGCTACGCATGCTACTGTAGGGTTGTGGCTGTGACTGCTTAGTTTGGCCTGGGAGGGTGAACCCAGGTCGCGAACATGGAGCCCGGAAAAGCAAGGCCCAAGAGGCACCTGCTCTCCCGCAGCTCTTCTTCCCTGACGCGACTGAAGCCTTGCTGAGGAAGCAGCAGCGAAGTGCTGTTCGCTCCAAGCCAAAGCCTCTGCGAAAGCACAACATTCGCTGAGAAATGTTCTGCGGGCTGCTGCTGCTTGCCTGAGCCCTGTCTCGCGGTGGGAGAAACCCAAATAAAGCAACAACCTCTTTGCCTAGGCATCTTCCCTGGGAAAGCTCACCGTTCCTTGGGAAATCAGAGTTGGGTTTGGGGATGCTGCTGCTGCTTGCCTGAGCTAGTCTCCGAAACACGGTGCAAGATACCCGCATGGAGCGAAATACTCTTTGCCCTAGCATCCCCTCTGCCTGAGAGAGAAGCCAAGTGTGGGGAAGGCGCAGCACACGGCCCCGAAGAAGAGAAGGAGCCGTTGGCCGTGGAGTCGGGAAACGCTCGGGAAGCAGGATAGCCTGCAGTGGCACGAACAGCAGGCCGGTGGCAAGACAAGTGTCACCCGCTCCCTGCGCGGAGAGATGGAAGCCTGGCTGCTAAGGAGAAATGAGGGGACGACTAGGGCAGAGGTGCGTGCTCCACTCTGAGGAAGGAGTCTGGGCAGAAGGCAGGCCTGTCCTGTGCCTCTGGACCCAAGGGGACAGCATCTCCTTGGCCACCTGTCCCAAGGGCAGACTTGGGCTTGCCACCAGGTGCCATACCCGGAACTCACAGAAACAACCCCATGGAGAAACGGGCAGTCAGATGCCGTCTTCCACCAAGATGTGGCAGCGATGTGAGTGGCAGGGGGTGTGCCGGGAAAGAGTGGAGACAGTGACCCACAGTTCCCCATCCCAGTGCACGGGCCGTGTGCAGTGATCCTGTCGCCACTTCTCTCCTGTGTTGAAGGCACTGGCCGAGACCCCGAGTCTGCCTGAGCACCAGAGTAAAAGGCAAAGCCTTACCTACCCCAGGAGATGGTAATAGGCATAGAGGGCCATGCTAGGACACGCACGCTGCTGCAGGGTTGTGACTGTGTCTGCTTAGTTCGGCATAGCAAGGTGAAGCACGGCCGTGAACTTGGAGCCCGGGAAAGCAAGGCCCAAGAGGCACCAGCTCTCCTGCAGCTCGTCTTCCCTGACGCGAATGAAGCCTTGCTGAGGAAGCAGCATCAAAGTGCTGTTCGCTCCAAGCCAAAGCCTCTGCGAAAGCATAGCATTCGCTGAGAAATGTTCTGCGGGCTGCTGCTGCTTGCCTGAGCCCAGTCTCGCGGTGGGAGAAACCCGTATACAGCAACAACCTCTTTGCCTAGGCATCTCCCCTGGGAAAGCTCACCGTTCCTTGGGAAATCAGAGTTGGGTTTGGGGATGCTGCTGCTGCTTGCCTGAGCTAGTCTCCGAAGCACGGTGCAAGATACCCGCATGGAGCGAAATACTCTTTGCCCTAGCATCCCCTCTGCCTGAGAGAGAAGCCAAGTGTGGGGAAGGCGCAGCACACGGCCCCGGAGAAGAGAAGGAGCCGTTGGCTGTGGGGTCGGGAAACGCTCGGGAAGCAGGATAGCCTGCAGTGGCACGAACAGCAGGCCGGTGGCAAGACAAGTGTCACCCGCTCCCTGCGCGGAGAGATGGAAGCCTGGCTGCTAAGGAGAAATGAGGGGACGACTAGGGCAGAGGCGCGTGCTCCACTCTGAGGAAGGAGTCTGGGCAGAAGGCAGGCCTGTCCTGTGCCTCTGGACCCAAGGGACAGCATCTCCTTTTCCACCTGTCCCAAGGGCAGACTTGAGCTTGCCACCAGGTGCCATACCCGGAACTCACAGAAACAACCCCATGGAGAAACGGGCAGTCAGATGCCGTCTTCCACCAAGATGTGGCAGCGATGTGAGTGGCAGGGGGTCTGCCGGGAAAGAGTGGAGACAGTGACCCACAGTTCCCCATCCCAGTGCACGGGCCGTGTGCAGTGATCCTGTCGCCACTTCTCTCCTGTGTTGAAGGCACTGGCCGAGACCCCGAGTCTGCCTGAGCACCAGAGTAAAAGGCAAAGCCTTACCTACCCCAGGAGATGGTAATAGGCATAGAGGGCCATGCTAGGACACGCACGCTGCTGCAGGGTTGTGACTGTGTCTGCTTAGTTCGGCATAGCAAGGTGAAGCACGGGCGTGAACTTGGAGCCCGGGAAATCAAGGCCCAAGAGGCACCAGCTCTCCTGCAGCTCGTCTTCCCTGACGCGACTGAAGCCTTGCTGAGGAAGCAGCAGCAAAGTGCTGTTCGCTCCAAGCCAAAGCCTCTGCGAAAGCACAGCATTCGCTGAGAAATGTTCTGCGGGCTGCTGCTGCTTGCCTGAGCCCAGTCTCGCGGTGGGAGAAACCCGTATACAGCAACAACCTCTTTGCCTAGGCATCTCCCCTGGGAAAGCTCACCGTTCCTTGGGAAATCAGAGTTGGGTTTGGGGATGCTGCTGCTGCTTGCCTGAGCTAGTCTCCGAAGCACGGTGCAAGATACCCGCATGGAGCGAAATACTCTTTGCCCTAGCATCCCCTCTGCCTGAGAGAGAAGCCAAGTGTGGGGAAGGCGCAGCACACGGCCCCGGAGAAGAGAAGGAGCCGTTGGCTGTGGGGTCGGGAAACGCTCGGGAAGCAGGGTAGCCTGCAGTGGCACGAACAGCAGGCCGGTGGCAAGACAAGTGTCACCCGCTCCCTGCGCGGAGAGATGGAAGCCTGGCTGCTAAGGAGAAATGAGGGGACGACTAGGGCAGAGGCGCGTGCTCCACTCTGAGGAAGGAGTCTGGGCAGAAGGCAGGCCTGTCCTGTGCCTCTGGACCCAAGGGGACAGCATCTCCTTGGCCACCTGTCCCAAGGGCAGACTTGGGCTTGCCACCAGGTGCCATACCCGGAACTCACAGAAACAACCCCATGGAGAAACGGGCAGTCAGATGCCGTCTTCCACCAAGATGTGGCAGCGATGTGAGTGGCAGGGGGTGTGCCGGGAAAGAGTGGAGACAGTGACCCACAGTTCCTCATCTCAGTGTACGGGCCGTGTGCAGTGATCCTGTCGCCACTTCTCTCCTGTGTTGAAGGCACTGGCCGAGACCCCGAGTCTGCCTGAGCACCAGAGTAAAAGGCAAAGCCTTACCTACCCCAGGAGATGGTAATAGGCATAGAGGGCCATGCTAGGACACGCACGCTCCTGCAGGGTTGTGACTGTGTCTGCTTAGTTCGGCAAAGCAAGTTGAAGCCCGGGCGTGATCTTGGAGCCCGGGAAAGCAAGGCCCAAGAGGCATCAGCTCTCCTGCAGCTCGTCTTCCCTGACGCGACTGAAGCCTTGCTGAGGAAGCAGCAGCGAAGTGCTGTTCGCTCCAAGCCAAAGCCTCTGCGAAAGCACAGCATTCGCTGAGAAATGTTCTGCGGGCTGCTGCTGCTTGCCTGAGCCCTGTCTCGCGGTGGGAGAAACCCAAATAAAGCAACAACCTCTTTGCCTAGGCATCTTCCCTGGGAAAGCTCACCGTTCCTTGGGAAATCAGAGTTGGGTTTGGGGATGCTGCTGCTGCTTGCCTGAGCTAGTCTCCGAAACACGGTGCAAGATACCCGCATGGAGCGAAATACTCTTTGCCCTAGCATCCCCTCTGCCTGAGAGAGAAGCCAAGTGTGGGGAAGGCGCAGCACACGGCCCCGAAGAAGAGAAGGAGCCGTTGGCCGTGGAGTCGGGAAACGCTCGGGAAGCAGGATAGCCTGCAGTGGCACGAACAGCAGGCCGGTGGCAAGACAAGTGTCACCCGCTCCCTGCGCGGAGAGATGGAAGCCTGGCTGCTAAGGAGAAATGAGGGGACGACTAGGGCAGAGGTGCGTGCTCCACTCTGAGGAAGGAGTCTGGGCAGAAGGCAGGCCTGTCCTGTGCCTCTGGACCCAAGGGGACAGCATCTCCTTGGCCACCTGTCCCAAGGGCAGACTTGGGCTTGCCACCAGGTGCCATACCCGGAACTCACAGAAACAACCCCATGGAGAAACGGGCAGTCAGATGCCGTCTTCCACCAAGATGTGGCAGCGATGTGAGTGGCAGGGGGTGTGCCGGGAAAGAGTGGAGACAGTGACCCACAGTTCCCCATCCCAGTGCACGGGCCGTGTGCAGTGATCCTGTCGCCACTTCTCTCCTGTGTTGAAGGCACTGGCCGAGACCCCGAGTCTGCCTGAGCACCAAAGCAAAAGGCAAAGCCTTACCTAGCCCTGGGGATGGTAATAGGCATAGAGGGCCATGCTAGGACACGCACGCTGCTGCAGGGTTGTGACTGTGTCTGCTTAGTTCGGCATAGCAAGGGGAAGCCCGGGCGTGAACTTGGAGCCCGGGAAAGCAAGGCCCAAGAGGCACCAGCTCTCCTGCAGCTCGTCTTCCCTGACGCGACTGAAGCCTTGCTGAGGAAGCAGCAGCAAAGTGCTGTTCGCTCCAAGCCAAAGCCTCTGCGAAAGCACAGCATTCGCTGAGAAATGTTCTGCGGGCTGCTGCTGCTTGCCTGAGCCCAGTTTCGCGGTGGGAGAAACCCGTATACAGCAACAACCTCTTTGCCAAGGCATCTCCCCTGGGAAAGCTCACCGTTCCTTGGGAAATCAGAGTTGGGTTTGGGGATGCTGCTGCTGCTTGCCTGAGCTAGTCTCTGAAGCACGGTGCAAGATACCCGCATGGAGCGAAATACTCTTTGCCCTAGCATCCCCTCTGCCTGAGAGAGAAGCCAAGTGTGGGGAAGGCGCAGCACATGGCCCCGGAGAAGAGAAAGAGCCGTTGGCTGTGGGGTGGGGAAACGCTCGGGAAGCAGGATAGCCTGCAGTGGCACGAACAGCAGGCCGGTGGCAAGACAAGTGTCACCCGCTCCCTGCGCGGAGAGATGGAAGCCTGGCTGCTAAGGAGAAATGAGGGGACGACTAGGGCAGAGGCGCGTGCTCCACTCTGAGGAAGGAGTCTGGGCAGAAGGCAGGCCTGTCCTGTGCCTCTGGACCCAAGGGGACAGCATCTCCTTGGCCACCTGTCCCAAGGGCAGACTTGGGCTTGCCACCAGGTGCCATACCCGGAACTCACAGAAACAACCCCATGGAGAAACGGGCAGTCAGATGCCGTCTTCCACCAAGATGTGGCAGTGATGTGAGTGGCAGGGGGTGTGCCGGGAAAGAGTGGAGACAGTGACCCACAGTTCCCCATCCCAGTGCACGGGCCGTGTGCAGTGATCCTGTCGCCACTTCTCTCCTGTGTTGAAGGCACTGGCCGAGACCCCGAGTCTGCCTGAGCGCCAAAGCAAAAGGCAAAGCCTTACCTAGCCCTGGGGATGGTAATAGGCATAGAGTGCCATGCTAGGAAACGCAAGCTGCTGCAGGGTTGTGACCATGTCTGCTTAGTTCGGCATAGCAAGGTGAAACCTGGACGTGAACTTGGAGGCCGGAAAAGCAATTCCCAAGAGGCACCAGCTCTCCCGTGGCTCTTCTTCCCTGCTGCGACAGAGCGAACACCCAAGCCTTTCTGAGGAAGGAGCAGCTAAATACGGTTCATGCCAAGCTAAAAACATCTGCGAAAGCTTAGCAGTCGCTGCGAAATCAGAGTCGGTTCTGCGGGCTGCTGTTGCTGCTTGCCTTAGCCTAGTATTCGCAGCACGATGGGAGAAACCCGCCTAGAGCGAAAGCCTCTTTGCCCTGGCATCTCCTCTGGGAAAGCACAGCATTCTTTGGAAAATCAGAGTCCGGACTGAAGGATGCTCCTGTTTGCCACAGCTGGTCTCCTCGGCATGGTGCAATGAACCTGCATTGAACAAAATCCTCTATGCCTGGGCATCCCCTCTGCCTGAGAGAGAAGCGCGGTTGCGTCTTTGGAAAGAGCCTTAAGGAAAGGGACACGTTTTTCACTTCGCTCCCCAGGAGAATGTCTGTGGAGGTACAGCACGCTGCCCCTGGAGAAGAGCAGGAACCGTTGACCTTCTGGACTGGAAACAGTTGGGAATCAAGAGAGCCGGCCCTGGCAGGCCCTGCGGCCGGTGGCAATACAAGTGTCACCCTCTCCCAGTGCAGAGAGACAGAAGCCTGGCTGCTATGGAGACAGGAGGGGATGAGTAGGACAGGGCGCGTGCTCCACTCTTAGGAAGCAGTCTTTGCAGAAAGCATGCCTGTCCTGAGCCTCTGGGCCCAAGGACACAGCAGCTCCTTGGCCACCTGTCCCTGGGGCAGACATGCGCTAGCCACCAGGCGCCTACGCTGAACTTTCAGAAACAGTTACCTGAAATAACAGGTAGTCAATGCCGTCTTCCTCCAGGATGTGGAAGCCTGGAGGAGGCACGGGGTTTAAGGGGAAGGAGTGGGGATAGTCCACCAAAGCTACCTAATCAGTGCACGGGCGGTTTGCAGGGATCCTGTCACCTATCCTTTCCTGTGGGGAAAGCACTGTCCTAGTCCGCGAGTCCGCCTGAGCGCCAGAGTAAAAGGCCAAGCGACGCCTACATGGGAGATGGTAGTGTGCATAGAGTGCCATCCCTGGCTACGCATGCTACTGTAGGGTTGTGGCTGTGACTGCTTAGTTTGGCCTGGGAGGGTGAACCCAGGAAGCGAACATGGAGCCCGGAAAAGCAAGGCCCAAGAGGCACCTGCTCTCCCGCAGATCTTCTTCCCTGACGCGACTGAAGCCTTGCTGAGGAAGCAGCAGCGAAGTGCTGTTCGCTCCAAGCCAAAGCCTCTGCGAAAGCACAACATTCGCTGAGAAATGTTCTGCGGGCTGCTGCTGCTTGCCTGAGCCCAGTCTCGCGGTGGGAGAACCCGCATACATCGAAAGCCTCTCTGCCTTGGCATCTCCCCTGGGAAAGCACAACGTTCCTTGGGAAATCAGAGTTGGGTTTGGGGAAGCTGCTGCTGCTTGCCTGAGCTAGTCTCTGAAGCAAGGTGCACGATACCCGCATGGAGCGAAATACTCTTTGCCCTAGCATCCCCTCTGCCTGAGAGAGAAGCCAAGTGTGGGGAAGGCGCAGCACACGGCCCCGGAGAAGAGAAAGAGCCGTTGGCCGTGGGGTGGGGAAACGCTCGGGAAGCAGGATAGCCTGCAGTGGCACGAACAGCAGGCCGGTGGCAAGACAAGTGTCACCCGCTCCCTGCGCGGAGAGATGGAAGCCTGGCTGCTAAGGAGAAATGAGGGGACGACTAGGGCAGAGGCGCGTGCTCCACTCTGAGGAAGGAGTCTGGGCAGAAGGCAGGCCTGTCCTGTGCCTCTGGACCCAAGGGGACAGCATCTCCTTGGCCACCTGTCCCAAGGGCAGACTTGGGCTTGCCACCAGGTGCCATACCCGGAACTCACAGAAACAACCCCATGGAGAAACGGGCAGTCAGATGCCATCTTCCACCAAGATGTGGCAGCGATGTGAGTGGCAGGGGGTCTGCCGGGAAAGAGTGGAGACAGTGACCCACAGTTCCCCATCCCAGTGCACGGGCCGTGTGCAGTGATCCTGTCGCCACTTCTCTCCTGTGTTGAAGGCACTGGCCGAGACCCCGAGTCTGCCTGAGCACCAGAGTAAAAGGCAAAGCCTTACCTACCCCAGGAGATGGTAATAGGCATAGAGAGCCATGCTAGGACACGCACGCTGCTGCAGGGTTGTGACTGTGTCTGCTTAGTTCGGCATAGCAAGGTGAAGCACGGGCGTGAACTTGGAGCCCGGGAAAGCAAGGCCCAAGAGGCACCAGCTCTCCTGCAGCTCGTCTTCCCTGACGCGACTGAAGCCTTGCTGAGGAAGCAGCAGCAAAGTGCTGTTCGCTCCAAGCCAAAGCCTCTGCGAAAGCACAGCATTCGCTGAGAAATGTTCTGCGGGCTGCTGCTGCTTGCCTGAGCCCAGTCTCGCGGTGGGAGAAACCCGTATACACAACAACCTCTTTGCCTAGGCATCTCCCCTGGGAAAGCTCACCGTTCCTTGGGAAATCAGAGTTGGGTTTGGGGATGCTGCTGCTGCTTGCCTGAGCTAGTCTCCGAAGCACGGTGCAAGATACCCGCATGGAGCGAAATACTCTTTGCCCTAGCATCCCCTCTGCCTGAGAGAGAAGCCAAGTGTGGGGAAGGCGCAGCACACGGCCCCGGAGAAGAGAAGGAGCCGTTGGCTGTGGGGTCGGGAAACGCTCGGGAAGCAGGATAGCCTGCAGTGGCACGAACAGCAGGCCGGTGGCAAGACAAGTGTCACCCGCTCCCTGCGCGGAGAGATGGAAGCCTGGCTGCTAAGGAGAAATGAGGGGACGACTAGGGCAGAGGCGCGTGCTCCACTCTGAGGAAGGAGTCTGGGCAGAAGGCAGGCCTGTCCTGTGCCTCTGGACCCTAGGGGACAGCATCTCCTTGGCCACCTGTCCCAAGGGCAGACTTGGGCTTGCCACCAGGTGCCATACCCGGAACTCACAGAAACAACCCCATGGAGAAACGGGCAGTCAGATGCCGTCTTCCACCAAGATGTGGCAGCGATGTGAGTGGCAGGGGGTGTGCCGGGAAAGAGTGGAGACAGTGACCCACAGTTCCTCATCCCAGTGTACGGGCCGTGTGCAGTGATCCTGTCGCCACTTCTCTCCTGTGTTGAAGGCACTGGCCGAGACCCCGAGTCTGCCTGAGCACCAGAGTAAAAGGCAAAGCCTTACCTACCCCAGGAGATGGTAATAGGCATAGAGGGCCATGCTAGGACACGCACGCTCCTGCAGGGTTGTGACTGTGTCTGCTTAGTTCGGCAAAGCAAGTTGAAGCCCGGGCGTGATCTTGGAGCCCGGGAAAGCAAGGCCCAAGAGGCATCAGCTCTCCTGCAGCTCGTCTTCCCTGACGCGACTGAAGCCTTGCTGAGGAAGCAGCAGCGAAGTGCTGTTCGCTCCAAGCCAAAGCCTCTGCGAAAGCACAGCATTCGCTGAGAAATGTTCTGCGGGCTGCTGCTGCTTGCCTGAGCCCTGTCTCGCGGTGGGAGAAACCCAAATAAAGCAACAACCTCTTTGCCTAGGCATCTTCCCTGGGAAAGCTCACCGTTCCTTGGGAAATCAGAGTTGGGTTTGGGGATGCTGCTGCTGCTTGCCTGAGCTAGTCTCCGAAACACGGTGCAAGATACCCGCATGGAGCGAAATACTCTTTGCCCTAGCATCCCCTCTGCCTGAGAGAGAAGCCAAGTGTGGGGAAGGCGCAGCACACGGCCCCGAAGAAGAGAAGGAGCCGTTGGCTGTGGGGTCGGGAAACGCTCGGGAAGCAGGATAGCCTGCAGTGGCACGAACAGCAGGCCGGTGGCAAGACAAGTGTCACCCGATCCCTGCGCGGAGAGATGGAAGCCTGGCTGCTAAGGAGAAATGAGGGGACGACTAGGGCAGAGGCGCATGCTCCACTCTGAGGAAGGAGTCTGGGCAGAAGGCAGGCCTGTCCTGTGCCTCTGGACCCAAGGGGACAGCATCTCCTTGGCCACCTGTCCCAAGGGCAGACTTGGGCTTGCCACCAGGTGCCATACCCGGAACTCACAGAAACAACCCCATGCAGAAACGGGCAGTCAGATGCCGTCTTCCACCAAGATGTGGCAGCGATGTGAGTGGCAGGGGGTGTGCGGGAAAGAGTGGAGACAGTGACCCACAGTTCCCCATCCCAGTGCACGGGCCGTGTGCAGTGATCCTGTCGCCACTTCTCTCCTGTGTTGAAGGCACTGGCCGAGACCCCGAGTCTGCCTGAGCGCCAAAGCAAAAGGCAAAGCCTTACCTAGCCCTGGGGATGGTAATAGCCATAGAGGGCCATGCTAGGACACGCACGCTGCTGCAGGGTTGTGACTGTGTCTGCTTAGTTCGGCATAGCAAGGGGAAGCCCGGGCGTGAACTTGGAGCCCGGGAAAGCAAGGCCCAAGAGGCACCAGCTCTCCTGCAGCTCGTCTTTCCTGACGCGACTGAAGCCTTGCTGAGGAAGCAGCAGCAAAGTGCTGTTCGCTCCAAGCCAAAGCCTCTGCGAAAGCACAGCATTCGCTGAGAAATGTTCTGCGGGCTGCAGCTGCTTGCCTGAGCCCAGTTTCGCGGTGGGAGAAACCCGTATACAGCAACAACCTCTTTGCCTAGGCATCTCCCCTGGGAAAGCTCACCGTTCCTTGGGAAATCAGAGTTGGGTTTGGGGATGCTGCTGCTGCTTGCCTGAGCTAGTCTCCGAAGCACGGTGCAAGATACCCGCATGGAGCGAAATACTCTTTGCCCTAGCATCCCCTCTGCCTGAGAGAGAAGCCAAGTGTGGGGAACTCGCAGCACATGGCCCCGGAGAAGAGAAAGAGCCGTTGGCTGTGGGGTGGGGAAACGCTCGGGAAGCAGGATAGCCTGCAGTGGCACGAACAGCAGGCCGGTGGCAAGACAAGTGTCACCCGCTCCCTGCGCGGAGAGATGGAAGCCTGGCTGCTAAGGAGAAATGAGGGGACGACTAGGGCAGAGGCGCGTGCTCCACTCTGAGGAAGGAGTCTGGGCAGAAGGCAGGCCTGTCCTGTGCCTCTGGACCCAAGGGGACAGCATCTCCTTGGCCACCTGTCCCAAGGGCAGACTTGGGCTTGCCACCAGGTGCCATACCCGGAACTCACAGAAACAACCCCATGGAGAAACGGGCAGTCAGATGCCGTCTTCCACCAAGATGTGGCAGCGATGTGAGTGGCAGGGGGTGTGCCGGGAAAGAGTGGAGACAGTGACCCACAGTTCCCCATCCCAGTGCACGGGCCGTGTGCAGTGATCCTGTCGCCACTTCTCTCCTGTGTTGAAGGCACTGGCCGAGACCCCGAGTCTGCCTGAGCGCCAAAGCAAAAGGCAAAGCCTTACCTAGCCCTGGGGATGGTAATAGGCATAGAGTGCCATGCTAGGAAACGCAAGCTGCTGCAGGGTTGTGACCATGTCTGCTTAGTTCGGCATAGCAAGGTGAAACCTGGACGTGAACTTGGAGGCCGGAAAAGCAATTCCCAAGAGGCACCAGCTCTCCCGTGGCTCTTCTTCCCTGCTGCGACAGAGCGAACACCCAAGCCTTTCTGAGGAAGGAGCAGCTAAATACGGTTCATGCCAAGCTAAAAACATCTGCGAAAGCTTAGCAGTCGCTGCGAAATCAGAGTCGGTTCTGCGGGCTGCTGTTGCTGCTTGCCTTAGCCTAGTATTCGCAGCACGATGGGAGAAACCCGCCTAGAGCGAAAGCCTCTTTGCCCTGGCATCTCCTCTGGGAAAGCACAGCATTCTTTGGAAAATCAGAGTCCGGACTGAAGGATGCTCCTGTTTGCCAGAGCTGGTCTCCTCAGCATGGTGCAATGAACCCGCATTGAACAAAATCCTCTATGCCTGGGCATCCCCTCTGCCTGAGAGAGAAGCGCGGTTGCGTCTTTGGAAAGAGCCTTAAGGAAAGGGACACGTTTTTCACTTCGCTCCCCAGGAGAATGTCTGTGGAGGTACAGCACGCTGCCCCTGGAGAAGAGCAGGAACCGTTGACCTTCTGGACTGGAAACAGTTGGGAATCAAGAGAGCCGGCCCTGGCAGGCCCCGCGGCCGGTGGCAATACAAGTGTCACCCTCTCCCAGTGCAGAGAGACAGAAGCCTGGCTGCTATGGAGACAGGAGGGGATGAGTAGGACAGGGCGCGTGCTCCACTCTTAGGAAGCAGTCTTTGCAGAAAGCATGCCTGTCCTGAGCCTCTGGGCCCAAGGACACAGCAGCTCCTTGGCCACCTGTCCCTGGGGCAGACATGCGCTAGCCACCAGGCGCCTACGCTGAACTTTCAGAAACAGTTACCTGAAATAACAGGTAGTCAATGCCGTCTTCCTCCAGGATGTGGAAGCCTGGAGGAGGCACGGGGTTTAAGGGGAAGGAGTGGGGATAGTCCACCAAAGCTACCTAATCAGTGCACGGGCGGTTTGCAGGGATCCTGTCACCTATCCTTTCCTGTGGGGAAAGCACTGTCCTAGTCCGCGAGTCCGCCTGAGCGCCAGAGTAAAAGGCCAAGCGACGCCTACATGGGAGATGGTAGTGTGCATAGAGTGCCATCCCTGGCTACGCATGCTACTGTAGGGTTGTGGCTGTGACTGCTTAGTTTGGCCTGGGAGGGTGAACCCAGGACGCGAACATAGAGCCCGGAAAAGCAAGGCCCAAGAGGCACCTGCTCTCCCGCAGCTCTTCTTCCCTGACGCGACTGAAGCCTTGCTGAGGAAGCAGCAGCGAAGTGCTGTTCGCTCCAAGCCAAAGCCTCTGCGAAAGCACAACATTCGCTGAGAAATGTTCTGCGGGCTGCTGCTGCTTGCCTGAGCCCAGTCTCGCGGTGGGAGAACCCGCAAACATCGAAAGCCTCTCTGCCTTGGCATCTCCCCTGGGAAAGCACAACGTTCCTTGGGAAATCAGAGTTGGGTTTGGGGATGCTGCTGCTGCTTGCCTGAGCTAGTCTCTGAAGCACGGTGCACGATACCCGCATGGAGCGAAATACTCTTTGCCCTAGCATCCCCTCTGCCTGAGAGAGAAGCCAAGTGTGGGGAAGGCGCAGCACACGGCCCCGGAGAAGAGAAAGAGCCGTTGGCTGTGGGGTGGGGAAACGCTCGGGAAGCAGGATAGCCTGCAGTGGCACGAACAGCAGGCCGGTGGCAAGACAAGTGTCACCCGCTCCCTGCGCGGAGAGATGGAAGCCTGGCTGCTAAGGAGAAATGAGGGGACGACTAGGGCAGAGGCGCGTGCTCCACTCTGAGGAAGGAGTCTGGGCAGAAGGCAGGCCTGTCCTGTGCCTCTGGACCCAAGGGGACAGCATCTCCTTGGCCACCTGTCCCAAGGGCAGACTTGGGCTTGCCACCAGGTGCCATACCCGGAACTCACAGAAACAACCCCATGGAGAAACGGGCAGTCAGATGCCATCTTCCACCAAGATGTGGCAGCGATGTGAGTGGCAGGGGGTCTGCCGGGAAAGAGTGGAGACAGTGACCCACAGTTCCCCATCCCAGTGCACGGGCCGTGTGCAGTGATCCTGTCGCCACTTCTCTCCTGTGTTGAAGGCACTGGCCGAGACCCCGAGTCTGCCTGAGCACCAGAGTAAAAGGCAAAGCCTTACCTACCCCAGGAGATGGTAATAGGCATAGAGGGCCATGCTAGGACACGCACGCTGCTGCAGGGTTGTGACTGTGTCTGCTTAGTTCGGCATAGCAAGGTGAAGCACGGGCGTGAACTTGGAGCCCGGGAAAGCAAGGCCCAAGAGGCACCAGCTCTCCTGCAGCTCGTCTTCCCTGACGCGACTGAAGCCTTGCTGAGGAAGCAGCAGCAAAGTGCTGTTCGCTCCAAGCCAAAGCCTCTGCGAAAGCACAGCATTCGCTGAGAAATGTTCTGCGGGCTGCTGCTGCTTGCCTGAGCCCTGTCTCGCGGTGGGAGAAACCCGTATACAGCAACAACCTCTTTGACTAGGCATCTCCCCTGGGAAAGCTCACCGTTCCTTGGGAAATCAGAGTTGGGTTTGGGGATGCTGCTGCTGCTTGCCTGAGCTAGTCTCCGAAGCACGGTGCAAGATACCCGCATGGAGCGAAATACTCTTTGCCCTAGCATCCCCTCTGCCTGAGAGAGAAGCCAAGTGTGGGGAAGGCGCAGCACACGGCCCCGGAGAAGAGAAGGAGCCGTTGGCTGTGGGGTCGGGAAACGCTCGGGAAGCAGGATAGCCTGCAGTGGCACGAACAGCAGGCCGGTGGCAAGACAAGTGTCACCCGCTCCCTGCGCGAGAGATGGAAGCCTGGCTGCTAAGGAGAAATGAGGGGACGACTAGGGCAGAGGCGCGTGCTCCACTCTGAGGAAGGAGTCTGGGCAGAAGGCAGGCCTGTCCTGTGCCTCTGGACCCAAGGGGACAGCATCTCCTTGGCCACCTGTCCCAAGGGCAGACTTGGGCTTGCCACCAGGTGCCATACCCGGAACTCACAGAAACAACCCCATGGAGAAACGGGCAGTCAGATGCCGTCTTCCACCAAGATGTGGCAGCGATGTGAGTGGCAGGGGGTGTGCCGGGAAAGAGTGGAGACAGTGACCCACAGTTCCTCATCCCAGTGTACGGGCCGTGTGCAGTGATCCTGTCGCCACTTCTCTCCTGTGTTGAAGGCACTGGCCGAGACCCCGAGTCTGCCTGAGCACCAGAGTAAAAGGCAAAGCCTTACCTACCCCAGGAGATGGTAATAGGCATAGAGGGCCATGCTAGGACACGCACGCTCCTGCAGGGTTGTGACTGTGTCTGCTTAGTTCGGCAAAGCAAGTTGAAGCCCGGGCGTGATCTTGGAGCCCGGGAAAGCAAGGCCCAAGAGGCATCAGCTCTCCTGCAGCTCGTCTTCCCTGACGCGACTGAAGCCTTGCTGAGGAAGCAGCAGCGAAGTGCTGTTCGCTCCAAGCCAAAGCCTCTGCGAAAGCACAGCATTCGCTGAGAAATGTTCTGCGGGCTGCTGCTGCTTGCCTGAGCCCTGTCTCGCGGTGGGAGAAACCCAAATAAAGCAAAAACCTCATTGCCTAGGCATCTTCCCTGGGAAAGCTCACTGTTCCTTGGGAAATCAGAGTTGGGTTTGGGGATGCTGCTGCTGCTTGCCTGAGCTAGTCTCCGAAACACGGTGCAAGATACCCGCATGGAGCGAAATACTCTTTGCCCTAGCATCCCCTCTGCCTGAGAGAGAAGCCAAGTGTGGGGAAGGCGCAGCACACGGCCCCGAAGAAGAGAAGGAGCCGTTGGCTGTGGGGTCGGGAAACGCTCGGGAAGCAGGATAGCCTGCAGTGGCACGAACAGCAGGCCGGTGGCAAGACAAGTGTCACCCGATCCCTGCGCGGAGAGATGGAAGCCTGGCTGCTAAGGAGAAATGAGGGGACGACTAGGGCAGAGGCGCATGCTCCACTCTGAGGAAGGAGTCTGGGCAGAAGGCAGGCCTGTCCTGTGCCTCTGGACCCAAGGGGACAGCATCTCCTTGGCCACCTGTCCCAAGGGCAGACTTGGGCTTGCCACCAGGTGCCATACCCGGAACTCACAGAAACAACCCCATGGAGAAACGGGCAGTCAGATGCCGTCTTCCACCAAGATGTGGCAGCGATGTGAGTGGCAGGGGGTGTGCGGGAAAGAGTGGAGACAGTGACCCACAGTTCCCCATCCCAGTGCACGGGCCGTGTGCAGTGATCCTGTCGCCACTTCTCTCCTGTGTTGAAGGCACTGGCCGAGACCCCGAGTCTGCCTGAGCACCAGAGTAAAAGGCAAAGCCTTACCTACCCCAGGAGATGGTAATAGGCATAGAGGGCCATGCTAGGACACGCACGCTGCTGCAGGGTTGTGACTGTCTCTGCTTAGTTCGGCATAGCAAGGTGAAGCCCGGGCGGGAACTTGGAGCCCGGGAAAGCAAGGCCCAATAGGCACCAGCTCTCCTGCAGCTCGTCTTCCCTGACGCGAATGAAGCCTTGCTGAGGAAGCAGCAGCAAAGTGCTGTTCGCTCCAAGCCAAAGCCTCTGCGAAAGCACAGCATTCGCTGAGAAATGTTCTGCGGACTGCTGCTGCTTGCCTGAGCCCAGTTTCGCGGTGGGAGAAACCCGTATACAGCAACAACCTCTTTGCCTAGGCATCTCCCCTGGAAAAGCTCACCGTTCCTTGGGAAATCAGAGTTGGGTTTGGGGATGCTGCTGCTGCTTGCCTGAGCTAGTCTCCGCAGCACGGTGCAAGATACCCGCATGGAGCGAAATACTCTTTGCCCTAGCATCCCCTCTGCCTGAGAGAGAAGCCAAGTGTGGGGAAGGCGCAGCACACGGCCCCGAAAAAGAGAAGGAGCCGTTGGCTGTGGGGTCGGGAAACGCTCGGGAAGCAGGATAGCCTGCAGTGGCACGAACAGCAGGCCGGTGGCAAGACAAGTGTCACCCGATCCCTGCGCGGAGAGATGGAAGCCTGGCTGCTAAGGAGAAATGAGGGGACGACTAGGGCAGAGGCGCGTGCTCCACTCTGAGGAAGGAGTCTGGGCAGAAGGCAGGCCTGTCCTGTGCCTCTGGACCCAAGGGGACAGCATCTCCTTGGCCACCTGTCCCAAGGGCAGACTTGGGCTTGCCACCAGGTGCCATACCCGGAACTCACAGAAACAACCCCATGGAGAAACGGGCAGTCAGATGCCGTCTTCCACCAAGATGTGGCAGCGATGTGAGTGGCATGGGGTCTGCCGGGAAAGAGTGGAGACAGTGACCCACAGTTCCCCATCCCAGTGCACGGGCCGTGTGCAGTGATCCTGTCGCCACTTCTCTCCTGTGTTGAAGGCACTGGCCGAGACCCCGAGTCTGCCTGAGCACCAGAGTAAAAGGCAAAGCCTTACCTACCCCAGGAGATGGTAATAGGCATAGAGGGCCATGCTAAGACACTCACGCTGCTCCAGGGTTGTGACTGTGTCTGCTTAGTTCGGCATAGCAAGGTGAAGCCCGGGCGTGAACTTGGAGCCCGGGAAAGCAAGGCCCAAGAGGCACCAGCTCTCCTGCAGCTCGTCTTCCCTGACGCGACTGAAGCCTTGCTGAGGAAGCAGCAGCAAAGTGCTGTTCGCTCCAAGCCAAAGACTCTGCGAAAGCACAGCATTCGCTGAGAAATGTTCTGCGGGCTACTGCTGCTTGCCTGAGCCCAGTTTCGCGGTGGGAGAAACCCGGATACAGCAACAACCTCTTTGCCTAGGTATCTCCCCTGGGTAGCTCACCGTTTCTTGGGAAATCAGAGTTGGGTTTGGGGATGCTGCTGCTGCTTGCTTGAGCTAGTCTCGGAAGCACGATGCAAGATACCCGCATGGAGTGAAATACTCTTTGCCCTAGCATCCCCTCTGCCTGAGAGAGAAGCCAAGTGTGGGGAAGGCGCAGCACACGGCCCCGGAGAAGAGAAGGAGCCGTTGGCCGTGGGGTCGGGAAACGCGGGGGAAGCAGGATAGCCTGCAGTGGCACGAACAGCAGGCCGGTGGCAAGACAAGTGTCACCCGCTCCCTGCGCGGAGAGATGGAAGCCTGGCTGCTAAGGAGAAATGAGGGGACGACTAGGGCAGAGGCGCGTGCTCCACTCTGAGGAAGGAGTCTGGGCAGAAGGCAGGCCTGTCCTGTGCCTCTGGACCCAAGGGGACAGCATCACCTTGGCCACCTGTCCCAAGGGCAGACTTGGGCTTGCCACCAGGTGCCATACCCGGAACTCACAGAAACAACCCCATGGAGAAACGGGCAGTCAGATGCCGTCTTCCACCAAGATGTGGCAGCGATGTGAGTGGCAGGGGGTGTGCCGGGAAAGAGTAGAGATAGTGACCCACAGTTCCTCATCCCAGTGTACGGGCCGTGTGCAGTGATCCTGTCGCCACTTCTCTCCTGTGTTGAAGGCACTGGCCGAGACCCCGAGTCTGCCTGAGCACCTGAGTAAAAGGCAAAGCCTTACCTACCTCAGGAGATGGTAATAGGCATAGAGGGCCATGCTAGGACACGCACGCTCCTGCAGGGTTGTGACTGTGTCTGCTTAGTTCGGCAAAGCAAGTTGAAGCCCGGGCGTGATCTTGGAGCCCGGGAAAGCAAGGCCCAAGAGGCATCAGCTCTCCTGCAGCTCGTCTTCCCTGACGCGACTGAAGCCTTGCTGAGGAAGCAGCAGCAAAGTGCTGTTCGCTCCAAGCCAAAGCCTCTGCGAAAGCACAGCATTCGCTGAGAAATGTTCTGCGGGCTGCTGCTGCTTGCCTGAGCCCAGTTTCGCGGTGGGAGAAACCCGTATACAGCAACAACCTCTTTGCCTAGGCATCTCCCCTGGGAAAGCTCACCGTTCCTTGGGAAATCAGAGTTGGGTTTGGGGATGCTGCTGCTGCTTGCCTGAGCTAGTCTCCGAAGCACGGTGCAAGATACCCGCATGGAGCGAAATACTCTTTGCCCTAGCATCCCCTCTGCCTGAGAGAGAAGCCAAGTGTGGGGAAGGCGCAGCACACGGCCCCGAAGAAGAGAAGGAGCCGTTGGCCGTGGAGTCGGGAAACGCTCGGGAAGCAGGATAGCCTGCAGTGGCACGAACAGCAGGCCGGTGGCAAGACAAGTGTCACCCGCTCCCTGCGCGGAGAGATGGAAGCCTGGCTGCTAAGGAGAAATGAGGGGACGACTAGGGCAGAGGCGCGTGCTCCACTCTGAGGAAGAAGACTGGGCAGAAGGCAGGCCTGTCCTGTGCCTCTGGACCCAAGGGGACAGCATCTCCTTGGCCACCTGTCCCAAGGGCAGACTTGGGCTTGCCACCAGGTGCCATACCCGGAACTCACAGAAACAACCCCATGGAGAAACGGGCAGTCAGATGCCGTCTTCCACCAAGATGTGGCAGCGATGTGAGTGGCAGGGGGTGTGCCGGGAAAGAGTGGAGACAGTGACCCACAGTTCCCCATCCCAGTGCACGGGCCGTGTGCAGTGATCCTGTCGCCACTTCTCTCCTGTGTTCAAGGCACTGGCCGAGACCCCGAGTCTGCCTGAGCACCAGAGTAAAAGGCAAAGCCTTACCTACCCCAGGAGATGGTAATAGGCATAGAGGGCCATGCTAGGACACGCACGCTGCTGCAGGGTTGTGACTGTGTCTGCTTAGTTCGGCATAGCAAGGTGAAGCCCGGGCGTGAACTTGGAGCCCGGG
This sequence comes from Mustela nivalis, assembly GCF_964662115.1. NCBI lineage: Eukaryota > Metazoa > Chordata > Mammalia > Carnivora > Mustelidae > Mustela > Mustela nivalis. Next base: position 399,605 of record NW_028136320.1, on the reverse strand, counting down.
AAAGCAAGGCCCAAGAGGCACCAGCTCTCCCGTGGCTCTTCTTCCCTGCTGAGACAGAGCGAACACCCAAGCCTTTCTGAGGAAGGAGCAGCTAAGTACGGTTCATGCCAAGCTAAAAACATCTGCGAAAGCTTAGCAGTCGCTGCGAAATCAGAGTCGGTTCTGCGGGCTGCTGTTGCTGCTTGCCTTAGCCTAGTATTCGCAGCACGATGGGAGAAACCCGCCTAGAGCGAAAGCCTCTTTGCCCTGGCATCTCCTCTGGGAAAGCACAGCATTCTTTGGAAAATCAGAGTCCGGACTGAAGGATGCTCCTGTTTGCCAGAGCTGGTCTCCTCAGCATGGTGCAATGAACCCGCATTGAACAAAATCCTCTATGCCTGGGCATCCCCTCTGCCTGAGAGAGAAGCGCGGTTGCGTCTTTGGAAAGAGCCTTAAGGAAAGGGACACGTTTTTCACTTCGCTCCCCAGGAGAATGTCTGTGGAGGTACAGCACGCTGCCCCTGGAGAAGAGCAGGAACCGTTGACCTTCTGGACTGGAAACAGTTGGGAATCAAGAGAGCCGGCCCTGGCAGGCCCCGCGGCCGGTGGCAATACAAGTGTCACCCTCTCCCAGTGCAGAGAGACAGAAGCCTGGCTGCTATGGAGACAGGAGGGGATGAGTAGGACAGGGCGCGTGCTCCACTCTTAGGAAGCAGTCTTTGCAGAAAGCATGCCTGTCCTGAGCCTCTGGGCCCAAGGACACAGCAGCTCCTTGGCCACCTGTCCCTGGGGCAGACATGCGCTAGCCACCAGGCGCCTACGCTGAACTTTCAGAAACAGTTACCTGAAATAACAGGTAGTCAATGCCGTCTTCCTCCAGGATGTGGAAGCCTGGAGGAGGCACGGGGTTTAAGGGGAAGGAGTGGGGATAGTCCACCAAAGCTACCTAATCAGTGCACGGGCGGTTTGCAGGGATCCTGTCACCTATCCTTTCCTGTGGGGAAAGCACTGTCCTAGTCCGCGAGTCCGCCTGAGCGCCAGAGTAAAAGGCCAAGCGACGCCTACATGGGAGATGGTAGTGTGCATAGAGTGCCATCCCTGGCTACGCATGCTACTGTAGGGTTGTGGCTGTGACTGCTTAGTTTGGCCTGGGAGGGTGAACCCAGGACGCGAACATGGAGCCCGGAAAAGCAAGGCCCAAGAGGCACCTGCTCTCCCGCAGATCTTCTTCCCTGACGCGACTGAAGCCTTGCTGAGGAAGCAGCAGCGAAGTGCTGTTCGCTCCAAGCCAAAGCCTCTGCGAAAGCACAACATTCGCTGAGAAATGTTCTGCGGGCTGCTGCTGCTTGCCTGAGCCCAGTCTCGCGGTGGGAGAACCCGCATACAAAGAAAGCCTCTCTGCCTTGGCATCTCCCCTGGGAAAGCACAACGTTCCTTGGGAAATCAGAGTTGGGTTTGGGGATGCTGCTGCTGCTTGCCTGAGCTAGTCTCTGAAGCACGGTGCAAGATACCCGCATTGAGCGAAATACTCTTTGCCCTAGCATCCCCTCTGCCTGAGAGAGAAGCCAAGTGTGGGGAAGGCGCAGCACACGGCCCCGGAGAAGAGAAAGAGCCGTTGGCTGTGGGGTGGGGAAACGCTCGGGAAGCAGGATAGCCTGCAGTGGCACGAACAGCAGGCCGGTGGCAAGACAAGTGTCACCCGCTCCCTGCGCGGAGAGATGGAAGCCTGGCTGCTAAGGAGAAATGAGGGGACGACTAGGGCAGAGGCGTGTGCTCCACTCTGAGGAAGGAGTCTGGGTAGAAGGCAGGCCTGTCCTGTGCCTCTGGACCCAAGGGGACAGCATCTCCTTGGCCACCTGTCCCAAGGGCAGACTTGGGCTTGCCACCAGGTGCCATACCCGGAACTCACAGAAACAACCCCATGGAGAAACGGGCAGTCAGATGCCGTCTTCCACCAAGATGTGGCAGCGATGTGAGTGGCAGGGGGTGTGCCGGGAAAGAGTGGAGACAGTGACCCACAGTTCCTCATCCCAGTGTACGGGCCGTGTGCAGTGATCCTGTCGCCACTTCTCTCCTGTGTTGAAGGCACTGGCCGAGACCCCGAGTCTGCCTGAGCACCAGAGTAAAAGGCAAAGCCTTACCTACCCCAGGAGATGGTAATAGGCATAGAGGGCCATGCTAGGACACGCACGCTCCTGCAGGGTTGTGACTGTGTCTGCTTAGTTCGGCAAAGCAAGTTGAAGCCCGGGCGTGATCTTGGAGCCCGGGAAAGCAAGGCCCAAGAGGCATCAGCTCTCCTGCAGCTCGTCTTCCCTGACGCGACTGAAGCCTTGCTGAGGAAGCAGCAGCGAAGTGCTGTTCGCTCCAAGCCAAAGCCTCTGCGAAAGCACAGCATTCGCTGAGAAATGTTCTGCGGGCTGCTGCTGCTTGCCTGAGCCCTGTCTCGCGGTGGGAGAAACCCAAATAAAGCAACAACCTCTTTGCCTAGGCATCTTCCCTGGGAAAGCTCACCGTTCCTTGGGAAATCAGAGTTGGGTTTGGGGATGCTGCTGCTGCTTGCCTGAGCTAGTCTCCGAAACATGGTGCAAGATACCCGCATGGAGCGAAATACTCTTTGCCCTAGCATCCCCTCTGCCTGAGAGAGAAGCCAAGTGTGGGGAATGCGCAGCACACGGCCCCGAAGAAGAGAAGGAGCCGTTGGCCGTGGAGTCGGGAAATGCTCGGGAAGCAGGATAGCCTGCAGTGGCACGAACAGCAGGCCGGTGGCAAGACAAGTGTCACCCGCTCCCTGCGCGGAGAGATGGAAGCCTGGCTGCTAAGGAGAAATGAGGGGACGACTAGGGCAGAGGCGCGTGCTCCACTCTGAGGAAGGAGTCTGGGCAGAAGGCAGGCCTGTCCTGTGCCTCTGGACCCAAGGGGACAGCATCTCCTTGGCCACCTGTCCCAAGGGCAGACTTGGGCTTGCCACCAGGTGCCATACCCGGAACTCACAGAAACAACCCCATGGAGAAACGGGCAGTCAGATGCCGTCTTCCACCAAGATGTGGCAGCGATGTGAGTGGCAGGGGGTGTGCGGGAAAGAGTGGAGACAGTGACCCACAGTTCCCCATCCCAGTGCACGGGCCGTGTGCAGTGATCCTGTCGCCACTTCTCTCCTGTGTTGAAGGCACTGGCCGAGACCCCGAGTCTGCCTGAGCACCAGAGTAAAAGGCAAAGCCTTACCTACCCCAGGAGATGGTAATAGGCATAGAGGGCCATGCTAGGACACGCACGCTGCTGCAGGGTTGTGACTGTCTCTGCTTAGTTCGGCATAGCAAGGTGAAGCCCGGGCGGGAACTTGGAGCCCGGGAAAGCAAGGCCCAATAGGCACCAGCTCTCCTGCAGCTCGTCTTCCCTGACGAGACTGAAGCCTTGCTGAGGAAGCAGCAGCAAAGTGCTGTTCTCTCCACGCCAAAGCCTCTGCGAAAGCACAGCATTCGCTGAGAAATGTTCTGCGGGCTGCTGCTGCTTGCCTGAGCCCAGTTTCGCGGTGGGAGAAACCCGTATACAGCAACAACCTCTTTGCCTAGGCATCTCCCCTGGGAAAGCTCACCGTTCCTTGGGAAATCAGAGTTGGGTTTGGGGATGCTGCTGCTGCTTGCCTGAGCTAGTCTCCGAAGCACGGTGCAAGATACCCGCATGGAGCGAAATACTCTTTGCCCTAGCATCCCCTCTGCCTGAGAGAGAAGCCAAGTGTGGGGAAGGCGCAGCACATGGCCCCGGAGAAGAGAAAGAGCCGTTTGCTGTGGGGTGGGGAAACGCTCTGGAAGCAGGATAGCCTGCAGTTGCACGAACAGCAGGTCGGTGGCAAGTCAAGTGTCACCCGCTCCCTGCGCGGAGAGATGGAAGCCTGGCTGCTAAGGAGAAATGAGGGGACGACTAGGGCAGAGGCGCGTGCTCCACTCTGAGGAAGGAGTCTGGGCAGAAGGCAGGCCTGTCCTGTGCCTCTGGACCCAAGGGGACAGCATCTCCTTGGCCACCTGTCCCAAGGGCAGACTTGGGCTTGCCACCAGGTGCCATACCCGGAACTCACAGAAACAACCCCATGGAGAAACGGGCAGTCAGATGCCGTCTTCCACCAAGATGTGGCAGCGATGTGAGTGGCAGGGTGTGTGCCGGGAAAGAGTGGAGACAGTGACCCACAGTTCCTCATCCCAGTGTACGGGCCGTGTGCAGTGATCCTGTCGCCACTTCTCTCCTGTGTTGAAGGCACTGGCCGAGACCCCGAGTCTGCCTGAGCGCCAAAGCAAAAGGCAAAGCCTTACCTAGCCTTGGAGATGGTAATAGGCATAGAGTGCCATGCTAGGAAACGCAAGCTGCTGCAGGGTTGTGACCATGTCTGCTTAGTTCGGCATAGCAAGGTGAAACCTGGACGTGAACTTGGAGGCCGGAAAAGCAATTCCCAAGAGGCACCAGCTCTCCCGTGGCTCTTCTTCCCTGCTGCGACAGAGCGAACACCCAAGCCTTTCTGAGGAAGGAGCAGCTAAATACGGTTCATGCCAAGCTAAAAACATCTGCGAAAGCTTAGCAGTCGCTGCAAAATCAGAGTCGGTTCTGCGGGCTGCTGTTGCTGCTTGCCTTAGCCTAGTATTCGCAGCACGATGGGAGAAACCCGCCTAGAGCGAAAGCCTCTTTGCCCTGGCATCTCCTCTGGGAAAGCACAGCATTCTTTGGAAAATCAGAGTCCGGACTGAAGGATGCTCCTGTTTGCCAGAGCTGGTCTCCTCAGCATGGTGCAATGAACCCGCATTGAACAAAATCCTCTATGCCTGGGCATCCCCTCTGCCTGAGAGAGAAGCGCGGTTGCGTCTTTGGAAAGAGCCTTAAGGAAAGGGACACGTTTTTCACTTCGCTCCCCAGGAGAATGTCTGTGGAGGTACAGCACGCTGCCCCTGGAGAAGAGCAGGAACCGTTGACCTTCTGGACTGGAAACAGTTGGGAATCAAGAGAGCCGGCCCTGGCAGGCCCCGCGGCCGGTGGCAATAGTGTCACCCTCTCCCAGTGCAGAGAGACAGAAGCCTGGCTGCTATGGAGACAGGAGGGGATGAGTAGGACAGGGCGCGTGCTCCACTCTTAGGAAGCAGTCTTTGCAGAAAGCATGCCTGTCCTGAGCCTCTGGGCCCAAGGACACAGCAGCTCCTTGGCCACCTGTCCCTGGGGCAGACATGCGCTAGCCACCAGGCGCCTACGCTGAACTTTCAGAAACAGTTACCTGAAATAACAGGTAGTCAATGCCGTCTTCCTCCAGGATGTGGAAGCCTGGAGGAGGCACGGGGTTTAAGGGGAAGGAGTGGGGATAGTCCACCAAAGCTACCTAATCAGTGCACGGGCGGTTTGCAGGGATCCTGTCACCTATCCTTTCCTGTGGGGAAAGCACTGTCCTAGTCCGCGAGTCCGCCTGAGCGCCAGAGTAAAAGGCCAAGCGACGCCTACATGGGAGATGGTAGTGTGCATAGAGTGCCATCCCTGGCTACGCATACTACTGTAGGGTTGTGGCTGTGACTGCTTAGTTTGGGCTGGGAGGGTGAACCCAGGACGCAAACATGGAGCCCGGAAAAGCAAGGCCCAAGATGCACCTGCTCTCCCGCAGATCTTCTTCCCTGACGCGACTGAAGCCTTGCTGAGGAAGCAGCAGCGAAGTGCTGTTCGCTCCAAGCCAAAGCCTCTGCGAAAGCACAACATTCGCTGAGAAATGTTCTGCGGGCTGCTGCTGCTTGCCTGAGCCCAGTCTCGCGGTGGGAGAACCCGCATACATCGAAAGCCTCTCTGCCTTGGCATCTCCCCTGGGAAAGCACAACGTTCCTTGGGAAATCAGAGTTGAGTTTGGGGATGCTGCTGCTGCTTGCCTGAGCTAGTCTCTGAAGCACGGTGCACGATACCCGCATGGAGCGAAATACTCTTTGCCCTAGCATCCCCTCTGCCTGAGAGAGAAGCCAAGTGTGGGGAAGGCGCAGCACACGGCCCCGGAGAAGAGAAAGAGCCGTTGGCTGTGGGGTGGGGAAACGCTCGGGAAGCAGGATAGCCTGCAGTGGCACGAACAGCAGGCCGGTGGCAAGACAAGTGTCACCCGCTCCCTGCGCGGAGAGATGGAAGCCTGGCTGCTAAGGAGAAATGAGGGGACGACTAGGAGAGAGGCGCGTGCTCCACTCTGAGGAAGGAGTCTGGGCAGAAGGCAGGCCTGTCCTGTGCCTCTGGACCCAAGGGGACAGCATCTCCTTGGCCACCTGTCCCAAGGGCAGACTTGGGCTTGCCACCAGGTGCCATACCCGGAACTCACAGAAACAACCCCATGGAGAAACGGGCAGTCAGATGCCGTCTTCCACCAAGATGTGGCAGCGATGTGAGTGGCAGGGGGTGTGCGGGAAAGAGTGGAGACAGTGACCCACAGTTCCCCATCCCAGTGCACGGGCCGTGTGCAGTGATCCTGTCGCCACTTCTCTCCTGTGTTGAAGGCACTGGCCGAGACCCCGAGTCTGCCTGAGCACCAGAGTAAAAGGCAAAGCCTTACCTACCCCAGGAGATGGTAATAGGCATAGAGGGCCATGCTAGGACACGCACGCTGCTGCAGGGTTGTGACTGTGTCTGCTTAGTTCGGCATAGCAAGGTGAAGCCCGGGCGGGAACTTGGAGCCCGGGAAAGCAAGGCCCAATAGGCACCAGCTCTCCTGCAGCTCGTCTTCCCTGACGCGAATGAAGCCTTGCTGAGGAAGCAGCAGCAAAGTGCTGTTCGCTCCAAGCCAAAGCCTCTGCGAAAGCACAGCATTCGCTGAGAAATGTTCTGCGGACTGCTGCTGCTTGCCTGAGCCCAGTTTCGTGGTGGGAGAAACCCGTATACAGCAACAACCTCTTTGCCTAGGCATCTCCCCTGGGAAAGCTCACCGTTCCTTGGGAAATCAGAGTTGGGTTTGGGGATGCTGCTGCTGCTTGCCTGAGCTAGTCTCCGAAGCACGGTGCAAGATACCCGCATGGAGCGAAATACTCTTTGCCCTAGAATCCCCTCTGCCTGAGAGAGAAGCCAAGTGTGGCTAATGCGCAGCACACGGCCCCGGAGAAGAGAAGGAGCCGTTGGCTGTGGGGTCGGGAAAAGCTCGGGAAGCAGGATAGCCTGCAGTGGCACGAACAGCAGGCCGGTGGCAAGACAAGTGTCACCCGCTCCCTGCGCGGAGAGATGGAAGCCTGGCTGCTAAGGAGAAATGAGGGGACGACTAGGGCAGAGGCGCGTGCTCCACTCTGAGGAAGGAGTCTGGGCAGAAGGCAGGCATGTCCTGTGCCTCTGGACCCAAGTGGACAGCATCTCCTTGGCCACCTGTCCCAAGGGCAGACTTGGGCTTGCCACCAGGTGCCATACCCGGAACTCACAGAAACAACCCCATGGAGAAACGGGCAGTCAGATGCCATCTTCCACCAAGATGTGGCAGCGATGTGAGTGGCAGGGGGTGTGCGGGAAAGAGTGGAGACAGTGACCCACAGTTCCCCAATCCAGTGCACGGGCCGTGTGCAGTGATCCTGTCGCCACTTCTCTCCTGTGTTGAAGGCACTGGCCGAGACCCCGAGTCTGCCTGAGCACCAGAGTAAAAGGCAAAGCCTTACCTAGCCCAGGAGATGGTCATAGGCATAGAGGGCCATGCTAGGACATGCACGCTGCTGCAGGGTTGTGACTGTCTGCTTAGTTCGGCATAGCAAGGTGAAGCCCGGGCGTGAACTTGGATCCCGGGAAAGCAAGGCCCAAGAGGCATCAGCTCTCCTGCAGCTCGTCTTCCCTGACGCGACTAAAGCCTTGCTGAGGAAGCAGCAGCGAAGTGCTGTTCGCTCCAAGCCAAAGCCTCTGCGAAAGCACAGCATTCGCTGAGAAATGTTCTGCGGGCTGCTGCTGCTTGCCTGAGCCCAGTTTCGCGGTGGGAGAAACCCGTATACAGCAACAACCTCTTTGCCTAGGCATCTCCCCTGGGAAAGCTCACCGTTCCTTGGGAAATCAGAGTTGGGTTTGGGGATGCTGCTGCTGCTTGCCTGAGCTAGTCTCCGAAGCACGGTGCAAGATACCCGCATGGAGCGAAATACTCTTTGCCCTAGCATCCCCTCTGCCTGAGAGAGAAGCCAAGTGTGGGGAAGGCGCAGCACACGGCCCCGAAAAAGAGAAGGAGCCGTTGGCTGTGGGGTCGGGAAACGCTCGGGAAGCAGGATAGCCTGCAGTGGCACGAACAGCAGGCCGGTGGCAAGACAAGTGTCACCCGATCCCTGCGCGGAGAGATGGAAGCCTGGCTGCTAAGGAGAAAGAGGGGACGACTAGGGCAGAGGCGCGTGCTCCACTCTGAGGAAGGAGTCTGGGCAGAAGGCAGGCCTGTCCTGTGCCTCTGGACCCAAGGGGACAGCATCTCCTTGGCCACCTGTCCCAAGGGCAGACTTGGGCTTGCCACCAGGTGCCATACCCGGAACTCACAGAAACAACCCCATGGAGAAACGGGCAGTCAGATGCCGTCTTCCACCAAGATGTGGCAGCGATGTGAGTGGCATGGGGTCTGCCGGGAAAGAGTGGAGACAGTGACCCACAGTTCCCCATCCCAGTGCACGGGCCGTGTGCAGTGATCCTGTCGCCACTTCTCTCCTGTGTTGAAGGCACTGGCCGAGACCCCGAGTCTGCCTGAGCACCAGAGTAAAAGGCAAAGCCTTACCTACCCCAGGAGATGGTAATAGGCATAGAGGGCCATGCTAGGACACGCACGCTGCTGCAGGGTTGTGACTGTCTCTGCTTAGTTCGGCATAGCAAGGTGAAGCCCGGGCGGGAACTTGGAGCCCGGGAAAGCAAGGCCCAATAGGCACCAGCTCTCCTGCAGCTCGTCTTCCCTGACGCGAATGAAGCCTTGCTGAGGAAGCAGCAGCAAAGTGCTGTTCGCTCCAAGCCAAAGCCTCTGCGAAAGCACAGCATTCGCTGAGAAATGTTCTGCGGGCTGCTGCTGCTTGCCTGAGCCCAGTCTCGCGGTGGGAGAAACCCGTATACAGCAACAACCTCTTTGCCTAGGCATCTCCCCTGGGAAAGCTCACCGTTCCTTGGGAAATCAGAGTTGGGTTTGGGGATGCTGCTGCTGCTTTCCTGAGCTAGTCTCCGAAGCACGGTGCAAGATACCCGCATGGAGCGAAATACTCTTTGCCCTAGCATCCCCTCTGCCTGAGAGAGAAGCCAAGTGTGGCTAATGCGCAGCACACGGCCCCGGAGAAGAGAAGGAGCCGTTGGCTGTGGGGTCGGGAAAAGTTCGGGAAGCAGGATAGCCTGCAGTGGCACGAACAGCAGGCCGGTGGCAAGACAAGTGTCACCCGCTCCCTGCGCGGAGAGATGGAAGCCTGGCTGCTAAGGAGAAATGAGGGGACGACTAGGGCAGAGGCGCGTGCTCCACTCTGAGGAAGGAGTCTGGGCAGAAGGCAGGCCTGTCCTGTGCCTCTGGACCCAAGTGGACAGCATCTCCTTGGCCACCTGTCCCAAGGGCAGACTTGGGCTTGCCACCAGGTGCCATACCCGGAACTCACAGAAACAACCCCATGGAGAAACGGGCAGTCAGATGCCGTCTTCCACCAAGATGTGGCAGCGATGTGAGTGGCATGGGGTCTGCCGGGAAAGAGTGGAGACAGTGACCCACAGTTCCCCATCCCAGTGCACGGGCCGTGTGCAGTGATCCTGTCGCCACTTCTCTCCTGTGTTGAAGGCACTGGCCGAGACCCCGAGTCTGCCTGAGCACCAGAGTAAAAGGCAAAGCCTTACCTACCCCAGGAGATGGTAATAGGCATAGAGGGCCATGCTAGGACACGCACGCTGCTGCAGGGTTGTGACTGTCTCTGCTTAGTTCGGCATAGCAAGGTGAAGCCCGGGCGGGAACTTGGAGCCCGGGAAAGCAAGGCCCAATAGGCACCAGCTCTCCTGCAGCTCGTCTTCCCTGACGCGAATGAAGCCTTGCTGAGGAAGCAGCAGCAAAGTGCTGTTCGCTCCAAGCCAAAGCCTCTGCGAAAGCACAGCATTCGCTGAGAAATGTTCTGCGGGCTGCTGCTGCTTGCCTGAGCCCAGTCTCGCGGTGGGAGAAACCCGTATACAGCAACAACCTCTTTGCCTAGGCATCTCCCCTGGGAAAGCTCACCGTTCCTTGGGAAATCAGAGTTGGGTTTGGGGATGCTGCTGCTGCTTTCCTGAGCTAGTCTCCGAAGCACGGTGCAAGATACCCGCATGGAGCGAAATACTCTTTGCCCTAGCATCCCCTCTGCCTGAGAGAGAAGCCAAGTGTGGCTAATGCGCAGCACACGGCCCCGGAAAAGAGAAGGAGCCGTTGGCTGTGGGGTCGGGAAAAGCTCGGGAAGCAGGATAGCCTGCAGTGGCACGAACAGCAGGCCGGTGGCAAGACAAGTGTCACCCGCTCCCTGCGCGGAGAGATGGAAGCCTGGCTGCTAAGGAGAAATGAGGGGACGACTAGGGCAGAGGCGCGTGCTCCACTCTGAGGAAGGAGTCTGGGCAGAAGGCAGGCCTGTCCTGTGCCTCTGGACCCAAGTGGACAGCATCTCCTTGGCCACCTGTCCCAAGGGCAGACTTGGGCTTGCCACCAGGTGCCATACCCGGAACTCACAGAAACAACCCCATGGAGAAACGGGCAGTCAGATGCCGTCTTCCACCAAGATGTGGCAGCGATGTGAGTGGCATGGGGTCTGCCGGGAAAGAGTGGAGACAGTGACCCACAGTTCCCCATCCCAGTGCACGGGCCGTGTGCAGTGATCCTGTCGCCACTTCTCTCCTGTGTTGAAGGCACTGGCCGAGACCCCGAGTCTGCCTGAGCACCAGAGTAAAAGGCAAAGCCTTACCTACCCCAGGAGATGGTAATAGGCATAGAGGGCCATGCTAGGACACGCACGCTGCTGCAGGGTTGTGACTGTCTCTGCTTAGTTCGGCATAGCAAGGTGAAGCCCGGGCGGGAACTTGGAGCCCGGGAAAGCAAGGCCCAATAGGCACCAGCTCTCCTGCAGCTCGTCTTCCCTGACGCGACTGAAGCCTTGCTGAGGAAGCAGCAGCAAAGTGCTGTTCGCTCCAAGCCAAAGCCTCTGCGAAAGCACAGCATTCGCTGAGAAATGTTCTGCGGGCTGCTGCTGCTTGCCTGAGCCCAGTCTCGCGGTGGGAGAAACCCGTATACAGCAACAACCTCTTTGCCTAGGCATCTCCCCTGGGAAAGCTCACCGTTCCTTGGGAAATCAGAGTTGGGTTTGGGGATGCTGCTGCTGCTTTCCTGAGCTAGTCTCCGAAGCACGGTGCAAGATACCCGCATGGAGCGAAATACTCTTTGCCCTAGCATCCCCTCTGCCTGAGAGAGAAGCCAAGTGTGGCTAATGCGCAGCACACGGCCCCGGAGAAGAGAAGGAGCCGTTGGCTGTGGGGTCGGGAAAAGCTCGGGAAGCAGGATAGCCTGCAGTGGCACGAACAGCAGGCCGGTGGCAAGACAAGTGTCACCCGCTCCCTGCGCGGAGAGATGGAAGCCTGGCTGCTAAGGAGAAATGAGGGGACGACTAGGGCAGAGGCGCGTGCTCCACTCTGAGGAAGGAGTCTGGGCAGAAGGCAGGCCTGTCCTGTGCCTCTGGACCCAAGTGGACAGCATCTCCTTGGCCACCTGTCCCAAGGGCAGACTTGGGCTTGCCACCAGGTGCCATACCCGGAACTCACAGAAACAACCCCATGGAGAAACGGGCAGTCAGATGCCGTCTTCCACCAAGATGTGGCAGCGATGTGAGTGGCATGGGGTCTGCCGGGAAAGAGTGGAGACAGTGACCCACAGTTCCCCATCCCAGTGCACGGGCCGTGTGCAGTGATGCTGTCGCCACTTCTCTCCTGTGTTGAAGGCACTGGCCGAGACCCCGAGTCTGCCTGAGCACCAGAGTAAAAGGCAAAGCCTTACCTACCCCAGGAGATGGTAATAGGCATAGAGGGCCATGCTAGGACACGCACGCTGCTGCAGGGTTGTGACTGTCTCTGCTTAGTTCGGCATAGCAAGGTGAAGCCCGGGCGGGAACTTGGAGCCCGGGAAAGCAAGGCCCAATAGGCACCAGCTCTCCTGCAGCTCGTCTTCCCTGACGCGACTGAAGCCTTGCTGAGGAAGCAGCAGCAAAGTGCTGTTCGCTCCAAGCCAAAGACTCTGCGAAAGCACAGCATTCGCTGAGAAATGTTCTGCGGGCTGCTGCTGCTTGCCTGAGCCCAGTTTCGCGGTGGGAGAAACCCGTATACAGCAACAACCTCTTTGCCTAGGTATCTCCCCTGGGTAGCTCACCGTTTCTTGGGAAATCAGAGTTGGGTTTGGGGATGCTGCTGCTGCTTGCTTGAGCTAGTCTCGGAAGCACGATGCAAGATACCCGCATGGAGTGAAATACTCTTTGCCCTAGCATCCCCTCTGCCTGAGAGAGAAGCCAAGTGTGGGGAAGGCGCAGCACACGGCCCCGGAGAAGAGAAGGAGCCGTTGGCCGTGGGGTCGGGAAACGCGGGGGAAGCAGGATAGCCTGCAGTGGCACGAACAGCAGGCCGGTGGCAAGACAAGTGTCACCCGCTCCCTGCGCGGAGAGATGGAAGCCTGGCTGCTAAGGAGAAATGAGTGGACGACTAGGGCAGAGGCGCGTGCTCCACTCTGAGGAAGGAGTCTGGGCAGAAGGCAGGCCTGTCCTGTGCCTCTGGACCCAAGGGGACAGCATCACCTTGGCCACCTGTCCCAAGGGCAGACTTGGGCTTGCCACCAGGTGCCATACCCGGAACTCACAGAAACAACCCCATGGAGAAACGGGCAGTCAGATGCCGTCTTCCACCAAGATGTGGCAGCGATGTGAGTGGCAGGGGGTGTGCCGGGAAAGAGTAGAGATAGTGACCCACAGTTCCTCATCCCAGTGTACGGGCCGTGTGCAGTGATCCTGTCGCCAATTCTCTCCTGTGTTGAAGGCACTGGCCGAGACCCCGAGTCTGCCTGAGCACCTGAGTAAAAGGCAAAGCCTTACCTACCTCAGGAGATGGTAATAGGCATAGAGGGCCATGCTAGGACACGCACGCTCCTGCAGGGTTGTGACTGTGTCTGCTTAGTTCGGCAAAGCAAGTTGAAGCCCGGGCGTGATCTTGGAGCCCGGGAAAGCAAGGCCCAAGAGGCATCAGCTCTCCTGCAGCTCGTCTTCCCTGACGCGACTGAAGCCTTGCTGAGGAAGCAGCAGCGAAGTGCTGTTCGCTCCAAGCCAAAGCCTCTGCGAAAGCACAGCATTCGCTGAGAAATGTTCTGCGGGCTGCTGCTGCTTGCCTGAGCCCAGTTTCGCGGTGGGAGAAACCCGTATACAGCAACAACCTCTTTGCCTAGGCATCTCCCCTGGGAAAGCTCACCGTTCCTTGGGAAATCAGAGTTGGGTTTGGGGATGCTGCTGCTGCTTGCCTGAGCTAGTCTCCGAAGCACGGTGCAAGATACCCGCATGGAGCGAAATACTCTTTGCCCTAGCATCCCCTCTGCCTGAGAGAGAAGCCAAGTGTGGGGAAGGCGCAGCACACGGCCCCGAAGAAGAGAAGGAGCCGTTGGCCGTGGAGTCGGGAAACGCTCGGGAAGCAGGATAGCCTGCAGTGGCACGAACAGCAGGCCGGTGGCAAGACAAGTGTCACCCGCTCCCTGCGCGGAGAGATGGAAGCCTGGCTGCTAAGGAGAAATGAGGGGACGACTAGGGCAGAGGCGCGTGCTCCACTCTGAGGAAGAAGACTGGGCAGAAGGCAGGCCTGTCCTGTGCCTCTGGACCCAAGGGGACAGCATCTCCTTGGCCACCTGTCCCAAGGGCAGACTTGGGCTTGCCACCAGGTGCCATACCCGGAACTCACAGAAACAACCCCATGGAGAAACGGGCAGTCAGATGCCGTCTTCCACCAAGATGTGGCAGCGATGTGAGTGGCATGGGGTCTGCCGGGAAAGAGTGGAGACAGTGACCCACAGTTCCCCATCCCAGTGCACGGGCCGTGTGCAGTGATCCTGTCGCCACTTCTCTCCTGTGTTGAAGGCACTGGCCGAGACCCCGAGTCTGCCTGAGCACCAGAGTAAAAGTCAAAGCCTTACCTACCCCAGGAGATGGTAATAGGCATAGAGGGCCATGCTAGGACACGCACGCTGCTGCAGGGTTGTGACTGTGTCTGCTTAGTTCGGCATAGCAAGGTGAAGCCCGGGCGTGAACTTGGAGCCCGGGAAAGCAAGGCCCAAGAGGCACCAGCTCTCCCGTGGCTCTTCTTCCCTGCTGAGACAGAGCGAACACCCAAGCCTTTCTGAGGAAGGAGCAGCTAAATACGGTTCATGCCAAGCTAAAAACATCTGCGAAAGCTTAGCAGTCGCTGCGAAATCAGAGTCGGTTCTGCGGGCTGCTGTTGCTGCTTGCCTTAGCCTAGTATTCGCAGCACGATGGGAGAAACCCGCCTAGAGCGAAAGCCTCTTTGCCCTGGCATCTCCTCTGGGAAAGCACAGCATTCTTTGGAAAATCAGAGTCCGGACTGAAGGATGCTCCTGTTTGCCAGAGCTGGTCTCCTCAGCATGGTGCAATGAACCCGCATTGAACAAAATCCTCTATGCCTGGGCATCCCCTCTGCCTGAGAGAGAAGCGCGGTTGCGTCTTTGGAAAGAGCCTTAAGGAAAGGGACACGTTTTTCACTTCGCTCCCCAGGAGAATGTCTGTGGAGGTACAGCACGCTGCCCCTGGAGAAGAGCAGGAACCGTTGACCTTCTGGACTGGAAACAGTTGGAAATCAAGAGAGCCGGCCCTGGCAGGCCCCGCGGCCGGTGGCAATACAAGTGTCACCCTCTCCCAGTGCAGAGAGACAGAAGCCTGGCTGCTATGGAGACAGGAGGGGATGAGTAGGACAGGGCGCGTGCTCCACTCTTAGGAAGCAGTCTTTGCAGAAAGCATGCCTGTCCTGAGCCTCTGGGCCCAAGGACACAGCAGCTCCTTGGCCACCTGTCCCTGGGGCAGACATGCGCTAGCCACCAGGCGCCTACGCTGAACTTTCAGAAACAGTTACCTGAAATAACAGGTAGTCAATGCCGTCTTCCTCCAGGATGTGGAAGCCTGGAGGAGGCACGGGGTTTAAGGGGAAGGAGTGGGGATAGTCCACCAAAGCTACCTAATCTGTGCACGGGCGGTTTGCAGGGATCCTGTCACCTATCCTTTCCTGTGGGGAAAGCACTGTCCTAGTCCGCGAGTCCGCCTGAGCGCCAGAGTAAAAGGCCAAGCGACGCCTACATGGGAGATGGTAGTGTGCATAGAGTGCCATCCCTGGCTACGCATGCTACTGTAGGGTGTTGGCTGTGACTGCTTAGTTTGGCCTGGGAGGGTGAACCCAGGACGCGAACATGGAGCCCGGAAAAGCAAGGCCCAAGAGGCACCTGCTCTCCCGCAGATCTTCTTCCCTGACGCGACTGAAGCCTTGCTGAGGAAGCAGCAGCGAAGTGCTGTTCGCTCCAAGCCAAAGCCTCTGCGAAAGCACAACATTCGCTGAGAAATGTTCTGCGGGCTGCTGCTGCTTGCCTGAGCCCAGTCTCGCGGTGGGAGAACCCGCATACAAAGAAAGCCTCTCTGCCTTGGCATCTCCCCTGGGAAAGCACAACGTTCCTTGGGAAATCAGAGTTGGGTTTGGGGATGCTGCTGCTGCTTGCCTGAGCTAGTCTCCGAAGCACGGTGCAAGATACCCGCATGGAGCGAAATACTCTTTGCCCTAGCATCCCCTCTGCCTGAGAGAGAAGCCAAGTGTGGGGAAGGCGCAGCACACGGCCCCGAAGAAGAGAAGGAGCCGTTGGCCGTGGAGTCGGGAAACGCTCGGGAAGCAGGATAGCCTGCAGTGGCACGAACAGCAGGCCGGTGGCAAGACAAGTGTCACCCGCTCCCTGCGCGGAGAGATGGAAGCCTGGCTGCTAAGGAGAAATGAGGGGACGACTAGGGCAGAGGCGCGTGCTCCACTCTGAGGAAGGAGTCTGGGCAGAAGGCAGGCCTGTCCTGTGCCTCTGGACCCAAGGGGACAGCATCTCCTTGGCCACCTGTCCCAAGGGCAGACTTGGGCTTGCCACCAGGTGCCATACCCGGAACTCACAGAAACAACCTCATGGAGAAACGGGCAGTCAGATGCCATCTTCCACCAAGATGTGGCAGCGATGTGAGTGGCAGGGGGTCTGCCGGGAAAGAGTGGAGACAGTGACCCACAGTTCCCCATCCCAGTGCACGGGCCGTGTGCAGTGATCCTGTCGCCACTTCTCTCTTGTGTTGAAGGCACTGGCCGAGACCCCGAGTCTGCCTGAGCACCAGAGTAAAAGGCAAAGCCTTACCTACCCCAGGAGATGGTAATAGGCATAGAGGGCCATGCTAGGACACGCACGCTGCTGCAGGGTTGTGACTGTGTCTGCTTAGTTCGGCATAGCAAGGTGAATCACGGGCGTGAACTTGGAGCCCGGGAAAGCAAGGCCCAAGAGGCACCAGCTCTCCTGCAGCTCGTCTTCCCTGACGCGACTGAAGCCTTGCTGAGGAAGCAGCAGCAAAGTGCTGTTCGCTCCAAGCCAAAGCCTCTGCGAAAGCACAGCATTCGCTGAGAAATGTTCTGCGGGCTGCTGCTGCTTGCCTGAGCCCTGTCTCGCGGTGGGAGAAACCCGTATACAGCAACAACCTCTTTGACTAGGCATCTCCCTTTGGAAAGCTCACCGTTCCTTGGGAAATCAGAGTTGGGTTTGGGGATGCTGCTGCTGATTGCCTGAGCTAGTCTCCGAAACACGGTGCAAGATACCCTCATGGAGCGAAATACTCTTTGCCCTAGCATCCCCTCTGCCTGAGAGAGAAGCCAAGTGTGGGGAAGGCGCAGCACACGGCCCCGGAGAAGAGAAGGAGCCGTTGGCTGTGGGGTCGGGAAACGCTCGGGAAGCAGGATAGCCTGCAGTGGCACGAACAGCAGGCCGGTGGCAAGACAAGTGTCACCCGCTCCCTGCGCGGAGAGATGGAAGCCTGGCTGCTAAGGAGAAATGAGGGGACGACTAGGGCAGAGGCGCGTGCTCCACTCTGAGGAAGGAGTCTGGGCAGAAGGCAGGCCTGTCCTGTGCCTCTGGACCCAAGGGGACAGCATCTCCTTGGCCACCTGTCCCAAGGGCAGACTTGGGCTTGCCACCAGGTGCCATACCCGGAACTCACAGAAACAACCCCATGGAGAAACGGGCAGTCAGATGCCGTCTTCCACCAAGATGTGGCAGCGATGTGAGTGGCAGGGGGTGTGCCGGGAAAGAGTGGAGACAGTGACCCACAGTTCCTCATCCCAGTGTACGGGCCGTGTGCAGTGATCCTGTCGCCACTTCTCTCCTGTGTTGAAGGCACTGGCCGAGACCCCGAGTCTGCCTGAGCACCAGAGTAAAAGGCAAAGCCTTACCTACCCCAGGAGATGGTAATAGGCATAGAGGGCCATGCTAGGACACGCACGCTCCTGCAGGGTTGTGACTGTGTCTGCTTAGTTCGGCAAAGCAAGTTGAAGCCCGGGCGTGATCTTGGAGCCCGGGAAAGCAAGGCCCAAGAGGCATCAGCTCTCCTGCAGCTCGTCTTCCCTGACGCGACTGAAGCCTTGCTGAGGAAGCAGCAGCGAAGTGCTGTTCGCTCCAAGCCAAAGCCTCTGCGAAAGCACAGCATTCGCTGAGAAATGTTCTGCGGGCTGCTGCTGCTTGCCTGAGCCCTGTCTCGCGGTGGGAGAAACCCAAATAAAGCAACAACCTCTTTGCCTAGGCATCTTCCCTGGGAAAGCTCACCGTTCCTTGGGAAATCAGAGTTGGGTTTGGGGATGCTGCTGCTGCTTGCCTGAGCTAGTCTCCGAAGCACGGTGCAAGATACCCGCATGGAGCGAAATACTCTTTGCCCTAGCATCCCCTCTGCCTGAGAGAGAAGCCAAGTGTGGGGAAGGCGCAGCACACGGCCCCGAAGAAGAGAAGGAGCCGTTGGCCGTGGAGTCGGGAAACGCTCGGGAAGCAGGATAGCCTGCAGTGGCACGAACAGCAGGCCGGTGGCAAGACAAGTGTCACCCGCTCCCTGCGCGGAGAGATGGAAGCCTGGCTGCTAAGGAGAAATGAGGGGACGACTAGGGCAGAGGCGCGTGCTCCACTCTGAGGAAGGAGTCTGGGCAGAAGGCAGGCCTGTCCTGTGCCTCTGGACCCAAGGGGACAGCATCTCCTTGGCCACCTGTCCCAAGGGCAGACTTGGGCTTGCCACCAGGTGCCATACCCGGAACTCACAGAAACAACCCCATGGAGAAACGGGCAGTCAGATGCCGTCTTCCACCAAGATGTGGCAGCGATGTGAGTGGCAGGGGGTGTGCGGGAAAGAGTGGAGACAGTGACCCACAGTTCCCCATCCCAGTGCACGGGCCGTGTGCAGTGATCCTGTCGCCACTTCTCTCCTGTGTTGAAGGCACTGGCCGAGACCCCGAGTCTGCCTGAGCACCAGAGTAAAAGGCAAAGCCTTACCTACCCCAGGAGATGGTAATAGGCATAGAGGGCCATGCTAGGACACGCACGCTGCTGCAGGGTTGTGACTGTCTCTGCTTAGTTCGGCATAGCAAGGTGAAGCCCGGGCGGGAACTTGGAGCCCGGGAAAGCAAGGCCCAATAGGCACCAGCTCTCCTGCAGCTCGTCTTCCCTGACGCGACTGAAGCCTTGCTGAGGAAGCAGCAGCAAAGTGCTGTTCGCTCCACGCCAAAGCCTCTGCGAAAGCACAGCATTCGCTGAGAAATGTTCTGCGGGCTGCTGCTGCTTGCCTGAGCCCAGTTT
The DNA here is from genome assembly GCF_964662115.1 of Mustela nivalis. Lineage (NCBI taxonomy): Eukaryota > Metazoa > Chordata > Mammalia > Carnivora > Mustelidae > Mustela > Mustela nivalis. The sequence continues at coordinate 380,797 of NW_028136320.1, read as the reverse complement.
CGCGGTGGGAGAAACCCGTATACAGCAACAACCTCTTTGCCTAGGCATCTCCCCTGGGAAAGCTCACCGTTCCTTGGGAAATCAGAGTTGGGTTTGGGGATGCTGCTGCTGCTTGCCTGAGCTAGTCTCCGAAGCACGGTGCAAGATACCCGCATGGAGCGAAATACTCTTTGCCCTAGCATCCCCTGTGCCTGAGAGAGAAGCCAAGTGTGGGGTAGGCGCAGCACATGGCCCCGGAGAAGAGAAAGAGCCGTTGGCTGTGGGGTGGGGAAACGCTCGGGAAGCAGGATAGCCTGCAGTGGCACGAACAGCAGGTCGGTGGCAAGACAAGTGTCACCCGCTCCCTGCGCGGAGAGATGGAAGCCTGGCTGCTAAGGAGAAATGAGGGGACGACTAGGGCAGAGGCGCGTGCTCCACTCTGAGGAAGGAGTCTGGGCAGAAGGCAGGCCTGTCCTGTGCCTCTGGACCCAAGGGGACAGCATCTCCTTGGCCACCTGTCCCAAGGGCAGACTTGGGCTTGCCACCAGGTGCCATACCCGGAACTCACAGAAACAACCCCATGGAGAAACGGGCAGTCAGATGCCGTCTTCCACCAAGATGTGGCAGCGATGTGAGTGGCAGGGGGTGTGCCGGGAAAGAGTGGAGACAGTGACCCACAGTTCCCCATCCCAGTGCACGGGCCGTGTGCAGTGATCCTGTCGCCACTTCTCTCCTGTGTTGAAGGCACTGGCCGAGACCCCGAGTCTGCCTGAGCGCCAAAGCAAAAGGCAAAGCCTTACCTAGCCCTGGGGATGGTAATAGGCATAGAGTGCCATGCTAGGAAACGCAAGCTGCTGCAGGGTTGTGACCATGTCTGCTTAGTTCGGCATAGCAAGGTGAAACCTGGACGTGAACTTGGAGGCCGGAAAAGCAATTCCCAAGAGGCACCAGCTCTCCCGTGGCTCTTCTTCCCTGCTGCGACAGAGCGAACACCCAAGCCTTTCTGAGGAAGGAGCAGCTAAATACGGTTCATGCCAAGCTAAAAACATCTGCGAAAGCTTAGCAGTCGCTGCAAAATCAGAGTCGGTTCTGCGGGCTGCTGTTGCTGCTTGCCTTAGCCTAGTATTCGCAGCACGATGGGAGAAACCCGCCTAGAGCGAAAGCCTCTTTGCCCTGGCATCTCCTCTGGGAAAGCACAGCATTCTTTGGAAAATCAGAGTCCGGACTGAAGGATGCTCCTGTTTGCCAGAGCTGGTCTCCTCAGCATGGTGCAATGAACCCGCATTGAACAAAATCCTCTATGCCTGGGCATCCCCTCTGCCTGAGAGAGAAGCGCGGTTGCATCTTTGGAAAGAGCCTTAAGGAAAGGGACACGTTTTTCACTTCGCTCCCCAGGAGAATGTCTGTGGAGGTACAGCACGCTGCCCCTGGAGAAGAGCAGGAACCGTTGACCTTCTGGACTGGAAACAGTTGGGAATCAAGAGAGCCGGCCCTGGCAGGCCCCGCGGCCGGTGGCAATACAAGTGTCACCCTCTCCCAGTGCAGAGAGACAGAAGCCTGGCTGCTATGGAGACAGGAGGGGATGAGTAGGACAGGGCGCGTGCTCCACTCTTAGGAAGCAGTCTTTGCAGAAAGCATGCCTGTCCTGAGCCTCTGGGCCCAAGGACACAGCAGCTCCTTGGCCACCTGTCCCTGGGGCAGACATGCGCTAGCCACCAGGCGCCTACGCTGAACTTTCAGAAACAGTTACCTGAAATAACAGGTAGTCAATGCCGTCTTCCTCCAGGATGTGGAAGCCTGGAGGAGGCACGGGGTTTAAGGGGAAGGAGTGGGGATAGTCCACCAAAGCTACCTAATCAGTGCACGGGCGGTTTGCAGGGATCCTGTCACCTATCCTTTCCTGTGGGGAAAGCACTGTCCTAGTCCGCGAGTCCGCCTGAGCGCCAGAGTAAAAGGCCAAGCGACGCCTACATGGGAGATGGTAGTGTGCATAGAGTGCCATCCCTGGCTACGCATGCTACTGTAGGGTTGTGGCTGTGACTGCTTAGTTTGGCCTGGGAGGGTGAACCCAGGACGCGAACATGGAGCCCGGAAAAGCAAGGCCCAAGAGGCACCTGCTCTCCCGCAGCTCTTCTTCCCTGACGCGACTGAAGCCTTGCTGAGGAAGCAGCAGGGAAGTGCTGTTCGCTCCAAGCCAAAGCCTCTGCGAAAGCACAACATTCGCTGAGAAATGTTCTGCGGGCTGCTGCTGCTTGCCTGAGCCCAGTCTCGCGGTGGGAGAACCCGCATACATCGAAAGCCTCTCTGCCTTGGCATCTCCCCTGGGAAAGCACAACGTTCCTTGGGAAATCAGAGTTGGGTTTGGGGATGCTGCTGCTGCTTGCCTGAGCTAGTCTCTGAAGCACGGTGCACGATACCCGCATGGAGCGAAATACTCTTTGCCCTAGCATCCCCTCTGCCTGAGAGAGAAGCCAAGTGTGGGGAAGGCGCAGCACACGGCCCCGGAGAAGAGAAAGAGCCGTTGGCTGTGGGGTGGGGAAACGCTCGGGAAGCAGGATAGCCTGCAGTGGCACGAACAGCAGGCCGGTGGCAAGACAAGTGTCACCCGCTCCCTACGCGGAGAGATGGAAGCCTGGCTGCTAAGGAGAAATGAGGGGACGACTAGGGCAGAGGCGCGTGCTCCACTCTGAGGAAGGAGTCTGGGCAGAAGGCAGGCCTGTCCTGTGCCTCTGGACCCAAGGGGACAGCATCTCCTTGGCCACCTGTCCCAAGGGCAGACTTGGGCTTGCCACCAGGTGCCATACCCGGAACTCACAGAAACAACCCCATGGAGAAACGGGCAGTCAGATGCCATCTTCCACCAAGATGTGGCAGCGATGTGAGTGGCAGGGGGTCTGCCGGAAAAGAGTGGAGACAGTGACCCACAGTTCCCCATCCCAGTGCACGGGCCGTGTGCAGTGATCCTGTCGCCACTTCTCTCCTGTGTTGAAGGCACTGGCCGAGACCCCGAGTCTGCCTGAGCACCAGAGTAAAAGGCAAAGCCTTACCTACCCCAGGAGATGGTAATAGGCATAGAGGGCCATGCTAGGACACGCACGCTGCTGCAGGGTTGTGACTGTGTCTGCTTAGTTCGGCATAGCATGGTGAAGCACGGGCGTGAACTTGGAGCCCGGGAAAGCAAGGCCCAAGAGGCACCAGCTCTCCTGCAGCTCGTCTTCCCTGACGCGACTGAAGCCTTGCTGAGGAAGCAGCAGCAAAGTGCTGTTCGCTCCAAGCCAAAGCCTCTGCGAAAGCACAGCATTCGCTGAGAAATGTTCTGCGGGCTGCTGCTGCTTGCCTGAGCCCAGTGTCGCGGTGGGAGAAACCCGTATACAGCAACAACCTCTTTGCCTAGGCATCTCCCCTGGGAAAGCTCACCGTTCCTTGGGAAATCAGAGTTGGGTTTGGGGATGCTGCTGCTGCTTGCCTGAGCTAGTCTCCGAAGCACGGTGCAAGATACCCGCATGGAGCGAAATACTCTTTGCCCTAGCATCCCCTCTGCCTGAGAGAGAAGCCAAGTGTGGGGAAGGCGCAGCACACGGCCCCGAAGAAGAGAAGGAGCCGTTGGCCGTGGAGTCGGGAAACGCTCGGGAAGCAGGATAGCCTGCAGTGGCACGAACAGCAGGCCGGTGGCAAGACAAGTGTCACCCGCTCCCTGCGCGGAGAGATGGAAGCCTGGCTGCTAAGGAGAAATGAGGGGACGACTAGGGCAGAGGCGCGGGCTCCACTCTGAGGAAGGAGTCTGGGCAGAAGGCAGGCCTGTCCTGTGCCTCTGGACCCAAGGGGACAGCATCTCCTTGGCCACCAGTCCCAAGGGCAGACTTGGGCTTGCCACCAGGTGCCATACCCAGAACTCACAGAAACAACCCCATGGAGAAACGGGCAGTCAGATGCCGTCTTCCACCAAGATGTGGCAGCGATGTGAGTGGCAGGGGGTGTGCGGGAAAGAGTGGAGACAGTGACCCACAGTTCCCCATCCCAGTGCACGGGCCGTGTGCAGTGATCCTGTCGCCACTTCTCTCCTGTGTTGAAGGCACTGGCCGAGACCCCGAGTCTGCCTGAGCACCAGAGTAAAAGGCAAAGCCTTACCTACCCCAGGAGATGGTAATAGGCATAGAGGGCCATGCTAAGACACGCACGCTGCTGCAGGGTTGTGACTGTGTCTGCTTAGTTCGGCATAGCAAGGTGAAGCCCGGGCGTGAACTTGGAGCCCGGGAAAGCAAGGCCCAAGAGGCACCAGCTCTCCTGCAGCTCGTCTTCCCTGACGCGACTGAAGCCTTGCTGAGGAAGCAGCAGCAAAGTGCTGTTCGCTCCAAGCCAAAGACTCTGCGAAAGCACAGCATTCGCTGAGAAATGTTCTGCGGGCTGCTGCTGCTTGCCTGAGCCCTGTCTCGCGGTGGGAGAAACCCAAATAAAGCAACAACCTCTTTGCCTAGGCATCTTCCCTGGGAAAGCTCACCGTTCCTTGGGAAATCAGAGTTGGGTTTGGGGATGCTGCTGCTGCTTGCCTGAGCTAGTCTCCGAAGCACGGTGCAAGATACCCGCATGGAGCGAAATACTCTTTGCCCTAGCATCCCCTCTGCCTGAGAGAGAAGCCAAGTGTGGGGAAGGCGCAGCACACGGCCCCGAAGAAGAGAAGGAGCCGTTGGCCGTGGAGTCGGGAAACGCTCGGGAAGCAGGATAGCCTGCAGTGGCACGAACAGCAGGCCGGTGGCAAGACAAGTGTCACCCGCTCCCTGCGCGGAGAGATGGAAGCCTGGCTGCTAAGGAGAAATGAGGGGACGACTAGGGCAGAGGCGCGTGCTCCACTCTGAGGAAGGAGTCTGGGCAGAAGGCAGGCCTGTCCTGTGCCTCTGGACCCAAGGGGACAGCATCTCCTTGGCCACCTGTCCCAAGGGCAGACTTGGGCTTGCCACCAGGTGCCATACCCGGAACTCACAGAAACAACCCCATGGAGAAACGGGCAGTCAGATGCCGTCTTCCACCAAGATGTGGCAGCGATGTGAGTGGCATGGGGTCTGCCGGGAAAGAGTGGAGACAGTGACCCACAGTTCCCCATCCCAGTGCACGGGCCGTGTGCAGTGATCCTGTCGCCACTTCTCTCCTGTGTTGAAGGCACTGGCCGAGACCCCGAGTCTGCCTGAGCACCAGAGTAAAAGGCAAAGCCTTACCTACCCCAGGAGATGGTAATAGGCATAGAGGGCCATGCTAGGACACGCACGCTGCTGCAGGGTTGTGACTGTGTCTGCTTAGTTCGGCATAGCAAGGTGAAGCACGGGCGTGAACTTGGAGCCCGGGAAAGCAAGGCCCAAGAGGCACCAGCTCTCCTGCAGCTCGTCTTCCCTGACGCGACTGAAGCCTTGCTGAGGAAGCAGCAGCAAAGTGCTGTTCGCTCCAAGCCAAAGCCTCTGCGAAAGCACAGCATTCGCTGAGAAATGTTCTGCGGGCTGCTGCTGCTTGCCTGAGCCCAGTTTCGCGGTGGGAGAAACCCGTATACAGCAACAACCTCTTTGCCTAGGCATCTCCCCTGGGAAAGCTCACCGTTCCTTGGGAAATCAGAGTTGGGTTTGGGGATGCTGCTGCTGCTTGCCTGAGCTAGTCTCCGAAGCACGGTGCAAGATACCCGCATGGAGCGAAATACTCTTTGCCCTAGCATCCCCTGTGCCTGAGAGAGAAGCCAAGTGTGGGGAAGGCGCAGCACACGGCCCTGGAGAAGAGAAGGAGCCGTTGGCTGTGTGGTCGGGAAACGCTCGGGAAGCAGGATAGCCTGCAGTGGCACGAACAGCAGGCCGGTGGCAAGACAAGTGTCACCCGCTCCCTGCGCGGAGAGATGGAAGCCTGGCTGCTAAGGAGAAATGAGGGGACGACTAGGGCAGAGGCGCGTGCTCCACTCTGAGGAAGGAGTCTGGGCAGAAGGCAGGCCTGTCCTGTGCCTCTGGACCCAAGGGGACAGCATCTCCTTGGCCACCTGTCCCAAGGGCAGACTTGGGCTTGCCACCAGGTGCCATACCCGGAACTCACAGAAACAACCCCATGGAGAAACGGGCAGTCAGATGCCGTCTTCCACCAAGATGTGGCAGCGATGTGAGTGGCAGGGGGTGTGCCGGGAAAGAGTGGAGACAGTGACCCACAGTTCCCCATCCCAGTGCACGGGCCGTGTGCAGTGATCCTGTCGCCACTTCTCTCCTGTGTTGAAGGCACTGGCCGAGACCCCGAGTCTGCCTGAGCGCCAAAGCAAAAGGCAAAGCCTTACCTAGCCCTGGGGATGGTAATAGGCATAGAGTGCCATGCTAGGAAACGCAAGCTGCTGCAGGGTTGTGACCATGTCTGCTTAGTTCGGCATAGCAAGGTGAAACCTGGACGTGAACTTGGAGGCCGGAAAAGCAATTCCCAAGAGGCACCAGCTCTCCCGTGGCTCTTCTTTCCTGCTGCGACAGAGCGAACACCCAAGCCTTTCTGAGGAAGGAGCAGCTAAATACGGTTCATGCCAAGCTAAAAACATCTGCGAAAGCTTAGCAGTCGCTGCGAAATCAGAGTCGGTTCTGCGGGCTGCTGTTGCTGCTTGCCTTAGCCTAGTATTCGCAGCACGATGGGAGAAACCCGCCTAGAGCGAAAGCCTCTTTGCCCTGGCATCTCCTCTGGGAAAGCACAGCATTCTTTGGAAAATCAGAGTCCGGACTGAAGGATGCTCCTGTTTGCCAGAGCTGGTCTCCTCAGCATGGTGCAATGAACCCGCATTGAACAAAATCCTCTATGCCTGGGCATCCCCTCTGCCTGAGAGAGAAGCGCGGTTGCGTCTTTGGAAAGAGCCTTAAGGAAAGGGACACGTTTTTCACTTCGCTCCCCAGGAGAATGTCTGTGGAGGTACAGCACGCTGCCCCTGGAGAAGAGCAGGAACCGTTGACCTTCTGGACTGGAAACAGTTGGGAATCAAGAGAGCCGGCCCTGGCAGGCCCCGCGGCCGGTGGCAATACAAGTGTCACCCTCTCCCAGTGCAGAGAGACAGAAGCCTGGCTGCTATGGAGACAGGAGGGGATGAGTAGGACAGGGCGCGTGCTCCACTCTTAGGAAGCAGTCTTTGCAGAAAGCATGCCTGTCCTGAGCCTCTGGGCCCAAGGACACAGCAGCTCCTTGGCCACCTGTCCCTGGGGCAGACATGCGCTAGCCACCAGGCGCCTACGCTGAACTTTCAGAAACAGTTACCTGAAATAACAGGTAGTCAATGCCGTCTTCCTCCAGGATGTGGAAGCCTGGAGGAGGCACGGGGTTTAAGGGGAAGGAGTGGGGATAGTCCACCAAAGCTACCTAATCAGTGCACGGGCGGTTTGCAGGGATCCTGTCACCTATCCTTTCCTGTGGGGAAAGCACTGTCCTAGTCCGCGAGTCCGCCTGAGCGCCAGAGTAAAAGGCCAAGCGACGCCTACATGGGAGATGGTAGTGTGCATAGAGTGCCATCCCTGGCTACGCATGCTACTGTAGGGTTGTGGCTGTGACAGCTTAGTTTGGCCTGGGAGGGTGAACCCAGGACGCGAACATGGAGCCCGGAAAAGCAAGGCCCAAGAGGCACCTGCTCTCCCGCAGATCTTCTTCCCTGACGCGACTGAAGCCTTGCTGAGGAAGCAGCAGCGAAGTGCTGTTCGCTCCAAGCCAAAGCCTCTGCGAAAGCACAACATTCGCTGAGAAATGTTCTGCGGGCTGCTGCTGCTTGCCTGAGCCCAGTCTCGCGGTGGGAGAACCCGCATACAAAGAAAGCCTCTCTGCCTTGGCATCTCCCCTGGGAAAGCACAACGTTCCTTGGGAAATCAGAGTTGGGTTTGGGGATGCTGCTGCTGCTTGCCTGAGCTAGTCTCCGAAGCACGGTGCAAGATACCCGCATGGAGCGAAATACTCTTTGCCCTAGCATCCCCTCTGCCTGAGAGAGAAGCCAAGTGTGGGGAAGGCGCAGCACACGGCCCCGAAGAAGAGAAGGAGCCGTTGGCCGTGGAGTCGGGAAACGCTCGGGAAGCAGGATAGCCTGCAGTGGCACGAACAGCAGGCCGGTGGCAAGACAAGTGTCACCCGCTCCCTGCGCGGAGAGATGGAAGCCTGGCTGCTAAGGAGAAATGAGGGGACGACTAGGGCAGAGGCGCGTGCTCCACTCTGAGGAAGGAGTCTGGGCAGAAGGCAGGCCTGTCCTGTGCCTCTGGACCCAAGGGGACAGCATCTCCTTGGCCACCTGTCCCAAGGGCAGACTTGGGCTTGCCACCAGGTGCCATACCCGGAACTCACAGAAACAACCCCATGGAGAAACGGGCAGTCAGATGCCATCTTCCACCAAGATGTGGCAGCGATGTGAGTGGCAGGGGGTCTGCCGGGAAAGAGTGGAGACAGTGACCCACAGTTCCACATCCCAGTGCACGGGCCGTGTGCAGTGATCCTGTCGCCACTTCTCTCCTGTGTTGAAGGCACTGGCCGAGACCCCGAGTCTGCCTGAGCACCAGAGTAAAAGGCAAAGCCTTACCTACCCCAGGAGATGGTAATAGGCATAGAGGGCCATGCTAGGACACGCACGCTGCTGCAGGGTTGTGACTGTCTCTGCTTAGTTCGGCATAGCAAGGTGAAGCACGGGCGTGAACTTGGAGCCCGGGAAAGCAAGGCCCAAGAGGCACCAGCTCTCCTGCAGCTCGTCTTCCCTGACGCGACTGAAGCCTTGCTGAGGAAGCAGCAGCAAAGTGCTGTTCGCTCCAAGCCAAAGCCTCTGCGAAAGCACAGCATTCGCTGAGAAATGTTCTGCGGGCTGCTGCTGCTTGCCTGAGCCCAGTCTCGCGGTGGGAGAAACCCGTATACAGCAACAACCTCTTTGCCTAGGCATCTCCCCTGGGAAAGCTCACCGTTCCTTGGGAAATCAGAGTTGGGTTTGGGGATGCTGCTGCTGCTTGCCTGAGCTAGTCTCCGAAGCACGGTGCAAGATACCCGCATGGAGCGAAATACTCTTTGCCCTAGCATCCCCTCTGCCTGAGAGAGAAGCCAAGTGTGGGGAAGGCGCAGCACACGGCCCCGGAGAAGAGAAGGAGCCATTGGCTGTGGGGTCGGGAAACGCTCGGGAAGCAGGATAGCCTGCAGTGGCACGAACAGCAGGCCGGTGGCAAGACAAGTGTCACCCGCTCCCTGTGCGGAGAGATGGAAGCCTGGCTGCTAAGGAGAAATGAGGGGACGACTAGGGCAGAGGCGCATGCTCCACTCTGAGGAAGGAGTCTGGGCAGAAGGCAGGCCTGTCCTGTGCCTCTGGACCCAAGGGGACAGCATCTCCTTGGCCACCTGTCCCAAGGGCAGACTTGGGCTTGCCACCAGGTGCCATACCCGGAACTCACAGAAACAGCCCCATGGAGAAACGGGCAGTCAGATGCCGTCTTCCACCAAGATGTGGCAGCGATGTGAGTGGCAGGGGGTGTGCCGGGAAAGAGTGGAGACAGTGACCCACAGTTCCCCATCCCAGTGTACGGGCCGTGTGCAGTGATCCTGTCGCCACTTCTCTCCTGTGTTGAAGGCACTGGCCGAGACCCCGAGTCTGCCTGAGCACCAGAGTAAAAGGCAAAGCCTTACCTACCCCAGGAGATGGTAATAGGCATAGAGGGCCATGCTAGGACACGCACGCTCCTGCAGGGTTGTGACTGTGTCTGCTTAGTTCGGCAAAGCAAGTTGAAGCCCGGGCGTGATCTTGGAGCCCGGGAAAGCAAGGCCCAAGAGGCATCAGCTCTCCTGCAGCTCGTCTTCCCTGACGCGACTGAAGCCTTGCTGAGGAAGCAGCAGCGAAGTGCTGTTCGCTCCAAGCCAAAGCCTCTGCGAAAGCACAGCATTCGCTGAGAAATGTTCTGCGGGCTGCTGCTGCTTGCCTGAGCCCTGTCTCGCGGTGGGAGAAACCCAAATAAAGCAACAACCTCTTTGCCTAGGCATCTTCCCTGGGAAAGCTCACCGTTCCTTGGGAAATCAGAGTTGGGTTTGGGGATGCTGCTGCTGCTTGCCTGAGCTAGTCTCCGAAACACGGTGCAAGATACCCGCATGGAGCGAAATACTCTTTGCCCTAGCATCCCCTCTGCCTGAGAGAGAAGCCAAGTGTGGGGAAGGCGCAGCACACGGCCCCGAAGAAGAGAAGGAGCCGTTGGCCGTGGAGTCGGGAAACGCTCGGGAAGCAGGATAGCCTGCAGTGGCACGAACAGCAGGCCGGTGGCAAGACAAGTGTCACTCGCTCCCTGCGCGGAGAGATGGAAGCCTGGCTCTAAGGAGAAATGAGGGGACGACTAGGGCAGAGGCGCGTGCTCCACTCTGAGGAAGGAGTCTGGGCAGAAGGCAGGCCTGTCCTGTGCCTCTGGACCCAAGGGGACAGCATCTCCTTGGCCACCTGTCCCAAGGGCAGACTTGGGCTTGCCACCAGGTGCCATACCCGGAACTCACAGAAACAACCCCATGGAGAAACGGGCAGTCAGATGCCGTCTTCCACCAAGATGTGGCAGCGATGTGAGTGGCAGGGGGTGTGCGGGAAAGAGTGGAGACAGTGACCCACAGTTCCCCATCCCAGTGCACGGGCCGTGTGCAGTGATCCTGTCGCCACTTCTCTCCTGTGTTGAAGGCACTGGCCGAGACCCCGAGTCTGCCTGAGCACCAGAGTAAAAGGCAAAGCCTTACCTACCCCAGGAGATGGTAATAGGCATAGAGGGCCATGCTAGGACACGCACGCTGCTGCAGGGTTGTGACTGTCTCTGCTTAGTTCGGCATAGCAAGGTGAAGCCCGGGCGGGAACTTGGAGCCCGGGAAAGCAAGGCCCAATAGGCACCAGCTCTCCTGCAGCTCGTCTTCCCTGACGCGACTGAAGCCTTGCTGAGGAAGCAGCAGCAAAGTGCTGTTCGCTCCACGCCAAAGCCTCTGCGAAAGCACAGCATTCGCTGAGAAATGTTCTGCGGGCTGCTGCTGCTTGCCTGAGCCCAGTTTCGCGGTGGGAGAAACCCGTATACAGCAACAACCTCTTTGCCTAGGCATCTCCCCTGGGAAAGCTCACCGTTCCTTGGGAAATCAGAGTTGGGTTTGGGGATGCTGCTGCTGCTTGCCTGAGCTAGTCTCCGAAGCACGGTGCAAGATACCCGCATGGAGCGAAATACTCTTTGCCCTAGCATCCCCTCTGCCTGAGAGAGAAGCCAAGTGTGGGGAAGGCGCAGCACACGGCCCCGGAGAAGAGAAAGAGCCGTTGGCTGTGGGGTGGGGAAACGCTCGGGAAGCAGGATAGCCTGCAGTGGCACGAACAGCAGGTCGGTGGCAAGACAAGTGTCACCCGCTCCCTGCGCGGAGAGATGGAAGCCTGGCTGCTAAGGAGAAATGAGGGGACGACTAGGGCAGAGGCGCGTGCTCCACTCTGAGGAAGGAGTCTGGGCAGAAGGCAGGCCTGTCCTGTGCCTCTGGACCCAAGGGGACAGCATCTCCTTGGCCACCTGTCCCAAGGGCAGACTTGGGCTTGCCACCAGGTGCCATACCCGGAACTCACAGAAACAACCCCATGGAGAAACGGGCAGTCAGATGCCGTCTTCCACCAAGATGTGGCAGCGATGTGAGTGGCAGGGGGTGTGCCGGGAAAGAGTGGAGACAGTGACCCACAGTTCCCCATCCCAGTGCACGGGCCGTGTGCAGTGATCCTGTCGCCACTTCTCTCCTGTGTTGAAGGCACTGGCCGAGACCCCGAGTCTGCCTGAGCGCCAAAGCAAAAGGCAAAGCCTTACCTAGCCCTGGGGATGGTAATAGGCATAGAGTGCCATGCTAGGAAACGCAAGCTGCTGCAGGGTTGTGACCATGTCTGCTTAGTTCGGCATAGCAAGGTGAAACCTGGACGTGAACTTGGAGGCCGGAAAAGCAATTCCCAAGAGGCACCAGCTCTCCCGTGGCTCTTCTTCCCTGCTGCGACAGAGCGAACACCCAAGCCTTTCTGAGGAAGGAGCAGCTAAATACGGTTCATGCCAAGCTAAAAACATCTGCGAAAGCTTAGCAGTCGCTGCGAAATCAGAGTCGGTTCTGCGGGCTGCTGTTGCTGCTTGCCTTAGCCTAGTATTCGCAGCACGATGGGAGAAACCCGCCTAGAGCGAAAGCCTCTTTGCCCTGGCATCTCCTCTGGGAAAGCACAGCATTCTTTGGAAAATCAGAGTCCGGACTGAAGGATGCTCCTGTTTGCCAGAGCTGGTCTCCTCAGCATGGTGCAATGAACCCGCATTGAACAAAATCCTCTATGCCTGGGCATCCCCTCTGCCTGAGAGAGAAGCGCGGTTGCATCTTTGGAAAGAGCCTTAAGGAAAGGGACACGTTTTTCACTTCGCTCCCCAGGAGAATGTCTGTGGAGGTACAGCACGCTGCCCCTGGAGAAGAGCAGGAACCGTTGACCTTCTGGACTGGAAACAGTTGGGAATCAAGAGAGCCGGCCCTGGCAGGCCCCGCGGCCGGTGGCAATACAAGTGTCACCCTCTCCCAGTGCAGAGAGACAGAAGCCTGGCTGCTATGGAGACAGGAGGGGATGAGTAGGACAGGGCGCGTGCTCCACTCTTAGGAAGCAGTCTTTGCAGAAAGCATGCCTGTCCTGAGCCTCTGGGCCCAAGGACACAGCAGCTCCTTGGCCACCTGTCCCTGGGGCAGACATGCGCTAGCCACCAGGCGCCTACGCTGAACTTTCAGAAACAGTTACCTGAAATAACAGGTAGTCAATGCCGTCTTCCTCCAGGATGTGGAAGCCTGGAGGAGGCACGGGGTTTAAGGGGAAGGAGTGGGGATAGTCCACCAAAGCTACCTAATCAGTGCACGGGCGGTTTGCAGGGATCCTGTCACCTATCCTTTCCTGTGGGGAAAGCACTGTCCTAGTCCGCGAGTCCGCCTGAGCGCCAGAGTAAAAGGCCAAGCGACGCCTATATGGGAGATGGTAGTGTGCATAGAGTGCCATCCCTGGCTACGCATACTACTGTAGGGTTGTGGCTGTGACTGCTTAGTTTGGCCTGGGAGGGTGAACCCAGGACGCAAACATGGAGCCAGGAAAAGCAAGGCCCAAGAGGCACCTGCTCTCCCGCAGATCTTCTTCCCTGACGCGACTGAAGCCTTGCTGAGGAAGCAGCAGCGAAGTGCTGTTCGCTCCAAGCCAAAGCCTCTGCGAAAGCACAACATTCGCTGAGAAATGTTCTGCGGGCTGCTGCTGCTTGCCTGAGCCCAGTCTCGCGGTGGGAGAACCCGCATACATCGAAAGCCTCTCTGCCTTGGCATCTCCCCTGGGAAAGCACAACGTTCCTTGGGAAATCAGAGTTGGGTTTGGGGATGCTGCTGCTACTTGCCTGAGCTAGTCTCTGAAGCACGGTGCACGATACCCGCATGGAGCGAAATACTCTTTGCCCTAGCATCCCCTCTGCCTGAGAGAGAAGCCAAGTGTGGGGAAGGCGCAGCACACGGCCCCGGAGAAGAGAAAGAGCCGTTGGCTGTGGGGTGGGGAAACGCACGGGAAGCAGGATAGCCTGCAGTGGCACGAACAGCAGGCCGGTGGCAAGACAAGTGTCACCCGCTCCCTGCGCGGAGAGATGGAAGCCTGGCTGCTAAGGAGAAATGAGGGGACGACTAGGGCAGAGGCGCGGGCTCCACTCTGAGGAAGGAGTCTGGGCAGAAGGCAGGCCTGTCCTGTGCCTCTGGACCCAAGGGGACAGCATCTCCTTGGCCACCAGTCCCAAGGGCAGACTTGGGCTTGCCACCAGGTGCCATACCCGGAACTCACAGAAACAACCCCATGGAGAAACGGGCAGTCAGATGCCGTCTTCCACCAAGATGTGGCAGCGATGTGAGTGGCAGGGGGTGTGCGGGAAAGAGTGGAGACAGTGACCCACAGTTCCCCATCCCAGTGCACGGGCCGTGTGCAGTGATCCTGTCGCCACTTCTCTCCTGTGTTGAAGGCACTGGCCGAGACCCCGAGTATGCCTGAGCACCAGAGTAAAAGGCAAAGCCTTACCTAGCCCAGGAGATGGTCATAGGCATAGAGGGCCATGCTAGGACATGCACGCTGCTGCAGGGTTGTGACTGTCTGCTTAGTTCGGCATAGCAAGGTGAAGCCCGGGCGTGAACTTGGATCCCGGGAAAGCAAGGCCCAAGAGGCATCAGCTCTCCTGCAGCTCGTCTTCCCTGACGCGACTAAAGCCTTGCTGAGGAAGCAGCAGCGAAGTGCTGTTCGCTCCAAGCCAAAGCCTCTGCGAAAGCACAGCATTCGCTGAGAAATGTTCTGCGGGCTGCTGCTGCTTGCCTGAGCCCAGTTTCGCGGTGGGAGAAACCCGTATACAGCAACAACCTCTTTGCCTAGGCATCTCCCCTGGGAAAGCTCACCGTTCCTTGGGAAATCAGAGTTGGGTTTGGGGATGCTGCTGCTGCTTGCCTGAGCTAGTCTCCGAAGCACGGTGCAAGATACCCGCATGGAGCGAAATACTCTTTGCCCTAGCATCCCCTCTGCCTGAGAGAGAAGCCAAGTGTGGGGAAGGCGCAGCACACGGCCCCGAAGAAGAGAAGGAGCCGTTGGCTGTGGGGTCGGGAAACGCTCGGGAAGCAGGATAGCCTGCAGTGGCACGAACAGCAGGCCGGTGGCAAGACAAATGTCACCCGATCCCTGCGCGGAGAGATGGAAGCCTGGCTGCTAAGGAGAAATGAGGGGACGACTAGGGCAGAGGCGCGTGCTCCACTCTGAGGAAGGAGTCTGGGCAGAAGGCAGGCCTGTCCTGTGCCTCTGGACCCAAGGGGACAGCATCTCCTTGGCCACCTGTCCCAAGGGCAGACTTGGGCTTGCCACCAGGTGCCATACCCGGAACTCACAGAAACAACCCCATGGAGAAACGGGCAGTCAGATGCCGTCTTCCACCAAGATGTGGCAGCGATGTGAGTGGCATGGGGTCTGCCGGGAAAGAGTGGAGACAGTGACCCACAGTTCCCCATCCCAGTGCACGGGCCGTGTGCAGTGATCCTGTCGCCACTTCTCTCCTGTGTTGAAGGCACTGGCCGAGACCCCGAGTCTGCCTGAGCACCACAGTAAAAGGCAAAGCCTTACCTACCCCAGGAGATGGTAATAGGCATAGAGGGCCATGCTAAGACACGCACGCTGCTGCAGGGTTGTGACTGTGTCTGCTTAGTTCGGCATAGCAAGGTGAAGCCCGGGCGTGAACATGGAGCCCGGGAAAGCAAGGCCCAAGAGGCACCAGCTCTCCTGCAGCTCGTCTTCCCTGACGCGACTGAAGCCTTGCTGAGGAAGCAGCAGCAAAGTGCTGTTCGCTCCAAGCCAAAGACTCTGCGAAAGCACAGCATTCGCTGAGAAATGTTCTGCGGGCTGCTGCTGCTTGCCTGAGCCCTGTCTCGCGGTGGGAGAAACCCAAATAAAGCAACAACCTCTTTGCCTAGGCATCTTCCCTGGGAAAGCTCACCGTTCCTTGGGAAATCAGAGTTGGGTTTGGGGATGCTGCTGCTGCTTGCCTGAGCTAGTCTCCGAAGCACGGTGCAAGATACCCGCATGGAGCGAAATACTCTTTGCCCTAGCATCCCTTCTGCCTGAGAGAGAAGCCAAGTGTGGGGAAGGCGCAGCACACGGCCCCGGAGAAGAGAAAGAGCCGTTGGCTGTGGGGTGGGGAAACGCTCGGGAAGCAGGATAGCCTGCAGTGGCACGAACAGCAGTCCGGTGGCAAGACAAGTGTCACCCGCTCCCTGCGCGGAGAGATGGAAGCCTGGCTGCTAAGGAGAAATGAGGGGACGACTAGGGCAGAGGCGCGTGCTCCACTCTGAGGAAGGAGTCTGGGCAGAAGGCAGGCCTGTCCTGTGCCTCTGGACCCAAGGGGACAGCATCTCCTTGGCCACCTGTCCCAAGGGCAGACTTGGGCTTGCCACCAGGTGCCATACCCGGAACTCACAGAAACAACCCCATGGAGAAACGGGCAGTCAGATGCCATCTTCCACCAAGATGTGGCAGCGATGTGAGTGGCAGGGGGTCTGCCGGGAAAGAGTGGAGACAGTGACCCACAGTTCCCCATCCCAGTGCACGGGCCGTGTGCAGTGATCCTGTCGCCACTTCTCTCCTGTGTTGAAGGCACTGGCCGAGACCCCGAGTCTGCCTGAGCACCAGAGTAAAAGGCAAAGCCTTACCTACCCCAGGAGATAGTAATAGGCATAGAGGGCCATGCTAGGACACGCACGCTGCTGCAGGGTTGTGACTGTGTCTGCTTAGTTCGGCATAGCAAGGTGAAGCACGGGCGTGAACTTGGAGCCCGGGAAAGCAAGGCCCAAGAGGCACCAGCTCTCCTGCAGCTCGTCTTCCCTGACGCGACTGAAGCTTTGCTGAGGAAGCAGCAGCAAAGTGCTGTTCGCTCCAAGCCAAAGCCTCTGCGAAAGCACAGCATTCGCTGAGAAATGTTCTGCGGGCTGCTGCTGCTTGCCTGAGCCCAGTCTCGCGGTGGGAGAAACCCGTATACAGCAACAACCTCTTTGCCTAGGCATCTCCCCTGGGAAAGCTCACCGTTCCTTGGGAAATCAGAGTTGGGTTTGGGGATGCTGCTGCTGCTTGCCTGAGCTAGTCTCCGAAGCACGGTGCAAGATACCCGCATGGAGCGAAATACTCTTTGCCCTAGCATCCCCTCTGCCTGAGAGAGAAGCCAAGTGTGGGGAAGGCGCAGCACACGGCCCCGGAGAAGAGAAGGAGCCGTTGGCTGTGGGGTCGGGAAACGCTCGGGAAGCAGGATAGCCTGCAGTGGCACGAACAGCAGGCCGGTGGCAAGACAAGTGTCACCTGCTCCCTGCGCGGAGAGATGGAAGCCTGGCTGCTAAGGAGAAATGAGGGGACGACTAGGGCAGATGCGCGTGCTCCACTCTGAGGAAGGAGTCTGGGCAGAAGGCAGGCCTGTCCTGTGCCTCTGGACCCAAGGGGACAGCATCTCCTTGGCCACCTGTCCCAAGGGCAGACTTGGGCTTGCCACCAGGTGCCATACCCGCAACTCACAGAAACAACCCCATGGAGAAACGGGCAGTCAGATGCCGTCTTCCACCAAGATGTGGCAGCGATGTGAGTGGCAGTGGGTGTGCCGGGAAAGAGTGGAGACAGTGACCCACAGTTCCCCATCCCAGTGTACGGGCCGTGTGCAGTGATCCTGTCGCCACTTCTCTCCTGTGTTGAAGGCACTGGCCGAGACCCCGAGTCTGCCTGAGCACCAGAGTAAAAGGCAAAGCCTTACCTACCCCAGGAGATGGTAATAGGCATAGAGGGCCATGCTAGGACACGCACGCTCCTGCAGGGTTGTGACTGTGTCTGCTTAGTTCGGCAAAGCAAGTTGAAGCCCGGGCGTGATCTTGGAGCCCGGGAAAGCAAGGCCCAAGAGGCATCAGCTCTCCTGCAGCTCGTCTTCCCTGACGCGAATGAAGCCTTGCTGAGGAAGCAGCAGCGAAATGCTGTTCGCTCCAAGCCAAAGCCTCTGCGAAAGCACAGCATTCGCTGAGAAATGTTCTGCGGGCTGCTGCTGCTTGCCTGAGCCCTGTCTCGCGGTGGGAGAAACCCAAATAAAGCAACAACCTCTTTGCCTAGGCATCTTCCCTGGGAAAGCTCACCGTTCCTTGGGAAATCAGAGTTGGGTTTGGGGATGCTGCTGCTGCTTGCCTGAGCTAGTCTCCGAAACACGGTGCAAGATACCCGCATGGAGCGAAATACTCTTTGCCCTAGCATCCCCTCTGCCTGAGAGAGAAGCCAAGTGTGGGGAAGGCGCAGCACACGGCCCCGAAGAAGAGAAGGAGCCGTTGGCCGTGGAGTCGGGAAACGCTCGGGAAGCAGGATAGCCTGCAGTGGCACGAACAGCAGGCCGGTGGCAAGACAAGTGTCACTCGCTCCCTGCGCGGAGAGATGGAAGCCTGGCTCTAAGGAGAAATGAGGGGACGACTAGGGCAGAGGCGCGTGCTCCACTCTGAGGAAGGAGTCTGGGCAGAAGGCAGGCCTGTCCTGTGCCTCTGGACCCAAGGGGACAGCATCTCCTTGGCCACCTGTCCCAAGGGCAGACTTGGGCTTGCCACCAGGTGCCATACCCGGAACTCACAGAAACAACCCCATGGAGAAACGGGCAGTCAGATGCCGTCTTCCACCAAGATGTGGCAGCGATGTGAGTGGCAGGGGGTGTGCGGGAAAGAGTGGAGACAGTGACCCACAGTTCCCCATCCCAGTGCACGGGCCGTGTGCAGTGATCCTGTCGCCACTTCTCTCCTGTGTTGAAGGCACTGGCCGAGACCCCGAGTCTGCCTGAGCACCAGAGTAAAAGGCAAAGCCTTACCTACCCCAGGAGATGGTAATAGGCATAGAGGGCCATGCTAGGACACGCACGCTGCTGCAGGGTTGTGACTGTCTCTGCTTAGTTCGGCATAGCAAGGTGAAGCCCGGGCGGGAACTTGGAGCCCGGGAAAGCAAGGCCCAATAGGCACCAGCTCTCCTGCAGCTCGTCTTCCCTGACGCGACTGAAGCCTTGCTGAGGAAGCAGCAGCAAAGTGCTGTTCGCTCCACGCCAAAGCCTCTGCGAAAGCACAGCATTCGCTGAGAAATGTTCTGCGGGCTGCTGCTGCTTGCCTGAGCCCAGTTTCGCGGTGGGAGAAACCCGTATACAGCAACAACCTCTTTGCCTAGGCATCTCCCCTGGGAAAGCTCACCGTTCCTTGGGAAATCAGAGTTGGGTTTGGGGATGCTGCTGCTGCTTGCCTGAGCTAGTCTCCGAAGCACGGTGCAAGATACCCGCATGGAGCGAAATACTCTTTGCCCTAGCATCCCTCTGCCTGAGAGAGAAGCCAAGTGTGGGGAAGGCGCAGCACACGGCCCCGGAGAAGAGAAGGAGCCGTTGGCCGTGGAGTCGGGAAACGCTCGGGAAGCAGGATAGCCTGCAGTGGCACGAACAGCAGGCCGGTGGCAAGACAAGTGTCACCCGCTCCCTGCGCGGAGAGATGGAAGCCTGGCTGCTAAGGAGAAATGAGGGGACGACTAGGGCAGAGGCGCGTGCTCCACTCTGAGGAAGGAGTCTGGGCAGAAGGCAGGCCTGTCCTGTGCCTCTGGACACAAGGGGACAGCATCTCCTTGGCCACCTGTCCCAAGGGCAGACTTGGGCTTGCCACCAGGTGCCATACCCGGAACTCACAGAAACAACCCCATGGAGAAACGGGCAGTCAGATGCCGTCTTCCACCAAGATGTGGCAGCGATGTGAGTGGCAGGGGGTCTGCCGGGAAAGAGTGGAGACAGTGACCCACAGTTCCCCATCCCAGTGCACGGGCCGTGTGCAGTGATCCTGTCGCCACTTCTCTCCTGTGTTGAAGGCACTGGCCGAGACCCCGAGTCTGCCTGAGCACCAGAGTAAAAGGCAAAGCCTTACCTACCCCAGGAGATGGTAATAGGCATAGAGGGCCATGCTAGGACACGCACGCTCCTGCAGGGTTGTGACTGTGTCTGCTTAGTTCGGCATAGCAAGGTGAAGCACGGGCGTGAACTTGGAGCCCGGGAAAGCAAGGCCCAAGAGGCACCAGCTCTCCTGCAACTCTTCTTCCCTGACGCGACTGAAGCCTTGCTGAGGAAGCAGCAGCAAAGTGCTGTTCGCTCCAAGCCAAAGCCTCTGCGAAAGCACAGCATTCGCTGAGAAATGTTCTGCGGGCTGCTGCTGCTTGCCTGAGCCCAGTTTCGCGGTGGGAGAAACCCGTATACAGCAACAACCTCTTTGCCTAGGCATCTCCCCTGGGAAAGCTCACCGTTCCTTGGGAAATCAGAGTTGGGTTTGGGGATGCTGCTGCTGCTTGCCTGAGCTAGTCTCCGAAGCACGGTGCAAGATACCCGCATGGAGCGAAATACTCTTTGCCCTAGCATCCCCTCTGCCTGAGAGAGAAGCCAAGTGTGGGGAAGGCGCAGCACACGGCCCCGGAGAAGAGAAAGAGCCGTTGGCTGTGGGGTGGGGAAACGCTCGGGAAGCAGGATAGCCTGCAGTGGCACGAACAGCAGGCCGGTGGCAAGACAAGTGTCACCCGCTCCCTGCGCGGAGAGATGGAAGCCTGGCTGCTAAGGAGAAATGAGGGGACGACTAGGGCAGAGGCGCGGGCTCCACTCTGAGGAAGGAGTCTGGGCAGAAGGCAGGCCTGTCCTGTGCCTCTGGACCCAAGGGGACAGCATCTCCTTGGCCACCAGTCCCAAGGGCAGACTTGGGCTTGCCACCAGGTGCCATACCCGGAACTCACAGAAACAACCCCATGGAGAAACGGGCAGTCAGATGCCGTCTTCCACCAAGATGTGGCAGCGATGTGAGTGGCAGGGGGTGTGCGGGAAAGAGTGGAGACAGTGACCCACAGTTCCCCATCCCAGTGCACGGGCCGTGTGCAGTGATCCTGTCGCCACTTCTCTCCTGTGTTGAAGGCACTGGCCGAGACCCCGAGTATGCCTGAGCACCAGAGTAAAAGGCAAAGCCTTACCTAGCCCAGGAGATGGTCATAGGCATAGAGGGCCATGCTAGGACATGCACGCTGCTGCAGGGTTGTGACTGTCTGCTTAGTTCGGCATAGCAAGGTGAAGCCCGGGCGTGAACTTGGATCCCGGGAAAGCAAGGCCCAAGAGGCATCAGCTCTCCTGCAGCTCGTCTTCCCTGACGCGACTAAAGCCTTGCTGAGGAAGCAGCAGCGAAGTGCTGTTCGCTCCAAGCCAAAGCCTCTGCGAAAGCACAGCATTCGCTGAGAAATGTTCTGCGGGCTGCTGCTGCTTGCCTGAGCCCAGTTTCGCGGTGGGAGAAACCCGTATACAGCAACAACCTCTTTGCCTAGGCATCTCCCCTGGGAAAGCTCACCGTTCCTTGGGAAATCAGAGTTGGGTTTGGGGATGCTGCTGCTGCTTGCCTGAGCTAGTCTCCGAAGCACGGTGCAAGATACCCGCATGGAGCGAAATACTCTTTGCCCTAGCATCCCCTCTGCCTGAGAGAGAAGCCAAGTGTGGGGAAGGCGCAGCACACGGCCCCGAAGAAGAGAAGGAGCCGTTGGCTGTGGGGTCGGGAAACGCTCGGGAAGCAGGATAGCCTGCAGTGGCACGAACAGCAGGCCGGTGGCAAGACAAATGTCACCCGATCCCTGCGCGGAGAGATGGAAGCCTGGCTGCTAAGGAGAAATGAGGGGACGACTAGGGCAGAGGCGCGTGCTCCACTCTGAGGAAGGAGTCTGGGCAGAAGGCAGGCCTGTCCTGTGCCTCTGGACCCAAGGGGACAGCATCTCCTTGGCCACCTGTCCCAAGGGCAGACTTGGGCTTGCCACCAGGTGCCATACCCGGAACTCACAGAAACAACCCCATGGAGAAACGGGCAGTCAGATGCCGTCTTCCACCAAGATGTGGCAGCGATGTGAGTGGCAGGGGGTCTGCCGGGAAAGAGTGGAGACAGTGACCCACAGTTCCCCATCCCAGTGCACGGGCCGTGTGCAGTGATCCTGTCGCCACTTCTCTCCTGTGTTGAAGGCACTGGCCGAGACCCCGAGTCTGCCTGAGCACCACAGTAAAAGGCAAAGCCTTACCTACCCCAGGAGATGGTAATAGGCATAGAGGGCCATGCTAAGACACGCACGCTGCTGCAGGGTTGTGACTGTGTCTGCTTAGTTCGGCATAGCAAGGTGAAGCCCGGGCGTGAACTTGGAGCCCGGGAAAGCAAGGCCCAAGAGGCACCAGCTCTCCTGCAGCTCGTCTTCCCTGACGCGACTGAAGCCTTGCTGAGGAAGCAGCAGCAAAGTGCTGTTCGCTCCAAGCCAAAGACTCTGCGAAAGCACAGCATTCGCTGAGAAATGTTCTGCGGGCTGCTGCTGCTTGCCTGAGCCCTGTCTCGCGGTGGGAGAAACCCAAATAAAGCAACAACCTCTTTGCCTAGGCATCTTCCCTGGGAAAGCTCACCGTTCCTTGGGAAATCAGAGTTGGGTTTGGGGATGCTGCTGCTGCTTGCCTGAGCTAGTCTCCGAAGCACGGTGCAAGATACCCGCATGGAGCGAAATACTCTTTGCCCTAGCATCCCTTCTGCCTGAGAGAGAAGCCAAGTGTGGGGAAGGCGCAGCACACGGCCCCGGAGAAGAGAAAGAGCCGTTGGCTGTGGGGTGGGGAAACGCTCGGGAAGCAGGATAGCCTGCAGTGGCACGAACAGCAGTCCGGTGGCAAGACAAGTGTCACCCGCTCCCTGCGCGGAGAGATGGAAGCCTGGCTGCTAAGGAGAAATGAGGGGACGACTAGGGCAGAGGCGCGTGCTCCACTCTGAGGAAGGAGTCTGGGCAGAAGGCAGGCCTGTCCTGTGCCTCTGGACCCAAGGGGACAGCATCTCCTTGGCCACCTGTCCCAAGGGCAGACTTGGGCTTGCCACCAGGTGCCATACCCGGAACTCACAGAAACAACCCCATGGAGAAACGGGCAGTCAGATGCCATCTTCCACCAAGATGTGGCAGCGATGTGAGTGGCAGGGGGTCTGCCGGGAAAGAGTGGAGACAGTGACCCACAGTTCCCCATCCCAGTGCACGGGCCGTGTGCAGTGATCCTGTCGCCACTTCTCTCCTGTGTTGAAGGCACTGGCCGAGACCCCGAGTCTGCCTGAGCACCAGAGTAAAAGGCAAAGCCTTACCTACCCCAGGAGATGGTAATAGGCATAGAGGGCCATGCTAGGACACGCACGCTGCTGCAGGGTTGTGACTGTGTCTGCTTAGTTCGGCATAGCAAGGTGAAGCACGGGCGTGAACTTGGAGCCCGGGAAAGCAAGGCCCAAGAGGCACCAGCTCTCCTGCAGCTCGTCTTCCCTGACGCGACTGAAGCTTTGCTGAGGAAGCAGCAGCAAAGTGCTGTTCGCTCCAAGCCAAAGCCTCTGCGAAAGCACAGCATTCGCTGAGAAATGTTCTGCGGGCTGCTGCTGCTTGCCTGAGCCCAGTCTCGCGGTGGGAGAAACCCGTATACAGCAACAACCTCTTTGCCTAGGCATCTCCCCTGGGAAAGCTCACCGTTCCTTGGGAAATCAGAGTTGGGTTTGGGGATGCTGCTGCTGCTTGCCTGAGCTAGTCTCCGAAGCACGGTGCAAGATACCCGCATGGAGCGAAATACTCTTTGCCCTAGCATCCCCTCTGCCTGAGAGAGAAGCCAAGTGTGGGGAAGGCGCAGCACACGGCCCCGGAGAAGAGAAGGAGCCGTTGGCTGTGGGGTCGGGAAACGCTCGGGAAGCAGGATAGCCTGCAGTGGCACGAACAGCAGGCCGGTGGCAAGACAAGTGTCACCCGCTCCCTGCGCGGAGAGATGGAAGCCTGGCTGCTAAGGAGAAATGAGGGGACGACTAGGGCAGATGCGCGTGCTCCACTCTGAGGAAGGAGTCTGGGCAGAAGGCAGGCCTGTCCTGTGCCTCTGGACCCAAGGGGACAGCATCTCCTTGGCCACCTGTCCCAAGGGCAGACTTGGGCTTGCCACCAGGTGCCATACCCGGAACTCACAGAAACAACCCCATGGAGAAACGGGCAGTCAGATGCCGTCTTCCACCAAGATGTGGCAGCGATGTGAGTGGCAGGGGGTGTGCCGGGAAAGAGTGGAGACAGTGACCCACAGTTCCCCATCCCAGTGTACGGGCCGTGTGCAGTGATCCTGTCGCCACTTCTCTCCTGTGTTGAAGGCACTGGCCGAGACCCCGAGTCTGCCTGAGCACCAGAGTAAAAGGCAAAGCCTTACCTACCCCAGGAGATGGTAATAGGCATAGAGGGCCATGCTAGGACACGCACGCTCCTGCAGGGTTGTGACTGTGTCTGCTTAGTTCGGCAAAGCAAGTTGAAGCCCGGGCGTGATCTTGGAGCCCGGGAAAGCAAGGCCCAAGAGGCATCAGCTCTCCTGCAGCTCGTCTTCCCTGACGCGAATGAAGCCTTGCTGAGGAAGCAGCAGCGAAATGCTGTTCGCTCCAAGCCAAAGCCTCTGCGAAAGCACAGCATTCGCTGAGAAATGTTCTGCGGGCTGCTGCTGCTTGCCTGAGCCCTGTCTCGCGGTGGGAGAAACCCAAATAAAGCAACAACCTCTTTGCCTAGGCATCTTCCCTGGGAAAGCTCACCGTTCCTTGGGAAATCAGAGTTGGGTTTGGGGATGCTGCTGCTGCTTGCCTGAGCTAGTCTCCGAAACACGGTGCAAGATACCCGCATGGAGCGAAATACTCTTTGCCCTAGCATCCCCTCTGCCTGAGAGAGAAGCCAAGTGTGGGGAAGGCGCAGCACACGGCCCCGAAGAAGAGAAGGAGCCGTTGGCCGTGGAGTCGGGAAACGCTCGGGAAGCAGGATAGCCTGCAGTGGCACGAACAGCAGGCCGGTGGCAAGACAAGTGTCACTCGCTCCCTGCGCGGAGAGATGGAAGCCTGGCTCTAAGGAGAAATGAGGGGACGACTAGGGCAGAGGCGCGTGCTCCACTCTGAGGAAGGAGTCTGGGCAGAAGGCAGGCCTGTCCTGTGCCTCTGGACCCAAGGGGACAGCATCTCCTTGGCCACCTGTCCCAAGGGCAGACTTGGGCTTGCCACCAGGTGCCATACCCGGAACTCACAGAAACAACCCCATGGAGAAACGGGCAGTCAGATGCCGTCTTCCACCAAGATGTGGCAGCGATGTGAGTGGCAGGGGGTGTGCGGGAAAGAGTGGAGACAGTGACCCACAGTTCCCCATCCCAGTGCACGGGCCGTGTGCAGTGATCCTGTCGCCACTTCTCTCCTGTGTTGAAGGCACTGGCCGAGACCCCGAGTCTGCCTGAGCACCAGAGTAAAAGGCAAAGCCTTACCTACCCCAGGAGATGGTAATAGGCATAGAGGGCCATGCTAGGACACGCACGCTGCTGCAGGGTTGTGACTGTCTCTGCTTAGTTCGGCATAGCAAGGTGAAGCCCGGGCGGGAACTTGGAGCCCGGGAAAGCAAGGCCCAATAGGCACCAGCTCTCCTGCAGCTCGTCTTCCCTGACGCGACTGAAGCCTTGCTGAGGAAGCAGCAGCAAAGTGCTGTTCGCTCCACGCCAAAGCCTCTGCGAAAGCACAGCATTCGCTGAGAAATGTTCTGCGGGCTGCTGCTGCTTGCCTGAGCCCAGTTTCGCGGTGGGAGAAACCCGTATACAGCAACAACCTCTTTGCCTAGGCATCTCCCCTGGGAAAGCTCACCGTTCCTTGGGAAATCAGAGTTGGGTTTGGGGATGCTGCTGCTGCTTGCCTGAGCTAGTCTCCGAAGCACGGTGCAAGATACCCGCATGGAGCGAAATACTCTTTGCCCTAGCATCCCCTCTGCCTGAGAGAGAAGCCAAGTGTGGGGAAGGCGCAGCACACGGCCCCGGAGAAGAGAAGGAGCCGTTGGCCGTGGAGTCGGGAAACGCTCGGGAAGCAGGATAGCCTGCAGTGGCACGAACAGCAGGCCGGTGGCAAGACAAGTGTCACCCGCTCCCTGCGCGGAGAGATGGAAGCCTGGCTGCTAAGGAGAAATGAGGGGACGACTAGGGCAGAGGCGCGTGCTCCACTCTGAGGAAGGAGTCTGGGCAGAAGGCAGGCCTGTCCTGTGCCTCTGGACACAAGGGGACAGCATCTCCTTGGCCACCTGTCCCAAGGGCAGACTTGGGCTTGCCACCAGGTGCCATACCCGGAACTCACAGAAACAACCCCATGGAGAAACGGGCAGTCAGATGCCGTCTTCCACCAAGATGTGGCAGCGATGTGAGTGGCAGGGGGTCTGCCGGGAAAGAGTGGAGACAGTGACCCACAGTTCCCCATCCCAGTGCACGGGCCGTGTGCAGTGATCCTGTCGCCACTTCTCTCCTGTGTTGAAGGCACTGGCCGAGACCCCGAGTCTGCCTGAGCACCAGAGTAAAAGGCAAAGCCTTACCTACCCCAGGAGATGGTAATAGGCATAGAGGGCCATGCTAGGACACGCACGCTCCTGCAGGGTTGTGACTGTGTCTGCTTAGTTCGGCATAGCAAGGTGAAGCACGGGCGTGAACTTGGAGCCCGGGAAAGCAAGGCCCAAGAGGCACCAGCTCTCCTGCAACTCTTCTTCCCTGACGCGACTGAAGCCTTGCTGAGGAAGCAGCAGCAAAGTGCTGTTCGCTCCAAGCCAAAGCCTCTGCGAAAGCACAGCATTCGCTGAGAAATGTTCTGCGGGCTGCTGCTGCTTGCCTGAGCCCAGTTTCGCGGTGGGAGAAACCCGTATACAGCAACAACCTCTTTGCCTAGGCATCTCCCCTGGGAAAGCTCACCGTTCCTTGGGAAATCAGAGTTGGGTTTGGGGATGCTGCTGCTGCTTGCCTGAGCTAGTCTCCGAAGCACGGTGCAAGATACCCGCATGGAGCGAAATACTCTTTGCCCTAGCATCCCCTCTGCCTGAGAGAGAAGCCAAGTGTGGGGAAGGCGCAGCACACGGCCCCGGAGAAGAGAAAGAGCCGTTGGCTGTGGGGTGGGGAAACGCTCGGGAAGCAGGATAGCCTGCAGTGGCACGAACAGCAGTCCGGTGGCAAGACAAGTGTCACCCGCTCCCTGCGCGGAGAGATGGAAGCCTGGCTGCTAAGGAGAAATGAGGGGACGACTAGGGCAGAGGCGCGTGCTCCACTCTGAGGAAGGAGTCTGGGCAGAAGGCAGGCCTGTCCTGTGCCTCTGGACCCAAGGGGACAGCATCTCCTTGGCCACCTGTCCCAAGGGCAGACTTGGGCTTGCCACCAGGTGCCATACCCGGAACTCACAGAAACAACCCCATGGAGAAACGGGCAGTCAGATGCCATCTTCCACCAAGATGTGGCAGCGATGTGAGTGGCAGGGGGTCTGCCGGGAAAGAGTGGAGACAGTGAGCCACAGTTCCCCATCCCAGTGCACGGGCCGTGTGCAGTGATCCTGTCGCCACTTCTCTCCTGTGTTGAAGGCACTGGCCGAGACCCCGAGTCTGCCTGAGCACCAGAGTAAAAGGCAAAGCCTTACCTACCCCAGGAGATGGTAATAGGCATAGAGGGCCATGCTAGGACACGCACGCTGCTGCAGGGTTGTGACTGTGTCTGCTTAGTTCGGCATAGCAAGGTGAAGCACGGGCGTGAACTTGGAGCCCGGGAAAGCAAGGCCCAAGAGGCACCAGCTCTCCTGCAGCTCGTCTTCCCTGACGCGACTGAAGCCTTGCTGAGGAAGCAGCAGCAAAGTGCTGTTCGCTCCAAGCCAAAGCCTCTGCGAAAGCACAGCATTCGCTGAGAAATGTTCTGCGGGCTGCTGCTGCTTGCCTGAGCCCAGTCTCGCGGTGGGAGAAACCCGTATACAGCAACAACCTCTTTGCCTAGGCATCTCCCCTGGGAAAGCTCACCGTTCCTTGGGAAATCAGAGTTGGGTTTGGGGATGCTGCTGCTGCTTGCCTGAGCTAGTCTCCGAAGCACGGTGCAAGATACCCGCATGGAGCGAAATACTCTTTGCCCTAGCATCCCCTCTGCCTGAGAGAGAAGCCAAGTGTGGGGAAGGCGCAGCACACGGCCCCGGAGAAGAGAAGGAGCCGTTGGCTGTGGCGTCGGGAAACGCTCGGGAAGCAGGATAGCCTGCAGTGGCACGAACAGCAGGCCGGTGGCAAGACAAGTGTCACCCGCTCCCTGCGCGGAGAGATGGAAGCCTGGCTGCTAAGGAGAAGTGAGGGGACGACTAGGGCAGAGGCGCGTGCTCCACTCTGAGGAAGGAGTCTGGGCAGAAGGCAGGCCTGTCCTGTGCCTCTGGACAAAAGGGGACAGCATCTCCTTGGCCACCTGTCCCAAGGGCAGACTTGGGCTTGCCACCAGGTGCCATACCCGGAACTCACAGAAACAACCCCATGGAGAAACGGGCAGTCAGATGCCGTCTTCCACCAAGATGTGGCAGCGATGTGAGTGGCAGGGGGTGTGCCGGGAAAGAGTGGAGACAGTGACCCACAGTTCCCCATCCCAGTGTACGGGCCGTGTGCAGTGATCCTGTCGCCACTTCTCTCCTGTGTTGAAGGCACTGGCCGAGACCCCGAGTCTGCCTGAGCACCAGAGTAAAAGGCAAAGCCTTACCTACCCCAGGAGATGGTAATAGGCATAGAGGGCCATGCTAGGACACGCACGCTCCTGCAGGGTTGTGACTGTGTCTGCTTAGTTCGGCATAGCAAGGTGAAGCACGGGCGTGAACTTGGAGCCCGGGAAAGCAAGGCCCAAGAGGCACCAGCTCTCCTGCAACTCTTCTTCCCTGACGCGACTGAAGCCTTGCTGAGGAAGCAGCAGCAAAGTGCTGTTCGCTCCAAGCCAAAGCCTCTGCGAAAGCACAGCATTCGCTGAGAAATGTTCTGCGGGCTGCTGCTGCTTGCCTGAGCCCAGTCTCGCGGTGGGAGAAACCCGTATACAGCAACAACCTCTTTGCCTAGGCATCTTCCCTGGGAAAGCTCACCGTTCCTTGGGAAATCAGAGTTGGGTTTGGGGATGCTGCTGCTGCTTGCCTGAGCTAGTCTCCGAAGCACGGTGCAAGATACCCGCATGGAGCGAAATACTCTTTGCCCTAGCATCCCCTCTGCCTGAGAGAGAAGCCAAGTGTGGGGAAGGCGCAGCACACGGCCCCGAAGAAGAGAAGGAGCCGTTGGCCGTGGAGTCGGGAAACGCTCGGGAAGCAGGATAGCCTGCAGTGGCACGAACAGCAGGCCGGTGGCAAGACAAGTGTCACTCGCTCCCTGCGCGGAGAGATGGAAGCCTGGCTCTAAGGAGAAATGAGGGGACGACTAGGGCAGAGGCGCGTGCTCCACTCTGAGGAAGGAGTCTGGGCAGAAGGCAGGCCTGTCCTGTGCCTCTGGACCCAAGGGGACAGCATCTCCTTGGCCACCTGTCCCAAGGGCAGACTTGGGCTTGCCACCAGGTGCCATACCCGGAACTCACAGAAACAACCCCATGGAGAAACGGGCAGTCAGATGCCGTCTTCCACCAAGATGTGGCAGCGATGTGAGTGGCAGGGGGTGTGCGGGAAAGAGTGGAGACAGTGACCCACAGTTCCCCATCCCAGTGCACGGGCCGTGTGCAGTGATCCTGTCGCCACTTCTCTCCTGTGTTGAAGGCACTGGCCGAGACCCCGAGTCTGCCTGAGCACCAGAGTAAAAGGCAAAGCCTTACCTACCCCAGGAGATGGTAATAGGCATAGAGGGCCATGCTAGGACACGCACGCTGCTGCAGGGTTGTGACTGTCTCTGCTTAGTTCGGCATAGCAAGGTGAAGCCCGGGCGGGAACTTGGAGCCCGGGAAAGCAAGGCCCAATAGGCACCAGCTCTCCTGCAGCTCGTCTTCCCTGACGCGACTGAAGGCTTGCTGAGGAAGCAGCAGCAAAGTGCTGTTCGCTCCACGCCAAAGCCTCTGCGAAAGCACAGCATTCGCTGAGAAATGTTCTGCGGGCTGCTGCTGCTTGCCTGAGCCCAGTTTCGCGGAGGGAGAAACCCGTATACAGCAACAACCTCTTTGCCTAGGCATCTCCCCTGGGAAAGCTCACCGTTCCTTGGGAAATCAGAGTTGGGTTTGGGGATGCTGCTGCTGCTTGCCTGAGCTAGTCTCCGAAGCACGGTGCAAGATACCCGCATGGAGCGAAATACTCTTTGCCCTAGCATCCCCTGTGCCTGAGAGAGAAGTCCAGTGTGGGGAAGGCGCAGCACATGGCCCCGGAGAAGAGAAAGAGCCGTTGGCTGTGGGGTGGGGAAACGCTCGGGAAGCAGGATAGCCTGCAGTGGCACGAACAGCAGGTCGGTTGCAAGACAAGTGTCACCCGCTCCCTGCGCGGAGAGATGGAAGCCTGGCTGCTAAGGAGAAATGAGGGGACGACTAGGGCAGAGGCGCGTGCTCCACTCTGAGGAAGGAGTCTGGGCAGAAGGCAGGCCTGTCCTGTGCCTCTGGACCCAAGGGGACAGCATCTCCTTGGCCACCTGTCCCAAGGGCAGACTTGGGCTTGCCACCAGGTGCCATACCCGGAACTCACAGAAACAACCCCATGGAGAAACGGGCAGTCAGATGCCGTCTTCCACCAAGATGTGGCAGCGATGTGAGTGGCAGGGGGTGTGCCGGGAAAGAGTGGAGACAGTGACCCACAGTTCTCCATCCCAGTGCACGGGCCGTGTGCAGTGATCCTGTCGCCACTTCTCTCCTGTGTTGAAGGCACTGGCCGAGACCCCGAGTCTGCCTGAGCGCCAAAGCAAAAGGCAAAGCCTTACCTAGCCCTGGGGATGGTAATAGGCATAGAGTGCCATGCTAGGAAACGCAAGCTGCTGCAGGGTTGTGACCATGTCTGCTTAGTTCGGCATAGCAAGGTGAAACCTGGACGTGAACTTGGAGGCCGGAAAAGCAATTCCCAAGAGGCACCAGCTCTCCCGTGGCTCTTCTTCCCTGCTGCGACAGAGCGAACACCCAAGCCTTTCTGAGGAAGGAGCAGCTAAATACGGTTCATGCCAAGCTAAAAACATCTGCGAAAGCTTAGCAGTCGCTGCAAAATCAGAGTCGGTTCTGCGGGCTGCTGTTGCTGCTTGCCTTAGCCTAGTATTCGCAGCACGATGGGAGAAACCCGCCTAGAGCGAAAGCCTCTTTGCCCTGGCATCTCCTCTGGGAAAGCACAGCATTCTTTGGAAAATCAGAGTCCGGACTGAAGGATGCTCCTGTTTGCCAGAGCTGGTCTCCTCAGCATGGTGCAATGAACCCGCATTGAACAAAATCCTCTATGCCTGGGCATCCCCTCTGCCTGAGAGAGAAGCGCGGTTGCATCTTTGGAAAGAGCCTTAAGGAAAGGGACACGTTTTTCACTTCGCTCCCCAGGAGAATGTCTGTGGAGGTACAGCACGCTGCCCCTGGAGAAGAGCAGGAACCGTTGACCTTCTGGACTGGAAACAGTTGGGAATCAAGAGAGCCGGCCCTGGCAGGCCCCGCGGCCGGTGGCAATACAAGTGTCACCCTCTCCCAGTGCAGAGAGACAGAAGCCTGGCTGCTATGGAGACAGGAGGGGATGAGTAGGACAGGGCGCGTGCTCCACTCTTAGGAAGCAGTCTTTGCAGAAAGCATGCCTGTCCTGAGCCTCTGGGCCCAAGGACACAGCAGCTCCTTGGCCACCTGTCCCTGGGGCAGACATGCGCTAGCCACCAGGCGCCTACGCTGAACTTTCAGAAACAGTTACCTGAAATAACAGGTAGTCAATGCCGTCTTCCTCCAGGATGTGGAAGCCTGGAGGAGGCACGGGGTTTAAGGGGAAGGAGTGGGGATAGTCCACCAAAGCTACCTAATCAGTGCACGGGCGGTTTGCAGGGATCCTGTCACCTATCCTTTCCTGTGGGGAAAGCACTGTCCTAGTCCGCGAGTCCGCCTGAGCGCCAGAGTAAAAGGCCAAGCGACGCCTACATGGGAGATGGTAGTGTGCATAGAGTGCCATCCCTGGCTACGCATGCTACTGTAGGGTTGTGGCTGTGACTGCTTAGTTTGGCCTGGGAGGGTGAACCCAGGACGCGAACATGGAGCCCGGAAAAGCAAGGCCCAAGAGGCACCTGCTCTCCCGCAGCTCTTCTTCCCTGACGCGACTGAAGCCTTGCTGAGGAAGCAGCAGCGAAGTGCTGTTCGCTCCAAGCCAAAGCCTCTGCGAAAGCACAACATTCGCTGAGAAATGTTCTGCGGGCTGCTGCTGCTTGCCTGAGCCCAGTCTCGCGGTGGGAGAACCCGCATACATCGAAAGCCTCTCTGCCTTGGCATCTCCCCTGGGAAAGCACAACGTTCCTTGGGAAATCAGAGTTGGGTTTGGGGATGCTGCTGCTGCTTGCCTGAGCTAGTCTCTGAAGCACGGTGCACGATACCCGCATGGAGCGAAATACTCTTTGCCCTAGCATCCCCTCTGCCTGAGAGAGAAGCCAAGTGTGGGGAAGGCGCAGCACACGGCCCCGGAGAAGAGAAAGAGCCGTTGGCTGTGGGGTGGGGAAACGCTCGGGAAGCAGGATAGCCTGCAGTGGCACGAACAGCAGGCCGGTGGCAAGACAAGTGTCACCCGCTCCCTGCGCGGAGAGATGGAAGCCTGGCTGCTAAGGAGAAATGAGGGGACGACTAGGGCAGAGGCGCGTGCTCCACTCTGAGGAAGGAGTCTGGGCAGAAGGCAGGCCTGTCCTGTGCCTCTGGACCCAAGGGGACAGCATCTCCTTGGCCACCTGTCCCAAGGGCAGACTTGGGCTTGCCACCAGGTGCCATACCCGGAACTCACAGAAACAACCCCATGGAGAAACGGGCAGTCAGATGCCATCTTCCACCAAGATGTGGCAGCGATGTGAGTGGCAGGGGGTCTGCCGGGAAAGAGTGGAGACAGTGACCCACAGTTCCCCATCCCAGTGCACGGGCCGTGTGCAGTGATCCTGTCGCCACTTCTCTCCTGTGTTGAAGGCACTGGCCGAGACCCCGAGTCTGCCTGAGCACCAGAGTAAAAGGCAAAGCCTTACCTACCCCAGGAGATGGTAATAGGCATAGAGGGCCATGCTAGGACACGCACGCTGCTGCAGGGTTGTGACTGTGTCTGCTTAGTTCGGCATAGCAAGGTGAAGCACGGGCGTGAACTTGGAGCCCGGGAAAGCAAGGCCCAAGAGGCACCAGCTCTCCTGCAGCTCGTCTTCCCTGACGCGACTGAAGCCTTGCTGAGGAAGCAGCAGCAAAGTGCTGTTCGCTCCAAGCCAAAGCCTCTGCGAAAGCACAGCATTCGCTGAGAAATGTTCTGCGGGCTGCTGCTGCTTGCCTGAGCCCAGTCTCGCGGTGGGAGAAACCCGTATACAGCAACAACCTCTTTGCCTAGGCATCTCCCCTGGGAAAGCTCACCGTTCCTTGGGAAATCAGAGTTGGGTTTGGGGATGCTGCTGCTGCTTGCCTGAGCTAGTCTCCGAAACACGGTGCAAGATACCCGCATGGAGCGAAATACTCTTTGCCCTAGCATCCCCTCTGCCTGAGAGAGAAGCCAAGTGTGGGGAAGGCGCAGCACACGGCCCCGAAGAAGAGAAGGAGCCGTTGGCCGTGGAGTCGGGAAACGCTCGGGAAGCAGGATAGCCTGCAGTGGCACGAACAGCAGGCCGGTGGCAAGACAAGTGTCACCCGCTCCCTGCGCGGAGAGATGGAAGCCTGGCTGCTAAGGAGAAATGAGGGGACGACTAGGGCAGAGGCGCGGGCTCCACTCTGAGGAAGGAGTCTGGGCAGAAGGCAGGCCTGTCCTGTGCCTCTGGACCCAAGGGGACAGCATCTCCTTGGCCACCAGTCCCAAGGGCAGACTTGGGCTTGCCACCAGGTGCCATACCCGGAACTCACAGAAACAACCCCATGGAGAAACGGGCAGTCAGATGCCGTCTTCCACCAAGATGTGGCAGCGATGTGAGTGGCAGGGGGTGTGCGGGAAAGAGTGGAGACAGTGACCCACAGTTCCCCATCCCAGTGCACGGGCCGTGTGCAGTGATCCTGTCGCCACTTCTCTCCTGTGTTGAAGGCACTGGCCGAGACCCCGAGTCTGCCTGAGCACCAGAGTAAAAGGCAAAGCCTTACCTAGCCCAGGAGATGGTCATAGGCATAGAGGGCCATGCTAGGACATGCACGCTGCTGCAGGGTTGTGACTGTCTGCTTAGTTCGGCATAGCAAGGTGAAGCCCGGGAGTGAACTTGGATCCCGGGAAAGCAAGGCCCAAGAGGCATCAGCTCTCCTGCAGCTCGTCTTCCCTGACGCGACTAAAGCCTTGCTGAGGAAGCAGCAGCGAAGTGCTGTTCGCTCCAAGCCAAAGCCTCTGCGAAAGCACAGCATTCGCTGAGAAATGTTCTGCGGGCTGCTGCTGCTTGCCTGAGCCCAGTCTCGCGGTGGGAGAAACCCGTATACAGCAACAACCTCTTTGCCTAGGCATCTCCCCTGGGAAAGCTCACCGTTCCTTGGGAAATCAGAGTGGGGTTTGGGGATGCTGCTGCTGCTTGCCTGAGCTAGTCTCCGAAGCACGGTGCAAGATACCCGCATGGAGCGAAATACTCTTTGCCCTAGCATCCCCTCTGCCTGAGAGAGAAGCCAAGTGTGGGGAAGGCGCAGCACACGGCCCCGAAGAAGAGAAGGAGCCGTTGGCCGTGGAGTCGGGAAACGCTCGGGAAGCAGGATAGCCTGCAGTGGCACGAACAGCAGGCCGGTGGCAAGACAAGTGTCACCCGCTCCCTGCGCGGAGAGATGGAAGCCTGGCTGCTAAGGAGAAATGAGGGGACGACTAGGGCAGAGGCGCGGGCTCCACTCTGAGGAAGGAGTCTGGGCAGAAGGCAGGCCTGTCCTGTGCCTCTGGACCCAAGGGGACAGCATCTCCTTGGCCACCAGTCCCAAGGGCAGACTTGGGCTTGCCACCAGGTGCCATACCCGGAACTCACAGAAACAACCCCATGGAGAAACGGGCAGTCAGATGCCGTCTTCCACCAAGATGTGGCAGCGATGTGAGTGGCAGGGGGTGTGCGGGAAAGAGTGGAGACAGTGACCCACAGTTCCCCATCCCAGTGCACGGGCCGTGTGCAGTGATCCTGTCGCCACTTCTCTCCTGTGTTGAAGGCACTGGCCGAGACCCCGAGTCTGCCTGAGCACCAGAGTAAAAGGCAAAGCCTTACCTAGCCCAGGAGATGGGCATAGGCATAGAGGGCCATGCTAGGACATGCACGCTGCTGCAGGGTTGTGACTGTCTGCTTAGTTCGGCATAGCAAGGTGAAGCCCGGGAGTGAACTTGGATCCCGGGAAAGCAAGGCCCAAGAGGCATCAGCTCTCCTGCAGCTCGTCTTCCCTGACGCGACTAAAGCCTTGCTGAGGAAGCAGCAGCGAAGTGCTGTTCGCTCCAAGCCAAAGCCTCTGCGAAAGCACAGCATTCGCTGAGAAATGTTCTGCGGGCTGCTGCTGCTTGCCTGAGCCCAGTCTCGCGGTGGGAGAAACCCGTATACAGCAACAACCTCTTTGCCTAGGCATCTCCCCTGGGAAAGCTCACCGTTCCTTGGGAAATCAGAGTTGGGTTTGGGGATGCTGCTGCTGCTTGCCTGAGCTAGTCTCCGAAGCACGGTGCAAGATACCCGCATGGAGCGAAATACTCTTTGCCCTAGCATCCCCTCTGCCTGAGAGAGAAGCCAAGTGTGGGGAAGGCGCAGCACACGGCCCCGAAGAAGAGAAGAAGCCGTTGGCTGTGGGGTCGGGAAACGCTCGGGAAGCAGGATAGCCTGCAGTGGCACGAACAGCAGGCCGGTGGCAAGACAAATGTCACCCGATCCCTGCGCGGAGAGATGGAAGCCTGGCTGCTAAGGAGAAATGAGGGGACGACTAGGGCAGAGGCGCGTGCTCCACTCTGAGGAAGGAGTCTGGGCAGAAGGCAGGCCTGTCCTGTGCCTCTGGACCCAAGGGGACAGCATCTCCTTGGCCACCAGTCCCAAGGGCAGACTTGGGCTTGCCACCAGGTGCCATACCCGGAACTCACAGAAACAACCCCATGGAGAAACGGGCAGTCAGATGCCGTCTTCCACCAAGATGTGGCAGCGATGTGAGTGGCATGGGGTCTGCCGGGAAAGAGTGGAGACAGTGACCCACAGTTCCCCATCCCAGTGCACGGGCCGTGTGCAGTGATCCTGTCGCCACTTCTCTCCTGTGTTGAAGGCACTGGCCGAGACCCCGAGTCTGCCTGAGCACCAGAGTAAAAGGCAAAGCCTTACCTACCCCAGGAGATGGTAATAGGCATAGAGGGCCATGCTAGGACACGCACGCTGCTGCAGGGTTGTGACTGTGTCTGCTTAGTTCGGCATAGCAAGGTGAAGCACGGGCGTGAACTTGGAGCCCGGGAAAGCAAGGCCCAAGAGGCACCAGCTCTCCTGCAGCTCGTCTTCCCTGACGCGACTGAAGCCTTGCTGAGGAAGCAGCAGCAAAGTGCTGTTCGCTCCAAGCCAAAGCCTCTGCGAAAGCACAGCATTCGCTGAGAAATGTTCTGCGGGCTGCTGCTGCTTGCCTGAGCCCAGTCTCGCGGTGGGAGAAACCCGTATACAGCAACAACCTCTTTGCCTAGGCATCTCCCCTGGGAAAGCTCACCGTTCCTTGGGAAATCAGAGTTGGGTTTGGGGATGCTGCTGCTGCTTGCCTGAGCTAGTCTCCGAAACACGGTGCAAGATACCCGCATGGAGCGAAATACTCTTTGCCCTAGCATCCCCTCTGCCTGAGAGAGAAGCCAAGTGTGGGGAAGGCGCAGCACACGGCCCCGAAGAAGAGAAGGAGCCGTTGGCCGTGGAGTCGGGAAACGCTCGGGAAGCAGGATAGCCTGCAGTGGCACGAACAGCAGGCCGGTGGCAAGACAAGTGTCACCCGCTCCCTGCGCGGAGAGATGGAAGCCTGGCTGCTAAGGAGAAATGAGGGGACGACTAGGGCAGAGGCGCGGGCTCCACTCTGAGGAAGGAGTCTGGGCAGAAGGCAGGCCTGTCCTGTGCCTCTGGACCCAAGGGGACAGCATCTCCTTGGCCACCAGTCCCAAGGGCAGACTTGGGCTTGCCACCAGGTGCCATACCCGGAACTCACAGAAACAACCCCATGGAGAAACGGGCAGTCAGATGCCGTCTTCCACCAAGATGTGGCAGCGATGTGAGTGGCAGGGGGTGTGCGGGAAAGAGTGGAGACAGTGACCCACAGTTCCCCATCCCAGTGCACGGGCCGTGTGCAGTGATCCTGTCGCCACTTCTCTCCTGTGTTGAAGGCACTGGCCGAGACCCCGAGTCTGCCTGAGCACCAGAGTAAAAGGCAAAGCCTTACCTAGCCCAGGAGATGGTCATAGGCATAGAGGGCCATGCTAGGACATGCACGCTGCTGCAGGGTTGTGACTGTCTGCTTAGTTCGGCATAGCAAGGTGAAGCCCGGGAGTGAACTTGGATCCCGGGAAAGCAAGGCCCAAGAGGCATCAGCTCTCCTGCAGCTCGTCTTCCCTGACGCGACTAAAGCCTTGCTGAGGAAGCAGCAGCGAAGTGCTGTTCGCTCCAAGCCAAAGCCTCTGCGAAAGCACAGCATTCGCTGAGAAATGTTCTGCGGGCTGCTGCTGCTTGCCTGAGCCCAGTCTCGCGGTGGGAGAAACCCGTATACAGCAACAACCTCTTTGCCTAGGCATCTCCCCTGGGAAAGCTCACCGTTCCTTGGGAAATCAGAGTGGGGTTTGGGGATGCTGCTGCTGCTTGCCTGAGCTAGTCTCCGAAGCACGGTGCAAGATACCCGCATGGAGCGAAATACTCTTTGCCCTAGCATCCCCTCTGCCTGAGAGAGAAGCCAAGTGTGGGGAAGGCGCAGCACACGGCCCCGAAGAAGAGAAGGAGCCGTTGGCCGTGGAGTCGGGAAACGCTCGGGAAGCAGGATAGCCTGCAGTGGCACGAACAGCAGGCCGGTGGCAAGACAAGTGTCACCCGCTCCCTGCGCGGAGAGATGGAAGCCTGGCTGCTAAGGAGAAATGAGGGGACGACTAGGGCAGAGGCGCGGGCTCCACTCTGAGGAAGGAGTCTGGGCAGAAGGCAGGCCTGTCCTGTGCCTCTGGACCCAAGGGGACAGCATCTCCTTGGCCACCAGTCCCAAGGGCAGACTTGGGCTTGCCACCAGGTGCCATACCCGGAACTCACAGAAACAACCCCATGGAGAAACGGGCAGTCAGATGCCGTCTTCCACCAAGATGTGGCAGCGATGTGAGTGGCAGGGGGTGTGCGGGAAAGAGTGGAGACAGTGACCCACAGTTCCCCATCCCAGTGCACGGGCCGTGTGCAGTGATCCTGTCGCCACTTCTCTCCTGTGTTGAAGGCACTGGCCGAGACCCCGAGTCTGCCTGAGCACCAGAGTAAAAGGCAAAGCCTTACCTAGCCCAGGAGATGGGCATAGGCATAGAGGGCCATGCTAGGACATGCACGCTGCTGCAGGGTTGTGACTGTCTGCTTAGTTCGGCATAGCAAGGTGAAGCCCGGGAGTGAACTTGGATCCCGGGAAAGCAAGGCCCAAGAGGCATCAGCTCTCCTGCAGCTCGTCTTCCCTGACGCGACTAAAGCCTTGCTGAGGAAGCAGCAGCGAAGTGCTGTTCGCTCCAAGCCAAAGCCTCTGCGAAAGCACAGCATTCGCTGAGAAATGTTCTGCGGGCTGCTGCTGCTTGCCTGAGCCCAGTCTCGCGGTGGGAGAAACCCGTATACAGCAACAACCTCTTTGCCTAGGCATCTCCCCTGGGAAAGCTCACCGTTCCTTGGGAAATCAGAGTTGGGTTTGGGGATGCTGCTGCTGCTTGCCTGAGCTAGTCTCCGAAGCACGGTGCAAGATACCCGCATGGAGCGAAATACTCTTTGCCCTAGCATCCCCTCTGCCTGAGAGAGAAGCCAAGTGTGGGGAAGGCGCAGCACACGGCCCCGAAGAAGAGAAGAAGCCGTTGGCTGTGGGGTCGGGAAACGCTCGGGAAGCAGGATAGCCTGCAGTGGCACGAACAGCAGGCCGGTGGCAAGACAAGTGTCACCCGCTCCTTGCGCGGAGAGATGGAAGCCTGGCTGCTAAGGAGAAATGAGGGGACGACTAGGGCAGAGGCGCGTGCTCCACTCTGAGGAAGGAGTCTAGGCAGAAGGCAGGCCTGTCCTGTGCCTCTGGACCCAAGGGGACAGCATCTCCTTGGCCACGTGTCCCAAGGGCAGACTTGGGCTTGCCTCCAGGTGCCATACCCGGAACTCACAGAAACAACCCCATGGAGAAACGGGCAGTCAGATGCCGTCTTCCTCCAAGATTGGCAGCGATGTGAGTGGCAGGGGGTGTGCGGGCAAGAGTGGAGACAGTGACCCACAGTTCCCCATCCCAGTGCACGGGCCGTGTGCAGTGATCCTGTCGCCACTTCTCTCCTGTGTTGAAGGCACTGGCCGAGACCCCGAGTCTGCCTGAGCACCATAGTAAAAGGCAAAGCCTTACCTACCCCAGGAGATGGTAATAGGCATAGAAGGCCATGCTAGGACACGCACGATGCTGCAGGGTTGTGACTGTGTCTGCTTAGTTCGGCATAGCAAGGTGAAGCCCGGTCGTGAACTTGGAGCCCGGGAAAGCAAGGCCCAAGAGGCACCAGCTCTCCTCCAGCTCCTCTTCCCTGACGCGACTGAAGCCTTGCTGAGGAAGCAGCAGCAAACTGCTGTTCGCTCCAAGCCAAAGCCTCTGCGAAAGCACAGCATTCGCTGAGAAATGTTCTGCGGGCTGCTGCTGCTTGCCTGAGCCCAGTTTCGCGGTGGGAGAAACCCGTATACAGCAACAACCTCTTTGCCTAGGCATCTCCCCTGGGAAAGCTCACCGTTCCTTGGGAAATCAGAGTTGGGTTTGGGGATGCTGCTACTGCTTGCCTGAGCTAGTCTCCGAAGCACGGTGCAAGATACCCGCATGGAGTGAAATACTCTTTGCCCTAGCATCCCCTCTGCCTGAGAGAGAAGCCAAGTGTGGGGAAGGCGCAGCACACGGCCCCGAAGAAGAGAAGGAGCCGTTGGCTGTGGGGTGGGGAAACGCTCGGGAAGCAGGATAGCCTGCAGTGGCACGAACAGCAGGCCGGTGGCAAGACAAGTGTCACCCGCTCCCTGCGCGGAGAGATGGAAGACTGGCTGCTAAGGAGAAATGAGGGGACGACTAGGGCAGAGGCGCGTGCTCCACTCTGAGGAAGGAGTCTGGGCAGAAGGCAGGCCTGTCCTGTGCCTCTGGACCCAAGGGGACAGCATCTCCTTGGCCACCTGTCCCAAGGGCAGACTTGGGCTTGCCACCAGGTGCCATACCCGGAACTCACAGAAACAACCCCATGGAGAAACGGGCAGTCAGAAGCCGTCTTCCACCAAGATGTGGCAGCGATGTGAGTGGCAGGGGGTGTGCCGGGAAAGAGTGGAGACAGTGACCCACAGTTCCCCATCCCAGTGCACGGGCCGTGTGCAGTGATCCTGTCGCCACTTCTCTCCTGTGTTGAAGGCACTGGCCGAGACCCCGAGTCTGCCTGAGCACCAGAGTAAAAGGCAAAGCCTTACGTACCCCAGGAGATGGTAATAGGCATAGAGGGCCATGCTAGGACACGCACGCTGCTGCAGGGTTGTGACTGTGTCTGCTTAGTTCGGCATAGCAAGGTGAAGCCCGGGCGTGAACTTGGAGCCCGGGAAAGCAATTCCCAAGAGGCACCAGCTCTCCTGCAGCTCGTCTTCCCTGACGCGACTGAAGCCTTGCTGAGGAAGCAGCAGCAAAGTGGTGTTCGCTCCAAGCCAAAGCCTCTGCGAAAGCACAGCATTCGCTGAGAAATGTTCTGCGGGCTGCTGCTGTTTGCCTGAGCCCAGTTTCGCGGTGGGAGAAACCCGTATACAGCAACAACCTCTTTGCCTAGGCATCTCCCCTGGGAAAGCTCACCGTTCCTTGGGAAATCAGAGTTGGGTTTGGGGATGCTGCTGCTGCTTGCCTGAGCTAGTCTCCGAAGCACGGTGCAAGATACCCGCATGGAGCGAAATACTCTTTGCCCTAGCATCCCCTCTGCCTGAGAGAGAAGCCAAGTGTGGGGTAGGCGCAGCACACGGCCCCGAAGAAGAGAAGGAGCCGTTGGCCGTGGAGTCGGGAAACGCTCGGGAAGCAGGATAGCCTGCAGTGGCACGAACAGCAGGCCGGTGGCAAGACAAGTGTCACCCGCTCCCTGCGCGGAGAGATGGAAGCCTGGCTGCTAAGGAGAAATGAGGGGACGACTAGGGCAGAGGCGCGTGCTCCACTCTGAGGAAGGAGTCTGGGCAGAAGGCAGGCCTGTCCTGTGCCTCTGGACCCAAGGGGACAGCATCTCCTTGGCCACCTGTCCCAAGGGCAGACTTGGGCTTGCCACCAGGTGCCATACCCGGAACTCACAGAAACAACCCCATGGAGAAACGGGCAGTCAGAAGCCGTCTTCCACCAAGATGTGGCAGCGATGTGAGTGGCATGGGGTCTGCCGGGAAAGAGTGGAGACAGTGACCCACAGTTCCCCATCCCTGTGCACGGGCCGTGTGCAGTGATCCTGTCGCCACTTCTCTCCTGTGTTGAAGGCACTGGTCGAGACCCCGAGTCTGCCTGAGCACCAGAGTAAAAGGCAAAGCCTTACCTACCCCAGGAGATGGTAATAGGCATAGAGGGCCATGCTAGGACACGCACGCTCCTGCAGGGTTGTGACTGTGTCTGCTTAGTTCGGCAGAGCAAGGGGAAGCCCGGGCGTGAACTTGGAGCCCGGGAAAGCAAGGCCCAAGAGGCACCAGCTCTCCTGCAGCTCGTCTTCCCTGACGCGACTGAAGCCTTGCTGAGGAAGCAGCAGCAAAGTGCTGTTCGCTCCAAGCCAAAGCCTCTGCGAAAGCACAGCATTCCCTGAGAAATGTTCTGCGGGCTGCTGCTGCTTGCCTGAGCCCAGTTTCGCGGTGGGAGAAACCCGTATACAGCAGCAACCTCTTTGCCTAGGCATCTCCCCTGGGAAAGCTCACCGTTCCTTGGGAAATCAGAGTTGGGTTTGGGGATGCTGCTGCTGCTTGCCTGAGCTAGTCTCCGAAGCACGGTGCAAGATACCCGCATGGAGCGAAATACTCTTTGCCCTAGCATCCCCTCTGCCTGAGAGAGAAGCCAAGTGTGGGGAAGGCGCAGCACATGGCCCCGGTGAAGAGAAAGAGCCGTTGGCTGTGGGGTGGGGAAACGCTCGGGAAGCAGGATAGCCTGCAGTGGCACGAACAGCAGGCCGGTGGCAAGACAAGTGTCACCCGCTCCCTGCGCGGAGAGATGGAAGCCTGGCTGCTAAGGAGAAATGAGGGGACGACTAGGGCAGAGGCGCGTGCTCCACTCTGAGGAAGGAGTCTGGGCAGAAGGCAGGCCTGTCCTGTGCCTCTGGACCCAAGGGGACAGCATCTCCTTGGCCACCTGTCCCAAGGGCAGACTTGGGCTTGCCACCAGGTGCCATACCCGGAACTCACAGAAACAACCACATGGAGAAACGGGCAGTCAGATGCCGTCTTCCACCAAGATGTGGCAGCGATGTGAGTGGCAGGGGGTGTGCCGGGAAAGAGTGGAGACAGTGACCCACAGTTCCCCATCCCAGTGCACGGGCCGTGTGCAGTGATCCTGTCGCCACTTCTCTCCTGTGTTGAAGGCACTGGCCGAGACCCCGAGTCTGCCTGAGCGCCAAAGCAAAAGGCAAAGCATACCTAGCCCTGGGGATGGTAATAGGCATAGAGTGCCATGCTAGGAAACGCAAGCTGCTGCAGGGTTGTGACCATGTCTGCTTAGTTCGGCATAGCAAGGTGAAACCTGGACGTGAACTTGGAGGCCGGAAATGCAATTCCCAAGAGGCACCAGCTCTCCCGTGGCTCTTCTTCCCTGCTGCGACAGAGCGAACACCCAAGCCTTTCTGAGGAAGGAGCAGCTAAATACGGTTCATGCCAAGCTAAAAACATCTGCGAAAGCTTAGCAGTCGCTGCAAAATCAGAGTCGGTTCTGCGGGCTGCTGTTGCTGCTTGCCTTAGCCTAGTATTCGCAGCACGATGGGAGAAACCCGCCTAGAGCGAAAGCCTCTTTGCCCTGGCATCTCCTCTGGGAAAGCACAGCATTCTTTGGAAAATCAGAGTCCGGACTGAAGGATGCTCCTGTTTGCCAGAGCTGGTCTCCTCAGCATGGTGCAATGAACCCGCATTGAACAAAATCCTCTATGCCTGGGCATCCCCTCTGCCTGAGAGAGAAGCGCGGTTGCATCTTTGGAAAGAGCCTTAAGGAAAGGGACACGTTTTTCACTTCGCTCCCCAGGAGAATGTCTGTGGAGGTACAGCACGCTGCCCCTGGAGAAGAGCAGGAACCGTTGACCTTCTGGACTGGAAACAGTTGGGAATCAAGAGAGCCGGCCCTGGCAGGCCCCGCGGCCGGTGGCAATACAAGTGTCACCCTCTCCCAGTGCAGAGAGACAGAAGCCTGGCTGCTATGGAGACAGGAGGGGATGAGTAGGACAGGGCGCGTGCTCCACTCTTAGGAAGCAGTCTTTGCAGAAAGCATGCCTGTCCTGAGCCTCTGGGCCCAAGGACACAGCAGCTCCTTGGCCACCTGTCCCTGGGGCAGACATGCGCTAGCCACCAGGCGCCTACGCTGAACTTTCAGAAACAGTTACCTGAAATAACAGGTAGTCAATGCCGTCTTTCTCCAGGATGTGGAAGCCTGGAGGAGGCACGGGGTTTAAGGGGAAGGAGTGGGGATAGTCCACCAAAGCTACCTAATCAGTGCACGGGCGGTTTGCAGGGATCCTGTCACCTATCCTTTCCTGTGGGGAAAGCACTGTCCTAGTCCGCGAGTCCGCCTGAGCGCCAGAGTAAAAGGCCAAGCGACGCCTACATGGGAGATGGTAGTGTGCATAGAGTGCCATCCCTGGCTACGCATGCTACTGTAGGGTTGTGGCTGTGACTGCTTAGTTTGGCCTGGGAGGGTGAACCCAGGACGCGAACATGGAGCCCGGAAAAGCAAGGCCCAAGAGGCACCTGCTCTCCCGCAGCTCTTCTTCCCTGACGCGACTGAAGCCTTGCTGAGGAAGCAGCAGCGAAGTGCTGTTCGCTCCAAGCCAAAGCCTCTGCGAAAGCACAACATTCGCTGAGAAATGTTCTGCGGGCTGCTGCTGCTTGCCTGAGCCCAGTCTCGCGGTGGGAGAACCCGCATACATCGAAAGCCTCTCTGCCTTGGCATCTCCCCTGGGAAAGCACAACGTTCCTTGGGAAATCAGAGTTGGGTTTGGGGATGCTGCTGCTGCTTGCCTGAGCTAGTCTCTGAAGCACGGTGCACGATACCCGCATGGAGCGAAATACTCTTTGCCCTAGCATCCCCTCTGCCTGAGAGAGAAGCCAAGTGTGGGGAAGGCGCAGCACACGGCCCCGGAGAAGAGAAAGAGCCGTTGGCTGTGGGGTGGGGAAACGCTCGGGAAGCAGGATAGCCTGCAGTGGCACGAACAGCAGGCCGGTGGCAAGACAAGTGTCACCCGCTCCCTGCGCGGAGAGATGGAAGCCTGGCTGCTAAGGAGAAATGAGGGGACGACTAGGGCAGAGGCGCGTGCTCCACTCTGAGGAAGGAGTCTGGGCAGAAGGCAGGCCTGTCCTGTGCCTCTGGACCCAAGGGGACAGCATCTCCTTGGCCACCTGTCCCAAGGGCAGACTTGGGCTTGCCACCAGGTGCCATACCCGGAACTCACAGAAACAACCCCATGGAGAAACGGGCAGTCAGATGCCATCTTCCACCAAGATGTGGCAGCGATGTGAGTGGCAGGGGGTGTGCGGGCAAGAGTGGAGACAGTGACCCACAGTTCCCCATCCCAGTGCACGGGCCGTGTGCAGTGATCCTGTCGCCACTTCTCTCCTGTGTTGAAGGCACTGGCCGAGACCCCGAGTCTGCCTGAGCACCAGAGTAAAAGGCAAAGCCTTACCTACACCAGGAGATGGTAATAGGCATAGAGGGCCATGCTAAGACACGCACGCTGCTGCAGGGTTGTGACTGTGTCTGCTTAGTTCGGCATAGCAAGGTGAAGCCCGGGCGTGAACTTGGATCCCGGGAAAGCAAGGCCCAAGAGGCATCAGCTCTCCTGCAGCTCGTCTTCCCTGACGCGACTGAAGCCTTGCTGAGGAAGCAGCAGCGAAGTGCTGTTCGCTCCAAGCCAAAGCCTCTGCGAAAGCACAGCATTCGCTGAGAAATGTTTTGCGGGCTGCTGCTGCTTGCCTGAGCCCAGTCTCGCGGTGGGAGAAACCCAAATACAGCAACAA
The DNA here is from genome assembly GCF_964662115.1 of Mustela nivalis. NCBI lineage: Eukaryota > Metazoa > Chordata > Mammalia > Carnivora > Mustelidae > Mustela > Mustela nivalis. The sequence goes on along the minus strand of NW_028136320.1, from coordinate 336,021 downwards.
CCTCTTTGCCTAGGCATCTTCCCTGGGAAAGCTCCCCGTTCCTTGGGAAATCAGAGTTGGGTTTGGGGATGCTGCTGCTGCTTGCCTGAGCTAGTCTCCGAAGCACGGTGCAAGATACCCGCATGGAGCGAAATACTCTTTGCCCTAGCATCCCCTCTGCCTGAGAGAGAAGCCAAGTGTGGGGAAGGCGCAGCCCACGGCCCCGAAGAAGAGAAGGAGCCGTTGGCCGTGGGGTTGGGAAACGCTCGGGAAGCAGGATAGCCTGCAGTGTCACGAACAGCAGGCCGGTGGCAAGACAAGTGTCACCCGCTCCCTGCGCGGAGAGATGGAAGCCTGGCTGCTAAGGAGAAATGAGGGGACGACTAGGGCAGAGGTGCGTGCTCCACTCTGAGGAAGGAGTCTAGGCAGAAGGCAGGCCTTTCCTGTGCCTCTGGACCCAAGGGGACAGCATCTCCTTGGCCACGTGTCCCAAGGGCAGACTTGTGCTTGCCACCAGGTGCCATACCCGGAACTCACAGAAACAACCCCATGGAGAAACGGGCAGTCAGATGCCGTCTTCCTCCAAGATTGGCAGCGATGTGAGTGGCAGGGGGTGTGCGGGCAAGAGTGGAGACAGTGACCCACAGTTCCCCATCCCAGTGCACGGGCCGTGTGCAGTGATCCTGTCGCCACTTCTCTCCTGTGTTGAAGGCACTGGCCGAGACCCCGAGTCTGCCTGAGCACCAGAGTAAAAGGCAAAGCCTTACCTACCCCAGGAGATGGTAATAGGCATAGAAGGCCATGCTAGGACACTCACGATGCTGCAGGGTTGTGACTGTGTCTGCTTAGTTCGGCATAGCAAGGTGAAGCCCGGGCGTGAACTTGGAGCCCGGGAAAGCAAGGCCCAAGAGGCACCAGCTCTCCTGCAGCTCCTCTTCCCTGACGCGACTGAAGCCTTGCTGAGGAAGCAGCAGCAAAGTGCTGTTCGCTCCAAGCCAAAGCCTCTGCGAAAGCACAGCATTCGCTGAGAAATGTTCTGCGGGCTGCTGCTGCTTGCCTGAGCCCAGTTTCGCGGTGGGAGAAACCCGTATACAGCAACAACCTCTTTGCCTAGGCATCTCCCCTGGGAAAGCTCACCGTTCCTTGGGAAATCAGAGTTGGGTTTGGGGATGCTGCTGCTGCTTGCCTGAGCTAGTCTCCGAAACACGGTGCAAGATACCCGCATGGAGCGAAATACTCTTTGCCCTAGCATCCCCTCTGCCTGAGAGAGAAGCCAAGTGTGGGGAAGGCGCAGCACACGGCCCCGAAGAAGAGAAGGAGCCGTTGGCCGTGGAGTCGGGAAACGCTCGGGAAGCAGGATAGCCTGCAGTGGCACGAACAGCAGGCCGGTGGCAAGACAAGTGTCACCCGCTCCCTGCGCGGAGAGATGGAAGCCTGGCTGCTAAGGAGAAATGAGGGGACGACTAGGGCAGAGGCGCGTGCTCCACTCTGAGGAAGGAGTCTGGGCAGAAGGCAGGCCTGTCCTGTGCCTCTGGACACAAGGGGACAGCATCTCCTTGGCCACCTGTCCCAAGGGCAGACTTGGGCTTGCCACCAGGTGCCATACCCGGAACTCATAGAAACAACCCCATGGAGAAACGGGCAGTCAGATGCCGTCTTCCACCAAGATGTGGCAGCGATGTGAGTGGCAGGGGGTGTGCGGGAAAGAGTGGAGACAGTGACCCACAGTTCCCCATCCCAGTGCACGGGCCGTGTGCAGTGATCCTGTCGCCACTTCTCTCCTGTGTTGAAGGCACTTGCCGAGACCCCGAGTCTGCCTGAGCACCAGAGTAAAAGGCAAAGCCTTACCTACCCCAGGAGATGGTAATAGGCATAGAGGGCCATGCTAGGACACGCACGCTGCTGCAGGGTTGTGACTGTCTCTGCTTAGTTCGGCATAGCAAGGTGAAGCCCGGGCGGGAACTTGGAGCCCGGGAAAGCAAGGCCCAATAGGCACCAGCTCTCCTGCAGCTCGTCTTCCCTGACGCGACTGAAGCCTTGCTGAGGAAGCAGCGGCGAAGTGCTGTTCGCTCCAAGCCAAAGCCTCTGCGAAAGCACAGCATTCGCTGAGAAATGTTCTGCCAGCTGCTGCTGCTTGCCTGAGCCCTGTCTCGCGGTGGGAGAAACCCAAATAAAGCAACAACCTCTTTGCCTAGGCATCTCCCCTGGGAAAGCTCACCGTTCCTTGGGAAATCAGAGTTGGGTTTGGGGATGCTGCTGCTGCTTGCCTGAGCTAGTCTCCGAAACACGGTGCAAGATACCCGCATGGAGCGAAATACTCTTTGCCCTAGCATCCCCTCTGCCTGAGAGAGAAGCCAAGTGTGGGGAAGGCGCAGCACACGGCCCCGAAGAAGAGAAGGAGCCGTTGGCCGTGGAGTCGGGAAACGCTCGGGAAGCAGGATAGCCTGCAGTGGCACGAACAGCAGGCCGGTGGCAAGACAAGTGTCACCCGCTCCCTGCGCGGAGAGATGGAAGCCTGGCTGCTAAGGAGAAATGAGGGGACGACTAGGGCAGAGGCGCGTGCTCCACTCTGAGGAAGGAGTCTGGGCAGAAGGCAGGCCTGTCCTGTGCCTCTGGACACAAGGGGACAGCATCTCCTTGGCCACCTGTCCCAAGGGCAGACTTGGGCTTGCCACCAGGTGCCATACCCGGAACTCACAGAAACAACCCCATGGAGAAACGGGCAGTCAGATGCCGTCTTCCACCAAGATGTGGCAGCGATGTGAGTGGCAGGGGGTGTGCGGGAAAGAGTGGAGACAGTGACCCACAGTTCCCCATCCCAGTGCACGGGCCATGTGCAGTGATCCTGTCGCCACTTCTCTCCTGTGTTGAAGGCACTGGCCGAGACCCCGAGTCTGCCTGAGCACCAGAGTAAAAGGCAAAGCCTTACCTAGCCCAGGAGATGGTAATAGGCATAGAGGGCCATGCTAGGACATGCACGCTGCTACAGGGTTGTGACTGTCTGCTTAGTTCGGCATAGCAAGGTGAAGCCCGGGCGTGAACTTGGATCCCGGGAAAGCAAGGCCCAAGAGGCATCAGCTCTCCTGCAGCACGTCTTCCCTGACGCGACTGAAGCCTTGCTGAGGTAGCAGCAGCGAAGTGCTGTTCGCTCCAAGCCAAAGCCTCTGCGAAAGCACAGCATTCGCTGAGAAATGTTTTGCGGGCTGCTGCTGCTTGCCTGAGCCCAGTCTCGCGGTGGGAGAAACCCAAATACAGCAACAACCTCTTTGCCTAGGCATCTTCCCTGGGAAAGCTCCCCGTTGCTTGGGAAATCAGAGTTGGGTTTGGGGATGCTGCTGCTGCTTGCCTGAGCTAGTCTCCGAAGCACGGTGCAAGATACCCGCATGGAGCGAAATACTCTTTGCCCTAGCATCCCCTCTGCCTGAGAGAGAAGCCAAGTGTGGGGAAGGCGCAGCCCACGGCCCCGAAGAAGAGAGGGAGCCGTTGGCCGTGGGGTTGGGAAACGCTCGGGAAGCAGGATAGCCTGCAGTGGCACGAACAGCAGGCCGGTGGCAAGACAAGTGTCACCCGCTCCTTGCGCGGAGAGATGGAAGCCTGGCTGCTAAGGAGAAATGAGGGGACGACTAGGGCAGAGGCGCGTGCTCCACTCTGAGGAAGGAGTCTAGGCAGAAGGCAGGCCTGTCCTGTGCCTCTGGACCCAAGGGGACAGCATCTCCTTGGCCACGTGTCCCAAGGGCAGACTTGGGCTTGCCACCAGGTGCCATACCCGGAACTCACAGAAACAACCCCATGGAGAAACGGGCAGTCAGATGCCGTCTTCCTCCAAGATTGGCAGCGATGTGAGTGGCAGGGGGTGTGCGGGCAAGAGTGGAGACAGTGACCCACAGTTCCCCATCCCAGTGCACGGGCCGTGTGCAGTGATCCTGTCGCCACTTCTCTCCTGTGTTGAAGGCACTGGCCGAGACCCCGAGTCTGCCTGAGCACCATAGTAAAAGGCAAAGCCTTACCTACCCCAGGAGATGGTAATAGGCATAGAAGGCCATGCTAGGACACGCACGATGCTGCAGGGTTGTGACTGTGTCTGCTTAGTTCGGCATAGCAAGGTGAAGCCCGGTCGTGAACTTGGAGCCCGGGAAAGCAAGGCCCAAGAGGCACCAGCTCTCCTCCAGCTCCTCTTCCCTGACGCGACTGAAGCCTTGCTGAGGAAGCAGCAGCAAAGTGCTGTTCGCTCCAAGCCAAAGCCTCTGCGAAAGCACAGCATTCGCTGAGAAATGTTCTGCGGGCTGCTGCTGCTTGCCTGAGCCCAGTTTCGCGGTGGGAGAAACCCGTATACAGCAACAACCTCTTTGCCTAGGCATCTCCCCTGGGAAAGCTCACCGTTCCTTGGGAAATCAGAGTTGGGTTTGGGGATGCTGCTACTGCTTGCCTGAGCTAGTCTCCGAAGCACGGTGCAAGATACCCGCATGGAGTGAAATACTCTTTGCCCTAGCATCCCCTCTGCCTGAGAGAGAAGCCAAGTGTGGGGAAGGCGCAGCACACGGCCCCGAAGAAGAGAAGGAGCCGTTGGCTGTGGGGTCGGGAAACGCTCGGGAAGCAGGATAGCCTGCAGTGGCACGAACAGCAGGCCGGTGGCAAGACAAGTGTCACCCGCTCCCTGCGCGGAGAGATGGAAGCCTGGCTGCTAAGGAGAAATGAGGGGACGACTAGGGCAGAGGCGCGTGCTCCACTCTGAGGAAGGAGTCTGGGCAGAAGGCAGGCCTGTCCTGTGCCTCTGGACCCAAGGGGACAGCATCTCCTTGGCCACCTGTCCCAAGGGCAGACTTGGGCTTGCCACCAGGTGCCATACCCGGAACTCACAGAAACAACCCCATGGAGAAACGGGCAGTCAGAAGCCGTCTTCCACCAAGATGTGGCAGCGATGTGAGTGGCAGGGGGTGTGCCGGGAAAGAGTGGAGACAGTGACCCACAGTTCCCCATCCCAGTGCACGGGCCGTGTGCAGTGATCCTGTCGCCACTTCTCTCCTGTGTTGAAGGCACTGGCCGAGACCCCGAGTCTGCCTGAGCACCAGAGTAAAAGGCAAAGCCTTACGTACCCCAGGAGATGGTAATAGGCATGGAGGGCCATGCTAGGACACGCACGCTGCTGCAGGGTTGTGACTGTGTCTGCTTAGTTCGGCATAGCAAGGTGAAGCCCGGGCGTGAACTTGGAGCCCGGGAAAGCAATTCCCAAGAGGCACCAGCTCTCCTGCAGCTCGTCTTCCCTGACGCGACTGAAGCCTTGCTGAGGAAGCAGCAGCAAAGTGGTGTTCGCTCCAAGCCAAAGCCTCTGCGAAAGCACAGCATTCGCTGAGAAATGTTCTGCGGGCTGCTGCTGTTTGCCTGAGCCCAGTTTCGCGGTGGGAGAAACCCGTATACAGCAACAACCTCTTTGCCTAGGCATCTCCCCTGGGAAAGCTCACCGTTCCTTGGGAAATCAGAGTTGGGTTTGGGGATGCTGCTGCTGCTTGCCTGAGCTAGTCTCCGAAGCACGGTGCAAGATACCCGCATGGAGCGAAATACTCTTTGCCCTAGCATCCCCTCTGCCTGAGAGAGAAGCCAAGTGTGGGGTAGGCGCAGCACACGGCCCCGAAGAAGAGAAGGAGCCGTTGGCCGTGGAGTCGGGAAACGTTCGGGAAGCAGGATAGCCTGCAGTGGCACGAACAGCAGGCCGGTGGCAAGACAAGTGTCACCCGCTCCCTGCGCGGAGAGATGGAAGCCTGGCTGCTAAGGAGAAATGAGGGGACGACTAGGGCAGAGGCGCGTGCTCCACTCTGAGGAAGGAGTCTGGGCAGAAGGCAGGCCTGTCCTGTGCCTCTGGACCCAAGGGGACAGCATCTCCTTGGCCACCTGTCCCAAGGGCAGACTTGGGCTTGCCACCAGGTGCCATACCCGGAACTCACAGAAACAACCCCATGGAGAAACGGGCAGTCAGAGCCGTCTTCCACCAAGATGTGGCAGCGATGTGAGTGGCATGGGGTCTGCCGGGAAAGAGTGGAGACAGTGACCCACAGTTCCCCATCCCAGTGCACGGGCCGTGTGCAGTGATCCTGTCGCCACTTCTCTCCTGTGTTGAAGGCACTGGTCGAGACCCCGAGTCTGCCTGAGCACCAGAGTAAAAGGCAAAGCCTTACCTACCCCAGGAGATGGTAATAGGCATAGAGGGCCATGCTAGGACACGCACGCTCCTGCAGGGTTGTGACTGTGTCTGCTTAGTTCGGCAGAGCAAGGGGAAGCCCGGGCGTGAACTTGGAGCCCGGGAAAGCAAGGCCCAAGAGGCACCAGCTCTCCTGCAGCTCGTCTTCCCTGACGCGACTGAAGCCTTGCTGAGGAAGCAGCAGCAAAGTGCTGTTCGCTCCAAGCCAAAGCCTCTGCGAAAGCACAGCATTCCCTGAGAAATGTTCTGCGGGCTGCTGCTGCTTGCCTGAGCCCAGTTTCGCGGTGGGAGAAACCCGTATACAGCAGCAACCTCTTTGCCTAGGCATCTCCCCTGGGAAAGCTCACCGTTCCTTGGGAAATCAGAGTTGGGTTTGGGGATGCTGCTGCTGCTTGCCTGAGCTAGTCTCCGAAGCACGGTGCAAGATACCCGCATGGAGCGAAATACTCTTTGCCCTAGCATCCCCTCTGCCTGAGAGAGAAGCCAAGTGTGGGGAAGGCGCAGCACATGGCCCCGGTGAAGAGAAAGAGCCGTTGGCTGTGGGGTGGGGAAACGCTCGGGAAGCAGGATAGCCTGCAGTGGCACGAACAGCAGGCCGGTGGCAAGACAAGTGTCACCCGCTCCCTGCGCGGAGAGATGGAAGCCTGGCTGCTAAGGAGAAATGAGGGGACGACTAGGGCAGAGGCGCGTGCTCCACTCTGAGGAAGGAGTCTGGGCAGAAGGCAGGCCTGTCCTGTGCCTCTGGACCCAAGGGGACAGCATCTCCTTGGCCACCTGTCCCAAGGGCAGACTTGGGCTTGCCACCAGGTGCCATACCCGGAACTCACAGAAACAACCACATGGAGAAACGGGCAGTCAGATGCCGTCTTCCACCAAGATGTGGCAGCGATGTGAGTGGCAGGGGGTGTGCCGGGAAAGAGTGGAGACAGTGACCCACAGTTCCCCATCCCAGTGCACGGGCCGTGTGCAGTGATCCTGTCGCCACTTCTCTCCTGTGTTGAAGGCACTGGCCGAGACCCCGAGTCTGCCTGAGCGCCAAAGCAAAAGGCAAAGCATACCTAGCCCTGGGGATGGTAATAGGCATAGAGTGCCATGCTAGGAAACGCAAGCTGCTGCAGGGTTGTGACCATGTCTGCTTAGTTCGGCATAGCAAGGTGAAACCTGGACGTGAACTTGGAGGCCGGAAATGCAATTCCCAAGAGGCACCAGCTCTCCCGTGGCTCTTCTTCCCTGCTGCGACAGAGCGAACACCCAAGCCTTTCTGAGGAAGGAGCAGCTAAATACGGTTCATGCCAAGCTAAAAACATCTGCGAAAGCTTAGCAGTCGCTGCAAAATCAGAGTCGGTTCTTCGGGCTGCTGTTGCTGCTTGCCTTAGCCTAGTATTCGCAGCACGATGGGAGAAACCCGCCTAGAGCGAAAGCCTCTTTGCCCTGGCATCTCCTCTGGGAAAGCACAGCATTCTTTGGAAAATCAGAGTCCGGACTGAAGGATGCTCCTGTTTGCCAGAGCTGGTCTCCTCAGCATGGTGCAATGAACCCGCATTGAACAAAATCCTCTATGCCTGGGCATCCCCTCTGCCTGAGAGAGAAGCGCGGTTGCGTCTTTGGAAAGAGCCTTAAGGAAAGGGACACGTTTTTCACTTCGCTCCCCAGGAGAATGTCTGTGGAGGTACAGCACGCTGCCCCTGGAGAAGAGCAGGAACCGTTGACCTTCTGGACTGGAAACAGTTGGGAATCAAGAGAGCCGGCCCTGGCAGGCCCCGCGGCCGGTGGCAATACAAGTGTCACCCTCTCCCAGTGCAGAGAGACAGAAGCCTGGCTGCTATGGAGACAGGAGGGGATGAGTAGGACAGGGCGCGTGCTCCACTCTTAGGAAGCAGTCTTTGCAGAAAGCATGCCTGTCCTGAGCCTCTGGGCCCAAGGACACAGCAGCTCCTTGGCCACCTGTCCCTGGGGCAGACATGCGCTAGCCACCAGGCGCCTACGCTGAACTTTCAGAAACAGTTACCTGAAATAACAGGTAGTCAATGCCGTCTTCCTCCAGGATGTGGAAGCCTGGAGGAGGCACGGGGTTTAAGGGGAAGGAGTGGGGATAGTCCACCAAAGCTACCTAATCAGTGCACGGGCGGTTTGCAGGGATCCTGTCACCTATCCTTTCCTGTGGGGAAAGCACTGTCCTAGTCCGCGAGTCCGCCTGAGCGCCAGAGTAAAAGGCCAAGCGACGCCTACATGGGAGATGGTAGTGTGCATAGAGTGCCATCCCTGGCTACGCATGCTACTGTAGGGTTGTGGCTGTGACTGCTTAGTTTGGCCTGGGAGGGTGAACCCAGGACGCGAACATGGAGCCCGGAAAAGCAAGGCCCAAGAGGCACCTGCTCTCCCGCAGCTCTTCTTCCCTGACGCGACTGAAGCCTTGCTGAGGAAGCAGCAGCGAAGTGCTGTTCGCTCCAAGCCAAAGCCTCTGCGAAAGCACAACATTCGCTGAGAAATGTTCTGCGGGCTGCTGCTGCTTGCCTGAGCCCAGTCTCGCGGTGGGAGAACCCGCATACATCGAAAGCCTCTCTGCCTTGGCATCTCCCCTGGGAAAGCACAACGTTCCTTGGGAAATCAGAGTTGGGTTTGGGGATGCTGCTGCTGCTTGCCTGAGCTAGTCTCTGAAGCACGGTGCACGATACCCGCATGGAGCGAAATACTCTTTGCCCTAGCATCCCCTCTGCCTGAGAGAGAAGCCAAGTGTGGGGAAGGCGCAGCACACGGCCCCGGAGAAGAGAAAGAGCCGTTGGCTGTGGGGTGGGGAAACGCTCGGGAAGCAGGATAGCCTGCAGTGGCACGAACAGCAGGCCGGTGGCAAGACAAGTGTCACCCGCTCCCTGCGCGGAGAGATGGAAGCCTGGCTGCTAAGGAGAAATGAGGGGACGACTAGGGCAGAGGCGCGTGCTCCACTCTGAGGAAGGAGTCTGGGCAGAAGGCAGGCCTGTCCTGTGCCTCTGGACCCAAGGGGACAGCATCTCCTTGGCCACCTGTCCCAAGGGCAGACTTGGGCTTGCCACCAGGTGCCATACCCGGAACTCACAGAAACAACCCCATGGAGAAACGGGCAGTCAGATGCCGTCTTCCACCAAGATGTGGCAGCGATGTGAGTGGCAGGGGGTGTGCGGGAAAGAGTGGAGACAGTGACCCACAGTTCCCCATCCCAGTGCACGGGCCGTGTGCAGTGATCCTGTCGCCACTTCTCTCCTGTGTTGAAGGCACTGGCCGAGACCCCGAGTCTGCCTGAGCACCAGAGTAAAAGGCAATGCCTTACCTAGCCCAGGAGATGGGCATAGGCATAGAGGGCCATGCTAGGACATGCACGCTGCTGCAGGGTTGTGACTGTCTGCTTAGTTCGGCATAGCAAGGTGAAGCCCGGGAGTGAACTTGGATCCCGGGAAAGCAAGGCCCAAGAGGCATCAGCTCTCCTGCAGCTCGTCTTCCCTGACGCGACTAAAGCCTTGCTGAGGAAGCAGCAGCGAAGTGCTGTTCGCTCCAAGCCAAAGCCTCTGCGAAAGCACAGCATTCGCTGAGAAATGTTCTGCGGGCTGCTGCTGCTTGCCTGAGCCCAGTCTCGCGGTGGGAGAAACCCGTATACAGCAACAACCTCTTTGCCTAGGCATCTCCCCTGGGAAAGCTCACCGTTCCTTGGGAAATCAGAGTTGGGTTTGGGGATGCTGCTGCTGCTTGCCTGAGCTAGTCTCCGAAGCACGGTGCAAGATACCCGCATGGAGCGAAATACTCTTTGCCCTAGCATCCCCTCTGCCTGAGAGAGAAGCCAAGTGTGGGGAAGGCGCAGCACACGGCCCCGAAGAAGAGAAGAAGCCGTTGGCTGTGGGGTCGGGAAACGCTCGGGAAGCAGGATAGCCTGCAGTGGCACGAACAGCAGGCCGGTGGCAAGACAAATGTCACCCGATCCCTGCGCGGAGAGATGGAAGCCTGGCTGCTAAGGAGAAATGAGGGGACGACTAGGGCAGAGGCGCGTGCTCCACTCTGAGGAAGGAGTCTGGGCAGAAGGCAGGCCTGTCCTGTGCCTCTGGACCCAAGGGGACAGCATCTCCATGGCCACCTGTCCCAAGGGCAGACTTGGGCTTGCCACCAGGTGCCATACCCGGAACTCACAGAAACAACCCATGGAGAAACGGGCAGTCAGATGCCGTCTTCCACCAAGATGTGGCAGCGATGTGAGTGGCATGGGGTCTGCCGGGAAAGAGTGGAGACAGTGACCCACAGTTCCCCATCCCAGTGCACGGGCCGTGTGCAGTGATCCTGTCGCCACTTCTCTCCTGTGTTGAAGGCACTGGCCGAGACCCCGAGTCTGCCTGAGCACCAGAGTAAAAGGCAAAGCCTTACCTACACCAGGAGATGGTAATAGGCATAGAGGGCCATGCTAAGACACGCACGCTGCTGCAGGGTTGTGACTGTGTCTGCTTAGTTCGGCATAGCAAGGTGAAGCCCGGGCGTGAACTTGGATCCCGGGAAAGCAAGGCCCAAGAGGCATCAGCTCTCCTGCAGCTCGTCTTCCCTGACGCGACTGAAGCCTTGCTGAGGAAGCAGCAGCGAAGTGCTGTTCGCTCCAAGCCAAAGCCTCTGCGAAAGCACAGCATTCGCTGAGAAATGTTTTGCGGGCTGCTGCTGCTTGCCTGAGCCCAGTCTCGCGGTGGGAGAAACCCAAATACAGCAACAACCTCTTTGCCTAGGCATCTTCCCTGGGAAAGCTCCCCGTTCCTTGGGAAATCAGAGTTGGGTTTGGGGATGCTGCTGCTGCTTGCCTGAGCTAGTCTCCGAAGCACGGTGCAAGATACCCGCATGGAGCGAAATACTCTTTGCCCTAGCATCCCCTCTGCCTGAGAGAGAAGCCAAGTGTGGGGAAGGCGCAGCCCACGGCCCCGAAGAAGAGAAGGAGCCGTTGGCCGTGGGGTTGGGAAACGCTCGGGAAGCAGGATAGCCTGCAGTGGCACGAACAGCAGGCCGGTGGCAAGACAAGTGTCACCCGCTCCCTGCGCGGAGAGATGGAAGCCTGGCTGCTAAGGAGAAATGAGGGGACGACTAGGGCAGAGGTGCGTGCTCGACTCTGAGGAAGGAGTCTAGGCAGAAGGCAGGCCTGTCCTGTGCCTCTGGACCCAAGGGGACAGCATCTCCATGGCCACCTGTCCCAAGGGCAGACTTGGGCTTGCCACCAGGTGCCATACCCGGAACTCACAGAAACAACCCATGGAGAAACGGGCAGTCAGATGCCGTCTTCCACCAAGATGTGGCAGCGATGTGAGTGGCATGGGGTCTGCCGGGAAAGAGTGGAGACAGTGACCCACAGTTCCCCATCCCAGTGCACGGGCCGTGTGCAGTGATCCTGTCGCCACTTCTCTCCTGTGTTGAAGGCACTGGCCGAGACCCCGAGTCTGCCTGAGCACCAGAGTAAAAGGCAAAGCCTTACCTACACCAGGAGATGGTAATAGGCATAGAGGGCCATGCTAAGACACGCACGCTGCTGCAGGGTTGTGACTGTGTCTGCTTAGTTCGGCATAGCAAGGTGAAGCCCGGGCGTGAACTTGGATCCCGGGAAAGCAAGGCCCAAGAGGCATCAGCTCTCCTGCAGCTCGTCTTCCCTGACGCGACTGAAGCCTTGCTGAGGAAGCAGCAGCGAAGTGCTGTTCGCTCCAAGCCAAAGCCTCTGCGAAAGCACAGCATTCGCTGAGAAATGTTTTGCGGGCTGCTGCTGCTTGCCTGAGCCCAGTCTCGCGGTGGGAGAAACCCAAATACAGCAACAACCTCTTTGCCTAGGCATCTTCCCTGGGAAAGCTCCCCGTTCCTTGGGAAATCAGAGTTGGGTTTGGGGATGCTGCTGCTGCTTGCCTGAGCTAGTCTCCGAAGCACGGTGCAAGATACCCGCATGGAGCGAAATACTCTTTGCCCTAGCATCCCCTCTGCCTGAGAGAGAAGCCAAGTGTGGGGAAGGCGCAGCCCACGGCCCCGAAGAAGAGAAGGAGCCGTTGGCCGTGGGGTTGGGAAACGCTCGGGAAGCAGGATAGCCTGCAGTGGCACGAACAGCAGGCCGGTGGCAAGACAAGTGTCACCCGCTCCCTGCGCGGAGAGATGGAAGCCTGGCTGCTAAGGAGAAATGAGGGGACGACTAGGGCAGAGGTGCGTGCTCCACTCTGAGGAAGGAGTCTAGGCAGAAGGCAGGCCTGTCCTGTGCCTCTGGACCCAAGGGGACAGCATCTCCTTGGCCACGTGTCCCAAGGGCAGACTTGTGCTTGCCACCAGGTGCCATACCCGGAACTCACAGAAACAACCCCATGGAGAAACGGGCAGTCAGATGCCGTCTTCCTCCAAGATTGGCAGCGATGTGAGTGGCAGGGGGTGTGCGGGCAAGAGTGGAGACAGTGACCCACAGTTCCCCATCCCAGTGCACGGGCCGTGTGCAGTGATCCTGTCGCCACTTCTCTCCTGTGTTGAAGGCACTGGCCGAGACCCCGAGTCTGCCTGAGCACCAGAGTAAAAGGCAAAGCCTTACCTACCCCAGGAGATGGTAATAGGCATAGAAGGCCATGCTAGGACACTCACGATGCTGCAGGGTTGTGACTGTGTCTGCTTAGTTCGGCATAGCAAGGTGAAGCCCGGGCGTGAACTTGGAGCCCGGGAAAGCAAGGCCCAAGAGGCACCAGCTCTCCTGCAGCTCCTCTTCCCTGACGCGACTGAAGCCTTGCTGAGGAAGCAGCAGCAAAGTGCTGTTCGCTCCAAGCCAAAGCCTCTGCGAAAGCACAGCATTCGCTGAGAAATGTTCTGCGGGCTGCTGCTGCTTGCCTGAGCCCAGTTTCGCGGTGGGAGAAACCCGTATACAGCAACAACCTCTTTGCCTAGGCATCTCCCCTGGGAAAGCTCACCGTTCCTTGGGAAATCAGAGTTGGGTTTGGGGATGCTGCTGCTGCTTGCCTGAGCTAGTCTCCGAAACACGGTGCAAGATACCCGCATGGAGCGAAATACTCTTTGCCCTAGCATCCCCTCTGCCTGAGAGAGAAGCCAAGTTTGGGGAAGGCGCAGCACACGGCCCCGAAGAAGAGAAGGAGCCGTTGGCCGTGGAGTCGGGAAACGCTCGGGAAGCAGGATAGCCTGCAGTGGCACGAACAGCAGGCCGGTGGCAAGACAAGTGTCACCTGCTCCCTGCGCGGAGAGATGGAAGCCTGGCTGCTAAGGAGAAATGAGGGGACGACTAGGGCAGAGGCGCGTGCTCCACTCTGAGGAAGGAGTCTGGGCAGAAGGCAGGCCTGTCCTGTGCCTCTGGACACAAGGGGACAGCATCTCCTTGGCCACCTGTCCCAAGGGCAGACTTGGGCTTGCCACCAGGTGCCATACCCGGAACTCATAGAAACAACCCCATGGAGAAACGGGCAGTCAGATGCCGTCTTCCACCAAGATGTGGCAGCGATGTGAGTGGCAGGGGGTGTGCGGGAAAGAGTGGAGACAGTGACCCACAGTTCCCCATCCCAGTGCACGGGCCGTGTGCAGTGATCCTGTCGCCACTTCTCTCCTGTGTTGAAGGCACTGGCCGAGACCCCGAGTCTGCCTGAGCACCAGAGTAAAAGGCAAAGCCTTACCTAGCCCAGGAGATGGTCATAGGCATAGAGGGCCATGCTAGGACATGCACGCTGCTGCAGGGTTGTGACTGTCTGCTTAGATAGGCATAGCAAGGTGAAGCCCGGGAGTGAACTTGGATCCCGGGAAAGCAAGGCCCAAGAGGCATCAGCTCTCCTGCAGCTCGTCTTCCCTGACGCGACTAAAGCCTTGCTGAGGAAGCAGCAGCGAAGTGCTGTTCGCTCCAAGCCAAAGCCTCTGCGAAAGCACAGCATTCGCTGAGAAATGTTCTGCGGGCTGCTGCTGCTTGCCTGAGCCCAGTCTCGCGGTGGGAGAAACCCGTATACAGCAACAACCTCTTTGCCTAGGCATCTCCCCTGGGAAAGCTCACCGTTCCTTGGGAAATCAGAGTGGGGTTTGGGGATGCTGCTGCTGCTTGCCTGAGCTAGTCTCCGAAGCACGGTGCAAGATACCCGCATGGAGCGAAATACTCTTTGCCCTAGCATCCCCTCTGCCTGAGAGAGAAGCCAAGTGTGGGGAAGGCGCAGCACACGGCCCCGAAGAAGAGAAGGAGCCGTTGGCCGTGGAGTCGGGAAACGCTCGGGAAGCAGGATAGCCTGCAGTGGCACGAACAGCAGGCCGGTGGCAAGACAAGTGTCACCCGCTCCCTGCGCGGAGAGATGGAAGCCTGGCTGCTAAGGAGAAATGAGGGGACGACTAGGGCAGAGGCGCGGGCTCCACTCTGAGGAAGGAGTCTGGGCAGAAGGCAGGCCTGTCCTGTGCCTCTGGACCCAAGGGGACAGCATCTCCTTGGCCACCAGTCCCAAGGGCAGACTTGGGCTTGCCACCAGGTGCCATACCCGGAACTCACAGAAACAACCCCATGGAGAAACGGGCAGTCAGATGCCGTCTTCCACCAAGATGTGGCAGCGATGTGAGTGGCAGGGGGTGTGCGGGAAAGAGTGGAGACAGTGACCCACAGTTCCCCATCCCAGTGCACGGGCCGTGTGCAGTGATCCTGTCGCCACTTCTCTCCTGTGTTGAAGGCACTGGCCGAGACCCCGAGTCTGCCTGAGCACCAGAGTAAAAGGCAATGCCTTACCTAGCCCAGGAGATGGGCATAGGCATAGAGGGCCATGCTAGGACATGCACGCTGCTGCAGGGTTGTGACTGTCTGCTTAGTTCGGCATAGCAAGGTGAAGCCCGGGAGTGAACTTGGATCCCGGGAAAGCAAGGCCCAAGAGGCATCAGCTCTCCTGCAGCTCGTCTTCCCTGACGCGACTAAAGCCTTGCTGAGGAAGCAGCAGCAAAGTGCTGTTCGCTCCAAGCCAAAGCCTCTGCGAAAGCACAGCATTCGCTGAGAAATGTTCTGCGGGCTGCTGCTGCTTGCCTGAGCCCAGTCTCGCGGTGGGAGAAACCCGTATACAGCAACAACCTCTTTGCCTAGGCATCTCCCCTGGGAAAGCTCACCGTTCCTTGGGAAATCAGAGTTGGGTTTGGGGATGCTGCTGCTGCTTGCCTGAGCTAGTCTCCGAAGCACGGTGCAAGATACCCGCATGGAGCGAAATACTCTTTGCCCTAGCATCCCCTCTGCCTGAGAGAGAAGCCAAGTGTGGGGAAGGCGCAGCACACGGCCCCGAAGAAGAGAAGAAGCCGTTGGCTGTGGGGTCGGGAAACGCTCGGGAAGCAGGATAGCCTGCAGTGGCACGAACAGCAGGCCGGTGGCAAGACAAATGTCACCCGATCCCTGCGCGGAGAGATGGAAGCCTGGCTGCTAAGGAGAAATGAGGGGACGACTAGGGCAGAGGCGCGTGCTCCACTCTGAGGAAGGAGTCTGGGCAGAAGGCAGGCCTGTCCTGTGCCTCTGGACCCAAGGGGACAGCATCTCCTTGGCCACCTGTCCCAAGGGCAGACTTGGGCTTGCCACCAGGTGCCATACCCGGAACTCACAGAAACAACCCCATGGAGAAACGGGCAGTCAGATGCCGTCTTCCACCAAGATGTGGCAGCGATGTGAGTGGCATGGGGTCTGCCGGGAAAGAGTGGAGACAGTGACCCACAGTTCCCCATCCCAGTGCACGGGCCGTGTGCAGTGATCCTGTCGCCACTTCTCTCCTGTGTTGAAGGCACTGGCCGAGACCCCGAGTCTGCCTGAGCACCAGAGTAAAAGGCAAAGCCTTACCTACACCAGGAGATGGTAATAGGCATAGAGGGCCATGCTAAGACACGCACGCTGCTGCAGGGTTGTGACTGTGTCTGCTTAGTTCGGCATAGCAAGGTGAAGCCCGGGCGTGAACTTGGATCCCGGGAAAGCAAGGCCCAAGAGGCATCAGCTCTCCTGCAGCTCGTCTTCCCTGACGCGACTGAAGCCTTGCTGAGGAAGCAGCAGCGAAGTGCTGTTCGCTCCAAGCCAAAGCCTCTGCGAAAGCACAGCATTCGCTGAGAAATGTTTTGCGGGCTGCTGCTGCTTGCCTGAGCCCAGTCTCGCGGTGGGAGAAACCCAAATACAGCAACAACCTCTTTGCCTAGGCATCTTCCCTGGGAAAGCTCCCCGTTCCTTGGGAAATCAGAGTTGGGTTTGGGGATGCTGCTGCTGCTTGCCTGAGCTAGTCTCCGAAGCACGGTGCAAGATACCCGCATGGAGCGAAATACTCTTTGCCCTAGCATCCCCTCTGCCTGAGAGAGAAGCCAAGTGTGGGGAAGGCGCAGCCCACGGCCCCGAAGAAGAGAAGGAGCCGTTGGCCGTGGGGTTGGGAAACGCTCGGGAAGCAGGATAGCCTGCAGTGTCACGAACAGCAGGCCGGTGGCAAGACAAGTGTCACCCGCTCCCTGCGCGGAGAGATGGAAGCCTGGCTGCTAAGGAGAAATGAGGGGACGACTAGGGCAGAGGTGCGTGCTCCACTCTGAGGAAGGAGTCTAGGCAGAAGGCAGGCCTGTCCTGTGCCTCTGGACCCAAGGGGACAGCATCTCCTTGGCCACGTGTCCCAAGGGCAGACTTGTGCTTGCCACCAGGTGCCATACCCGGAACTCACAGAAACAACCCCATGGAGAAACGGGCAGTCAGATGCCGTCTTCCTCCAAGATTGGCAGCGATGTGAGTGGCAGGGGGTGTGCGGGCAAGAGTGGAGACAGTGACCCACAGTTCCCCATCCCAGTGCACGGGCCGTGTGCAGTGATCCTGTCGCCACTTCTCTCCTGTGTTGAAGGCACTGGCCGAGACCCCGAGTCTGCCTGAGCACCAGAGTAAAAGGCAAAGCCTTACCTACCCCAGGAGATGGTAATAGGCATAGAAGGCCATGCTAGGACACTCACGATGCTGCAGGGTTGTGACTGTGTCTGCTTAGTTCGGCATAGCAAGGTGAAGCCCGGGCGTGAACTTGGATCCCGGGAAAGCAAGGCCCAAGAGGCACCAGCTCTCCTGCAGCTCCTCTTCCCTGACGCGACTGAAGCCTTGCTGAGGAAGCAGCAGCAAAGTGCTGTTCGCTCCAAGCCAAAGCCTCTGCGAAAGCACAGCATTCGCTGAGAAATGTTCTGCGGGCTGCTGCTGCTTGCCTGAGCCCAGTTTCGCGGTGGGAGAAACCCGTATACAGCAACAACCTCTTTGCCTAGGCATCTCCCCTGGGAAAGCTCACCGTTCCTTGGGAAATCAGAGTTGGGTTTGGGGATGCTGCTGCTGCTTGCCTGAGCTAGTCTCCGAAACACGGTGCAAGATACCCGCATGGAGCGAAATACTCTTTGCCCTAGCATCCCCTCTGCCTGAGAGAGAAGCCAAGTGTGGGGAAGGCGCAGCACACGGCCCCGAAGAAGAGAAGGAGCCGTTGGCCGTGGAGTCGGGAAACGCTCGGGAAGCAGGATAGCCTGCAGTGGCACGAACAGCAGGCCGGTGGCAAGACAAGTGTCACCCGCTCCCTGCGCGGAGAGATGGAAGCCTGGCTGCTAAGGAGAAATGAGGGGACGACTAGGGCAGAGGCGCGTGCTCCACTCTGAGGAAGGAGTCTGGGCAGAAGGCAGGCCTGTCCTGTGCCTCTGGACACAAGGGGACAGCATCTCCTTGGCCACCTGTCCCAAGGGCAGACTTGGGCTTGCCACCAGGTGCCATACCCGGAACTCATAGAAACAACCCCATGGAGAAACGGGCAGTCAGATGCCGTCTTCCACCAAGATGTGGCAGCGATGTGAGTGGCAGGGGGTGTGCGGGAAAGAGTGGAGACAGTGACCCACAGTTCCCCATCCCAGTGCACGGGCCGTGTGCAGTGATCCTGTCGCCACTTCTCTCCTGTGTTGAAGGCACTGGCCGAGACCCCGAGTCTGCCTGAGCACCAGAGTAAAAGGCAAAGCCTTACCTACCCCAGGAGATGGTAATAGGCATAGAGGGCCATGCTAGGACACGCACGCTGCTGCAGGGTTGTGACTGTCTCTGCTTAGTTCGGCATAGCAAGGTGAAGCCCGGGCGGGAACTTGGAGCCCGGGAAAGCAAGGCCCAATAGGCACCAGCTCTCCTGCAGCTCGTCTTCCCTGACGCGACTGAAGCCTTGCTGAGGAAGCAGCAGCAAAGTGCTGTTCGCTCCAAGCCAAAGCCTCTGCGAAAGCACAGCATTCGCTGAGAAATGTTTTGCGGGCTGCTGCTGCTTGCCTGAGCCCAGTCTCGCGGTGGGAGAAACCCAAATACAGCAACAACCTCTTTGCCTAGGCATCTTCCCTGGGAAAGCTCCCCGTTGCTTGGGAAATCAGAGTTGGGTTTGGGGATGCTGCTGCTGCTTGCCTGAGCTAGTCTCCGAAGCACGGTGCAAGATACCCGCATGGAGCGAAATACTCTTTGCCCTAGCATCCCCTCTGCCTGAGAGAGAAGCCAAGTGTGGGGAAGGCGCAGCCCACGGCCCCGAAGAAGAGAGGGAGCCGTTGGCCGTGGGGTTGGGAAACGCTCGGGAAGCAGGATAGCCTGCAGTGGCACGAACAGCAGGCCGGTGGCAAGACAAGTGTCACCCGCTCCTTGCGCGGAGAGATGGAAGCCTGGCTGCTAAGGAGAAATGAGGGGACGACTAGGGCAGAGGCGCGTGCTCCACTCTGAGGAAGGAGTCTAGGCAGAAGGCAGGCCTGTCCTGTGCCTCTGGACCCAAGGGGACAGCATCTCCTTGGCCACGTGTCCCAAGGGCAGACTTGGGCTTGCCACCAGGTGCCATACCCGGAACTCACAGAAACAACCCCATGGAGAAACGGGCAGTCAGATGCCGTCTTCCTCCAAGATTGGCAGCGATGTGAGTGGCAGGGGGTGTGCGGGCAAGAGTGGAGACAGTGACCCACAGTTCCCCATCCCAGTGCACGGGCCGTGTGCAGTGATCCTGTCGCCACTTCTCTCCTGTGTTGAAGGCACTGGCCGAGACCCCGAGTCTGCCTGAGCACCATAGTAAAAGGCAAAGCCTTACCTACCCCAGGAGATGGTAATAGGCATAGAAGGCCATGCTAGGACACGCACGATGCTGCAGGGTTGTGACTGTGTCTGCTTAGTTCGGCATAGCAAGGTGAAGCCCGGTCGTGAACTTGGAGCCCGGGAAAGCAAGGCCCAAGAGGCACCAGCTCTCCTCCAGCTCCTCTTCCCTGACGCGACTGAAGCCTTGCTGAGGAAGCAGCAGCAAAGTGCTGTTCGCTCCAAGCCAAAGCCTCTGCGAAAGCACAGCATTCGCTGAGAAATGTTCTGCGGGCTGCTGCTGCTTGCCTGAGCCCAGTTTCGCGGTGGGAGAAACCCGTATACAGCAACAACCTCTTTGCCTAGGCATCTCCCCTGGGAAAGCTCACCGTTCCTTGGGAAATCAGAGTTGGGTTTGGGGATGCTGCTACTGCTTGCCTGAGCTAGTCTCCGAAGCACGGTGCAAGATACCCGCATGGAGTGAAATACTCTTTGCCCTAGCATCCCCTCTGCCTGAGAGAGAAGCCAAGTGTGGGGAAGGCGCAGCACACGGCCCCGAAGAAGAGAAGGAGCCGTTGGCTGTGGGGTCGGGAAACGCTCGGGAAGCAGGATAGCCTGCAGTGGCACGAACAGCAGGCCGGTGGCAAGACAAGTGTCACCCGCTCCCTGCGCGGAGAGATGGAAGCCTGGCTGCTAAGGAGAAATGAGGGGACGACTAGGGCAGAGGCGCGTGCTCCACTCTGAGGAAGGAGTCTGGGCAGAAGGCAGGCCTGTCCTGTGCCTCTGGACCCAAGGGGACAGCATCTCCTTGGCCACCTGTCCCAAGGGCAGACTTGGGCTTGCCACCAGGTGCCATACCCGGAACTCACAGAAACAACCCCATGGAGAAACGGGCAGTCAGAAGCCGTCTTCCACCAAGATGTGGCAGCGATGTGAGTGGCAGGGGGTGTGCCGGGAAAGAGTGGAGACAGTGACCCACAGTTCCCCATCCCAGTGCACGGGCCGTGTGCAGTGATCCTGTCGCCACTTCTCTCCTGTGTTGAAGGCACTGGCCGAGACCCCGAGTCTGCCTGAGCACCAGAGTAAAAGGCAAAGCCTTACGTACCCCAGGAGATGGTAATAGGCATGGAGGGCCATGCTAGGACACGCACGCTGCTGCAGGGTTGTGACTGTGTCTGCTTAGTTCGGCATAGCAAGGTGAAGCCCGGGCGTGAACTTGGAGCCCGGGAAAGCAATTCCCAAGAGGCACCAGCTCTCCTGCAGCTCGTCTTCCCTGACGCGACTGAAGCCTTGCTGAGGAAGCAGCAGCAAAGTGGTGTTCGCTCCAAGCCAAAGCCTCTGCGAAAGCACAGCATTCGCTGAGAAATGTTCTGCGGGCTGCTGCTGTTTGCCTGAGCCCAGTTTCGCGGTGGGAGAAACCCGTATACAGCAAC
The DNA here is from genome assembly GCF_964662115.1 of Mustela nivalis. NCBI lineage: Eukaryota > Metazoa > Chordata > Mammalia > Carnivora > Mustelidae > Mustela > Mustela nivalis. Next base: position 315,410 of record NW_028136320.1, on the reverse strand, counting down.
AACCTCTTTGCCTAGGCATCTCCCCTGGGAAAGCTCACCGTTCCTTGGGAAATCAGAGTTGGGTTTGGGGATGCTGCTGCTGCTTGCCTGAGCTAGTCTCCGAAGCACGGTGCAAGATACCCGCATGGAGCGAAATACTCTTTGCCCTAGCATCCCCTCTGCCTGAGAGAGAAGCCAAGTGTGGGGTAGGCGCAGCACACGGCCCCGAAGAAGAGAAGGAGCCGTTGGCCGTGGAGTCGGGAAACGTTCGGGAAGCAGGATAGCCTGCAGTGGCACGAACAGCAGGCCGGTGGCAAGACAAGTGTCACCCGCTCCCTGCGCGGAGAGATGGAAGCCTGGCTGCTAAGGAGAAATGAGGGGACGACTAGGGCAGAGGCGCGTGCTCCACTCTGAGGAAGGAGTCTGGGCAGAAGGCAGGCCTGTCCTGTGCCTCTGGACCCAAGGGGACAGCATCTCCTTGGCCACCTGTCCCAAGGGCAGACTTGGGCTTGCCACCAGGTGCCATACCCGGAACTCACAGAAACAACCCCATGGAGAAACGGGCAGTCAGAAGCCGTCTTCCACCAAGATGTGGCAGCGATGTGAGTGGCATGGGGTCTGCCGGGAAAGAGTGGAGACAGTGACCCACAGTTCCCCATCCCAGTGCACGGGCCGTGTGCAGTGATCCTGTCGCCACTTCTCTCCTGTGTTGAAGGCACTGGTCGAGACCCCGAGTCTGCCTGAGCACCAGAGTAAAAGGCAAAGCCTTACCTACCCCAGGAGATGGTAATAGGCATAGAGGGCCATGCTAGGACACGCACGCTCCTGCAGGGTTGTGACTGTGTCTGCTTAGTTCGGCAGAGCAAGGGGAAGCCCGGGCGTGAACTTGGAGCCCGGGAAAGCAAGGCCCAAGAGGCACCAGCTCTCCTGCAGCTCGTCTTCCCTGACGCGACTGAAGCCTTGCTGAGGAAGCAGCAGCAAAGTGCTGTTCGCTCCAAGCCAAAGCCTCTGCGAAAGCACAGCATTCCCTGAGAAATGTTCTGCGGGCTGCTGCTGCTTGCCTGAGCCCAGTTTCGCGGTGGGAGAAACCCGTATACAGCAGCAACCTCTTTGCCTAGGCATCTCCCCTGGGAAAGCTCACCGTTCCTTGGGAAATCAGAGTTGGGTTTGGGGATGCTGCTGCTGCTTGCCTGAGCTAGTCTCCGAAGCACGGTGCAAGATACCCGCATGGAGCGAAATACTCTTTGCCCTAGCATCCCCTCTGCCTGAGAGAGAAGCCAAGTGTGGGGAAGGCGCAGCACATGGCCCCGGTGAAGAGAAAGAGCCGTTGGCTGTGGGGTGGGGAAACGCTCGGGAAGCAGGATAGCCTGCAGTGGCACGAACAGCAGGCCGGTGGCAAGACAAGTGTCACCCGCTCCCTGCGCGGAGAGATGGAAGCCTGGCTGCTAAGGAGAAATGAGGGGACGACTAGGGCAGAGGCGCGTGCTCCACTCTGAGGAAGGAGTCTGGGCAGAAGGCAGGCCTGTCCTGTGCCTCTGGACCCAAGGGGACAGCATCTCCTTGGCCACCTGTCCCAAGGGCAGACTTGGGCTTGCCACCAGGTGCCATACCCGGAACTCACAGAAACAACCACATGGAGAAACGGGCAGTCAGATGCCGTCTTCCACCAAGATGTGGCAGCGATGTGAGTGGCAGGGGGTGTGCCGGGAAAGAGTGGAGACAGTGACCCACAGTTCCCCATCCCAGTGCACGGGCCGTGTGCAGTGATCCTGTCGCCACTTCTCTCCTGTGTTGAAGGCACTGGCCGAGACCCCGAGTCTGCCTGAGCGCCAAAGCAAAAGGCAAAGCATACCTAGCCCTGGGGATGGTAATAGGCATAGAGTGCCATGCTAGGAAACGCAAGCTGCTGCAGGGTTGTGACCATGTCTGCTTAGTTCGGCATAGCAAGGTGAAACCTGGACGTGAACTTGGAGGCCGGAAATGCAATTCCCAAGAGGCACCAGCTCTCCCGTGGCTCTTCTTCCCTGCTGCGACAGAGCGAACACCCAAGCCTTTCTGAGGAAGGAGCAGCTAAATACGGTTCATGCCAAGCTAAAAACATCTGCGAAAGCTTAGCAGTCGCTGCAAAATCAGAGTCGGTTCTTCGGGCTGCTGTTGCTGCTTGCCTTAGCCTAGTATTCGCAGCACGATGGGAGAAACCCGCCTAGAGCGAAAGCCTCTTTGCCCTGGCATCTCCTCTGGGAAAGCACAGCATTCTTTGGAAAATCAGAGTCCGGACTGAAGGATGCTCCTGTTTGCCAGAGCTGGTCTCCTCAGCATGGTGCAATGAACCCGCATTGAACAAAATCCTCTATGCCTGGGCATCCCCTCTGCCTGAGAGAGAAGCGCGGTTGCGTCTTTGGAAAGAGCCTTAAGGAAAGGGACACGTTTTTCACTTCGCTCCCCAGGAGAATGTCTGTGGAGGTACAGCACGCTGCCCCTGGAGAAGAGCAGGAACCGTTGACCTTCTGGACTGGAAACAGTTGGGAATCAAGAGAGCCGGCCCTGGCAGGCCCCGCGGCCGGTGGCAATACAAGTGTCACCCTCTCCCAGTGCAGAGAGACAGAAGCCTGGCTGCTATGGAGACAGGAGGGGATGAGTAGGACAGGGCGCGTGCTCCACTCTTAGGAAGCAGTCTTTGCAGAAAGCATGCCTGTCCTGAGCCTCTGGGCCCAAGGACACAGCAGCTCCTTGGCCACCTGTCCCTGGGGCAGACATGCGCTAGCCACCAGGCGCCTACGCTGAACTTTCAGAAACAGTTACCTGAAATAACAGGTAGTCAATGCCGTCTTCCTCCAGGATGTGGAAGCCTGGAGGAGGCACGGGGTTTAAGGGGAAGGAGTGGGGATAGTCCACCAAAGCTACCTAATCAGTGCACGGGCGGTTTGCAGGGATCCTGTCACCTATCCTTTCCTGTGGGGAAAGCACTGTCCTAGTCCGCGAGTCCGCCTGAGCGCCAGAGTAAAAGGCCAAGCGACGCCTACATGGGAGATGGTAGTGTGCATAGAGTGCCATCCCTGGCTACGCATGCTACTGTAGGGTTGTGGCTGTGACTGCTTAGTTTGGCCTGGGAGGGTGAACCCAGGACGCGAACATGGAGCCCGGAAAAGCAAGGCCCAAGAGGCACCTGCTCTCCCGCAGCTCTTCTTCCCTGACGCGACTGAAGCCTTGCTGAGGAAGCAGCAGCGAAGTGCTGTTCGCTCCAAGCCAAAGCCTCTGCGAAAGCACAACATTCGCTGAGAAATGTTCTGCGGGCTGCTGCTGCTTGCCTGAGCCCAGTCTCGCGGTGGGAGAACCCGCATACATCGAAAGCCTCTCTGCCTTGGCATCTCCCCTGGGAAAGCACAACGTTCCTTGGGAAATCAGAGTTGGGTTTGGGGATGCTGCTGCTGCTTGCCTGAGCTAGTCTCTGAAGCACGGTGCACGATACCCGCATGGAGCGAAATACTCTTTGCCCTAGCATCCCCTCTGCCTGAGAGAGAAGCCAAGTGTGGGGAAGGCGCAGCACACGGCCCCGGAGAAGAGAAAGAGCCGTTGGCTGTGGGGTGGGGAAACGCTCGGGAAGCAGGATAGCCTGCAGTGGCACGAACAGCAGGCCGGTGGCAAGACAAGTGTCACCCGCTCCCTGCGCGGAGAGATGGAAGCCTGGCTGCTAAGGAGAAATGAGGGGACGACTAGGGCAGAGGCGCGTGCTCCACTCTGAGGAAGGAGTCTGGGCAGAAGGCAGGCCTGTCCTGTGCCTCTGGACCCAAGGGGACAGCATCTCCTTGGCCACCTGTCCCAAGGGCAGACTTGGGCTTGCCACCAGGTGCCATACCCGGAACTCACAGAAACAACCCCATGGAGAAACGGGCAGTCAGATGCCGTCTTCCACCAAGATGTGGCAGCGATGTGAGTGGCAGGGGGTGTGCGGGAAAGAGTGGAGACAGTGACCCACAGTTCCCCATCCCAGTGCACGGGCCGTGTGCAGTGATCCTGTCGCCACTTCTCTCCTGTGTTGAAGGGACTGGCCGAGACCCCGAGTCTGCCTGAGCACCAGAGTAAAAGGCAATGCCTTACCTAGCCCAGGAGATGGGCATAGGCATAGAGGGCCATGCTAGGACATGCACGCTGCTGCAGGGTTGTGACTGTCTGCTTAGTTCGGCATAGCAAGGTGAAGCCCGGGAGTGAACTTGGATCCCGGGAAAGCAAGGCCCAAGAGGCATCAGCTCTCCTGCAGCTCGTCTTCCCTGACGCGACTAAAGCCTTGCTGAGGAAGCAGCAGCGAAGTGCTGTTCGCTCCAAGCCAAAGCCTCTGCGAAAGCACAGCATTCGCTGAGAAATGTTCTGCGGGCTGCTGCTGCTTGCCTGAGCCCAGTCTCGCGGTGGGAGAAACCCGTATACAGCAACAACCTCTTTGCCTAGGCATCTCCCCTGGGAAAGCTCACCGTTCCTTGGGAAATCAGAGTTGGGTTTGGGGATGCTGCTGCTGCTTGCCTGAGCTAGTCTCCGAAGCACGGTGCAAGATACCCGCATGGAGCGAAATACTCTTTGCCCTAGCATCCCCTCTGCCTGAGAGAGAAGCCAAGTGTGGGGAAGGCGCAGCACACGGCCCCGAAGAAGAGAAGAAGCCGTTGGCTGTGGGGTCGGGAAACGCTCGGGAAGCAGGATAGCCTGCAGTGGCACGAACAGCAGGCCGGTGGCAAGACAAATGTCACCCGATCCCTGCGCGGAGAGATGGAAGCCTGGCTGCTAAGGAGAAATGAGGGGACGACTAGGGCAGAGGCGCGTGCTCCACTCTGAGGAAGGAGTCTGGGCAGAAGGCAGGCCTGTCCTGTGCCTCTGGACCCAAGGGGACAGCATCTCCATGGCCACCTGTCCCAAGGGCAGACTTGGGCTTGCCACCAGGTGCCATACCCGGAACTCACAGAAACAACCCATGGAGAAACGGGCAGTCAGATGCCGTCTTCCACCAAGATGTGGCAGCGATGTGAGTGGCATGGGGTCTGCCGGGAAAGAGTGGAGACAGTGACCCACAGTTCCCCATCCCAGTGCACGGGCCGTGTGCAGTGATCCTGTCGCCACTTCTCTCCTGTGTTGAAGGCACTGGCCGAGACCCCGAGTCTGCCTGAGCACCAGAGTAAAAGGCAAAGCCTTACCTACACCAGGAGATGGTAATAGGCATAGAGGGCCATGCTAAGACACGCACGCTGCTGCAGGGTTGTGACTGTGTCTGCTTAGTTCGGCATAGCAAGGTGAAGCCCGGGCGTGAACTTGGATCCCGGGAAAGCAAGGCCCAAGAGGCATCAGCTCTCCTGCAGCTCGTCTTCCCTGACGCGACTGAAGCCTTGCTGAGGAAGCAGCAGCGAAGTGCTGTTCGCTCCAAGCCAAAGCCTCTGCGAAAGCACAGCATTCGCTGAGAAATGTTTTGCGGGCTGCTGCTGCTTGCCTGAGCCCAGTCTCGCGGTGGGAGAAACCCAAATACAGCAACAACCTCTTTGCCTAGGCATCTTCCCTGGGAAAGCTCCCCGTTCCTTGGGAAATCAGAGTTGGGTTTGGGGATGCTGCTGCTGCTTGCCTGAGCTAGTCTCCGAAGCACGGTGCAAGATACCCGCATGGAGCGAAATACTCTTTGCCCTAGCATCCCCTCTGCCTGAGAGAGAAGCCAAGTGTGGGGAAGGCGCAGCCCACGGCCCCGAAGAAGAGAAGGAGCCGTTGGCCGTGGGGTTGGGAAACGCTCGGGAAGCAGGATAGCCTGCAGTGGCACGAACAGCAGGCCGGTGGCAAGACAAGTGTCACCCGCTCCCTGCGCGGAGAGATGGAAGCCTGGCTGCTAAGGAGAAATGAGGGGACGACTAGGGCAGAGGTGCGTGCTCGACTCTGAGGAAGGAGTCTAGGCAGAAGGCAGGCCTGTCCTGTGCCTCTGGACCCAAGGGGACAGCATCTCCATGGCCACCTGTCCCAAGGGCAGACTTGGGCTTGCCACCAGGTGCCATACCCGGAACTCACAGAAACAACCCATGGAGAAACGGGCAGTCAGATGCCGTCTTCCACCAAGATGTGGCAGCGATGTGAGTGGCATGGGGTCTGCCGGGAAAGAGTGGAGACAGTGACCCACAGTTCCCCATCCCAGTGCACGGGCCGTGTGCAGTGATCCTGTCGCCACTTCTCTCCTGTGTTGAAGGCACTGGCCGAGACCCCGAGTCTGCCTGAGCACCAGAGTAAAAGGCAAAGCCTTACCTACACCAGGAGATGGTAATAGGCATAGAGGGCCATGCTAAGACACGCACGCTGCTGCAGGGTTGTGACTGTGTCTGCTTAGTTCGGCATAGCAAGGTGAAGCCCGGGCGTGAACTTGGATCCCGGGAAAGCAAGGCCCAAGAGGCATCAGCTCTCCTGCAGCTCGTCTTCCCTGACGCGACTGAAGCCTTGCTGAGGAAGCAGCAGCGAAGTGCTGTTCGCTCCAAGCCAAAGCCTCTGCGAAAGCACAGCATTCGCTGAGAAATGTTTTGCGGGCTGCTGCTGCTTGCCTGAGCCCAGTCTCGCGGTGGGAGAAACCCAAATACAGCAACAACCTCTTTGCCTAGGCATCTTCCCTGGGAAAGCTCCCCGTTCCTTGGGAAATCAGAGTTGGGTTTGGGGATGCTGCTGCTGCTTGCCTGAGCTAGTCTCCGAAGCACGGTGCAAGATACCCGCATGGAGCGAAATACTCTTTGCCCTAGCATCCCCTCTGCCTGAGAGAGAAGCCAAGTGTGGGGAAGGCGCAGCCCACGGCCCCGAAGAAGAGAAGGAGCCGTTGGCCGTGGGGTTGGGAAACGCTCGGGAAGCAGGATAGCCTGCAGTGGCACGAACAGCAGGCCGGTGGCAAGACAAGTGTCACCCGCTCCCTGCGCGGAGAGATGGAAGCCTGGCTGCTAAGGAGAAATGAGGGGACGACTAGGGCAGAGGTGCGTGCTCGACTCTGAGGAAGGAGTCTAGGCAGAAGGCAGGCCTGTCCTGTGCCTCTGGACCCAAGGGGACAGCATCTCCTTGGCCACGTGTCCCAAGGGCAGACTTGTGCTTGCCACCAGGTGCCATACCCGGAACTCACAGAAACAACCCCATGGAGAAACGGGCAGTCAGATGCCGTCTTCCTCCAAGATTGGCAGCGATGTGAGTGGCAGGGGGTGTGCGGGCAAGAGTGGAGACAGTGACCCACAGTTCCCCATCCCAGTGCACGGGCCGTGTGCAGTGATCCTGTCGCCACTTCTCTCCTGTGTTGAAGGCACTGGCCGAGACCCCGAGTCTGCCTGAGCACCAGAGTAAAAGGCAAAGCCTTACCTACCCCAGGAGATGGTAATAGGCATAGAAGGCCATGCTAGGACACTCACGATGCTGCAGGGTTGTGACTGTGTCTGCTTAGTTCGGCATAGCAAGGTGAAGCCCGGGCGTGAACTTGGAGCCCGGGAAAGCAAGGCCCAAGAGGCACCAGCTCTCCTGCAGCTCCTCTTCCCTGACGCGACTGAAGCCTTGCTGAGGAAGCAGCAGCAAAGTGCTGTTCGCTCCAAGCCAAAGCCTCTGCGAAAGCACAGCATTCGCTGAGAAATGTTCTGCGGGCTGCTGCTGCTTGCCTGAGCCCAGTTTCGCGGTGGGAGAAACCCGTATACAGCAACAACCTCTTTGCCTAGGCATCTCCCCTGGGAAAGCTCACCGTTCCTTGGGAAATCAGAGTTGGGTTTGGGGATGCTGCTGCTGCTTGCCTGAGCTAGTCTCCGAAACACGGTGCAAGATACCCGCATGGAGCGAAATACTCTTTGCCCTAGCATCCCCTCTGCCTGAGAGAGAAGCCAAGTTTGGGGAAGGCGCAGCACACGGCCCCGAAGAAGAGAAGGAGCCGTTGGCCGTGGAGTCGGGAAACGCTCGGGAAGCAGGATAGCCTGCAGTGGCACGAACAGCAGGCCGGTGGCAAGACAAGTGTCACCTGCTCCCTGCGCGGAGAGATGGAAGCCTGGCTGCTAAGGAGAAATGAGGGGACGACTAGGGCAGAGGCGCGTGCTCCACTCTGAGGAAGGAGTCTGGGCAGAAGGCAGGCCTGTCCTGTGCCTCTGGACACAAGGGGACAGCATCTCCTTGGCCACCTGTCCCAAGGGCAGACTTGGGCTTGCCACCAGGTGCCATACCCGGAACTCATAGAAACAACCCCATGGAGAAACGGGCAGTCAGATGCCGTCTTCCACCAAGATGTGGCAGCGATGTGAGTGGCAGGGGGTGTGCGGGAAAGAGTGGAGACAGTGACCCACAGTTCCCCATCCCAGTGCACGGGCCGTGTGCAGTGATCCTGTCGCCACTTCTCTCCTGTGTTGAAGGCACTGGCCGAGACCCCGAGTCTGCCTGAGCACCAGAGTAAAAGGCAAAGCCTTACCTAGCCCAGGAGATGGTCATAGGCATAGAGGGCCATGCTAGGACATGCACGCTGCTGCAGGGTTGTGACTGTCTGCTTAGATAGGCATAGCAAGGTGAAGCCCGGGAGTGAACTTGGATCCCGGGAAAGCAAGGCCCAAGAGGCATCAGCTCTCCTGCAGCTCGTCTTCCCTGACGCGACTAAAGCCTTGCTGAGGAAGCAGCAGCGAAGTGCTGTTCGATCCAAGCCAAAGCCTCTGCGAAAGCACAGCATTCGCTGAGAAATGTTCTGCGGGCTGCTGCTGCTTGCCTGAGCCCAGTCTCGCGGTGGGAGAAACCCGTATACAGCAACAACCTCTTTGCCTAGGCATCTCCCCTGGGAAAGCTCACCGTTCCTTGGGAAATCAGAGTGGGGTTTGGGGATGCTGCTGCTGCTTGCCTGAGCTAGTCTCCGAAGCACGGTGCAAGATACCCGCATGGAGCGAAATACTCTTTGCCCTAGCATCCCCTCTGCCTGAGAGAGAAGCCAAGTGTGGGGAAGGCGCAGCACACGGCCCCGAAGAAGAGAAGGAGCCGTTGGCCGTGGAGTCGGGAAACGCTCGGGAAGCAGGATAGCCTGCAGTGGCACGAACAGCAGGCCGGTGGCAAGACAAGTGTCACCCGCTCCCTGCGCGGAGAGATGGAAGCCTGGCTGCTAAGGAGAAATGAGGGGACGACTAGGGCAGAGGCGCGGGCTCCACTCTGAGGAAGGAGTCTGGGCAGAAGGCAGGCCTGTCCTGTGCCTCTGGACCCAAGGGGACAGCATCTCCTTGGCCACCAGTCCCAAGGGCAGACTTGGGCTTGCCACCAGGTGCCATACCCGGAACTCACAGAAACAACCCCATGGAGAAACGGGCAGTCAGATGCCGTCTTCCACCAAGATGTGGCAGCGATGTGAGTGGCAGGGGGTGTGCGGGAAAGAGTGGAGACAGTGACCCACAGTTCCCCATCCCAGTGCACGGGCCGTGTGCAGTGATCCTGTCGCCACTTCTCTCCTGTGTTGAAGGCACTGGCCGAGACCCCGAGTCTGCCTGAGCACCAGAGTAAAAGGCAATGCCTTACCTAGCCCAGGAGATGGGCATAGGCATAGAGGGCCATGCTAGGACATGCACGCTGCTGCAGGGTTGTGACTGTCTGCTTAGTTCGGCATAGCAAGGTGAAGCCCGGGAGTGAACTTGGATCCCGGGAAAGCAAGGCCCAAGAGGCATCAGCTCTCCTGCAGCTCGTCTTCCCTGACGCGACTAAAGCCTTGCTGAGGAAGCAGCAGCAAAGTGCTGTTCGCTCCAAGCCAAAGCCTCTGCGAAAGCACAGCATTCGCTGAGAAATGTTCTGCGGGCTGCTGCTGCTTGCCTGAGCCCAGTCTCGCGGTGGGAGAAACCCGTATACAGCAACAACCTCTTTGCCTAGGCATCTCCCCTGGGAAAGCTCACCGTTCCTTGGGAAATCAGAGTTGGGTTTGGGGATGCTGCTGCTGCTTGCCTGAGCTAGTCTCCGAAGCACGGTGCAAGATACCCGCATGGAGCGAAATACTCTTTGCCCTAGCATCCCCTCTGCCTGAGAGAGAAGCCAAGTGTGGGGAAGGCGCAGCACACGGCCCCGAAGAAGAGAAGAAGCCGTTGGCTGTGGGGTCGGGAAACGCTCGGGAAGCAGGATAGCCTGCAGTGGCACGAACAGCAGGCCGGTGGCAAGACAAATGTCACCCGATCCCTGCGCGGAGAGATGGAAGCCTGGCTGCTAAGGAGAAATGAGGGGACGACTAGGGCAGAGGCGCGTGCTCCACTCTGAGGAAGGAGTCTGGGCAGAAGGCAGGCCTGTCCTGTGCCTCTGGACCCAAGGGGACAGCATCTCCTTGGCCACCTGTCCCAAGGGCAGACTTGGGCTTGCCACCAGGTGCCATACCCGGAACTCACAGAAACAACCCCATGGAGAAACGGGCAGTCAGATGCCGTCTTCCACCAAGATGTGGCAGCGATGTGAGTGGCATGGGGTCTGCCGGGAAAGAGTGGAGACAGTGACCCACAGTTCCCCATCCCAGTGCACGGGCCGTGTGCAGTGATCCTGTCGCCACTTCTCTCCTGTGTTGAAGGCACTGGCCGAGACCCCGAGTCTGCCTGAGCACCAGAGTAAAAGGCAAAGCCTTACCTACACCAGGAGATGGTAATAGGCATAGAGGGCCATGCTAAGACACGCACGCTGCTGCAGGGTTGTGACTGTGTCTGCTTAGTTCGGCATAGCAAGGTGAAGCCCGGGCGTGAACTTGGATCCCGGGAAAGCAAGGCCCAAGAGGCATCAGCTCTCCTGCAGCTCGTCTTCCCTGACGCGACTGAAGCCTTGCTGAGGAAGCAGCAGCGAAGTGCTGTTCGCTCCAAGCCAAAGCCTCTGCGAAAGCACAGCATTCGCTGAGAAATGTTTTGCGGGCTGCTGCTGCTTGCCTGAGCCCAGTCTCGCGGTGGGAGAAACCCAAATACAGCAACAACCTCTTTGCCTAGGCATCTTCCCTGGGAAAGCTCCCCGTTCCTTGGGAAATCAGAGTTGGGTTTGGGGATGCTGCTGCTGCTTGCCTGAGCTAGTCTCCGAAGCACGGTGCAAGATACCCGCATGGAGCGAAATACTCTTTGCCCTAGCATCCCCTCTGCCTGAGAGAGAAGCCAAGTGTGGGGAAGGCGCAGCCCACGGCCCCGAAGAAGAGAAGGAGCCGTTGGCCGTGGGGTTGGGAAACGCTCGGGAAGCAGGATAGCCTGCAGTGTCACGAACAGCAGGCCGGTGGCAAGACAAGTGTCACCCGCTCCCTGCGCGGAGAGATGGAAGCCTGGCTGCTAAGGAGAAATGAGGGGACGACTAGGGCAGAGGTGCGTGCTCCACTCTGAGGAAGGAGTCTAGGCAGAAGGCAGGCCTGTCCTGTGCCTCTGGACCCAAGGGGACAGCATCTCCTTGGCCACGTGTCCCAAGGGCAGACTTGTGCTTGCCACCAGGTGCCATACCCGGAACTCACAGAAACAACCCCATGGAGAAACGGGCAGTCAGATGCCGTCTTCCTCCAAGATTGGCAGCGATGTGAGTGGCAGGGGGTGTGCGGGCAAGAGTGGAGACAGTGACCCACAGTTCCCCATCCCAGTGCACGGGCCGTGTGCAGTGATCCTGTCGCCACTTCTCTCCTGTGTTGAAGGCACTGGCCGAGACCCCGAGTCTGCCTGAGCACCAGAGTAAAAGGCAAAGCCTTACCTACCCCAGGAGATGGTAATAGGCATAGAAGGCCATGCTAGGACACTCACGATGCTGCAGGGTTGTGACTGTGTCTGCTTAGTTCGGCATAGCAAGGTGAAGCCCGGGCGTGAACTTGGATCCCGGGAAAGCAAGGCCCAAGAGGCACCAGCTCTCCTGCAGCTCCTCTTCCCTGACGCGACTGAAGCCTTGCTGAGGAAGCAGCAGCAAAGTGCTGTTCGCTCCAAGCCAAAGCCTCTGCGAAAGCACAGCATTCGCTGAGAAATGTTCTGCGGGCTGCTGCTGCTTGCCTGAGCCCAGTTTCGCGGTGGGAGAAACCCGTATACAGCAACAACCTCTTTGCCTAGGCATCTCCCCTGGGAAAGCTCACCGTTCCTTGGGAAATCAGAGTTGGGTTTGGGGATGCTGCTGCTGCTTGCCTGAGCTAGTCTCCGAAACACGGTGCAAGATACCCGCATGGAGCGAAATACTCTTTGCCCTAGCATCCCCTCTGCCTGAGAGAGAAGCCAAGTGTGGGGAAGGCGCAGCACACGGCCCCGAAGAAGAGAAGGAGCCGTTGGCCGTGGAGTCGGGAAACGCTCGGGAAGCAGGATAGCCTGCAGTGGCACGAACAGCAGGCCGGTGGCAAGACAAGTGTCACCCGCTCCCTGCGCGGAGAGATGGAAGCCTGGCTGCTAAGGAGAAATGAGGGGACGACTAGGGCAGAGGCGCGTGCTCCACTCTGAGGAAGGAGTCTGGGCAGAAGGCAGGCCTGTCCTGTGCCTCTGGACACAAGGGGACAGCATCTCCTTGGCCACCTGTCCCAAGGGCAGACTTGGGCTTGCCACCAGGTGCCATACCCGGAACTCATAGAAACAACCCCATGGAGAAACGGGCAGTCAGATGCCGTCTTCCACCAAGATGTGGCAGCGATGTGAGTGGCAGGGGGTGTGCGGGAAAGAGTGGAGACAGTGACCCACAGTTCCCCATCCCAGTGCACGGGCCGTGTGCAGTGATCCTGTCGCCACTTCTCTCCTGTGTTGAAGGCACTGGCCGAGACCCCGAGTCTGCCTGAGCACCAGAGTAAAAGGCAAAGCCTTACCTACCCCAGGAGATGGTAATAGGCATAGAGGGCCATGCTAGGACACGCACGCTGCTGCAGGGTTGTGACTGTCTCTGCTTAGTTCGGCATAGCAAGGTGAAGCCCGGGCGGGAACTTGGAGCCCGGGAAAGCAAGGCCCAATAGGCACCAGCTCTCCTGCAGCTCGTCTTCCCTGACGCGACTGAAGCCTTGCTGAGGAAGCAGCGGCGAAGTGCTGTTCGCTCCAAGCCAAAGCCTCTGCGAAAGCACAGCATTCGCTGAGAAATGTTCTGCCAGCTGCTGCTGCTTGCCTGAGCCCTGTCTCGCGGTGGAGAAACCCAAATAAAGCAACAACCTCTTTGCCTAGGCATCTCCCCTGGGAAAGCTCACCGTTCCTTGGGAAATCAGAGTTGGGTTTGGGGATGCTGCTGCTGCTTGCCTGAGCTAGTCTCCGAAACACGGTGCAAGATACCCGCATGGAGCGAAATACTCTTTGCCCTAGCATCCCCCTCTGCCTGAGAGAGAAGCCAAGTGTGGGGAAGGCGCAGCACACGGCCCCGAAGAAGAGAAGGAGCCGTTGGCCGTGGAGTCGGGAAACGCTCGGGAAGCAGGATAGCCTGCAGTGGCACGAACAGCAGGCCGGTGGCAAGACAAGTGTCACCCGCTCCCTGCGCGGAGAGATGGAAGCCTGGCTGCTAAGGAGAAATGAGGGGACGACTAGGGCAGAGGCGCGTGCTCCACTCTGAGGAAGGAGTCTGGGCAGAAGGCAGGCCTGTCCTGTGCCTCTGGACACAAGGGGACAGCATCTCCTTGGCCACCTGTCCCAAGGGCAGACTTGGGCTTGCCACCAGGTGCCATACCCGGAACTCACAGAAACAACCCCATGGAGAAACGGGCAGTCAGATGCCGTCTTCCACCAAGATGTGGCAGCGATGTGAGTGGCAGGGGGTGTGCGGGAAAGAGTGGAGACAGTGACCCACAGTTCCCCATCCCAGTGCACGGGCCATGTGCAGTGATCCTGTCGCCACTTCTCTCCTGTGTTGAAGGCACTGGCCGAGACCCCGAGTCTGCCTGAGCACCAGAGTAAAAGGCAAAGCCTTACCTAGCCCAGGAGATGGTAATAGGCATAGAGGGCCATGCTAGGACATGCACGCTGCTACAGGGTTGTGACTGTCTGCTTAGTTCGGCATAGCAAGGTGAAGCCCGGGCGTGAACTTGGATCCCGGGAAAGCAAGGCCCAAGAGGCATCAGCTCTCCTGCAGCACGTCTTCCCTGACGCGACTGAAGCCTTGCTGAGGTAGCAGCAGCGAAGTGCTGTTCGCTCCAAGCCAAAGCCTCTGCGAAAGCACAGCATTCGCTGAGAAATGTTTTGCGGGCTGCTGCTGCTTGCCTGAGCCCAGTCTCGCGGTGGGAGAAACCCAAATACAGCAACAACCTCTTTGCCTAGGCATCTTCCCTGGGAAAGCTCCCCGTTCCTTGGGAAATCAGAGTTGGGTTTGGGGATGCTGCTGCTGCTTGCCTGAGCTAGTCTCCGAAGCACGGTGCAAGATACCCGCATGGAGCGAAATACTCTTTGCCCTAGCATCCCCTCTGCCTGAGAGAGAAGCCAAGTGTGGGGAAGGCGCAGCCCACGGCCCCGAAGAAGAGAAGGAGCCGTTGGCCGTGGGGTTGGGAAACGCTCGGGAAGCAGGATAGCCTGCAGTGGCACGAACAGCAGGCCGGTGGCAAGACAAGTGTCACCCGCTCCTTGCGCGGAGAGATGGAAGCCTGGCTGCTAAGGAGAAATGAGGGGACGACTAGGGCAGAGGCGCGTGCTCCACTCTGAGGAAGGAGTCTAGGCAGAAGGCAGGCCTGTCCTGTGCCTCTGGACCCAAGGGGACAGCATCTCCTTGGCCACGTGTCCCAAGGGCAGACTTGGGCTTGCCACCAGGTGCCATACCCGGAACTCACAGAAACAACCCCATGGAGAAACGGGCAGTCAGATGCCGTCTTCCTCCAAGATTGGCAGCGATGTGAGTGGCAGGGGGTGTGCGGGCAAGAGTGGAGACAGTGACCCACAGTTCCCCATCCCAGTGCACGGGCCGTGTGCAGTGATCCTGTCGCCACTTCTCTCCTGTGTTGAAGGCACTGGCCGAGACCCCGAGTCTGCCTGAGCACCATAGTAAAAGGCAAAGCCTTACCTACCCCAGGAGATGGTAATAGGCATAGAAGGCCATGCTAGGACACGCACGATGCTGCAGGGTTGTGACTGTGTCTGCTTAGTTCGGCATAGCAAGGTGAAGCCCGGTCGTGAACTTGGAGCCCGGGAAAGCAAGGCCCAAGAGGCACCAGCTCTCCTCCAGCTCCTCTTCCCTGACGCGACTGAAGCCTTGCTGAGGAAGCAGCAGCAAAGTGCTGTTCGCTCCAAGCCAAAGCCTCTGCGAAAGCACAGCATTCGCTGAGAAATGTTCTGCGGGCTGCTGCTGCTTGCCTGAGCCCAGTTTCGCGGTGGGAGAAACCCGTATACAGCAACAACCTCTTTGCCTAGGCATCTCCCCTGGGAAAGCTCACCGTTCCTTGGGAAATCAGAGTTGGGTTTGGGGATGCTGCTACTGCTTGCCTGAGCTAGTCTCCGAAGCACGGTGCAAGATACCCGCATGGAGTGAAATACTCTTTGCCCTAGCATCCCCTCTGCCTGAGAGAGAAGCCAAGTGTGGGGAAGGCGCAGCACACGGCCCCGAAGAAGAGAAGGAGCCGTTGGCTGTGGGGTCGGGAAACGCTCGGGAAGCAGGATAGCCTGCAGTGGCACGAACAGCAGGCCGGTGGCAAGACAAGTGTCACCCGCTCCCTGCGCGGAGAGATGGAAGCCTGGCTGCTAAGGAGAAATGAGGGGACGACTAGGGCAGAGGCGCGTGCTCCACTCTGAGGAAGGAGTCTGGGCAGAAGGCAGGCCTGTCCTGTGCCTCTGGACCCAAGGGGACAGCATCTCCTTGGCCACCTGTCCCAAGGGCAGACTTGGGCTTGCCACCAGGTGCCATACCCGGAACTCACAGAAACAACCCCATGGAGAAACGGGCAGTCAGAAGCCGTCTTCCACCAAGATGTGGCAGCGATGTGAGTGGCAGGGGGTGTGCCGGGAAAGAGTGGAGACAGTGACCCACAGTTCCCCATCCCAGTGCACGGGCCGTGTGCAGTGATCCTGTCGCCACTTCTCTCCTGTGTTGAAGGCACTGGCCGAGACCCCGAGTCTGCCTGAGCACCAGAGTAAAAGGCAAAGCCTTACGTACCCCAGGAGATGGTAATAGGCATAGAGGGCCATGCTAGGACACGCACGCTGCTGCAGGGTTGTGACTGTGTCTGCTTAGTTCGGCATAGCAAGGTGAAGCCCGGGCGTGAACTTGGAGCCCGGGAAAGCAATTCCCAAGAGGCACCAGCTCTCCTGCAGCTCGTCTTCCCTGACGCGACTGAAGCCTTGCTGAGGAAGCAGCAGCAAAGTGGTGTTCGCTCCAAGCCAAAGCCTCTGCGAAAGCACAGCATTCGCTGAGAAATGTTCTGCGGGCTGCTGCTGTTTGCCTGAGCCCAGTTTCGTGGTGGGAGAAACCCGTATACAGCAACAACCTCTTTGCCTAGGCATCTCCCCTGGGAAAGCTCACCGTTCCTTGGGAAATCAGAGTTGGGTTTGGGGATGCTGCTGCTGCTTGCCTGAGCTAGTCTCCGAAGCACGGTGCAAGATACCCGCATGGAGCGAAATACTCTTTGCCCTAGCATCCCCTCTGCCTGAGAGAGAAGCCAAGTGTGGGGTAGGCGCAGCACACGGCCCCGAAGAAGAGAAGGAGCCGTTGGCCGTGGAGTCGGGAAACGCTCGGGAAGCAGGATAGCCTGCAGTGGCACGAACAGCAGGCCGGTGGCAAGACAAGTGTCACCCGCTCCCTGCGCGGAGAGATGGAAGCCTGGCTGCTAAGGAGAAATGAGGGGACGACTAGGGCAGAGGCGCGTGCTCCACTCTGAGGAAGGAGTCTGGGCAGAAGGCAGGCCTGTCCTGTGCCTCTGGACCCAAGGGGACAGCATCTCCTTGGCCACCTGTCCCAAGGGCAGACTTGGGCTTGCCACCAGGTGCCATACCCGGAACTCACAGAAACAACCCCATGGAGAAACGGGCAGTCAGAAGCCGTCTTCCACCAAGATGTGGCAGCGATGTGAGTGGCATGGGGTCTGCCGGGAAAGAGTGGAGACAGTGACCCACAGTTCCCCATCCCAGTGCACGGGCCGTGTGCAGTGATCCTGTCGCCACTTCTCTCCTGTGTTGAAGGCACTGGTCGAGACCCCGAGTCTGCCTGAGCACCAGAGTAAAAGGCAAAGCCTTACCTACCCCAGGAGATGGTAATAGGCATAGAGGGCCATGCTAGGACACGCACGCTCCTGCAGGGTTGTGACTGTGTCTGCTTAGTTCGGCAGAGCAAGGGGAAGCCCGGGCGTGAACTTGGAGCCCGGGAAAGCAAGGCCCAAGAGGCACCAGCTCTCCTGCAGCTCGTCTTCCCTGACGCGACTGAAGCCTTGCTGAGGAAGCAGCAGCAAAGTGCTGTTCGCTCCAAGCCAAAGCCTCTGCGAAAGCACAGCATTCCCTGAGAAATGTTCTGCGGGCTGCTGCTGCTTGCCTGAGCCCAGTTTCGCGGTGGGAGAAACCCGTATACAGCAGCAACCTCTTTGCCTAGGCATCTCCCCTGGGAAAGCTCACCGTTCCTTGGGAAATCAGAGTTGGGTTTGGGGATGCTGCTGCTGCTTGCCTGAGCTAGTCTCCGAAGCACGGTGCAAGATACCCGCATGGAGCGAAATACTCTTTGCCCTAGCATCCCCTCTGCCTGAGAGAGAAGCCAAGTGTGGGGAAGGCGCAGCACATGGCCCCGGTGAAGAGAAAGAGCCGTTGGCTGTGGGGTGGGGAAACGCTCGGGAAGCAGGATAGCCTGCAGTGGCACGAACAGCAGGCCGGTGGCAAGACAAGTGTCACCCGCTCCCTGCGCGGAGAGATGGAAGCCTGGCTGCTAAGGAGAAATGAGGGGACGACTAGGGCAGAGGCGCGTGCTCCACTCTGAGGAAGGAGTCTGGGCAGAAGGCAGGCCTGTCCTGTGCCTCTGGACCCAAGGGGACAGCATCTCCTTGGCCACCTGTCCCAAGGGCAGACTTGGGCTTGCCACCAGGTGCCATACCCGGAACTCACAGAAACAACCACATGGAGAAACGGGCAGTCAGATGCCGTCTTCCACCAAGATGTGGCAGCGATGTGAGTGGCAGGGGGTGTGCCGGGAAAGAGTGGAGACAGTGACCCACAGTTCCCCATCCCAGTGCACGGGCCGTGTGCAGTGATCCTGTCGCCACTTCTCTCCTGTGTTGAAGGCACTGGCCGAGACCCCGAGTCTGCCTGAGCGCCAAAGCAAAAGGCAAAGCATACCTAGCCCTGGGGATGGTAATAGGCATAGAGTGCCATGCTAGGAAACGCAAGCTGCTGCAGGGTTGTGACCATGTCTGCTTAGTTCGGCATAGCAAGGTGAAACCTGGACGTGAACTTGGAGGCCGGAAATGCAATTCCCAAGAGGCACCAGCTCTCCCGTGGCTCTTCTTCCCTGCTGCGACAGAGCGAACACCCAAGCCTTTCTGAGGAAGGAGCAGCTAAATACGGTTCATGCCAAGCTAAAAACATCTGCGAAAGCTTAGCAGTCGCTGCGAAATCAGAGTCGGTTCTGTGGGCTGCTGTTGCTGCTTGCCTTAGCCTAGTATTCGCAGCACGATGGGAGAAACCCGCCTAGAGCGAAAGCCTCTTTGCCCTGGCATCTCCTCTGGGAAAGCACAGCATTCTTTGGAAAATCAGAGTCCGGACTGAAGGATGCTCCTGTTTGCCAGAGGTGGTCTCCTCAGCATGGTGCAATGAACCCGCATTGAACAAAATCCTCTATGCCTGGGCATCCCCTCTGCCTGAGAGAGAAGCGCGGTTGCGTCTTTGGAAAGAGCCTTAAGGAAAGGGACACGTTTTTCACTTCGCTCCCCAGGAGAATGTGGAGGTACAGCACGCTGCCCCTGGAGAAGAGCAGGAACCGTTGACCTTCTGGACTGGAAACAGTTGGGAATCAAGAGAGCCGGCCCTGGCAGGCCCCGCGGCCAGTGGCAATACAAGTGTCACCCTCTCCCAGTGCAGAGAGACAGAAGCCTGGCTGCTATGGAGACAGGAGGGGATGAGTAGGACAGGGAGCGTGCTCCACTCTTAGGAAGCAGTCTTTGCAGAAAGCATGCCTGTCCTGAGCCTCTGGGCCCAAGGACACAGCAGCTCCTTGGCCACCTGTCCCTGGGGCAGACATGCGCTAGCCACCAGGCGCCTACGCTGAACTTTCAGAAACAGTTACCTGAAATAACAGGTAGTCAATGCCGTCTTCCTCCAGGATGTGGAAGCCTGGAGGAGGCACGGGGTTTAAGGGGAAGGAGTGGGGATAGTCCACCAAAGCTACCTAATCAGTGCACGGGCGGTTTGCAGGGATCCTGTCACCTATCCTTTCCTGTGGGGAAAGCACTGTCCTAGTCCGCGAGTCCGCCTGAGCGCCAGAGTAAAAGGCCAAGCGACGCCTACATGGGAGATGGTAGTGTGCATAGAGTGCCATCCCTGGCTACGCATACTACTGTAGGGTTGTGGCTGTGACTGCTTAGTTTGGCCTGGGAGGGTGAACCCAGGACGCAAACATGGAGCCCGGAAAAGCAAGGCCCAAGAGGCACCTGCTCTCCCGCAGATCTTCTTCCCTGACGCGACTGAAGCCTTGCTGAGGAAGCAGCAGCGAAGTGCTGTTCGCTCCAAGCCAAAGCCTCTGCGAAAGCACAACATTCGCTGAGAAATGTTCTGCGGGCTGCTGCTGCTTGCCTGAGCCCAGTCTCGCGGTGGGAGAACCCGCATACATCGAAAGCCTCTCTGCCTTGGCATCTCCCCTGGGAAAGCACAACGTTCCTTGGGAAATCAGAGTTGGGTTTGGGGATGCTGCTGCTGCTTGCCTGAGCTAGTCTCTGAAGCACGGTGCACGATACCCGCATGGAGCGAAATACTCTTTGCCCTAGCATCCCCTCTGCCTGAGAGAGAAGCCAAGTGTGGGGAAGGCGCAGCACACGGCCCCGGAGAAGAGAAAGAGCCGTCGGCTGTGGGGTGGGGAAACGCTCGGGAAGCAGG
This sequence comes from Mustela nivalis, assembly GCF_964662115.1. Classification (NCBI taxonomy): domain Eukaryota; kingdom Metazoa; phylum Chordata; class Mammalia; order Carnivora; family Mustelidae; genus Mustela; species Mustela nivalis. The sequence continues at coordinate 295,536 of NW_028136320.1, read as the reverse complement.
ATAGCCTGCAGTGGCACGAACAGCAGGCCGGTGGCAAGACAAGTGTCACCCGCTCACTGCGCGGAGAGATGGAAGCCTGGCTGCAAAGGAGAAATGAGGGGACGACTAGGGCAGAGGCGCGTGCTCCACTCTGAGGAAGGAGTCTGGGCAGAAGGCAGGCCTGTCCTGTGCCTCTGGACCCAAGGGGACAGCATCTCCTTGGCCACCAGTCCCAAGGGCAGACTTGGGCTTGCCACCAGGTGCCATACCCGGAACTCACAGAAACAACCCCATGGAGAAACGGGCAGTCAGATGCCGTCTTCCACCAAGATGTGGCAGCGATGTGAGTGGCAGGGGGTGTGCGGGAAAGAGTGGAGACAGTGACCCACAGTTCCCCATCCCAGTGCACGGGCCGTGTGCAGTGATCCTGTCGCCACTTCTCTCCTGTGTTGAAGGCACTGGCCGAGACCCCGAGTCTGCCTGAGCACCAGAGTAAAAGGCAATGCCTTACCTAGCCCAGGAGATGGGCATAGGCATAGAGGGCCATGCTAGGACATGCACGCTGCTGCAGGGTTGTGACTGTCTGCTTAGTTCGGCATAGCAAGGTGAAGCCCGGGAGTGAACTTGGATCCCGGGAAAGCAAGGCCCAAGAGGCATCAGCTCTCCTGCAGCTCGTCTTCCCTGACGCGACTAAAGCCTTGCTGAGGAAGCAGCAGCGAAGTGCTGTTCGCTCCAAGCCAAAGCCTCTGCGAAAGCACAGCATTCGCTGAGAAATGTTCTGCGGGCTGCTGCTGCTTGCCTGAGCCCAGTCTCGCGGTGGGAGAAACCCGTATACAGCAACAACCTCTTTGCCTAGGCATCTCCCCTGGGAAAGCTCACCGTTCCTTGGGAAATCAGAGTTGGGTTTGGGGATGCTGCTGCTGCTTGCCTGAGCTAGTCTCCGAAGCACGGTGCAAGATACCCGCATGGAGCGAAATACTCTTTGCCTAGCATCCCCTCTGCCTGAGAGAGAAGCCAAGTGTGGGGAAGGCGCAGCACACGGCCCCGAAGAAGAGAAGAAGCCGTTGGCTGTGGGGTCGGGAAACGCTCGGGAAGCAGGATAGCCTGCAGTGGCACGAACAGCAGGCCGGTGGCAAGACAAGTGTCACCCGCTCCCTGCGCGGAGAGATGGAAGCCTGGCTGCTAAGGAGAAATGAGGGGACGACTAGGGCAGAGGCGCGTGCTCCACTCTGAGGAAGGAGTCTGGGCAGAAGGCAGGCCTGTCCTGTGCCTCTGGACACAAGGGGACAGCATCTCCTTGGCCACCTGTCCCAAGGGCAGACTTGGGCTTGCCACCAGGTGCCATACCCGGAACTCACAGAAACAACCCCATGGAGAAACGGGCAGTCAGATGCCGTCTTCCACCAAGATGTGGCAGCGATGTGAGTGGCATGGGGTCTGCCGGGAAAGAGTGGAGACAGTGACCCACAGTTCCCCATCCCAGTGCACGGGCCGTGTGCAGTGATCCTGTCGCCACTTCTCTCCTGTGTTGAAGGCACTGGCCGAGACCCCGAGTCTGCCTGAGCACCAGAGTAAAAGGCAAAGCCTTACCTACACCAGGAGATGGTAATAGGCATAGAGGGCCATGCTAAGACACGCACGCTGCTGCAGGGTTGTGACTGTGTCTGCTTAGTTCGGCATAGCAAGGTGAAGCCCGGGCGTGAACTTGGATCCCGGGAAAGCAAGGCCCAAGAGGCATCAGCTCTCCTGCAGCTCGTCTTCCCTGACGCGACTGAAGCCTTGCTGAGGAAGCAGCAGCGAAGTGCTGTTCGCTCCAAGCCAAAGCCTCTGCGAAAGCACAGCATTCGCTGAGAAATGTTTTGCGGGCTGCTGCTGCTTGCCTGAGCCCAGTCTCGCGGTGGGAGAAACCCAAATACAGCAACAACCTCTTTGCCTAGGCATCTTCCCTGGGAAAGCTCCCCGTTCCTTGGGAAATCAGAGTTGGGTTTGGGGATGCTGCTGCTGCTTGCCTGAGCTAGTCTCCGAAGCACGGTGCAAGATACCCGCATGGAGCGAAATACTCTTTGCCCTAGCATCCCCTCTGCCTGAGAGAGAAGCCAAGTGTGGGGAAGGCGCAGCCCACGGCCCCGAAGAAGAGAAGGAGCCGTTGGCCGTGGGGTTGGGAAACGCTCGGGAAGCAGGATAGCCTGCAGTGGCACGAACAGCAGGCCGGTGGCAAGACAAGTGTCACCCGCTCCCTGCGCGGAGAGATGGAAGCCTGGCTGCTAAGGAGAAATGAGGGGACGACTAGGGCAGAGGTGCGTGCTCCACTCTGAGGAAGGAGTCTAGGCAGAAGGCAGGCCTGTCCTGTGCCTCTGGACCCAAGGGGACAGCATCTCCTTGGCCACGTGTCCCAAGGGCAGACTTGTGCTTGCCACCAGGTGCCATACCCGGAACTCACAGAAACAACCCCATGGAGAAACGGGCAGTCAGATGCCGTCTTCCTCCAAGATTGGCAGCGATGTGAGTGGCAGGGGGTGTGCGGGCAAGAGTGGAGACAGTGACCCACAGTTCCCCATCCCAGTGCACGGGCCGTGTGCAGTGATCCTGTCGCCACTTCTCTCCTGTGTTGAAGGCACTGGCCGAGACCCCGAGTCTGCCTGAGCACCAGAGTAAAAGGCAAAGCCTTACCTACCCCAGGAGATGGTAATAGGCATAGAAGGCCATGCTAGGACACTCACGATGCTGCAGGGTTGTGACTGTGTCTGCTTAGTTCGGCATAGCAAGGTGAAGCCCGGGCGTGAACTTGGAGCCCGGGAAAGCAAGGCCCAAGAGGCACCAGCTCTCCTGCAGCTCCTCTTCCCTGACGCGACTGAAGCCTTGCTGAGGAAGCAGCAGCAAAGTGCTGTTCGCTCCAAGCCAAAGCCTCTGCGAAAGCACAGCATTCGCTGAGAAATGTTCTGCGGGCTGCTGCTGCTTGCCTGAGCCCAGTTTCGCGGTGGGAGAAACCCGTATACAGCAACAACCTCTTTGCCTAGGCATCTCCCCTGGGAAAGCTCACCGTTCCTTGGGAAATCAGAGTTGGGTTTGGGGATGCTGCTGCTGCTTGCCTGAGCTAGTCTCCAAAACACGGTGCAAGATACCCGCATGGAGCGAAATACTCTTTGCCCTAGCATCCCCTCTGCCTGAGAGAGAAGCCAAGTGTGGGGAAGGCGCAGCACACGGCCCCGAAGAAGAGAAGGAGCCGTTGGCCGTGGAGTCGGGAAACGCTCGGGAAGCAGGATAGCCTGCAGTGGCACGAACAGCAGGCCGGTGGCAAGACAAGTGTCACCCGCTCCCTGCGCGGAGAGATGGAAGCCTGGCTGCTAAGGAGAAATGAGGGGACGACTAGGGCAGAGGCGCGTGCTCCACTCTGAGGAAGGAGTCTGGGCAGAAGGCAGGCCTGTCCTGTGCCTCTGGACACAAGGGGACAGCATCTCCTTGGCCACCTGTCCCAAGGGCAGACTTGGGCTTGCCACCAGGTGCCATACCCGGAACTCATAGAAACAACCCCATGGAGAAACGGGCAGTCAGATGCCGTCTTCCACCAAGATGTGGCAGCGATGTGAGTGGCAGGGGGTGTGCGGGAAAGAGTGGAGACAGTGACCCACAGTTCCCCATCCCAGTGCACGGGCCGTGTGCAGTGATCCTGTCGCCACTTCTCTCCTGTGTTGAAGGCACTGGCCGAGACCCCGAGTCTGCCTGAGCACCAGAGTAAAAGGCAAAGCCTTACCTACCCCAGGAGATGGTAATAGGCATAGAGGGCCATGCTAGGACACGCACGCTGCTGCAGGGTTGTGACTGTCTCTGCTTAGTTCGGCATAGCAAGGTGAAGCCCGGGCGGGAACTTGGAGCCCGGGAAAGCAAGGCCCAATAGGCACCAGCTCTCCTGCAGCTCGTCTTCCCTGACGCGACTGAAGCCTTGCTGAGGAAGCAGCGGCGAAGTGCTGTTCGCTCCAAGCCAAAGCCTCTGCGAAAGCACAGCATTCGCTGAGAAATGTTCTGCCAGCTGCTGCTGCTTGCCTGAGCCCTGTCTCGCGGTGGGAGAAACCCAAATAAAGCAACAACCTCTTTGCCTAGGCATCTCCCCTGGGAAAGCTCACCGTTCCTTGGGAAATCAGAGTTGGGTTTGGGGATGCTGCTGCTGCTTGCCTGAGCTAGTCTCCGAAACACGGTGCAAGATACCCGCATGGAGCGAAATACTCTTTGCCCTAGCATCCCCTCTGCCTGAGAGAGAAGCCAAGTGTGGGGAAGGCGCAGCACACGGCCCCGAAGAAGAGAAGGAGCCGTTGGCCGTGGAGTCGGGAAACGCTCGGGAAGCAGGATAGCCTGCAGTGGCACGAACAGCAGGCCGGTGGCAAGACAAGTGTCACCCGCTCCCTGCGCGGAGAGATGGAAGCCTGGCTGCTAAGGAGAAATGAGGGGACGACTAGGGCAGAGGCGCGTGCTCCACTCTGAGGAAGGAGTCTGGGCAGAAGGCAGGCCTGTCCTGTGCCTCTGGACACAAGGGGACAGCATCTCCTTGGCTACCTGTCCCAAGGGCAGACTTGGGCTTGCCACCAGGTGCCATACCCGGAACTCACAGAAACAACCCCATGGAGAAACGGGCAGTCAGATGCCGTCTTCCACCAAGATGTGGCAGCGATGTGAGTGGCAGGGGGTGTGCGGGAAAGAGTGGAGACAGTGACCCACAGTTCCCCATCCCAGTGCACGGGCCATGTGCAGTGATCCTGTCGCCACTTCTCTCCTGTGTTGAAGGCACTGGCCGAGACCCCGAGTCTGCCTGAGCACCAGAGTAAAAGGCAAAGCCTTACCTAGCCCAGGAGATGGTAATAGGCATAGAGGGCCATGCTAGGACATGCACGCTGCTACAGGGTTGTGACTGTCTGCTTAGTTCGGCATAGCAAGGTGAAGCCCGGGCGTGAACTTGGATCCCGGGAAAGCAAGGCCCAAGAGGCATCAGCTCTCCTGCAGCACGTCTTCCCTGACGCGACTGAAGCCTTGCTGAGGTAGCAGCAGCGAAGTGCTGTTCGCTCCAAGCCAAAGCCTCTGCGAAAGCACAGCATTCGCTGAGAAATGTTTTGCGGGCTGCTGCTGCTTGCCTGAGCCCAGTCTCGCGGTGGGAGAAACCCAAATACAGCAACAACCTCTTTGCCTAGGCATCTTCCCTGGGAAAGCTCCCCGTTCCTTGGGAAATCAGAGTTGGGTTTGGGGATGCTGCTGCTGCTTGCCTGAGCTAGTCTCCGAAGCACGGTGCAAGATACCCGCATGGAGCGAAATACTCTTTGCCCTAGCATCCCCTCTGCCTGAGAGAGAAGCCAAGTGTGGGGAAGGCGCAGCCCACGGCCCCGAAGAAGAGAAGGAGCCGTTGGCCGTGGGGTTGGGAAACGCTCGGGAAGCAGGATAGCCTGCAGTGGCACGAACAGCAGGCCGGTGGCAAGACAAGTGTCACCCGCTCCTTGCGCGGAGAGATGGAAGCCTGGCTGCTAAGGAGAAATGAGGGGACGACTAGGGCAGAGGCGCGTGCTCCACTCTGAGGAAGGAGTCTAGGCAGAAGGCAGGCCTGTCCTGTGCCTCTGGACCCAAGGGGACAGCATCTCCTTGGCCACGTGTCCCAAGGGCAGACTTGGGCTTGCCACCAGGTGCCATACCCGGAACTCACAGAAACAACCCCATGGAGAAACGGGCAGTCAGATGCCGTCTTCCTCCAAGATTGGCAGCGATGTGAGTGGCAGGGGGTGTGCGGGCAAGAGTGGAGACAGTGACCCACAGTTCCCCATCCCAGTGCACGGGCCGTGTGCAGTGATCCTGTCGCCACTTCTCTCCTGTGTTGAAGGCACTGGCCGAGACCCCGAGTCTGCCTGAGCACCATAGTAAAAGGCAAAGCCTTACCTACCCCAGGAGATGGTAATAGGCATAGAAGGCCATGCTAGGACACGCACGATGCTGCAGGGTTGTGACTGTGTCTGCTTAGTTCGGCATAGCAAGGTGAAGCCCGGTCGTGAACTTGGAGCCCGGGAAAGCAAGGCCCAAGAGGCACCAGCTCTCCTCCAGCTCCTCTTCCCTGACGCGACTGAAGCCTTGCTGAGGAAGCAGCAGCAAAGTGCTGTTCGCTCCAAGCCAAAGCCTCTGCGAAAGCACAGCATTCGCTGAGAAATGTTCTGCGGGCTGCTGCTGCTTGCCTGAGCCCAGTTTCGCGGTGGGAGAAACCCGTATACAGCAACAACCTCTTTGCCTAGGCATCTCCCCTGGGAAAGCTCACCGTTCCTTGGGAAATCAGAGTTGGGTTTGGGGATGCTGCTACTGCTTGCCTGAGCTAGTCTCCGAAGCACGGTGCAAGATACCCGCATGGAGTGAAATACTCTTTGCCCTAGCATCCCCTCTGCCTGAGAGAGAAGCCAAGTGTGGGGAAGGCGCAGCACACGGCCCCGAAGAAGAGAAGGAGCCGTTGGCTGTGGGGTCGGGAAACGCTCGGGAAGCAGGATAGCCTGCAGTGGCACGAACAGCAGGCCGGTGGCAAGACAAGTGTCACCCGCTCCCTGCGCGGAGAGATGGAAGCCTGGCTGCTAAGGAGAAATGAGGGGACGACTAGGGCAGAGGCGCGTGCTCCACTCTGAGGAAGGAGTCTGGGCAGAAGGCAGGCCTGTCCTGTGCCTCTGGACCCAAGGGGACAGCATCTCCTTGGCCACCTGTCCCAAGGGCAGACTTGGGCTTGCCACCAGGTGCCATACCCGGAACTCACAGAAACAACCCCATGGAGAAACGGGCAGTCAGAAGCCGTCTTCCACCAAGATGTGGCAGCGATGTGAGTGGCAGGGGGTGTGCCGGGAAAGAGTGGAGACAGTGACCCACAGTTCCCCATCCCAGTGCACGGGCCGTGTGCAGTGATCCTGTCGCCACTTCTCTCCTGTGTTGAAGGCACTGGCCGAGACCCCGAGTCTGCCTGAGCACCAGAGTAAAAGGCAAAGCCTTACGTACCCCAGGAGATGGTAATAGGCATAGAGGGCCATGCTAGGACACGCACGCTGCTGCAGGGTTGTGACTGTGTCTGCTTAGTTCGGCATAGCAAGGTGAAGCCCGGGCGTGAACTTGGAGCCCGGGAAAGCAATTCCCAAGAGGCACCAGCTCTCCTGCAGCTCGTCTTCCCTGACGCGACTGAAGCCTTGCTGAGGAAGCAGCAGCAAAGTGGTGTTCGCTCCAAGCCAAAGCCTCTGCGAAAGCACAGCATTCGCTGAGAAATGTTCTGCGGGCTGCTGCTGTTTGCCTGAGCCCAGTTTCGCGGTGGGAGAAACCCGTATACAGCAACAACCTCTTTGCCTAGGCATCTCCCCTGGGAAAGCTCACCGTTCCTTGGGAAATCAGAGTTGGGTTTGGGGATGCTGCTGCTGCTTGCCTGAGCTAGTCTCCGAAGCACGGTGCAAGATACCCGCATGGAGCGAAATACTCTTTGCCCTAGCATCCCCTCTGCCTGAGAGAGAAGCCAAGTGTGGGGTAGGCGCAGCACACGGCCCCGAAGAAGAGAAGGAGCCGTTGGCCGTGGAGTCGGGAAACGCTCGGGAAGCAGGATAGCCTGCAGTGGCACGAACAGCAGGCCGGTGGCAAGACAAGTGTCACCCGCTCCCTGCGCGGAGAGATGGAAGCCTGGCTGCTAAGGAGAAATGAGGGGACGACTAGGGCAGAGGCGCGTGCTCCACTCTGAGGAAGGAGTCTGGGCAGAAGGCAGGCCTGTCCTGTGCCTCTGGACCCAAGGGGACAGCATCTCCTTGGCCACCTGTCCCAAGGGCAGACTTGGGCTTGCCACCAGGTGCCATACCCGGAACTCACAGAAACAACCCCATGGAGAAACGGGCAGTCAGAAGCCGTCTTCCACCAAGATGTGGCAGCGATGTGAGTGGCATGGGGTCTGCCGGGAAAGAGTGGAGACAGTGACCCACAGTTCCCCATCCCAGTGCACGGGCCGTGTGCAGTGATCCTGTCGCCACTTCTCTCCTGTGTTGAAGGCACTGGTCGAGACCCCGAGTCTGCCTGAGCACCAGAGTAAAAGGCAAAGCCTTACCTACCCCAGGAGATGGTAATAGGCATAGAGGGCCATGCTAGGACACGCACGCTCCTGCAGGGTTGTGACTGTGTCTGCTTAGTTCGGCAGAGCAAGGGGAAGCCCGGGCGTGAACTTGGAGCCCGGGAAAGCAAGGCCCAAGAGGCACCAGCTCTCCTGCAGCTCGTCTTCCCTGACGCGACTGAAGCCTTGCTGAGGAAGCAGCAGCAAAGTGGTGTTCGCTCCAAGCCAAAGCCTCTGCGAAAGCACAGCATTCCCTGAGAAATGTTCTGCGGGCTGCTGCTGCTTGCCTGAGCCCAGTTTCGCGGTGGGAGAAACCCGTATACAGCAGCAACCTCTTTGCCTAGGCATCTCCCCTGGGAAAGCTCACCGTTCCTTGGGAAATCAGAGTTGGGTTTGGGGATGCTGCTGCTGCTTGCCTGAGCTAGTCTCCGAAGCACGGTGCAAGATACCCGCATGGAGCGAAATACTCTTTGCCCTAGCATCCCCTCTGCCTGAGAGAGAAGCCAAGTGTGGGGAAGGCGCAGCACATGGCCCCGGTGAAGAGAAAGAGCCGTTGGCTGTGGGGTGGGGAAACGCTCGGGAAGCAGGATAGCCTGCAGTGGCACGAACAGCAGGCCGGTGGCAAGACAAGTGTCACCCGCTCCCTGCGCGGAGAGATGGAAGCCTGGCTGCTAAGGAGAAATGAGGGGACGACTAGGGCAGAGGCGCGTGCTCCACTCTGAGGAAGGAGTCTGGGCAGAAGGCAGGCCTGTCCTGTGCCTCTGGACCCAAGGGGACAGCATCTCCTTGGCCACCTGTCCCAAGGGCAGACTTGGGCTTGCCACCAGGTGCCATACCCGGAACTCACAGAAACAACCACATGGAGAAACGGGCAGTCAGATGCCGTCTTCCACCAAGATGTGGCAGCGATGTGAGTGGCAGGGGGTGTGCCGGGAAAGAGTGGAGACAGTGACCCACAGTTCCCCATCCCAGTGCACGGGCCGTGTGCAGTGATCCTGTCGCCACTTCTCTCCTGTGTTGAAGGCACTGGCCGAGACCCCGAGTCTGCCTGAGCGCCAAAGCAAAAGGCAAAGCATACCTAGCCCTGGGGATGGTAATAGGCATAGAGTGCCATGCTAGGAAACGCAAGCTGCTGCAGGGTTGTGACCATGTCTGCTTAGTTCGGCATAGCAAGGTGAAACCTGGACGTGAACTTGGAGGCCGGAAATGCAATTCCCAAGAGGCACCAGCTCTCCCGTGGCTCTTCTTCCCTGCTGCGACAGAGCGAACACCCAAGCCTTTCTGAGGAAGGAGCAGCTAAATACGGTTCATGCCAAGCTAAAAACATCTGCGAAAGCTTAGCAGTCGCTGCGAAATCAGAGTCGGTTCTGCGGGCTGCTGTTGCTGCTTGCCTTAGCCTAGTATTCGCAGCACGATGGGAGAAACCCGCCTAGAGCGAAAGCCTCTTTGCCCTGGCATCTCCTCTGGGAAAGCACAGCATTCTTTGGAAAATCAGAGTCCGGACTGAAGGATGCTCCTGTTTGCCAGAGGTGGTCTCCTCAGCATGGTGCAATGAACCGGCATTGAACAAAATCCTCTATGCCTGGGCATCCCCTCTGCCTGAGAGAGAAGCGCGGTTGCGTCTTTGGAAAGAGCCTTAAGGAAAGGGACACGTTTTTCACTTCGCTCCCCAGGAGAATGTGGAGGTACAGCACGCTGCCCCTGGAGAAGAGCAGGAACCGTTGACCTTCTGGACTGGAAACAGTTGGGAATCAAGAGAGCCGGCCCTGGCAGGCCCCGCGGCCGGTGGCAATACAAGTGTCACCCTCTCCCAGTGCAGAGAGACAGAAGCCTGGCTGCTATGGAGACAGGAGGGGATGAGTAGGACAGGGCGCGTGCTCCACTCTTAGGAAGCAGTCTTTGCAGAAAGCATGCCTGTCCTGAGCCTCTGGGCCCAAGGACACAGCAGCTCCTTGGCCACCTGTCCCTGGGGCAGACATGCGCTAGCCACCAGGCGCCTACGCTGAACTTTCAGAAACAGTTACCTGAAATAACAGGTAGTCAATGCCGTCTTCCTCCAGGATGTGGAAGCCTGGAGGAGGCACGGGGTTTAAGGGGAAGGAGTGGGGATAGTCCACCAAAGCTACCTAATCAGTGCACGGGCGGTTTGCAGGGATCCTGTCACCTATCCTTTCCTGTGGGGAAAGCACTGTCCTAGTCCGCGAGTCCGCCTGAGCGCCAGAGTAAAAGGCCAAGCGACGCCTACATGGGAGATGGTAGTGTGCATAGAGTGCCATCCCTGGCTACGCATACTACTGTAGGGTTGTGGCTGTGACTGCTTAGTTTGGCCTGGGAGGGTGAACCCAGGACGCAAACATGGAGCCCGGAAAAGCAAGGCCCAAGAGGCACCTGCTCTCCCGCAGATCTTCTTCCCTGACGCGACTGAAGCCTTGCTGAGGAAGCAGCAGCGAAGTGCTGTTCGCTCCAAGCCAAAGCCTCTGCGAAAGCACAACATTCGCTGAGAAATGTTCTGCGGGCTGCTGCTGCTTGCCTGAGCCCAGTCTCGCGGTGGGAGAACCCGCATACATCGAAAGCCTCTCTGCCTTGGCATCTCCCCTGGGAAAGCACAACGTTCCTTGGGAAATCAGAGTTGGGTTTGGGGATGCTGCTGCTGCTTGCCTGAGCTAGTCTCTGAAGCACGGTGCACGATACCCGCATGGAGCGAAATACTCTTTGCCCTAGCATCCCCTCTGCCTGAGAGAGAAGCCAAGTGTGGGGAAGGCGCAGCACACGGCCCCGGAGAAGAGAAAGAGCCGTCGGCTGTGGGGTGGGGAAACGCTCGGGAAGCAGGATAGCCTGCAGTGGCACGAACAGCAGGCCGGTGGCAAGACAAGTGTCACCCGCTCCCTGCGCGGAGAGATGGAAGCCTGGCTGCAAAGGAGAAATGAGGGGACGACTAGGGCAGAGGCGCGTGCTCCACTCTGAGGAAGGAGTCTGGGCAGAAGGCAGGCCTGTCCTGTGCCTCTGGACCCAAGGGGACAGCATCTCCTTGGCCACCTGTCCCAAGGGCAGACTTGGGCTTGCCACCAGGTGCCATACCCGGAACTCACAGAAACAACCCCATGGAGAAACGGGCAGTCAGATGCCATCTTCCACCAAGATGTGGCAGCGATGTGAGTGGCAGGGGGTCTGCCGGGAAAGAGTGGAGACAGTGACCCACAGTTCCCCATCCCAGTGCACGGGCCGTGTGCAGTGATCCTGTCGCCACTTCTCTCCTGTGTTGAAGGCACTGGCCGAGACCCCGAGTCTGCCTGAGCACCAGAGTAAAAGGCAAAGCCTTACCTACCCCAGGAGATGGTAATAGGCATAGAGGGCCATGCTAGGACACGCACGCTGCTGCAGGGTTGTGACTGTGTCTGCTTAGTTCGGCATAGCAAGGTGAAGCAAGGGCGTGAACTTGGAGCCCGGGAAAGCAAGGCCCAAGAGGCACCAGCTCTCCTGCAGCTCGTCTTCCCTGACGCGACTGAAGCCTTGCTGAGGAAGCAGCAGCAAAGTGCTGTTCGCTCCAAGCCAAAGCCTCTGCGAAAGCACAGCATTCGCTGAGAAATGTTCTGCGGGCTGCTGCTGCTTGCCTGAGCCCAGTTTCGCGGTGGGAGAAACCCGTATACAGCAACAACCTCTTTGCCTAGGCATCTCCCCTGGGAAAGCTCACCGTTCCTTGGGAAATCAGAGTTGGGTTTGGGGATGCTGCTGCTGCTTGCCTGAGCTAGTCTCCGAAGCACGGTGCAAGATACCCGCATGGAGCGAAATACTCTTTGCCCTAGCATCCCCTCTGCCTGAGAGAGAAGTCAAGTGTGGGGAAGGCGCAGCACACGGCCCCGGAGAAGAGAAGGAGCCGTTGGCTGTGGGGTCGGGAAACGCTCGGGAAGCAGGATAGCCTGCAGTGGCACGAACAGCAGGCCGGTGGCAAGACAAGTGTCACCCGCTCCCTGCGCGGAGAGATGGAAGCCTGGCTGCTAAGGAGAAATGAGGGGACGACTAGGGCAGAGGCGCGTGCTCCACTCTGAGGAAGGAGTCTGGGCAGAAGGCAGGCCTGTCCTGTGCCTCTGGACCCAAGGGGACAGCATCTCCTTGGCCACCTGTCCCAAGGGCAGACTTGGGCTTGCCACCAGGTGCCATACCCGGAACTCACAAAAACAACCCCATGGAGAAACGGGCAGTCAGATGCCGTCTTCCACCAAGATGGGCAGCGATGTGAGTGGCAGGGGGTGTGCGGGAAAGAGTGGAGACAGTGACCCACAGTTCCCCATCCCAGTGCACGGGCCGTGTGCAGTGATCCTGTCGCCACTTCTCTCCTGTGTTGAAGGCACTGGCCGAGACCCCGAGTCTGCCTGAGCACCAGAGTAAAAGGCAAAGCCTTACCTACCCCAGGAGATGGTAATAGGCATAGAGGGCCATGCTAGGACACGCACGCTGCTGCAGGGTTGTGACTGTGTCTGCTTAGTTCGGCATAGCAAGGTGAAGCCCGGGCGTGAACTTGGAGCCCGGGAAAGCAAGGCCCAAGATGCACCAGCTCTCCTGCAGCTCGTCTTCCCTGACGCGACTGAAGCCTTGCTGAGGAAGCAGCAGCAAAGTGCTGTTCGCTCCAAGCCAAAGCCTCTGCGAAAGCACAGCATTCGCTGAGAAATGTTCTGCGGGCTGCTGCTGCTTGCCTGAGCCCTGTCTCGCTGTGGGAGAAACCCAAATAAAGCAACAACCTCTTTGCCTAGGCATCTCCCCTGGGAAAGCTCACCGTTCCTTGGGAAATCAGAGTTGGGTTTGGGGATGCTGCTGCTGCTTGCCTGAGCTAGTCTCTGAAGCACGGGGCAAGATACCTGCATGGAGCGAAATACTCTTTGCCCTAGCATCCCCTCTGCCTGAGAGAAGCCAAGTGTGGGGAAGGCGCATCACACGGCCCCGAAGAAGAGAAGGAGTCGTTGGCCGTGGAGTCGGGAAACGCTCGGGAAGCAGGATAGCCTGCAGTGGCACGAACAGCAGGCCGGTGGCAAGACAAGTGTCACCCGCTCCCTGCGCGGAGAGATGGAAGCCTGGCTGCTAAGGAGAAATGAGGGGACGACTAGGGCAGAGGCGCGTGCTCCACTCTGAGGAAGGAGTCTGGGCAGAAGGCAGGCCTGTCCTGTGCCTCTGGACCCAAGGGGACAGCATCTCCTTGGCCACCTGTCCCAAGGGCAGACTTGGGCTTGCCACCAGGTGCCATACCCGGAACTCACAGAAACAACCCCATGGAGAAACGGGCAGTCAGATGCCGTCTTCCTCCAAGATGTGGAAGCGATGTGAGTGGCAGGGGGTCTGCCGGGAAAGAGTGGAGACAGTGACCCACAGTTCCCCATCCCAGTGCACGGGCCGTGTGCAGTGATCCTGTCGCCACTTCTCTCCAGTGTTGAAGGCACTGGCCGAGACCCCGAGTCTGCCTGAGCACCAGAGTAAAAGGCAAAGCCTTACCTACCTCAGGAGATGGTAATAGGCATAGAGGGCCATGCTAGGACACGCACACTGCTGCAGGGTTGTGACTGTGTCTGCTTAGTTCGGCATAGCAAGGTGAAGCCCGGGCGTGAACTTGGAGCCCGGGAAAGCAATTCCCAAGAGGCACCAGCTCTCCTGCAGCTCGTCTTCCCTGACGCGACTGAAGCCTTGCTGAGGAAGCAGCAGCAAAGTTGTGTTCGCTCCAAGCCAAAGCCTCTGCGAAAGCACAGCATTCGCTGAGAAATGTTCTGCGGGCTGCTGCTGCTTGCCTGAGCCCTGTCTCGCGGTGGGAGAAACCCAAATAAAGCAACAACCTCTTTGCCTAGGCATCTCCCCTGGGAAAGCTCACCGTTCCTTGGGAAATCAGAGTTGGGTTTGGGGATGCTGCTGCTGCTTGCCTGAGCTAGTCTCCGAAGCACGGGGCAAGATACCTGCATGGAGCGAAATACTCTTTGCCCTAGCATCCCCTCTGCCTGAGAGAGAAGCCAAGTGTGTGGAAGGCGCAGCACACGGCCCCGAAGAAGAGTAGGAGCCGTTGGCCGTGGGGTCGGGAAACGCTCGGGAAGCAGGATAGCCTGCAGTGGCACGAACAGCAGGCCGGTGGCAAGACAAGTGTCACCCGCTCCCTGCACAGAGAGATGGAAGCATGGCTGCTAAGGAGAAATGAGGGGACGACTAGGGCAGAGGCGCGTGCTCCACTCTGAGGAAGGAGTCTGGGCAGAAGGCAGGCCTGTCCTGTGCCTCTGGACCCAAGGGGACAGCATCTCCTTGGCCACCTGTCCCAAGGGCAGACTTGGGCTTGCCACCAGGTGCCATACCCGGAACTCACAGAAACAACCCCATGGAGAAACGGGCAGTCAGATGCCGTCTTCCACCAAGATGTGGCAGCGATGTGAGTGGCAGGGGGTCTGCCGGGAAAGAGTGGAGACAGTGACCCACAGTTCCCCATCCCAGTGCACGGGCCGTGTGCAGTGATCCTGTCGCCACTTCTCTCCTGTGTTGAAGGCACTGGCCGAGACCCCGAGTCTGCCTGAGCACCAGAGTAAAAGGCAAAGCCTTACCTACCCCAGGAGATGGTAATAGGCATAGAGGGCCATGCTAGGACACGCACGCTGCTGCAGGGTTGTGACTGTGTCTGCTTAGTTCGGCATAGCAAGGTGAAGCCCGGGCGTGAACTTGGAGCCCGGGAAAGCAAGGCCCAAGAGGCACCAGCTCTCCTGCAGCTCCTCTTCCCTGACGCGACTGAAGCCTTGCTGAGGAAGCAGCAGCAAAGTGCTGTTCCCTCCAAGCCAAAGCCTCTGCGAAAGCACAGCATTCGCTGAGAAATGTTCTGCGGGCTGCTGCTGCTTGCCTGAGCCCAGTTTCGCGGTGGGAGAAACCCGTATACAGCAACAACCTCTTTGCCTAGGCATCTCCCCTGGGAAAGCTCACCGTTCCTTGGGAAATCAGAGTTGGGTTTGGGGATGCTGCTGCTGCTTGCCTGAGCTAGTCTCCGAAGCACGGTGCAAGATACCCGCATGGAGCGAAATACTCTTTGCCCTAGCATCCCCTCTGCCTGAGAGAGAAGCCAAGTGTGGGGAAGGCGCAGCACATGGCCCCGGAGAAGAGAAAGAGCCGTTGGCTGTGGGGTGGGGAAACGCTCGGGAAGCAGGATAGCCTGCAGTGGCACGAACAGCAGGCCGGTGGCAAGACAAGTGTCACCCGCTCCCTCGCGGAGAGATGGAATCCTGGCTGCTAAGGAGAAATGAGGGGACGACTAGGGCAGAGGCGCGTGCTCCACTCTGAGGAAGGAGTCTGGGCAGAAGGCAGGCCTGTCCTGTGCCTCTGGACCCAAGGGGACAGCATCTCCTTGGCCACCTGTCCCAAGGGCAGACTTGGGCTTGCCACCAGGTGCCATACCCTGAACTCACAGAAACAACCCCATGGAGAAACGGGCAGTCAGATGCCGTCTTCCACCTAGATGTGGCAGCGATGTGAGTGGCAGGGGGTGTGCCGGGAAAGAGTGGAGACAGTGACCCACAGTTCCCCATCCCAGTGCACGGGCCGTGTGCAGTGATCCTGTCGCCACTTCTCTCCTGTGTTGAAGGCACTGGCCGAGACCCCGAGTCTGCCTGAGCGCCAAAGCAAAAGGCAAAGCCTTACCTAGCCCAGGAGATGGTAATAGGCATAGAGTGCCATGCTAGGAAACGCAAGCTGCTGCAGGGTTGTGACCATGTCTGCTTAGTTCGGCATAGCAAGGTGAAACCTGGACGTGAACTTGGAGGCCGGAAAAGCAATTCCCAAGAGGCACCAGCTCTCCCGTGGCTCTTCTTCCCTGCTGCGACAGAGCGAACACCCAAGCCTTTCTGAGGAAGGAGCAGCTAAATACGGTTCATGCCAAGCTAAAAACATCTGCGAAAGCTTAGCAGTCGCTGCGAAATCAGAGTCGGTTCTGCGGGCTGCTGTTGCTGCTTGCCTTAGCCTAGTATTCGCAGCACGATGGGAGAAACCCGCCTAGAGCGAAAGCCTCTTTGCCCTGGCATCTCCTCTGGGAAAGCACAGCATTCTTTGGAAAATCAGAGTCCGGACTGAAGGATGCTCCTGTTTGCCAGAGCTGGTCTCCTCAGCATGGTGCAATGAACCCGCATTGAACAAAATCCTCTATGCCTGGGCATCCCCTCTGCCTGAGAGAGAAGCGCGGTTGCGTCTTTGGAAAGAGCCTTAAGGAAAGGGACACGTTTTTCACTTCGCTCCCCAGGAGAATGTGGAGGTACAGCACGCTGCCCCTGGAGAAGAGCAGGAACCGTTGACCTTCTGGACTGGAAACAGTTGGGAATCAAGAGAGCCGGCCCTGGCAGGCCCCGCGGCCGGTGGCAATACAAGTGTCACCCTCTCCCAGTGCAGAGAGACAGAAGCCTGGCTGCTATGGAGACAGGAGGGGATGAGTAGGACAGGGCGCGTGCTCCACTCTTAGGAAGCAGTCTTTGCAGAAAGCATGCCTGTCCTGAGCCTCTGGGCCCAAGGACACAGCAGCTCCTTGGCCACCTGTCCCTGGGGCAGACATGCACTAGCCACCAGGCGCCTACGCTGAACTTTCAGAAACAGTTACCTGAAATAACAGGTAGTCAATGCCGTCTTCCTCCAGGATGTGGAAGCCTGGAGGAGGCACGGGGTTTAAGGGGAAGGAGTGGGGATAGTCCACCAAAGCTACCTAATCAGTGCACGGGCGGTTTGCAGGGATCCTGTCACCTATCCTTTCCTGTGGGGAAAGCACTGTCCTAGTCCGCGAGTCCGCCTGAGCGCCAGAGTAAAAGGCCAAGCGACGCCTACACTGGGAGATGGTAGTGTGCATAGAGTGCCATCCCTGGCTACGCATGCTACTGTAGGGTTGTGGCTGTGTCTGCTTAGTTTGGCCTGGGAGGGTGAACCCAGGACGCGAACATGGAGCCCGGAAAAGCAAGGCCCAAGAGGCACCAGCTCTCCCGCAGCTCTTCTTCCCTGACGCGACTGAAGCCTTGCTGAGGAAGCAGCAGCGAAGTGCTGTTCGCTCCAAGCCAAAGCCTCTGCGAAAGCACAACATTCGCTGAGAAATGTTCTGCGGGCTGCTGCTGCTTGCCTGAGCCCAGTCTCGCGGTGGGAGGAACCCGCATACATCGAAAGCCTCTCTGCCTTGGCATCTCCCCTGGGAAAGCACATCGTTCCTTGGGAAATCAGAGTTGGGTTTGGGGATGCTGCTGCTGCTTGCCTGAGCTAGTCTCCGAAGCACGGTGCAAGATACCCGCATGGAGCGAAATACTCTTTGCCCTAGCATCCCCTCTGCCTGAGAGAGAAGCCAAGTGTGTGGAAGGCGCAGCACACGGCCCCGAAGAAGAGTAGGAGCCGTTGGCCGTGGGGTCGGGAAACGCTCGGGAAGCAGGATAGCCTGCAGTGGCACGAACAGCAGGCCGGTGGCAAGACAAGTGTCACCCGCTCCCTGCACAGAGAGATGGAAGCATGGCTGCTAAGGAGAAATGAGGGGACGACTAGGGCAGAGGCGCGTGCTCCACTCTGAGGAAGGAGTCTGGGCAGAAGGCAGGCCTGTCCTGTGCCTCTGGACCCAAGGGGACAGCATCTCCTTGGCCACCTGTCCCAAGGGCAGACTTGGGCTTGCCACCAGGTGCCATACCCGGAACTCACAGAAACAACCCCATGGAGAAACGGGCAGTCAGATGCCGTCTTCCACCAAGATGTGGCAGCGATGTGAGTGGCAGGGGGTCTGCCGGGAAAGAGTGGAGACAGTGACCCACAGTTCCCCATCCCAGTGCACGGGCCGTGTGCAGTGATCCTGTCGCCACTTCTCTCCTGTGTTGAAGGCACTGGCCGAGACCCCGAGTCTGCCTGATCACCAGAGTAAAAGGCAAAGCCTTACCTACCCCAGGAGATGGTAATAGGCATAGAGGGCCATGCTAGGACACGCACGCTGCTGCAGGGTTGTGACTGTGTCTGCTTAGTTCGGCATAGCAAGGTGAAGCCCGGGCGTGAACTAGGAGCCCGGGAAAGCAAGGCCCAAGAGGCACCAGCTCTCCTGCAGCTCGTCTTCCCTGACGCGAATGAAGCCTTGCTGAGGAAGCAGCAGCAAAGTGCTGTTCGCTCCAAGCCAAAGCCTCTGCGAAAGCACAGCATTCGCTGAGAAATGTTCTGCGGGCTGCTGCTGCTTGCCTGAGCCTAGTTTCGCGGTGGGAGAAACCCGTATACAGCAACAACCTCTTTGCCTAGGCATCTCCCCTGGGAAAGCTCACCGTTCCTTGGGAAATCAGTGTTGGGTTTGGGGATGCTGCTGCTGCTTGCCTGAGCTAGTCTCTGAAGCACGGTGCAAGATACCCGCATGGAGCGAAATACTCTTTGCCCTAGCTTCCCCTCTGCCTGAGAGAGAAGCCAAGAGTGGGGAAGGCGCAGCACACGGCCCTGGAGAAGAGAAGGAGCCGTTGGCTGTGGGGTCGGGAAACGCTCGGGAAGCAAGATAGCCTGCAGTGGCACGAACAGCAGGCCGGTGGCAAGACAAGTGTCACCCGCTCCCTGCGCGGAGAGATGGAAGCCTGGCTGCTAAGGAGAAATGAGGGGACGACTAGGGCAGAGGCGCGTGCTCCACTCTGAGGAAGGAGTCTGGGCAGAAGGCAGGCCTGTCCTGTGCCTCTGGACCCAAGGGGACAGCATCTCCTTGGCCACCTGTCCCAAGGGCAGACTTGGGCTTGCCACCAGGTGCCATACCCGGAACTCACAGAAACAACCCCATGGAGAAACGGGCAGTCAGATGCCGTCTTCCACCAAGATGTGGCAGCGATGTGAGTGGCAGGGGGTGTGCCGGGAAAGAGTGGAGACAGTGACCCACAGTTCCCCATCCCAGTGCACGGGCCGTGTGCAGTGATCCTGTCGCCACTTCTCTCCTGTGTTGAAGGCACTGGCCGAGACCCCGAGTCTGCCTGAGCACCAGAGTAAAAGGCAAAGCCTTACCTACTCCAGGAGATGGTAATAGGCATAGAGGGCCATGCTAGGACACGCACGCTGCTGCAGGGTTGTGACTGTGTCTGCTTAGTTCGGCATAGCAAGGTGAAGCCCGGGCGTGAACTTGGAGCCCGGGAAAGCAAGGCCCAAGAGGCACCAGCTCTCCTGCAGCTCGTCTTCCCTGACGCGACTGAAGCCTTGCTGAGGAAGCAGCAGCAAAGTGCTGTTCGCTCCAAGCCAAAGCCTCTGCGAAAGCACAGCATTCGCTGAGAAATGTTCTGCGGGCTGCTGCTGCTTGCCTGAGCCCAGTCTCGCGGTGGGAGAAACCCGTAACAGCAACAACCTCTTTGCCTAGGCATCTCCCATGGGAAAGCTCACCGTTCCTTGGGAAATCAGAGTTGGGTTTGGGGATGCTGCTGCTGCTTGCCTGAGCTAGTCTCCGAAGCACGGTGCAAGATACCCACATGGAGCGAAATACTCTTTGCCCTAGCATCCCCTCTGCCTGAGAGAGAAGCCAAGTGTGGGGAAGGCGCAGCACACGGCCCCTAAGAAGAGAAGGAGCCGTTGGCCGTGGGGTCGGGAAACGCCCGGGAAGCAGGATAGCCTGCAGTGGCACGAACAGCAGGCCGGTGGCAAGACAAGTGTCACCCGCTCCCTGCGCGGAGAGATGGAAGCCTGGCTGCTAAGGAGAAATGAGGGGACGACTAGGGCAGAGGCCAGTGCTCCACTCTGAGGAAGGAGTCTGGGCAGAAGGCAGGCCTGTCCTGTGCCTCTGGACCCAAGGGGACAGCATCTCCTTGGCCACCTGTCCCAAGGGCAGACTTGGGCTTGCCACCAGGTGCCATACCCGGAACTCACAGAAACAACCCCATGGAGAAACGGGCAGTCAGATGCCGTCTTCCACCAAGATGTGGCAGCGATGTGAGTGGCAGGGGGTGTGCCGGGAAAGAGTGGAGACAGTGACCCACAGTTCCCCATCCCAGCACACGGGCCGTGTGCAGTGATCCTGTCGCCACTTCTCTCCTGTGTTGAAGGCACTGGCCGAAACCCCGAGTCTGCCTGAGCACCAGAGTAAAAGGCAAAGCCTTACCTACCCCAGGAGATGGTAATAGGCATAGAGGGCCATGCTAAGACACGCACGCTGCTGCAGGGTTGTGACTGTGTCTGCTTAGTTCGGCATAGCAAGGTGATGCCCGGGCGTGAACTTGGAGCCCGGGAAAGCAAGGCCCAAGAGGCACCAGCTCTCCTGCAGCTCGTCTTCCCTGACGCGACTGAAGCCTTGCTGAGGAAGCAGCAGCAAAGTGCTGTTCGCTCCAAGCCAAAGCCTCTGCGAAAGCACAGCATTCGCTGAGAAATGTTCTGCGGGCTGCTGCTGCTTGCCTGAGCCCAGTCTCGCGGTGGGAGAAACCCGTATACAGCAACAACCTCTTTGCCTAGGCATCTCCCCTGGGAAAGCTCACCGTTCCTTGGGAAATCAGTGTTGGGTTTGGGGATGCTGCTGCTGTTTGCCTGAGCTAGTCTCCGAAGCACGGTGCAAGATACCTGCATGGAGCGAAATACTCTTTGTCCTAGCATCCCCTCTGCCTGAGAGAGAAGCCAAGTGTGGGGAAGGCGCAGCACACGGCCCCGAAGAAGAGAAGGAGCCGTTGGCCGTGGAGTCGGGAAACGCTAGGGAGGCAGGATAGCCTGCAGTGGCACGAACAGCAGGCCGGTGGCAAGACAAGTGTCACCCGCTCCCTGCGCAGAGAGATGGAAGCCTGGCTGCTAAGGAGAAATGAGGGGACGACTAGGGCAGAGGCGCGTGCTCCACTCTGAGGAAGGAGTCTGGGCAGAAGGCAGGCCTGTCCTGTGCCTCTGGACCCAAGGGGACAGCATCTCCTTGGCCACCTGTCCCAAGGGCAGACTTGGGCTTGCCACCAGGTGCCATACCCGGAACTCACAGAAACAACCCCATGGAGAAACGGGGAGTCAGATGCCGTCTTCCTCCAAGATGTGGTAGCGATGTGAGTGGCAGGGGGTCTGCCGGGAAAGAGTGGAGACAGTGACCCTCAGTTTCCCATCCTAGTGCACGGGCCGTGTGCAGTGATCCTGTCGCCACTTCTCTCCTGTGTTGAAGGCACTGGCCGAGACCCCGAGTCTGCCTGAGCACCAGAGTAAAAGGCAAAGCCTTACCTACCTCAGGAGATGGTAATAGGCATAGAGGGCCATGCTAGGACACGCACGCTGCTGCAGGGTTGTGACTGTGTCTGCTTCTTTCGGCATAGCAAGGTGAAGCCTGGGCTTGAACTTGGAGCCCGGGAAAGCAAGGCCCAAGAGGCACCAGCTCTCCTGCAGCTCGTCTTCCCTGACGCGACTGAAGCCTTGCTGAGGAAGCAGCAGCAAAATGCTGTTCGCTCCAAGCCAAAGCCTCTGCGAAAGCACAGCATTCGCTGAGAAATGTTCTGCGGGCTGCTGCTGCTTGCCTGAGCCCAGTTTCGCGGTGGGAGAAACCCGTATACAGCAACAACCTCTTTGCCTAGGCATCTCCCCTGGGAAAGCTCACCGTTCCTTGGGAAATCAGAGTTGGGTTTGGGGATGCTGCTGCTGCTTGCCTGAGCTAGTCTCCGAAGCACGGTGCAAGATACCCGCATGGAGCGAAATACTCTTTGCCCTAGCATCCCCTCTGCCTGAGAGAGAAGCCAAGTGTGGGGAAGGCGCAGCACACGGCCCTGGAGAAGAGAAGGAGCCGTTGGCTGTGGGGTCGGGAAACGCTCGGGAAGCAGGATAGCCTGCAGTGGCACGAACAGCAGGCCGGTGGCAAGACAAGTGTCACCCGCTCCCTGCGCGGAGAGATGGAAGCCTGGCTGCTAAGGAGAAATGAGGGGACGACTAGGGCAGAGGCGCGTGCTCCACTCTGAGGAAGGAGTCTGGGCAGAAGGCAGGCCTGTCCTGTGCCTCTGGACCCAAGGGGACAGCATCTCCTTGGCCACCTGTCCCAAGGGCAGACTTGTGCTTGCCACCAGGTGCCATACACGGAACTCACAGAAACAACCCCATGGAGAAACGGGCAGTCAGATGCCGTCTTCCTCCAAGATATGGTAGCGATGTGAGTGGCAGGGGGTCTGCCGGGAAAGAGTGGAGACAGTGACCCTCAGTTCCCCATCCCAGTGCACGGGCCGTGTGCAGTGATCCTGTCGCCACTTCTCTCCTGTGTTGAAGGCACTGGCCGATACCCCGAGTCTGCCTGAGCACCAGAGTAAAAGGCAAAGCCTTACCTACCTCAGGAGATGGTAATAGGCATAGAGGGCCATGCTAGGACACGCACGCTGCTGCAGGGTTGTGACTGTGTCTGCTTAGTTCGGCATAGCAAGGTGAAGCCTGGGCTTGAACTTGGAGCCCGGGAAAGCAAGGCCCAAGAGGCACCAGCTCTCCTGCAGCTCGTCTTCCCTGACGCGACTGAAGCCTTGCTGAGGAAGCAGCAGCAAAGTGCTGTTCGCTCCAAGCCAAAGCCTCTGCGAAAGCACAGCATTCGCTGAGAAATGTTCTGCGGGCTGCTGCTGCTTGCCTGAGCCCAGTTTCGCGGTGGGAGAAACCCGTATACAGCAACAACCTCTTTGCCTAGGCATCTCCCCTGGGAAAGCTCACCGTTCCTTGGGAAATCAGACTTGGGTCTGGGGATGCTGCTGCTGCTTGCCTGAGCTAGTCTCCGAAGCACGGTGCAAGATACCCGCATGGAGCGAAATACTCTTTGCCCTAGCATCCCCTCTGCCTGAGAGAGAAGCCAAGTGTGGGGAAGGCGCAGCACACGGCCCTGGAGAAGAGAAGGAGCCGTTGGCTGTGGGGTCGGGAAACGCTCGGGAAGCAGGATAGCCTGCAGTGGCACGAACAGCAGGCCGGTGGCAAGACAAGTGTCACCCGCTCCCTGCGCGGAGAGATGGAAGCCTGGCTGCTAAGGAGAAATGAGGGGACGACTAGGGCAGAGGCGCGTGCTCCACTCTGAGGAAGGAGTCTGGGCAGAAGGCAGGCCTGTCCTGTGCCTCTGGACCCAAGGGGACAGCATCTCCTTGGCCACCTGTCCCAAGGGCAGACTTGGGCTTGCCACCAGGTGCCATACCCTGAACTCACAGAAACAACCCCATGGAGAAACGGGCAGTCAGATGCCGTCTTCCACCTAGATGTGGCAGCGATGTGAGTGGCAGGGGGTGTGCCGGGAAAGAGTGGAGACAGTGACCCACAGTTCCCCATCCCAGTGCACGGGCCGTGTGCAGTGATCCTGTCGCCACTTCTCTCCTGTGTTGAAGGCACTGGCCGAGACCCCGAGTCTGCCTGAGCGCCAAAGCAAAAGGCAAAGCCTTACCTAGCCCAGGAGATGGTAATAGGCATAGAGTGCCATGCTAGGAAACGCAAGCTGCTGCAGGGTTGTGACCATGTCTGCTTAGTTCGGCATAGCAAGGTGAAACCTGGACGTGAACTTGGAGGCCGGAAAAGCAATTCCCAAGAGGCACCAGCTCTCCCGTGGCTCTTCTTCCCTGCTGAGACAGAGCGAACACCCAAGCCTTTCTGAGGAAGGAGCAGCTAAATACGGTTCATGCCAAGCTAAAAACATCTGCGAAAGCTTAGCAGTCGCTGCGAAATCAGAGTCGGTTCTGCGGGCTGCTGTTGCTGCTTGCCTTAGCCTAGTATTCGCAGCACGATGGGAGAAACCCGCCTAGAGCGAAAGCCTCTTTGCCCTGGCATCTCCTCTGGGAAAGCACAGCATTCTTTGGAAAATCAGAGTCCGGACTGAAGGATGCTCCTGTTTGCCAGAGCTGGTCTCCTCAGCATGGTGCAATGAACCCGCATTGAACAAAATCCTCTATGCCTGGGCATCCCCTCTGCCTGAGAGAGAAGCGCGGTTGCGTCTTTGGAAAGAGCCTTAAGGAAAGGGACACGTTTTTCACTTCGCTCCCCAGGAGAATGTCTGTGGAGGTACAGCACGCTGCCCCTGGAGAAGAGCAGGAACCGTTGACCTTCTGGACTGGAAACAGTTGGGAATCAAGAGAGCCGGCCCTGGCAGGCCCCGCGGCCAGTGGCAATACAAGTGTCACCCTCTCCCAGTGCAGAGAGACAGAAGCCTGGCTGCTATGGAGACAGGAGGGGATGAGTAGGACAGGGCGCGTGCTCCACTCTTAGGAAGCAGTCTTTGCAGAAAGCATGCCTGTCCTGAGCCTCTGGGCCCAAGGACACAGCAGCTCCTTGGCCACCTGTCCCTGGGGCAGACATGCGCTAGCCACCAGGCGCCTACGCTGAACTTTCAGAAACAGTTACCTGAAATAACAGGTAGTCAATGCCGTCTTCCTCCAGGATGTGGAAGCCTGGAGGAGGCACGGGGTTTAAGGGGAAGGAGTGGGGATAGTCCACCAAAGCTACCTAATCAGTGCACGGGCGGTTTGCAGGGATCCTGTCACCTATCCTTTCCTGTGGGGAAAGCACTGTCCTAGTCCGCGAGTCCGCCTGAGCGCCAGAGTAAAAGGCCAAGCGACGCCTACACTGGGAGATGGTAGTGTGCATAGAGTGCCATCCCTGGCTACGCATGCTACTGTAGGGTTGTGGCTGTGTCTGCTTAGTTTGGCCTGGGAGGGAGAACCCAGGACGCGAACATGGAGCCCGGAAAAGCAAGGCCCAAGAGGCACCAGCTCTCCCGCAGCTCTTCTTCCCTGACGCGACTGAAGCCTTGCTGAGGAAGCAGCAGCGAAGTGCTGTTCGCTCCAAGCCAAAGCCTCTGCGAAAGCACAACATTCGCTGAGAAATGTTCTGCGGGCGGCTGCTGCTTGCCTGAGCCCAGTCTCGCGGTGGGAGGAACCCGCATACATCGAAAGCCTCTCTGCCTTGGCATCTCCCCTGGGAAAGCACAACGTTCCTTGGGAAATCAAAGTTGGGTTTGGGGATGCTGCTGCTGCTTGCCTGAGCTAGTCTCCGAAGCACGGTGCAAGATACCCGCATGGAGCGAAATACTCTTTGCCCTAGCATCCCCTCTGCCTGAGAGAGAAGCCAAGTGTGTGGAAGGCGCAGCACACGGCCCCGAAGAAGAGTAGGAGCCGTTGGCCGTGGGGTCGGGAAACGCTCGGGAAGCAGGATAGCCTGCAGTGGCACGAACAGCAGGCCGGTGGCAAGACAAGTGTCACCCGCTCCCTGCACGGAGAGATGGAAGCATGGCTGCTAAGGAGAAATGAGGGGACGACTAGGGCAGAGGCGCGTGCTCCACTCTGAGGAAGGAGTCTGGGCAGAAGGCAGGCCTGTCCTGTGCCTCTGGACCCAAGGGGACAGCATCTCCTTGGCCACCTGTCCCAAGGGCAGACTTGGGCTTGCCACCAGGTGCCATACCCGGAACTCACAGAAACAACCCCATGGAGAAACGGGCAGTCAGATGCCGTCTTCCACCAAGATGTGGCAGCGATGTGAGTGGCAGGGGGTCTGCCGGGAAAGAGTGGAGACAGTGACCCACAGTTCCCCATCCCAGTGCACGGGCCGTGTGCAGTGATCCTGTCGCCACTTCTCTCCTGTGTTGAAGGCACTGGCCGAGACCCCGAGTCTGCCTGAGCACCAGAGTAAAAGGCAAAGCCTTACCTACCCCAGGAGATGGTAATAGGCATAGAGGGCCATGCTAGGACACGCACGCTGCTGCAGGGTTGTGACTGTGTCTGCTTAGTTCGGCATAGCAAGGTGAAGCCCGGGAGTGAACTTGGAGCCCGGGAAAGCAAGGCCCAAGAGGCACCAGCTCTCCTGCAGCTCGTCTTCACTGACGCGACTGAAGCCTTGCTGAGGAAGCAGCAGCAAAGTGCTGTTCGCTCCAAGCCAAAGCCTCTGCGAAAGCACAGCATTCGCTGAGAAATGTTCTGCGGGCTGCTGCTGCTTGCCTGAGCCCAGTCTCGCGGTGGGAGAAACCCGTATACAGCAACAACCTCTTTGCCTAGGCATCTCCCCTGGGAAAGCTCACCGTTCCTTGGGAAATCAGTGTTGGGTTTGGGGATGCTGCTGCTGTTTGCCTGAGCTAGTCTCCGAAGCACGGTGCAAGATACCTGCATGGAGCGAAATACTATTTGCCCTAGCATCCCCTCTGCCTGAGAGAGAAGCCAAGTGTGGGGAAGGCGCAGCACACGGCCCCGAAGAAGAGAAGGAGCCGTTGGCCGTGGAGTCGGGAAACGCTCGGGAAGCAGGATAGCCTGCAGTGGCACGAACAGCAGGCCGGTGGCAAGACAAGTGTCACCCGCTCCCTGCGCGGAGAGATGGAAGCCTGGCTGCTAAGGAGAAATGAGGGGACGACTAGGGCAGAGGCGCGTGCTCCACTCTGAGGAAGGAGTCTGGGCAGAAGGCAGGCCTGTCCTGTGCCTCTGGACCCAAGGGGACAGCATCTCCTTGGCCACCTGTCCCAAGGGCAGACTTGGGCTTGCCACCAGGTGCCATACCCGGAACTCACAGAAACAACCCCATGGAGAAACGTGCAGTCAGATGCCGTCTTCCACCAAGATGTGGCAGCGATGTGAGTGGCAGGGGGTCTGCCGGGAAAGAGTGGAGACAGTGACCCACAGTTCCCCATCCCAGTGCACGGGCCGTGTGCAGTGATCCTGTCGCCACTTCTCTCCTGTGTTGAAGGCACTGGCCGAGACCCCGTGTCTGCCTGAGAACCATAGTAAAAGGCAAAGCCTTACCTACCCCAGGAGATGGTAATAGGCATAGAGGGCCAGGCTAGGACACGCACGCTGCTGAAGGGTTGTGACTGTGTCTGCTTAGTTCGGCATTGCAAGGTGAAGCCCAGGCGTGAACTTGGAGCCCGGGAAAGCAAGGCCCAAGAGGCATCAGCTCTCCTGCAGCTCGTCTTCCCTGACGCGACTGAAGCCTTGCTGAGGAAGCAGCAGCAAAGTGCTGTTCGCTCCAAGCCAAAGCCTCTGCGAAAGCACACATTCGCTGAGAAATGTTCTGCGGGCTGCTGCTGCTTGCCTGAGCCCAGTCTCGCGGTGGGAGAAACCCAAATACAGCAACAACCTCTTTGCCTAGGCATCTTCCCTGGGAAAGCTCACCGTTCCTTGGGAAATCAGAGTTGGGTTTGGGGATGCTGCTGCTGCTTGCCTGAGCTAGTCTCCGAAGCACGGTGCAAGATACCCGCATGGAGCGAAATACTCTTTGCCCTAGCATCCCCTCTACCTGAGAGAGAAGCCAAGTGTGGGGAAGGCGCAGCACACGGCCCCGAAGAAGAGAAGGAGCCGTTGGCCGTGGGGTCGGTAAACGCTCGGGAAGCAGGATAGCCTGCAGTGGCACGAACAGCAGGCCGGTGGCAAGACAAGTGTCACCCGCTCCCTGCGCGGAGAGATGGAAGCCTGGCTGCTAAGGAGAAATGAGGGGACGACTAGGGCAGAGGCGCGTGCTCCACTCTGAGGAAGGAGTCTGGGCAGAAGGCAGGCCTGTCCTGTGCCTCTGGACCCAAGGGGACAGCATCTCCTTGGCCACCTGTCCCAAGGGCAGACTTGGGCTTGCCACCAGGTGCCATACCCGGAACTCACAGAAACAACCCCATGGAGAAACGGGCAGTCAGATGCCGTCTTCCACCAAGATGTGGCAGCGATGTGAGTGGCAGGGGGTCTGCCGGGAAAGAGTGGAGACAGTGACCCACAGTTCCCCATCCCAGTGCACGGGCCGTGTGCAGTGATCCTGTCGCCACTTCTCTCCTGTGTTGAAGGCACTGGCCGAGACCCCGAGTCTGCCTGAGCACCAGAGTAAAAGGCAAAGCCTTACCTACCCCAGGAGATGGTAATAGGCATAGAGGGCCATGCTAGGACACGCACGCTGCTGCAGGGTTGTGACTGTGTCTGCTTAGTTCGGCATAGCAAGGTGAAGCGCGGGCGTGAACTTGGAGCCCGGGAAAGCAAGGCCCAAGAGGCACCAGCTCTCCTGCAGCTCGTCTTCCCTGACGCGACTGAAGCCTTGCTGAGGAAGCAGCAGCAAAGTGCTGTTCGCTCCAAGCCAAAGCCTCCGCGAAAGCACAGCATTCGCTGAGAAATGTTCTGCGGGCTGCTGCTGCTTGCCTGAGCCCAGTCTCGCGGTGGGAGAAACCCGTACACAGCAACAACCTCTTTGCCTAGGCATCTCCCCTGGGAAAGCTCACCATTCCTTGGGAAATCAGAGTTGGGTTTGGGGATGCTGCTGCTGCTTGCCTGAGCTAGTCTCCGAAGCACGGTGCAAGATACCTGCATGGAGCGAAATACTCTTTGCCCTAGCATCCCCTCTGCCTGAGAGAGAAGCCAAGTGTGGGGAAGGCGTAGCACACGGCCCCGGAGAAGAGAAGGAGCCGTTGGCTGTGGGGTCGGGAAACGCTCGGGAAGCAGGATAGCCTGCAGTGGCACGAACAGCAGGCCGGTGGCAAGACAAGTGTCACCCGCTCCCTGCGCGGAGAGATGGAAGCCTGGCTGCTAAGGAGAAATGAGGGGACGACTAGGGCAGAGGCGCGTGCTCCACTCTGAGGAAGGTGTCTGGGCAGAAGGCAGGCCTGTCCTGTGCCTCTGGACCCAAGGGGACAGCATCTCCTTGGCCACCTGTCCCAAGGGCCGACTTGGGCTTGCCACCAGGTGCCATACCCGGAACTCACAGAAACAACCCCATGGAGAAACGTGCAGTCAGATGCCGTCTTCCACCAAGATGTGGCAGCGATGTGAGTGGCAGGGGGTCTGCCGGGAAAGAGTGGAGACAGTGACCCACAGTTCCCCATCCCAGTGCACGGGCCGTGTGCAGTGATCCTGTCGCCACTTCTCTCCTGTGTTGAAGGCACTGGCCGAGACCCCGTGTCTGCCTGAGAACCATAGTAAAAGGCAAAGCCTTACCTACCCCAGGAGATGGTAATAGGCATAGAGGGCCAGGCTAGGACACGCACGCTGCTGAAGGGTTGTGACTGTGTCTGCTTAGTTCGGCATTGCAAGGTGAAGCCCAGGCGTGAACTTGGAGCCCGGGAAAGCAAGGCCCAAGAGGCATCAGCTCTCCTGCAGCTCGTCTTCCCTGACGCGACTGAAGCCTTGCTGAGGAAGCAGCAGCAAAGTGCTGTTCGCTCCAAGCCAAAGCCTCTGCGAAAGCACACATTCGTGAGAAATGTTCTGCGGGCTGCTGCTGCTTGCCTGAGCCCAGTCTCGCGGTGGGAGAAACCCAAATACAGCAACAACCTCTTTGCCTAGGCATCTTCCCTGGGAAAGCTCACCGTTCCTTGGGAAATCAGAGTTGGGTTTGGGGATGCTGCTGCTGCTTGCCTGAGCTAGTCTCCGAAGCACGGTGCAAGATACCCGCATGGAGCGAAATACTCTTTGCCCTAGCATCCCCTCTACCTGAGAGAGAAGCCAAGTGTGGGGAAGGCGCAGCACACGGCCCCGAAGAAGAGAAGGAGCCGTTGGCCGTGGGGTCGGTAAACGCTCGGGAAGCAGGATAGCCTGCAGTGGCACGAACAGCAGGCCGGTGGCAAGACAAGTGTCACCCGCTCCCTGCGCGGAGAGATGGAAGCCTGGCTGCTAAGGAGAAATGAGGGGACGACTAGGGCAGAGGTGCGTGCTCCACTCTGAGGAAGGAGTCTGGGCAGAAGGCAGGCCTGTCCTGTGCCTCTGGACCCAAGGGGACAGCATCTCCTTGGCCACCTGTCCCAAGGGCAGACTTGGGCTTGCCACCAGGTGCCATACCCGGAACTTACAGAAACAACCCCATGGAGAAACGGGCAGTCAGATGCCGTCTTCCACCAAGATGTGGCAGCGATGTGAGTGGCAGGGGGTCTGCCGGGAAAGAGTGGAGACAGTGACCCACAGTTCCCCATCCCAGTGCACGGGCCGTGTGCAGTGATCCTGTCGCCACTTCTCTCCTGTGTTGAAGGCACTGGCCGAGACCCCGAGTCTGCCTGAGCACCAGAGTAAAAGGCAAAGCCTTACCTACCCCAGGAGATGGTAATAGGCATAGAGGGCCATGCTAGGACACGCACGCTGCTGCAGGGTTGTGACTGTGTCTGCTTAGTTCGGCATAGCAAGGTGAAGCCCGGGCGTGAACTTGGAGCCCGGGAAAGCAAGGCCCAAGAGGCACCAGCTCTCCTGCAGCTCGTCTTCCCTGACGCGACTGAAGCCTTGCTGAGGAAGCAGCAGCAAAGTGCTGTTCGCTCCAAGCCAAAGCCTCCGCGAAAGCACAGCATTCGCTGAGAAATGTTCTGCGGGCTGCTGCTGCTTGCCTGAGCCCAGTCTCGCGGTGGGAGAAACCCGTACACAGCAACAACCTCTTTGCCTAGGCATCTCCCCTGGGAAAGCTCACCGTTTCTTGGGAAATCAGAGTTGGGTTTGGGGATGCTGCTGCTGCTTGCCTGAGCTAGTCTCCGAAGCACGGTGCAAGATACCTGCATGGAGCGAAATACTCTTTGCCCTAGCATCCCCTCTGCCTGAGAGAGAAGCCAAGTGTGGGGAAGGCGCAGCACACGGCCCCGGAGAAGAGAAGGAGCCGTTGGCTGTGGGGTCGGGAAACGCTCGGGAAGCAGGATAGCCTGCAGTGGCACGAACAGCAGGCCTGTGGCAAGACAAGTGTCACCCGCTCCCTGCGCGGAGAGATGGAAGCCTGGCTGCTAAGGAGAAATGAGGGGACGACTAGGGCAGAGGCGCGTGCTCCACTCTGAGGAAGGAGTCTGGGCAGAAGGCAGGCCTGTCCTGTGCCTCTGGACCCAAGGGGACAGCATCTCCTTGGCCACCTGTCCCAAGGGCAGACTTGGGCTTGCCACCAGGTGCCATACCCGGAACTCACAGAAACAACCCCATGGAGAAACGGGCAGTCAGATGCCGTCTTCCACCAAGATGTGGCAGCGATGTGAGTGGCAGGGGGTGTGCCGGGAAAGAGTGGAGACATTGACCCACAGTTCCCCATCCCAGTGCACGGGCCGTGTGCAGTGATCCTGTCGCCACTTCTCTCCTGTGTTGAAGGCACTGGCCGAGACCCCGAGTCTGCCTGAGCACCAGAGTAAAAGGCAAAGCCTTACCTACCCCAGGAGATGGTAATAGGCATAGAAGGCCATGCTAGGACACGCACGCTGCTGCAGGGTTGTGACTGTGTCTGCTTAGTTCGGCATAGCAAGGTGAAGCCCGGGCATGAACTTGGAGCCCGGGAAAGCAAGGCCCAAGAGGCACCAGCTCTCCTGCAGCTCCTCTTCCCTGACGCGACTGAAGCCTTGCTGAGGAAGCAGCAGCAAAGTGCTGTTCCCTCCAAGCCAAAGCCTCTGCGAAAGCACAGCATTCGCTGAGAAATGTTCTGCGGGCTGCTGCTGCTTGCCTGAGCCCAGTTTCGCGGTGGGAGAATCCCGTATACAGCAACAACCTCTTTGCCTAGGCATCTCCCCTGGGAAAGCTCACCGTTCCTTGGGAAATCAGAGTTGGGTTTGGGGATGCTGCTGCTGCTTGCCTGAGCTAGTCTCCGAAGCACGGTGCAAGATACCCGCATGGAGCGAAATACTCTTTGCCCTAGCATCCCCTCTGCCTGAGAGAGAAGCCAAGTGTGGGGAAGGCGCAGCACATGGCCCTGGAGAAGAGAAAGAGCCGTTGGCTGTGGGGTGGGGAAACGCTCGGGAAGCAGGATAGCCTGCAGTGGCACGAACAGCAGGCCGGTGGCAAGACAAGTGTCACCCGCTCCCTCGCGGAGAGATGGAATCCTGGCTGCTAAGGAGAAATGAGGGGACGACTAGGGCAGAGGCGCGTGCTCCACTCTGAGGAAGGAGTCTGGGCAGAAGGCAGGCCTGTCCTGTGCCTCTGGACCCAAGGGGACAGCATCTCCTTGGCCACCTGTCCCAAGGGCAGACTTGGGCTTGCCACCAGGTGCCATACCCTGAACTCACAGAAACAACCCCATGGAGAAACGGGCAGTCAGATGTCGTCTTCCACCTAGATGTGGCAGCGATATGAGTGGCAGGGGGTGTGCCGGGAAAGAGTGGAGACAGTGACCCACAGTTCCCCATCCCAGTGCACGGGCTGTGTGCAGTGATCCTGTTGCCACTTCTCTCCTGTGTTGAAGGCACTGGCCGAGACCCCGAGTCTGCCTGAGCGCCAAAGCAAAAGGCAAAGCCTTACTTAGCCCAGGAGATGGTAATAGGCATAGAGTGCCATGCTAGGAAACGCAAGCTGCTGCAGGGTTGTGACCATGTCTGCTTAGTTCGGCATAGCAAGGTGAAACCTGGACGTGAACTTGGAGGCCGGAAAAGCAATTCCCAAGAGGCACCAGCTCTCCCGTGGCTCTTCTTCCCTGCTGCGACAGAGCGAACACCCAAGCCTTTCTGAGGAAGGAGCAGCTAAATACGGTTCATGCCAAGCTAAAAACATCTGCGAAAGCTTAGCAGTCGCTGCGAAATCAGAGTCGGTTCTGCGGGCTGCTGTTGCTGCTTGCCTTAGCCTAGTATTCGCAGCACGATGGGAGAAACCCGCCTAGAGCGAAAGCCTCTTTGCCCTGGCATCTCCTCTGGGAAAGCACAGCATTCTTTGGAAAATCAGAGTCCGGACTGAAGGATGCTCCTGTTTGCCAGAGCTGGTCTCCTCAGCATGGTGCAATGAACCCGCATTGAACAAAATCCTCTATGCCTGGGCATCCCCTCTGCCTGAGAGAGAAGCGCGGTTGCGTCTTTGGAAAGAGCCTTAAGGAAAGGGACACGTTTTTCACTTCGCTCCCCAGGAGAATGTCTGTGGAGGTACAGCACGCTGCCCCTGGAGAAGAGCAGGAACCGTTGACCTTCTGGACTGGAAACAGTTGGGAATCAAGAGAGCCGGCCCTGGCAGGCCCCGCGGCCGGTGGCAATACAAGTGTCACCCTCTCCCAGTGCAGAGAGACAGAAGCCTGGCTGCTATGGAGACAGGAGGGGATGAGTAGGACAGGGCGCGTGCTCCACTCTTAGGAAGCAGTCTTTGCAGAAAGCATGCCTGTCCTGAGCCTCTGGGCCCAAGGACACAGCAGCTCCTTGGCCACCTGTCCCTGGGGCAGACATGCGCTAGCCACCAGGCGCCTACGCTGAACTTTCAGAAACAGTTACCTGAAATAACAGGTAGTCAATGCCGTCTTCCTCCAGGATGTGGAAGCCTGGAGGAGGCACGGGGTTTAAGGGGAAGGAGTGGGGATAGTCCACCAAAGCTACCTAATCAGTGCACGGGCGGTTTGCAGGGATCCTGTCACCTATCCTTTCCTGTGGGGAAAGCACTGTCCTAGTCCGCGAGTCCGCCTGAGCGCCAGAGTAAAAGGCCAAGCGACGCCTACACTGGGAGATGGTAGTGTGCATAGAGTGCCATCCCTGGCTACGCATGCTACTGTAGGGTTGTGGCTGTGTCTGCTTAGTTTGGCCTGGGAGGGAGAACCCAGGACGCGAACATGGAGCCCGGAAAAGCAAGGCCCAAGAGGCACCAGCTCTCCCGCAGCTCTTCTTCCCTGACGCGACTGAAGCCTTGCTGAGGAAGCAGCAGCGAAGTGCTGTTCGCTCCAAGCCAAAGCCTCTGCGAAAGCACAACATTCGCTGAGAAATGTTCTGCGGGCTGCTGCTGCTTGCCTGAGCCCAGTCTCGCGGTGGGAGGAACCCGCATACATCGAAAGCCTCTCTGCCTTGGCATCTCCCCTGGGAAAGCACAACGTTCCTTGGGAAATCAAAGTTGGGTTTGGGGATGCTGCTGCTGCTTGCCTGAGCTAGTCTCCGAAGCACGGTGCAAGATACCCGCATGGAGCGAAATACTCTTTGCCCTAGCATCCCCTCTGCCTGAGAGAGAAGCCAAGTGTGTGGAAGGCGCAGCACACGGCCCCGAAGAAGAGTAGGAGCCGTTGGCCGTGGGGTCGGGAAACGCTCGGGAAGCAGGATAGCCTGCAGTGGCACGAACAGCAGGCCGGTGGCAAGACAAGTGTCACCCGCTCCCTGCACGGAGAGATGGAAGCATGGCTGCTAAGGAGAAATGAGGGGACGACTAGGGCAGAGGCGCGTGCTCCACTCTGAGGAAGGAGTCTGGGCAGAAGGCAGGCCTGTCCTGTGCCTCTGGACCCAAGGGGACAGCATCTCCTTGGCCACCTGTCCCAAGGGCAGACTTGGGCTTGCCACCAGGTGCCATACCCGGAACTCACAGAAACAACCCCATGGAGAAACGGGCAGTCAGATGCCGTCTTCCACCAAGATGTGGCAGCGATGTGAGTGGCAGGGGGTCTGCCGGGAAAGAGTGGAGACAGTGACCCACAGTTCCCCATCCCAGTGCACGGGCCGTGTGCAGTGATCCTGTCGCCACTTCTCTCCTGTGTTGAAGGCACTGGCCGAGACCCCGAGTCTGCCTGAGCACCAGAGTAAAAGGCAAAGCCTTACCTACCCCAGGAGATGGTAATAGGCATAGAGGGCCATGCTAGGACACGCACGCTGCTGCAGGGTTGTGACTGTGTCTGCTTAGTTCGGCATAGCAAGGTGAAGCCCGGGCGTGAACTTGGAGCCCGGGAAAGCAAGGCCCAAGAGGCACCAGCTCTCCTGCAGCTCGTCTTCACTGACGCGACTGAAGCCTTGCTGAGGAAGCAGCAGCAAAGTGCTGTTCGCTCCAAGCCAAAGCCTCTGCGAAAGCACAGCATTCGCTGAGAAATGTTCTGCGGGCTGCTGCTGCTTGCCTGAGCCCAGTCTCGCGGTGGGAGAAACCCGTATACAGCAACAACCTCTTTGCCTAGGCATCTCCCCTGGGAAAGCTCACCGTTCCTTGGGAAATCAGTGTTGGGTTTGGGGATGCTGCTGCTGTTTGCCTGAGCTAGTCTCCGAAGCACGGTGCAAGATACCTGCATGGAGCGAAATACTATTTGCCCTAGCATCCCCTCTGCCTGAGAGAGAAGCCAAGTGTGGGGAAGGCGCAGCACACGGCCCCGAAGAAGAGAAGGAGCCGTTGGCCGTGGAGTCGGGAAACGCTCGGGAAGCAGGATAGCCTGCAGTGGCACGAACAGCAGGCCGGTGGCAAGACAAGTGTCACCCGCTCCCTGCGCGGAGAGATGGAAGCCTGGCTGCTAAGGAGAAATGAGGGGACGACTAGGGCAGAGGCGCGTGCTCCACTCTGAGGAAGGAGTCTGGGCAGAAGGCAGGCCTGTCCTGTGCCTCTGGACCCAAGGGGACAGCATCTCCTTGGCCACCTGTCCCAAGGGCAGACTTGGGCTTGCCACCAGGTTCCATACCCGGAACTCACAGAAACAACCCCATGGAGAAACGGGCAGTCAGATGCCGTCTTCCACCAAGATGTGGCAGCGATGTGAGTGGCAGGGGGTCTGCCGGGAAAGAGTGGAGACAGTGACCCACAGTTCCTCATCCCAGTGCACGGGCCGTGTGCAGTGATCCTGTCGCCACTTCTCTCCTGTGTTGAAGGCACTGGCCGAGACCCCGAGTCTGCCTGAGCACCAGAGTAAAAGGCAAAGCCTTACCTACCCCAGGAGATGGTAATAGGCATAGAGGGCCATGCTAGGACACGCACGCTGCTGCAGGGTTGTGACTGTGTCTGCTTAGTTCGGCATAGCAAGCTGAAGCCCGGGCGTGAACTTGGAGCCCGGGAAAGCAAGGCCCAAGAGGCACCAGCTCTCCTGCAGCTCGTCTTCCCTGACGCGACTGAAGCCTTGCTGAGGAAGCAGCAGCAAAGTGCTGTTCGCTCCAAGCCAAAGCCTCTGCGAAAGCACAGCATTCGCTGAGAAATGTTCTGCGGGCTGCTGCTGCTTGCCTGAGTCCAGTTTCGTGGTGGGAGAAACCCGTATACAGCAACAACCTCTTTGCCTAGGCATCTCCCCTGGGAAAGCTCACCGTTCCTTGGGAAATCAGAGTTGGGTTTGGGGATGCTGCTGCTGCTTGCCTGAGCTAGTCTCCGAAGCACGGTGCAAGATACCCGCATGGAGCGAAATACTCTTTGCCCTAGCATCCCCTCTGCCTGAGAGAGAAGCCAAGTGTGAGGAAGGCGCAGCACACGGCCCTGGAGAAGAGAAGGAGCCGTTGGCTGTGGGGTCGGGAAACGCTCGGGAAGCAGGATAGCCTGCAGTGGCACGAACAGCAGGCCGGTGGCAAGACAAGTGTCACCTGCTCCCTGCGCGGAGAGATGGAAGCCTGGCTGCTAAGGAGAAATGAGGGGACGACTAGGGCAGAGGCGCGTGCTCCACTCTGAGGAAGGAGTCTGGGCAGAAGGCAGGCCTGTCCTGTGCCTCTGGACCCAAGGGGACAGCATCTCATTGGCCACCTGTCCCAAGGGCAGACTTGGGCTTGCCACCAGGTGCCATACCCGGAACTCACAGAAACAACCCCATGGAGAAACGGGCAGTCAGATGCCGTCTTCCACCAAGATGTGGCAGCGATGTCAGTGGCAGGGGGTGTGCCGGGAAAGAGTGGAGACAGTGACCCACAGTTCCCCATCCCAGTGCACGGGCCGTGTGCAGTGATCCTGTCGCCAATTCTCTCCTGTGTTGAAGGCACTGGCCGAGACCCCGAGTCTGCCTGAGCACCAGAGTAAAAGGCAAAGCCTTACCTACCCCAGGAGATGGTAATAGGCATAGAGGGCCATGCTAGGACACGCACGCTGCTGCAGGGTTGTGACTGTGTCTGCTTAGTTCGGCATAGCAAGGTGAAGCCCGGGCGTGAACTTGGAGCCCGGGAAAGCAAGGCCCAAGAGGCACCAGCTCTCCTGCAGCTCCTCTTCCCTGACGCGACTGAAGCCTTGCTGAGGAAGCAGCAGCAAAGTGCTGTTCCCTCCAAGCCAAAGCCTCTGCGAAAGCACAGCATTCGCTGAGAAATGTTCTGCGGGCTGCTGCTGCTTGCCTGAGCCTAGTCTCGCGGTGGGAGAAACCCGTACACAGCAACAACCTCTTTGCCTAGGCATCTCCCTGGGAAAGCTCACCGTTCCTTGGGAAATCAGAGTTGGGTTTGGGATGCTGCTGCTGCTTGCCTGAGCTAGTCTCCGAAGCACGGTGCAAGATACCCGCATGGAGCGAAATACTCTTTGCCCTAGCATCCCCTCTGCCTGAGAGAGAAGCCAAGTGTGGGGAAGGCGCAGCACACGGCCCCGGAGAAGAGAAGGAGCCGTTGGCTGTGGGGTCGGGAAACGCTCGGGAAGCAGGATAGCCTGCAGTGGCACGAACAGCAGGCCGGTGGCAAGACAAGTGTCACCCGCTCCCTGCGCGGAGAGATGGAAGCCTGGCTGCTAAGGAGAAATGAGGGGACGACTAGGGCAGAGGCGCGTGCTCCACTCTGAGGAAGGAGTCTGGGCAGAAGGCAGGCCTGTCCTGTGCCTCTGGACCCAAGGGGACAGCATCTCCTTGGCCACCTGTCCCAAGGGCAGACTTGGGCTTGCCACCAGGTGCCATACCCGGAACTCACAGAAACAACCCCATGGAGAAACGGGCAGTAAGATGCCGTCTTCCACCAAGATGTGGCAGCAATGTGAGTGGCAGGGGGTCTGCCAGGAAAGAGTGGAGACAGTGACCCACAGTTCCCCATCCCAGTGCACGGGCCGTGTGCAGTGATCCTGTCGCCACTTCTCTCCTGTGTTGAAGGCACTGGCCGAGACCCCGAGTCTGCCTGAGCACCAGAGTAAAAGGCAAAGCCTTACACACCCCAGGAGATGGTAATAGGCATAGAGGGCCATGCTAGGACACGCACGCTGCTGCAGGGTTGTGACTGTGTCTGCTTAGTTCGGCATAGCAAGGTGAAGCCCGGGCGTGAACATGGAGCCCGGGAAAGCAAGGCCCAATAGGCACCAGCTCTCCTGCAGCTCGTCTTCCCTGACGCGACTGAAGCCTTGCTGAGGAAGCAGCAGCAAAGTGCTGTCGCTCCAATCCAAAGCCTCTGCGAAAGCACAGCATTCGCTGAGAAATGTTCTGCGGGCTGCTGCTGCTTGCCTGAGCCCAGTCTCGCGGTGGGAGAAACCCATACACAGCAACAACCTCTTTGCCTAGGCATCTCCCCTGGGAAAGCTCACCATTCCTTGGGAAATCAGAGTTGGGTTTGGGGATGCTGCTGCTGCTTGCCTGAGCTAGTCTCCGAAGCACGGTGCAAGATACCTGCATGGAGCGAAATACTCTTTGCCCTAGCATCCCCTCTGCCTGAGAGAGAAGCCAAGTGTGGGGAAGGCGTAGCACACGGCCCCGGAGAAGAGAAGGAGCCGTTGGCTGTGGGGTCGGGAAACGCTCGGGAAGCAGGATAGCCTGCAGTGGCACGAACAGCAGGCCGGTGGCAAGACAAGTGTCACCCGCTCCCTGCGCGGAGAGATGGAAGCCTGGCTGCTAAGGAGAAATGAGGGGACGACTAGGGCAGAGGCGCGTGCTCCACTCTGAGGAAGGTGTCTGGGCAGAAGGCAGGCCTGTCCTGTGCCTCTGGACCCAAGGGGACAGCATCTCCTTGGCCACCTGTCCCAAGGGCCGACTTGGGCTTGCCACCAGGTGCCATACCCGGAACTCACAGAAACAACCCCATGGAGAAACGTGCAGTCAGATGCCGTCTTCCACCAAGATGTGGCAGCGATGTGAGTGGCAGGGGGTCTGCCGGGAAAGAGTGGAGACAGTGACCCACAGTTCCCCATCCCAGTGCACGGGCCGTGTGCAGTGATCCTGTCGCCACTTCTCTCCTGTGTTGAAGGCACTGGCCGAGACCCCGTGTCTGCCTGAGAACCATAGTAAAAGGCAAAGCCTTACCTACCCCAGGAGATGGTAATAGGCATAGAGGGCCAGGCTAGGACACGCACGCTGCTTAAGGGTTGTGACTGTGTCTGCTTAGTTCGGCATTGCAAGGTGAAGCCCAGGCGTGAACTTGGAGCCCGGGAAAGCAAGGCCCAAGAGGCATCAGCTCTCCTGCAGCTCGTCTTCCCTGACGCGACTGAAGCCTTGCTGAGGAAGCAGCAGCAAAGTGCTGTTCGCTCCAAGCCAAAGCCTCTGCGAAAGCACACATTCGCTGAGAAATGTTCTGCGGGCTGCTGCTGCTTGCCTGAGCCCAGTCTCGCGGTGGGAGAAACCCAAATACAGCAACAACCTCTTTGCCTAGGCATCTTCCCTGGGAAAGCTCACCGTTCCTTGGGAAATCAGAGTTGGGTTTGGGGATGCTGCTGCTGCTTGCCTGAGCTAGTCTCCGAAGCAGGGTGCAAGATACCCGCATGGAGCGAAATACTCTTTGCCCTAGCATCCCCTCTACCTGAGAGAGAAGCCAAGTGTGGGGAAGGCGCAGCACACGGCCCCGAAGAAGAGAAGGAGCCGTTGGCCGTGGGGTCGGTAAACGCTCGGGAAGCAGGATAGCCTGCAGTGGCACGAACAGCAGGCCGGTGGCAAGACAAGTGTCACCCGCTCCCTGCGCGGAGAGATGGAAGCCTGGCTGCTAAGGAGAAATGAGGGGACGACTAGGGCAGAGGCGCGTGCTCCACTCTGAGGAAGGAGTCTGGGCAGAAGGCAGGCCTGTCCTGTGCCTCTGGACCCAAGGGGACAGCATCTCCTTGGCCACCTGTCCCAAGGGCAGACTTGGGCTTGCCACCAGGTGCCATACCCGGAACTCACAGAAACAACCCCATGGAGAAACGGGCAGTCAGATGCCGTCTTCCACCAAGATGTGGCAGCGATGTGAGTGGCAGGGGGTCTGCCGGGAAAGAGTGGAGACAGTGACCCACAGTTCCCCATCCCAGTGCACGGGCCGTGTGCAGTGATCCTGTCGCCACTTCTCTCCTGTGTTGAAGGCACTGGCCGAGACCCCGAGTCTGCCTGAACACCAGAGTAAAAGGCAAAGCCTTACACACCCCAGGAGATGGTAATAGGCATAGAGGGCCATGCTAGGACACGCACGCTGCTGCAGGGTTGTGACTGTGTCTGCTTAGTTCGGCATAGCAGGTGAAGCGCGGGCGTGAACTTGGAGCCCGGGAAAGCAAGGCCCAAGAGGCACCAGCTCTCCTGCAGCTCGTCTTCCCTGACGCGACTGAAGCCTTGCTGAGGAAGCAGCAGCAAAGTGCTGTTCGCTCCAAGCCAAAGCCTCCGCGAAAGCACAGCATTCGCTGAGAAATGTTCTGCGGGCTGCTGCTGCTTGCCTGAGCCCAGTCTCGCGTTGGGAGAAACCCGTACACAGCAACAACCTCTTTGCCTAGGCATCTCCCCTGGGAAAGCTCACCATTCCTTGGGAAATCAGAGTTGGGTTTGGGGATGCTGCTGCTGCTTGTCTGAGCTAGTCTCCGAAGCACGGTGCAAGATACCTGCATGGAGCGAAATACTCTTTGCCCTAGCATCCCCTCTGCCTGAGAGAGAAGCCAAGTGTGGGGAAGGCGTAGCACACGGCCCCGGAGAAGAGAAGGAGCCGTTGGCTGTGGGGTCGGGAAACGCTCGGGAAGCAGGATAGCCTGCAGTGGCACGAACAGCAGGCCGGTGGCAAGACAAGTGTCACCCGCTCCCTGCGCGGAGAGATGGAAGCCTGGCTGCTAAGGAGAAATGAGGGGACGACTAGGGCAGAGGCGCGTGCTCCACTCTGAGGAAGGTGTCTGGGCAGAAGGCAGGCCTGTCCTGTGCCTCTGGACCCAAGGGGACAGCATCTCCTTGGCCACCTGTCCCAAGGGCCGACTTGGGCTTGCCACCAGGTGCCATACCCGGAACTCACAGAAACAACCCCATGGAGAAACGTGCAGTCAGATGCCGTCTTCCACCAAGATGTGGCAGCGATGTGAGTGGCAGGGGGTCTGCCGGGAAAGAGTGGAGACAGTGACCCACAGTTCCCCATCCCAGTGCACGGGCCGTGTGCAGTGATCCTGTCGCCACTTCTCTCCTGTGTTGAAGGCACTGGCCGAGACCCCGTGTCTGCCTGAGAACCATAGTAAAAGGCAAAGCCTTACCTACCCCAGGAGATGGTAATAGGCATAGAGGGCCAGGCTAGGACACGCACGCTGCTTAAGGGTTGTGACTGTGTCTGCTTAGTTCGGCATTGCAAGGTGAAGCCCAGGCGTGAACTTGGAGCCCGGGAAAGCAAGGCCCAAGAGGCATCAGCTCTCCTGCAGCTCGTCTTCCCTGACGCGACTGAAGCCTTGCTGAGGAAGCAGCAGCAAAGTGCTGTTCGCTCCAAGCCAAAGCCTCTGCGAAAGCACACATTCGTGAGATATGTTCTGCGGGCTGCTGCTGCTTGCCTGAGCCCAGTCTCGCGGTGGGAGAAACCCAAATACAGCAACAAGCTCTTTGCCTAGGCATCTTCCCTGGGAAAGCTCACCGTTCCTTGGGAAATCAGAGTTGGGTTTGGGGATGCTGCTGCTGCTTGCCTGAGCTAGTCTCCGAAGCACGGTGCAAGATACCCGCATGGAGCGAAATACTCTTTGCCCTAGCATCCCCTCTACCTGAGAGAGAAGCCAAGTGTGGGGAAGGCGCAGCACACGGCCCCGAAGAAGAGAAGGAGCCGTTGGCCGTGGGGTCGGTAAACGCTCGGGAAGCAGGATAGCCTGCAGTGGCACGAACAGCAGGCCGGTGGCAAGACAAGTGTCACCCGCTCCCTG
The DNA here is from genome assembly GCF_964662115.1 of Mustela nivalis. Classification (NCBI taxonomy): domain Eukaryota; kingdom Metazoa; phylum Chordata; class Mammalia; order Carnivora; family Mustelidae; genus Mustela; species Mustela nivalis. The sequence goes on along the minus strand of NW_028136320.1, from coordinate 254,061 downwards.
CGCGGAGAGATGGAAGCCTGGCTGCTAAGGAGAAATGAGGGGACGACTAGGGCAGAGGCGCGTGCTCCACTCTGAGGAAGGAGTCTGGGCAGAAGGCAGGCCTGTCCTGTGCCTCTGGACCCAAGGGGACAGCATCTCCTTGGCCACCTGTCCCAAGGGCAGACTTGGGCTTGCCACCAGGTGCCATACCCGGAACTTACAGAAACAACCCCATGGAGAAACGGGCAGTCAGATGCCGTCTTCCACCAAGATGTGGCAGCGATGTGAGTGGCAGGGGGTCTGCCGGGAAAGAGTGGAGACAGTGACCCACAGTTCCCCATCCCAGTGCACGGGCCGTGTGCAGTGATCCTGTCGCCACTTCTCTCCTGTGTTGAAGGCACTGGCCGAGACCCCGAGTCTGCCTGAGCACCAGAGTAAAAGGCAAAGCCTTACCTACCCCAGGAGATGGTAATAGGCATAGAGGGCCATGCTAGGACACGCACGCTGCTGCAGGGTTGTGACTGTGTCTGCTTAGTTCGGCATAGCAAGGTGAAGCCCGGGCGTGAACTTGGAGCCCGGGAAAGCAAGGCCCAAGAAGCACCAGCTCTCCTGCAGCTCGTCTTCCCTGACGCGACTGAAGCCTTGCTGAGGAAGCAGCAGCAAAGTGCTGTTCGCTCCAAGCCAAAGCCTCCGCGAAAGCACAGCATTCGCTGAGAAATGTTCTGCGGGCTGCTGCTGCTTGCCTGAGCCCAGTCTCGCGGTGGGAGAAACCCGTACACAGCAACAACCTCTTTGCCTAGGCATCTCCCCTGGGAAAGCTCACCGTTTCTTGGGAAATCAGAGTTGGGTTTGGGGATGCTGCTGCTGCTTGCCTGAGCTAGTCTCCGAAGCACGGTGCAAGATACCTGCATGGAGCGAAATACTCTTTGCCCTAGCATCCCCTCTGCCTGAGAGAGAAGCCAAGTGTGGGGAAGGCGCAGCACACGGCCCCGGAGAAGAGAAGGAGCCGTTGGCTGTGGGGTCGGGAAACGCTCGGGAAGCAGGATAGCCTGCAGTGGCACGAACAGCAGGCCGGTGGCAAGACAAGTGTCACCCGCTCCCTGCGCGGAGAGATGGAAGCCTGGCTGCTAAGGAGAAATGAGGGGACGACTAGGGCAGAGGCGCGTGCTCCACTCTGAGGAAGGTGTCTGGGCAGAAGGCAGGCCTGTCCTGTGCCTCTGGACCCAAGGGGACAGCATCTCCTTGGCCACCTGTCCCAAGGGCAGACTTGGGCTTGCCCCCAGGTGCCATACCCGGAACTCACAGAAACAACCCCATGGAGAAACGGGCAGTCAGATGCCGTCTTCCACCTAGATGTGGCAGCGATATGAGTGGCAGGGGGTGTGCCGGGAAAGAGTGGAGACAGTGACCCACAGTTCCCCATCCCAGTGCACGGGCTGTGTGCAGTGATCCTGTTGCCACTTCTCTCCTGTGTTGAAGGCACTGGCCGAGACCCCGAGTCTGCCTGAGCGCCAAAGCAAAAGGCAAAGCCTTACCTAGCCCAGGAGATGGTAATAGGCATAGAGTGCCATGCTAGGAAACGCAAGCTGCTGCAGGGTTGTGACCATGTCTGCTTAGTTCGGCATAGCAAGGTGAAACCTGGACGTGAACTTGGAGGCCGGAAAAGCAATTCCCAAGAGGCACCAGCTCTCCCGTGGCTCTTCTTCCCTGCTGCGACAGAGCGAACACCCAAGCCTTTCTGAGGAAGGAGCAGCTAAATACGGTTCATGCCAAGCTAAAAACATCTGCGAAAGCTTAGCAGTCGCTGCGAAATCAGAGTCGGTTCTGCGGGCTGCTGTTGCTGCTTGCCTTAGCCTAGTATTCGCAGCACGATGGGAGAAACCCGCCTAGAGCGAAAGCCTCTTTGCCCTGGCATCTCCTCTGGGAAAGCACAGCATTCTTTGGAAAATCAGAGTCCGGACTGAAGGATGCTCCTGTTTGCCAGAGCTGGTCTCCTCAGCATGGTGCAATGAACCCGCATTGAACAAAATCCTCTATGCCTGGGCATCCCCTCTGCCTGAGAGAGAAGCGCGGTTGCGTCTTTGGAAAGAGCCTTAAGGAAAGGGACACGTTTTTCACTTCGCTCCCCAGGAGAATGTCTGTGGAGGTACAGCACGCTGCCCCTGGAGAAGAGCAGGAACCGTTGACCTTCTGGACTGGAAACAGTTGGGAATCAAGAGAGCCGGCCCTGGCAGGCCCCGCGGCCGGTGGCAATACAAGTGTCACCCTCTCCCAGTGCAGAGAGACAGAAGCCTGGCTGCTATGGAGACAGGAGGGGATGAGTAGGACAGGGCGCGTGCTCCACTCTTAGGAAGCAGTCTTTGCAGAAAGCATGCCTGTCCTGAGCCTCTGGGCCCAAGGACACAGCAGCTCCTTGGCCACCTGTCCCTGGGGCAGACATGCGCTAGCCACCAGGCGCCTACGCTGAACTTTCAGAAACAGTTACCTGAAATAACAGGTAGTCAATGCCGTCTTCCTCCAGGATGTGGAAGCCTGGAGGAGGCACGGGGTTTAAGGGGAAGGAGTGGGGATAGTCCACCAAAGCTACCTAATCAGTGCACGGGCGGTTTGCAGGGATCCTGTCACCTATCCTTTCCTGTGGGGAAAGCACTGTCCTAGTCCGCGAGTCCGCCTGAGCGCCAGAGTAAAAGGCCAAGCGACGCCTACATGGGAGATGGTAGTGTGCATAGAGTGCCATCCCTGGCTACGCATGCTACTGTAGGGTTGTGGCTGTGACTGCTTAGTTTGGCCTGGGAGGGTGAACCCAGGACGCGAACATGGAGCCCGGAAAAGCAAGGCCCAAGAGGCACCAGCTCTCCTGAAGCTCGTCTTCCCTGACGCGACTGAAGCCTTGCTGAGGAAGCAGCAGCAAAGTGCTGTTTGCTCCAAGCCAAAGCCTCTGCGAAAGCACAGCATTCGCTGAGAAATGTTCTGCGGGCTGCTGCTGCTTGCCTGAGCCCAGTTTCGCAGTGGGAGAAACCCGTATACAGCAACAACCTCTTTGCCTAGGCATCTCCCCTGGGAAAGCTCACCATTCTTTGGGAAATCAGAGTTGGGTTTGGGGATGCTGCTGCTGCTTGCCTGAGCTAGTCTCCGAAGCACGGTGCAAGATACCCGCATGGAGCGAAATACTCTTTGCCCTAGCATCCCCTCTGCCTGAGAGAGAAGCCAAGTGTGGGGAAGGCGCAGCACACGGCCCCGGAGAAGAGAAGGAGCCGTTGGCTGTGGGGTCGGGAAACGCTCGGGAAGCAGGATAGCCTACAGTGGCACGAACAGCAGGCCGGTGGCAAGACAAGTGTCACCCGCTCCCTGCGCGGAGAGATGGAAGCCTGGCTGCTAAGGAGAAATGAGGGGACGACTAGGGCAGAGGCGCGTGCTCCACTCTCAGGAAGGAGTCTGGGCAGAAGGCAGGCCTGTCCTGTGCCTCTGGACCCAAGGGGACAGCATCTCCTTGGCCACCTGTCCCAAGAGCAGACTTGGGCTTGCCACCAGGTGCCATACCCGGAACTCACAGAAACAACCCCATGGAGAAACGGGCAGTCAGATGCCGTCTTCCACCAAGATGTGGCAGCGATGTGAGTGGCAAGGGGTGTGCCGGGAAAGAGTGGAGACAGTGACCCACAGTTCCTCATCCCAGTGTACGGGCCGTGTGCAGTGATCCTGTCGCCACTTCTCTCCTGTGTTGAAGGCACTGGCCGAGACCCCGAGTCTGCCTGAGCACCAGAGTAAAAGGCAAAGCCTTACCTACCCAGGGAGATGGTAATAGGCATAGAGGGCCATGCTAGGACACGCACGCTCCTGCAGGGTTGTGACTGTGTCTGCTTAGTTCGGCAAAGCAAGTTGAAGCCCGGGCGTGATCTTGGAGCCCGGGAAAGCAAGGCCCAAGAGGCATCAGCTCTCCTGCAGCTCGTCTTCCCTGACGCGACTGAAGCCTTGCTGAGGAAGCAGCAGCGAAGTGCTGTTCGCTCCAAGCCAAAGCCTCTGCGAAAGCACAGCATTCGCTGAGAAATGTTCTGCGGGCTGCTGCTGCTTGCCTGAGCCGTGTCTCGCGGTGGGAGAAACCCAAATAAAGCAACAACCTCTTTGCCTAGGCATCTTCCCTGGGAAAGCTCACCGTTCTTTGGGAAATCAGAGTTGGGTTTGGGGATGCTGCTGCTGCTTGCCTGAGCTAGTCTCCGAAGCACGGTGCAAGATACCTGCATGGAGCGAAATACTCTTTGCCCTAGCATCCCCTCTGCCTGAGAGAGAAGCCAAGTGTGGGGAAGGCGCAGCACACGGCCCCGAAGAAGAGAAGGAGCCGTTGGCCGTGGGGTCGGGAAACGCCCGGGAAGCAGGATAGCCTGCAGTGGCACGAACAGCAGGCCGGTGGCAAGACAAGTGTCACCCGCTCCCTGCGCGGAGAGATGGAAGCCTGGCTGCTAAGGAGAAATGAGGGGACGACTAGGGCAGAGGCGCGTGCTCCACTCTGAGGAAGGAGTCTAGGCAGAAGGCAGGCCTGTCCTGTGCCTCTGGACCCAAGGGGACAGCATCTCCTTGGCCACCTGTCCCAAGGGCAGACTTGGGCTTGCCACCAGGTGCCATACCCGGAACTCACAGAAACAACCCCATGGAGAAACGGGCAGTCAGATGCCGTCTTCCACCAAGATGTGGCAGCGATGTGAGTGGCAGGGGGTGTGCCGGGAAAGAGTGGAGACAGTGACCCACTGTTCCCCATCCCAGTGCACGGGCCGTGTGCAGTGATCCTGTCGCCACTTCTCTCCTGTGTTGAAGGCACTGGCCGAGACCCCGAGTCTGCCTGAGCACCAGAGTAAAAGGCAAAGCCTTACCTACCCCAGGAGATGGTAATAGGCATAGAGGGCCATGCTAGGACACGCACGCTGCTGCAGGGTTGTGACTGTGTCTGCTTAGTTCGGCATAGCAAGTTGAAGCCCGTGCGTGAACTTGGAGCCCGGGAAAGCAAGGCCCAAGAGGCACCAGCTCTCCTGCAGCTCGTCTTCCCTGACGCGAATGAAGCCTTGCTGAGGAAGCAGCAGCAAAGTGCTTTTTGCTCCAAGCCAAAGCCTCTGCGAAAGCACAGCATTCGCTGAGAAATGTTCTGCGGGCTGCTGCTGCTTGCCTGAGCCCAGTTTCGCGGTGGGAGAAACCCGTATACAGCAACAACCTCTTTGCCTAGGCATCTCCCCTGGGAAAGCTCACCGTTCCTTGGGAAATCAGAGTTGGGTTTGGGGATGCTGCTGCTGCTTGCCTGAGCTAGTCTCCGAAGCACGGTGCAAGATACCCGCATGGAGCGAAATACTCTTTGCCCTAGCATCCCCTCTGCCTGAGAGAGAAGCCAAGTGTGGGGAAGGCGCAGCACACGGCCCCGGAGAAGAGAAGGAGCCGTTGGCTGTGGGGTCGGGAAACGCTCGGGAAGCAGGATAGCCTGCAGTGGCACGAACAGCAGGCCGGTGGCAAGACAAGTGTCACCCGCTCCCTGCGCGGAGAGATCGAAGCCTGGCTGCTAAGGAGAAATGAGGGGACGACTAGGGCAGAGGCGCGTGCTCCACTCTGAGGAAGGTGTCTGGGCAGAAGGCAGGCCTGTCCTGTGCCTCTGGACCCAAGGGGACAGCATCTCCTTGGCCACCTGTCCCAAGGGCAGACTTGGGCTTGCCCCCAGGTGCCATACCCGGAACTCACAGAAACAACCCCATGGAGAAACGGGCAGTCAGATGCCGTCTTCCACCAAGATGTGGCAGCGATGTGAGTGGCAGGGGGTCTTCAGGAAAGAGTGGAGACAGTGACCCACAGTTCCCCATCCCAGTGCACGGGCCGTGTGCAGTGATCCTGTCGCCACTTCTCTCCTGTGTTGAAGGCACTGGCCGAGACCCCGAGTCTGCCTGAGCACCAGAGTAAAAGGCAAAGCCTTACCTACCTCAGGAGATGGTAATAGGCATAGAGGGCCATGCTAGGACACGCACGCTGCTGCAGGGTTGTGACTGTGTCTGCTTAGTTCGGCATAGCAAGGTGAAGCCCGGGCGTGAACTTGGAGCCCGGGAAAGCAAGGCCCAAGAGGCACCAGCTCTCCTGCAGCTCGTCTTCCCTGACGCGACTGAAGCCTTGCTGAGGAAGCAGCAGCAAAGTGCTGTTCGCTCCAAGCCAAAGCCTCTGTGAAAGCACAGCATTCGCTGAGAAATGTTCTGCGGGCTGCTGCTGCTTGCCTGAGCCCAGTCTCGCGGTGGAAGAAACCCGTATACAGCAACAACCTCTTTGCCTAGGCATCTCCCTTGGGAAAGCTCACCGTTCCTTGGGAAATCAGAGTTGGGTTTGGGGATGCTGCTGCTGCTTGCCTGAGCTAGTCTCCGAAGCACGGTGCAAGATACCTGCATGGAGCGAAATACTCTTTGCCTTAGCATCCCCTCTGCCTGAGAGAGAAGCCAAGTGTGGGGAAGGCGCAGCACACGGCCCCGAAGAAGAGAAGGAGCCGTTGGCCGTGGGGTCGGGAAACGCCCGGGAAGCAGGATAGCCTGCAGTGGCACGAACAGCAGGCCGGTGGCAAGACAAGTGTCACCCGCTCCCTGCGCGGAGAGATGGAAGCCTGGCTGCTAAGGAGAAATGAGGGGACGACTAGGGCAGAGGCCAGTGCTCCACTCTGAGGAAGGAGTCTGGGCAGAAGGCAGGCCTGTCCTGTGCCTCTGGACCCAAGGGGACAGCATCTCCTTGGCCACCTGTCCCAAGGGCAGACTTGGGCTTGCCACCAGGTGCCATACCCGGAACTCACAGAAACAACCCCATGGAGAAACGGGCAGTCAGATGCCGTCTTCCACCAAGATGTGGCAGCGATGTGAGTGGCAGGGGGTCTTCAGGAAAGAGTGGAGACAGTGACCCACAGTTCCCCATCCCAGTGCACGGGCCGTGTGCAGTGATCCTGTCGCCACTTCTCTCCTGTGTTGAAGGCACTGGCCGAGACCCCGAGTCTGCCTGAGCACCAGAGTAAAAGGCAAAGCCTTACCTACCTCAGGAGATGGTAATAGGCATAGAGGGCCATGCTAGGACACGCACGCTGCTGCAGGGTTGTGACTGTGTCTGCTTAGTTCGGCATAGCAAGGTGAAGCCCGGGCGTGAACTTGAGGCCGGGAAAGCAAGGCCCAAGAGGCACCAGCTCTCCTGCAGCTCGTCTTCCCTGACGCGACTGAAGCCTTGCTGAGGAAGCAGCAGCAAAGTGCTGTTCGCTCCAAGCCAAAGCCTCTGTGAAAGCACAGCATTCGCTGAGAAATGTTCTGCGGGCTGCTGCTGCTTGCCTGAGCCCAGTCTCGCGGTGGAAGAAACCCGTATACAGCAACAACCTCTTTGCCTAGGCATCTCCCCTGGGAAAGCTCACCGTTCCTTGTGAAATCAGAGTTGGGTTTGGGGATGCTGCTGCTGCTTGCCTGAGCTAGTCTCCGAAGCACGGTGCAAGATACCTGCATGGAGCGAAATACTCTTTGCCCTAGCATCCCCTCTGCCTGAGAGAGAAGCCAAGTGTGGGGAAGGCGCAGCACACGGCCCCGAAGAAGAGAAGGAGCCGTTGGCCGTGGGGTCGGGAAACGCCCGGGAAGCAGGATAGCCTGCAGTGGCACGAACAGCAGGCCGGTGGCAAGACAAGTGTCACCCGCTCCCTGCGCGGAGAGATGGAAGCCTGGCTGCTAAGGAGAAATGAGGGGACGACTAGGGCAGAGGCCAGTGCTCCACTCTGAGGAAGGAGTCTGGGCAGAAGGCAGGCCTGTCCTGTGCCTCTGGACCCAAGGGGACAGCATCTCCTTGGCCACCTGTCCCAAGGGCAGACTTGGGCTTGCCACCAGGTGCCATACCCGGAACTCACAGAAACAACCCCATGGAGAAACGGGCAGTCAGATGCCGTCTTCCACCAAGATGTGGCAGCGATGTGAGTGGCAGGGGGTCTGCCGGGAAAGAGTGGAGACAATGACCCACAGTTCCCCATCCCAGTGCACTGGCCGTGTGCAGTGATCCTGTCGCCACTTCTCTCCTGTGTTGAAGGCACTGGCCAAGACCCCGAGTCTTCCTGAGCACCACAGTAAAAGGCAAAGCCTTACCTATCCCAGGAGATGGTAATAGGCATAGAGGGCCATGCTAGGACACGCACGCTGCTGTAGGGTTGTGACTGTGTCTGCTTAGTTCGGCATAGCAAGGTGAAGCCCGTGCGTGAACTTGGAGCCCGGGAAAGCAAGGCCCAAGAGGCACCAGCTCTCCTGCAGCTCGTCTTCCCTGACGCGACTGAAGCCTTGCTGAGGAAGCAGCAGCAAAGTGCTGTTCGCTCCAAGCCAAAGCCTCCGCGAAAGCACAGCATTCGCTGAGAAATGTTCTGCGGGCTGCTGCTGCTTGCCTGAGCCCAGTTTCGCGGTGGGAGAAACCCGTATACAGCAACAACCTCTTTGCCTAGGCATCTCCCCTGGGAAAGCTCACCATTCCTAGGGAAATCAGAGTGGGGTTTGGGGATGCTGCTGCTGCTTGCCTGAGCTAGTCTCCGAAGCACGGTGCAAGATACCCGCATGGAGCGAAATACTCTTTGCCCTAGCATCCCCTCTGCCTGAGAGAGAAGCCAAGTGTGGGGAAGGCGCAGCACACGGCCCCGGAGAAGAGAAGGAGCCGTTGGCTGTGGGGTCGGGAAACGCTCGGGAAGCAGGATAGCCTGCAGTGGCACGAACAGCAGGCCGGTGGCAAGACAAGTGTCACCCGCTCCCTGCGCGGAGAGATGGAAGCCTGGCTGCTAAGGAGAAATGAGGGGACGACTAGGGCAGAGGCGCGTGCTCCACTGTCAGGAAGGACTCTGGGCAGAAGGCAGGCCTGTCCTGTGCCTCTGGACAAGGGGACAGCATCTCCTTGGCCACCTGTCCCAAGGGCAGACTTGGGCTTGCCACCAGGTGCCATACCCGGAACTCACAGAAACAACCCCATGGAGAAACGGGCAGTCAGATGCCGTCTTCCACCAAGATGTGGCAGCGATGTGAGTGGCAAGGGGTGTGCCGGGAAAGAGTGGAGACAGTGACCCACAGTTCCTCATCCCAGTGTACGGGCCGTGTGCAGTGATCCTGTCGCCACTTCTCTCCTGTGTTGAAGGCACTGGCCGAGACCCCGAGTCTGCCTGAGCACCAGAGTAAAAGGCAAAGCCTTACCTACCCAGGGAGATGGTAATAGGCATAGAGGGCCATGCTAGGACACGCACGCTGCTGCAGGGTTGTGACTGTGTCTGCTTAGTTCGGCAAAGCAAGTTGAAGCCCGGGCGTGATCTTGGAGCCCGGGAAAGCAAGGCCCAAGAGGCATCAGCTCTCCTGCAGCTCGTCTTCCCTGACGCGACTGAAGCCTTGCTGAGGAAGTAGCAGCGAAGTGCTGTTCGCTCCAAGCCAAAGCCTCTGCGAAAGCACAGCATTCGCTGAGAAATGTTCTGCGGGCTGCGGCTGCTTGCCTGAGCCGTGTCTCGCGGTGGGAGAAACCCAAATAAAGCAACAACCTCTTTGCCTAGGCATCTCCCCTGGGAAAGCTCACCGATCCTTGGGAAATCAGAGTTGGGTTTGGGGATGCTGCTGCTGCTTGCCTGAGCTAGTCTCCGAAGCACGGTGCAAGATACCTGCATGGAGCGAAATACTCTTTGCCCTAGCATCCCCTCTGCCTGAGAGAGAAGCCAAGTGTGGGGAAGGCGCAGCACACGGCCCCGAAGAAGAGAAGGAGCCGTTGGCCGTGGGGTCGGGAAACGCCCGGGAAGCAGGATAGCCTGCAGTGGCACGAACAGCAGGCCGGTGGCAAGACAAGTGTCACCCGCTCCCTGCGCGGAGAGATGGAAGCCTGGCTGCTAAGGAGAAATGAGGGGACGACTAGGGCAGAGGCGCGTGCTCCACTCTGAGGAAGGAGTCTGGGCAGAAGGCAGGCCTGTCCTGTGCCTCTGGACCCAAGGGGACAGCATCTCCTTGGCCACCTGTCCCAAGGGCAGACTTGGGCTTGCCACCAGGTGCCATACCCGGAACTCACAGAAACAACTTCATGGAGAAACGGGCAGTCAGATGCCGTCTTCCACCAAGATGTGGCAGCGATGTGAGTGGCAGGGGGTCTGCCGGGAAAGAGTGGAGACAGTGACCCACAGTTCCCCATCCCAGTGCACGGGCCGTGTGCAGTGATCCTGTCGCCACTTCTCTCCTGCGTTGAAGGCACTTGCCGAGACCCCGAGTCTGCCTGAGCACCTTAGTAAAAGGCAAAGCCTTACCTACCCCAGGAGATGGTAATAGGCATAGAGGGCCATGCTAGGACACGCACGCTGCTGCAGGGTTGTGACTGTGTCTGCTTAGTTCGGCATAGCAAGGTGAAGCCCGGGCGTGAACTTGGAGCCCGGGAAAGCAAGGCCCAAGAGGCATCAGCTCTCCTGCAGCTCGTCTTCCCTGACGCGACTGAAGCCTTGCTGTGGAAGCAGCAGCGAAGTGCTGTTCGCTCCAAGCCAAAGCCTCTGCGAAAGCACACATTCGCTGAGAAATGTTCTGCGGGCTGCTGCTGCTTGCCTGAGCCCAGTATCGCGGTGGGAGAAACCCAAATACAGCAACAACCTCTTTGCCTAGGCATCTTCCCTGGGAAAGCTCACCGTTCCTTGAGAAATCAGAGTTGGGTTTGGGGATGCTGCTGCTGCTTGCCTGAGCTAGTCTCCGAAGCACGGTGCAAGATACCCGCATGGAGCGAAATACTCTTTGCCCTAGCATCCCCTCTGACTGAGAGAGAAGCCAAGTGTGGGGAAGGCGCAGCACACGGCCCCGAAGAAGAGAAGGAGCCGTTGGCCGTTGGGTCGGGAAACGCTCGGGAAGCAGGATAGCCTGCAGTGGCACGAACAGCAGGCCGGTGGCAAGACAAGTGTCACCCGCTCCCTGCGCGGAGAGATGGAAGCCTGGCTGCTAAGGAGAAATGAGGGGACGACTAGGGCAGAGGCGCGTGCTCCACTCTGAGGAGGAGTCTGGGCAGAAGGCAGGCCTGTCCTGTGCCTCTGGACCCAAGGGGACAGCATCTCCTTGGCCACCTGTCCCAAGGGCAGACTTGGGCTTGCCACCAGGTGCCATACCCGGAACTCACAGAAACAACCCCATGGAGAAACGGGCAGTCAGATGCCGTCTTCCACCAAGATGTGGCAGCGATGTGAGTGGCAGGGGGTGTGCCGGGAAAGAGTGGAGACAGTGACCCACAGTTCCCCATCCCAGTGCACGGGCCGTGTGCAGTGATCCTGTCGCCACTTCTCTCCTGTGTTGAAGGCACTGGCCGAGACCCCGAGTCTGCCTGAGCACCAGAGTAAAAGGCAAAGCCTTACCTACCCCAGGAGATGGTAATAGGCATAGAGGGCCATGCTAGGACACGCACGCTGCTGTAGGGTTGTGACTGTGTCTGCTTAGTTCGGCATAGCAAGTTGAAGCCCATGCGTGAACTTGGAGCCCGGGAAAGCAAGGCCCAAGACGCACCAGCTCTCCTGCAGCTCGTCTTCCCTGACGCGAATGAAGCCTTGCTGAGGAAGCAGCAGCAAAGTGCTGTTCGCTCCAAGCCAAAGCCTCTGCGAAAGCACAGCATTCGCTGAGAAATGTTCTGCGGGCTGCTGCTGCTTGCCTGAGCCCAGTTTCGCGGTGGCTGAAACCCGTATACAGCAACAACCTCTTTGCCTAGGCATCTCCCCTGGGAAAGCTCACCATTCCTTGGGAAATCAGAGTTGGGTTTGGGGATGCTGCTGCTGCTTGCCTGAGCTAGTCTCCGAAGCACGGTGCAAGATACCCGCATGGAGCGAAATACTCTTTGCCCTAGCATCCCCTCTGCCTGAGAGAGAAGCCAAGTGTGGGGAAGGCGCAGCACACGGCCCCGGAGAAGAGAAGGAGCCGTTGGCTGTGGGGTCGGGAAACGCTCGGGAAGCAGGATAGCCTGCAGTGGCACGAACAGCAGGCCGGTGGCAAGACAAGTGTCACCCGCTCCCTGCGCGGAGAGATGGAAGCCTGGCTGCTAAGGAGAAATGAGGGGACGACTAGGGCAGAGGCGCGTGCTCCACCCTCAGGAAGGAGTCTGGGCAGAAGGCAGGCCTGTCCTGTGCCTCTGGACCCAAGGGGACAGCATCTCCTTGGCCACCTGTCCCAAGGGCAGACTTGGGCTTGCCACCAGGTGCCATACCCGGAACTCACAGAAACAACCCCATGGAGAAACGGGCAGTCAGATGTCGTCTTCCACCAAGATGTGGCAGCGATGTGAGTGGCAAGGGGTGTGCCGGGAAAGAGTGGAGACAGTGACCCACAGTTCCTCATCCCAGTGTACGGGCCGTGTGCAGTGATCCTGTCGCCACTTCTCTCCTGTGTTGAAGGCACTGGCCGAGACCCCGAGTCTGCCTGAGCACCAGAGTAAAAAGCAAAGCCTTACCTACCCCAGGAGATGGTAATAGGCATAGAGGGCCATGCTAGGACACGCACGCTCCTGCAGGGTTGTGACTGTGTCTGCTTAGTTCGGCAAAGCAAGTTGAAGCCCGGGCGTGATCTTGGAGCCCGGGAAAGCAAGGCCCAAGAGGCATCAGCTCTCCTGCAGCTCGTCTTCCCTGACGCTACTGAAGCCTTGCTGAGGAAGCAGCAGCGAAGTGCTGTTCGCTCCAAGCCAAAGCCTCTGGAAAGCACAGCATTCGCTGAGAAATGTTCTGCGGGCTGCTGCTGCTTGCCTGAGCTGTGTCTCGCGGTGGGAGAAACCCAAATAAAGCAACAACCTCTTTGCCTAGGCATCTTCCCTGGGAATGCTCACCGTTCCTTGGGAAATCAGAGTTGGGTTTGGGGATGCTGCTGCTGCTTGCCTGAGCTAGTCTCCGAAGCACGGTGCAAGATACCCGCATGGAGCGAAATACTCTTTGCCCTAGCATCCCCTCTGCCTGAGAGAGAAGCCAAGTGTGGGGAAGGCGCAGCCCACGGCCCCGAAGAAGAGAAGGAGCCGTTGGCCGTGGGGTCGGGAAACGCTCGGGAAGCAGGATAGCCTGCAGTGGCACTCACAGCAGGCCGGTGGCAAGACAAGTGTCACCCGCTCCCTGCGCGGAGAGATGGAAGCCTGGCTGCTAAGGAGAAATGAGGGGACGACTAGGGCAGAGGCGCGTGCTCCACTCTGAGGAAGGAGTCTGGGCAGAAGGCAGGCCTGTCCTGTGCCTCTGGACCCAAGGGGACAGCATCTCCTTGGCCACCTGTCCCAAGGGCAGACTTGGGCTTGCCACCAGGTGCCATACCCGGAACTCACAGAAACAACCCCATGGAGAAACGGGCAGTCAGATGCCGTCTTCCACCAAGATGTGGCAGCGATGTGAGTGGCATGGGGTCTGCCGGGAAAGAGTGGAGACAGTGACCCACAGTTCCCCATCCCAGTGCACGGGCCGTGTGCAGTGATCCTGTCGCCACTTCTCTCCTGTGTTGAAGGCACTGGCCGAGACCCCGAGTCTGCCTGAGCACCAGAGTAAAAGGCAAAGCCTTACCTACCCCAGGAGATGGTAATAGGCATAGAGGGCCATGCTAGGACACGCACGCTCCTGCAGGGTTGTGACTGTGTCTGCTTAGTTCGGCATAGCAAGGTGAAGCCCGGGCGTGAACTTGGAGCCCCGGAATGCAAGGCAGAAGAGGCATCAGCTCTCCTGCAGCTCGTCTTCCCTGACGCGACTGAAGCCTTGCTGTGGAAGCAGCAGCGAAGTGCTGTTCGCTCCAAGCCAAAGCCTCTGCGAAAGCACACATTCGCTGAGAAATGTTCTGCGGGCTGCTGCTGCTTGCCTGAGCCCAGTCTCCCGGTGGGAGAAACCCAAATACAGCAACAACCTCTTTGCCTAGGCATCTTCCCTGGGAAAGCTCACCGTTCCTTGGGAAATCAGAGTTGGGTTTGGGGATGCTGCTGCTGCTTGCCTGAGCTAGTTCCGAAGCACGGTGCAAGATACCCGCATGGAGCGAAATACTCTCTGCCCTAGCATCCCCTCTGCCTGAGAGAGAAGCCAAGTGTGGGGAAGGCGCAGCACACGGCCCCGAAGAAGAGAAGGAGCCGTTGGCCGTGGGGTCGGGAAACGCTCGGGAAGCAGGATAGCCTGCAGTGGCACGAACAGCAGGCCGGTGGCAAGACAAGTGTCACCCGCTCCCTGCGCGGAGAGATGGAAGCCTGGCTGCTAAGGAGAAATGAGGGGACGACTAGGGCAGAGGCGCATGCTCCACTCTGAGGAAGGAGTCTGGGCAGAAGGCAGGCCTGTCCTGTGCCTCTGGACCCAAGGGGACAGCATCTCCTTGGCCATCTGTCCCAAGGGCAGACTTGGGCTTGCCACCAGGTGCCATACCCGGAACTCACAGAAACAACCCCATGGAGAAACGGGCAGTCAGATGCCGTCTTCCACCAAGATGTGGCAGCGATGTGAGTGGCAGGGGGTCTGCCGGGAAAGAGTGGAGACAGTGACCCACAGTTCCCCATCCCAGTGCACGGGCCGTGTGCAGTGATCCTGTCGCCACTTCTCTCCTGTGTTGAAGGCACTGGCCGAGACCCCGAGTCTGCCTGAGCACCACAGTAAAAGGCAAAGCCTTACCTACCCCAGGAGATGGTAATAGGCATAGAGGGCCATGCTAGGACACGCACGCTGCTGCAGGGTTGTGACTGTGTCTGCTTAGTTCGGCATAGCAAGGTGAAGCCCGGGCGTGAACTTGGAGCCCAGGAAAGCAAGGCCCAAGAGGCATCAGCTCTCCTGCAGCTCGTCTTCCCTGACGCGACTGAAGCCTTGCTGAGGAAGCAGCAGCGAAGTGCTGTTCGCTCCAAGCCAAAGCCTCTGCGAAAGCACACATTCGCTGAGAAATGTTCTGCGGGCTGCTGCTGCTTGCCTGAGCCCAGTCTCGCGGTGGGAGAAACCCAAATAAAGCAACAACCTCTTTGCCTAGGCATCTTCCCTGGGAAATCTCACCGTTCCTTGGGAAATCAGAGTTGGGTTTGGGGATGCTGCTGCTGCTTGCCTGAGCTAGTCTCCGAAGCACGGTGCAAGATACCTGCATGGAGCGAAATACTCTTTGCCCTAGCATCCCCTCTGCCTGAGAGAGAAGCCAAGTGTGGGGAAGGCGCAGCACACGGCCCCGAAGAAGAGAAGGAGCCGTTGGCCGTGGGGTCAGGAAAAGCCCGGGAAGCAGGATAGCCTGCAGTGGCACGAACAGCAGGCCGGTGGCAAGACAAGTGTCACCCGCTCCCTGCGCGGAGAGATGGAAGCCTGGCTGCTAAGGAGAAATGAGGGGACGACTAGGGCAGAGGCGCGTGCTCCACTCTGAGGAAGGAGTCTGGGCAGAAGGCAGGCCTGTCCTGTGCCTCTGGACCCAAGGGGACAGCATCTCCTTGGCCACCTGTCCCAAGGGCAGACTTGGGCTTGCCACCAGGTGCCATACCCGGAACTCACAGAAACAACCCCATGGAGAAACGGGCAGTCAGATGCCGTCTTCCACCAAGATGTGGCAGCGATGTGAGTGGCAGGGGGTCTGCCGGGAAAGAGTGGAGACAGTGACCCACAGTTCCCCATCGCAGTGCACGGGCCGAGTGCAGTGATCCTGTCGCCACTTCTCTCCTCTGTTGAAGGCACTGGCCGAGACCCCTTGTCTGCCTGAGCACCAGAGTAAAAGGCAAAGCCTTACCTACCCCAGGAGATGGTAATAGGCATAGAGGGCCATGCTAGGACACGCACGCTGCTGTAGGGTTGTGACTGTGTCTGCTTAGTTCGGCATAGCAAGGTGAAGCCCGTGCGTGAACTTGGAGCCTGGGAAAGCAAGGCCCAAGAGGCACCAGCTCTCCTGCAGCTCGTCTTCCCTGACGCGACTGAAGCCTTGCTGAGGAAGCAGCAGCAAAGTGCTGTTCGCTCCAAGCCAAAGCCTCTGCGAAAGCACAGCATTCGCTGAGAAATGTTCTGCGGGCTGCTGCTGCTTGCCTGAGCCCAGTTTCGTGGTGGGAGAAACCCGTATACAGCAACAACCTCTTTGCCTAGGCATCTCCCCTGGGAAAGCTCACCATTACTTGGGAAATCAGAGTTGGGTTTGGGGATGCTGCTGCTGCTTGCCTGAGCTAGTCTCCGAAGCACGGTGCAAAATACCCGCATGGAGCGAAATACTCTTTGCCCTAGCATCCCCTCTGCCTGAGAGAGAAGCCAAGTGTGGGGAAGGCGCAGCACTCGGCCCCGGAGAAGAGAAGGAGCCGTTGGCTGTGGGGTCGGGAAACGCTTGGGAAGCAGGATAGCCTGCAGTGGCACGAACAGCAGGCCGGTGGCAAGACAAGTGTCACCCGCTCCCTGCGCGGAGAGATGGAAGCCTGGCTGCTAAGGAGAAATGAGGGGACGACTAGGGCAGAGGCGCGTGCTCCACTCTGAGGAAGGAGTCTGGGCAGAAGGCAGGCCTGTCCTGTGCCTCTGGACCCAAGGGGACAGCATCTCTTTGGCCACCTGTCCCAAGGGCAGACTTGGGCTTGCCACCAGGTGCCATACCCGGAACTCACAGAAACAACCCCATGGAGAAACGGGCAGTCAGATGCTGTCTTCCACCAAGATGTGGCAGCGATGTGAGTGGCAAGGTGTGTGCCGGGAAAGAGTAGAGACAGTGACCCACAGTTCCTCATCCCAGTGTACGGGCCGTGTGCAGTGATCCTGTCGCCACTTCTCTCCTGTGTTGAAGGCACTGGCCGAGACCCCGAGTCTGCCTGAGCACCAGAGTAAAAGGCAGAGCCTTACCTACCCAGGGAGATGGTAATAGGCATAGAGGGCCATGCTAGGACACGCACGCTCCTGCAGGGTTGTGACTGTGTCTGCTTAGTTCGGCAAAGCAAGTTGAAGCCCGGGCGTGATCTTGGAGCCCGGGAAAGCAAGGCCCAAGAGGCATCAGCTCTCCTGCAGCTCGTCTTCCCTGACGCGACTGAAGCCTTGCTGAGGAAGCAGCAGCGAAGTGCTGTTCGCTCCAAGCCAAAGCCTCTGCGAAAGCACAGCATTCGCTGAGAAATGTTCTGCGGGCTGCTGCTGCTTGCCTGAGCCGTGTCTCGCGGTGGGAGAAAACCAAATAAAGCAACAACCTCTTTGCCTAGGCATCTTCCCTGGGAAAGCTCACCGTTCCTTGGGAAATCAGAGTTGGGTTTGGGGATGCTGCTGCTCCTTGCCTGAGCTAGTCTCCGAAGCACGGTGCAAGATACCCGCATGGAGCGAAATGCTCTCTGCCCTAGCATCCCCTCTGCCTGAGAGAGATGCCAAGTGTGGCGAAGTCGCAGCCCACGGCCCCGAAGAAGAGAAGGAGCCGTTGGCCGTGGGGTCGGGAAACGCTCGGGAAGCAGGATAGCCTGCAGTGGCACGAACAGCAGGCCGGTGGCTAGACAAGTGTCACCCGCTCCCTGCGCGGAGAGATGGAAGCCTGGCTGCTAAGGAGAAATGAGGGGACGACTAGGGCAGAGGCGCGTGCTCCACTCTGAGGAAGGAGTCTGGGCAGAAGGCAGGCCTGTCCTGTGCCTCTGGACCCAAGGGGACAGCATCTCCTTGGCCACCTGTCCCAAGGGCAGACTTGGGCTTGCCACCAGGTGCCATACCCGGAACTCACAGAAACAACCCCATGGAGAAACGGGCAGTCAGATGCCGTCTTCCACCAAGATGTGGCAGCGATGTGAGTGGCAGGGGGTCTGCCGGGAAAGAGTGGAGACAGTGACCCACAGTTCCCCATCCCAGTGCACGGGCCGTGTGCAGTGATCCTGTCGCCACTTCTCTCCTGCGTTGAAGGCACTGGCCGAGACCCCGAGTCTGCCTGAGCACCTTAGTAAAAGGCAAAGCCTTACCTACCCCAGGAGATGGTAATAGGCATAGAGGGCCATGCTAGGACACGCACGCTGCTGCAGGGTTGTGACTGTGTCTGCTTAGTTCGGCATAGCAAGGTGAAGCCCGGGCGTGAACTTGGAGCCCGGGAAAGCAAGGCCCAAGAGGCATCAGCTCTCCTGCAGCTCGTCTTCCCTGACGCGACTGAAGCCTTGCTGAGGAAGCAGCAGCGAAGTGCTGTTCGCTCCAAGCCAAAGCCTCTGCGAAAGCACAGCATTCGCTGAGAAATGTTCTGCGGGCTGCTGCTGCTTGCCTGAGCCCAGTGTCGCGGTGGGAGAAACCCAAATACAGCAACAACCTCTTTGCCTAGGCATCTTCCCTGGGAAAGCTCACAGTTCCTTGGGAAATCAGAGTTGGGTTTGGGGATGCTGCTGCTGCTTGCCTGAGCTAGTCTCCGAAGCACGGTGCAAGATACCTGCATGGAGCGAAATACTCTTTGCCCTAGCATCCCCTCTGCCTGAGAGAGAAGCCAAGTGTGGGGAAGGCGCAGCACACGGCCCTGGAGAAGAGAAGGAGCCGTTGGCTGTGGGGTCGGGAAACGCTCGGGAAGCAGGATAGCCTGCAGTGGCACGAACAGCAGGCCGGTGGCAAGACAAGTGTCACCCGCTCCCTGTGCGGAGAGATGGAAGCCTGGCTGCTAAGGAGAAATGAGGGGACGACTAGGGCAGAGGCGCGTGCTCCACTCTGAGGAAGGAGTCTGGGCAGAAGGCAGGCCTGTCCTGTGCCTCTGGACCCAAGGGGACAGCATCTCCTTGGCCACCTGTCCCAAGGGCAGACTTGGGCTTGCCACCAGGTGCCATACCCGGAACTCACAGAAACAACCCCATGGAGAAACGGGCAGTCAGATGCCGTCTTCCACCAAGATGTGGCAGCGATGTGAGTGGCAGGGGGTCTGCCGGGAAAGAGTGGAGACAGTGACCCACAGTTCCCCATCCCAGTGCACGGGCCGTGTGCAGTGATCCTGTCGCCACTTCTCTCTGTGTTGAAGGCACTGGCCGAGACCCCGAGTCTGCATGAGCACCAGAGTAAAAGGCAAAGCCTTACCTACCCCAGGAGATGGTAATAGGCATAGAGGGCCATGCTAGGACACGCACGCTGCTGCAGGGTTGTGACTGTGTCTGCTTAGTTCGGCATAGCAAGGTGAAGCCCGGGCGTGATCTTGGAGCCCGGGAAAGCAAGGCCCAAGAGGCAACAGCTCTCCTGCAGCTCGTCTTCCCTGACGCGACTGAAGCCTTGCTGAGGAAGCAGCAGCAAAGTGCTGTTCGCTCCAAGCCAAAGCCTCTGCGAAAGCACACATTCGCTGAGAAATGTTCTGCGGGCTGCTGCTGCTTGCCTGAGCCCAGTCTCGTGGTGGGAGAAACCCAAATACAGCAACAACCTCTTTGCCTAGGCATCTCCCCTGGGAAAGCTCACCGTTCCTTGGGAAATCAGAGTTGGGTTTGGGGATGCTGCTGCTGCTTGCCTGAGCTAGTCTCCGAAGCACGGTGCAAGATACCCGCATGGAGCGAAATACTCTTTGCCCTAGCATCCCCTCTGCCTGAGAGAGAAGCCAAGTGTGGGGAAGGCGCAGCAAACGGCCCCGAAGAAGAGAAGGAGCCGTTGGCCGTGGGGTCGGGAAACGCTCGGGAAGCAGGATAGCCTGCTGTGGCACGAACAGCAGGCCGGTGGCAAGACAAGTGTCACCCGCTCCCTGCGCGGAGAGATGGAAGCCTGGCTGCTAAGGAGAAATGAGGGGACGACTAGGGCAGAGGCGCGTGCTCCACTCTGAGGAAGGAGTCTGGGCAGAAGGCAGGCCTGTCCTGTGCCTCTGGACCCAAGGGGACAGCATCTCCTTGGCCACCTGTCCCAAGGGCAGACTTGGGCTTGCCACCAGGTGCCATACCCGGAACTCACAGAAACAACCCCATGGAGAAACGGGCAGTCAGATGCCGTCTTCCACCAAGATGTGGCAGCGATGTAAGTGGCAAGGGGTGTGCCGGGAAAGAGTGGAGACAGTGACCCACAGTTCCTCATCCCAGTGTACGGGCCGTGTGCAGTGATCCTGTCGCCACTTCTCTCCTGTGTTGAAGGCACTGGCCGAGACCCCGAGTCTGCCTGAGCACCAGAGTAAAAGGCAAAGCCTTACCTACCCAGGGAGATGGTAATAGGCATAGAGGGCCATGTAGGACACGCACGCTCCTGCAGGGTTGTGACTGTGTCTGCTTAGTTCGGCATAGCAAGGTGAAGCCCGGGCGTGAACTTGGAGCCCGGGAAAGCAAGGCCCAAGAGGCATCAGCTCTCCTGCAGCTCGTCTTCCCTGACGCGACTGAAGCCTTGCTGAGGAAGCAGCAGCGAAGTGCTGTTCGCTCCAAGCCAAAGCCTCTGCGAAAGCACAGCATTCGCTGAGAAATGTTCTGCGGGCTGCTGCTGCTTGCCTGAGCCGTGTCTCGCGGTGGGAGAAACCCAAATAAAGCAACAACCTCTTTGCCTAGGCATCTTCCCTGGGAAAGCTCACCGTTCCTTGGGAAATCAGAGTTGGGTTTGGGGATGCTGCTGCTCCTTGCCTGAGCTAGTCTCCGAAGCACGGTGCAAGATACCCGCATGGAGCGAAATGCTCTTTGCCCTAGCATCCCCTCTGCCTGAGAGAGAAGCCAAGTGTGGGGAAGGCGCAGCCCACGGCCCCGAAGAAGAGAAGGAGCCGTTGGCCGTGGGGTCGGGAAACGCTCGGGAAGCAGGATAGCCTGCAGTGGCACGAACAGCAGGCCGGTGGCTAGACAAGTGTCACCCGCTCCCTGCGCGGAGAGATGGAAGCCTGGGTGCTAAGGAGAAATGAGGGGACGACTAGGGCAGAGGCGCGTGCTCCACTCTGAGGAAGGAGTCTGGGCAGAAGGCAGGCCTGTCCTGTGCCTCTGGACCCAAGGGGACAGCATCTCCTTGGCCACCTGTCCCAAGGGCAGACTTGGGCTTGCCACCAGGTGCCATACCCGGAACTCACAGAAACAACCCCATGGAGAAACGGGCAGTCAGATGCCGTCTTCCACCAAGATGTGGCAGCGATGTGAGTGGCAGGGGGTCTGCCGGGAAAGAGTGGAGACAGTGACCCACAGTTCCCCATCCCAGTGCACGGGCCGTGTGCAGTGATCCTGTCGCCACTTCTCTCCTGCGTTGAAGGCACTGGCCGAGACCCCGAGTCTGCCTGAGCACCTTAGTAAAAGGCAAAGCCTTACCTACCCCAGGAGATGGTAATAGGCATAGAGGGCCATGCTAGGACACGCACGCTGCTGCAGGGTTGTGACTGTGTCTGCTTAGTTCGGCATAGCAAGGTGAAGCCCGGGCGTGAACTTGGAGCCCGGGAAAGCAAGGCCCAAGAGGCATCAGCTCTCCTGCAGCTTGTCTTCCCTGACGCGACTGAAGCCTTGCTGAGGAAGCAGCAGCGAAGTGCTGTTCGCTCCAAGCCAAAGCCTCTGCGAAAGCACAGCATTCGCTGAGAAATGTTCTGCGGGCTGCTGCTGCTTGCCTGAGCCCAGTTTCGTGGTGGGAGAAACCCGTATACAGCAACAACCTCTTTGCCTAGGCATCTCCCCTGGGAAAGCTCACCATTCCTTGGGAAATCAGAGTTGGGTTTGGGGATGCTGCTGCTGCTTGCCTGAGCTAGTCTCCGAAGCACGGTGCAAGATACCCGCATGGAGCGAAATACTCTTTGCCCTAGCATCCCCTCTGCCTGAGAGAGAAGCCAAGTGTGGGGAAGGCGCAGCACACGGCCCCGGAGAAGAGAAGGAGCCGTTGGCTGTGGGGTCGGGAAACGCTCGGGAAGCAGGATAGCCTGCAGTGGCACGAACAGCAGGCCGGTGGCAAGACAAGTGTCACCCGCTCCCTGCGCGGAGAGATGGAAGCCTGGCTGCTAAGGAGAAATGAGGGGACGACTAGGGCAGAGGCGCGTGCTCCACTCTGAGGAAGGAGTCTGGGCAGAAGGCAGGCCTGTCCTGTGCCTCTGGACCCAAGGGGACAGCATCTCCTTGGCCACCTGTCCCAAGGGCAGACTTGGGCTTGCCACCAGGTGCCATACCCGGAACTCACAGAAACAACCCCATGGAGAAACGGGCAGTCAGATGCCGTCTTCCACCAAGATGTGGCAGCGATGTGAGTGGCAAGGTGTGTGCCGGGAAAGAGTAGAGACAGTGACCCACAGTTCCTCATCCCAGTGTACGGGCCGTGTGCAGTGATCCTGTCGCCACTTCTCTCCTGTGTTGAAGGCACTGGCCGAGACACCGAGTCTGCCTGAGCACCAGAGTAAAAGGCAAAGCCTTACCTACCCAGGGAGATGGTAATAGGCATAGAGGGCCATGCTAGGACACGCACGCTCCTGCAGGGTTGTGACTGTGTCTGCTTAGTTCGGCAAAGCAAGTTGAAGCCCGGGCGTGATCTTGGAGCCCGGGAAAGCAAGGCCCAAGAGGCATCAGCTCTCCTGCAGCTCGTCTTCCCTGACGCGACTGAAGCCTTGCTGAGGAAGCAGCAGCGAAGTGCTGTTCGCTCCAAGCCAAAGCCTCTGCGAAAGCACAGCATTCGCTGAGAAATGTTCTGCGGGCTGCTGCTGCTTGCCTGAGCCGTGTCTCGCGGTGGGAGAAACCCAAATAAAGCAACAACCTCTTTGCCTAGGCATCTTCCCTGGGAAAGCTCACCGTTCCTTCGGAAATCAGAGTTGGGTTTGGGGATGCTGCTGCTCCTTGCCTGAGCTAGTCTCCGAAGCACGGTGCAAGATACCCGCATGAAGCGAAATGCTCTTTGCCCTAGCATCCCCTCTGCCTGAGAGAGAAGCCAAGTGTGGGGAAGGCGCAGCCCACGGCCCCGAAGAAGAGAAGGAGCCGTTGGCCGTGGGGTCGGGAAACGCTCGGGAAGCAGGATAGCCTGCAGTGGCACGAACAGCAGGCCGGTGGCAAGACAAGTGTCACCCGCTCCCTGCGCGGAGAGATGGAAGCCTGGCTGCTAAGGAGAAATGAGGGGACGACTAGGGCAGAGGCGCGTGCTCCACTCTGAGGAAGGAGTCTGGGCAGAAGGCAGGCCTGTCCTGTGCCTCTGGACCCAAGGGGACAGCATCTCCTTGGCCACCTGTCCCAAGGGCAGACTTGGGCTTGCCACCAGGTGCCATACCCGGAACTCACAGAAACAACCCCATGGAGAAACGGGCAGTCAGATGCCGTCTTCCACCAAGATGTGGCAGCGATGTGAGTGGCAGGGGGTCTGCCGGGAAAGAGTGGAGACAGTGACCCACAGTTCCCCATCCCAGTGCACGGGCCGTGTGCAGTGATCCTGTCGCCACTTCTCTCCTGCGTTGAAGGCACTGGCCGAGACCCCGAGTCTGCCTGAGCACCTTAGTAAAAGGCAAAGCCTTACCTACCCCAGGAGATGGTAATAGGCATAGAGGGCCATGCTAGGACACGCACGCTGCTGCAGGGTTGTGACTGTGTCTGCTTAGTTCGGCATAGCAAGGTGAAGCCCGGGCGTGAACTTGGAGCCCGGGAAAGCAAGGCCCAAGAGGCATCAGCTCTCCTGCAGCTCGTCTTCCCTGACGCGACTGAAGCCTTGCTGAGGAAGCTGCAGCGAAGTGCTGTTCGCTCCAAGCCAAAGCCTCTGCGAAAGCACAGCATTCGCTGAGAAATGTTCTGCGGGCTGCTGCTGCTTGCCTGAGCCCAGTCTCGCGGTGGGAGAAACCCAAATACAGCAACAACCTCTTTGCCTAGGCATCTTCCCTGGGAAAGCTCACAGTTCCTTGGGAAATCAGAGTTGGGTTTGGGGATGCTGCTGCTGCTTGCCTGAGCTAGTCTCCGAAGCACGGTGCAAGATACCCGCATGGAGCGAAATACTCTTTGCCCTAGCATCCCCTCTGCCTGAGAGAGAAGCCAAGTGTGGGGAAGGCGCAGCCCACGGCCCCGAAGAAGAGAAGGAGCCGTTGGCCGTGGGGTCGGGAAACGCTCGGGAAGCAGGATAGCCTGCAGTGGCACGAACAGCAGGCCAGTGGCAAGACAAGTGTCACCCGCTCCCTGCGCGGAGAGATGGAAGCCTGGCTGCTAAGGAGAAATGAGGGGACGACTAGGGCAGAGGCACGTGCTCCACTCTGAGGAAGGAGTCTGGGCAGAAGGCAGGCCTGTCCTGTGCCTCTGGACCCAAGGGGACAGCATCTCCTTGGCCATCTGTCCCAAGGGCAGACTTGGGCTTGCCACCAGGTGCCATACCCGGAACTCACAGAAACAACCCCATGGAGAAACGGGCAGTCAGATGCCGTCTTCCACCAAGATGTGGCAGCGATGTGAGTGGCAGGGGGTGTGGCGGGAAAGAGTGGAGACAGTGACCCACAGTTCCCCATCCCAGTGCACGGGCCGTGTGCAGTGATCCTGTCGCCACTTCTCTCCTGTGTTGAAGGCACTGGCCGAGACCCCGAGTCTGCCTGAGCACCAGAGTAAAAGGCAAAGCCTTACCTACCCCAGGAGATGGTAATAGGCATAGAGGGCCATGCTAGGACACGCACGCTGCTGCAGGGCTGTGACTGTGTCTCCTTAGTTCGGCATAGCAAGGTGAAGCCCGGGCGTGAACTTTGAGCCCGGGAAAGCAAGGCCCAAGAGGCACCAGCTCTCCTGCAGCTCGTCTTCCCTGACGCGACTGAAGCCTTGCTGAGGAAGCAGCAGCAAAGTGCTGTTCGCTCCAAGCCAAAGCCTCTGCGAAAGCACAGCATTCGCTGAGAAATGTTCTGCGGGCTGCTGCTGCTTGCCTGAGCCCAGTTTCGCGGTGGGAGAAACCCGTATACAGCAACAACCTCTTTGCCTAGGCATCTCCCCTAGGAAAGCTCACCATTCCTTGGGAAATCAGAGTTGGGTTTGGGGATGCTGCTGCTGCTTGCCTGAGCTAGTCTCCGAAGCACGGTGCAAGATACCCGCATGGAGCGAAATACTCTTTGCCCTAGCATCCCCTCTGCCTGAGAGAGAAGCCAAGTGTGGGGAAGGCGCAGCACACGGCCCCGAAGAAGAGAAGGAGCCGTTGGCTGTGGGGTCGGGAAACGCTCGGGAAGCAGGATAGCCTGCAGTGGTACGAACAGCAGGCCGGTGGCAAGACAAGTGTCACCCGCTCCCTGCGCGGAGAGATGGAAGCCTGGCTGCTAAGGAGAAATGAGGGGACGACTAGGGCAGAGGCGCGTGCTCCACTCTGAGGAAGGAGTCTGGGCAGAAGGCAGGCCTGTCCTGTGCCTCTGGACCCAAGGGGACAGCATCTCCTTGGCCACCTGTCCCAAGGGCAGACTTGGGCTTGCCACCAGGTGCCATACCCGGAACTCACAGAAACAACCCCATGGAGAAACGGGCAGTCAGATGCCGTCTTCCACCAAGATGTGGCAGCAATGTGAGTGGCAGGGGGTCTGCCGGGAAAGAGTGGAGACAGTGACCCACAGTTCCCCATCCCAGTGCACGGGCCGTGTGCAGTGGTCCTGTCGCCACTTCTCTCCTGTGTTGAAGGCACTGGCCGAGACCCCGAGTCTGCCTGAGCACCAGAGTAAAAGGCAAAGCCTTACACACCCCAGGAGATGGTAATAGGCATAGAGGGCCATGCTAGGACACGCACGCTGCTGCAGGGTTGTGACTGTGTCTGCTCAGTTCGGTATAGCAAGGTGAAGCCCGGGCGTGAACTTGGAGACCGGGAAAGCAAGGCCCAAGAGGCACCAGCTCTCCTGCAGCTCGTCTTCCCTGACGCGACTGAAGCCTTCCTGAGGAAGCCGCAGCAAAGTGCTGTTAGCTCCAAGCCAAAGCCTCTGCGAAAGCACAGCATTCGCTGAGAAATGTTCTGCGGGCTGCTGCTGCTTGCCTGAGCCCAGTCTCGCGGTGGGAGAAACCCGTATACAGCAACAACCTCTTTGCCTAGGCATCTCCCCTGGGAAAGCTCACCGTTCCTTGGGAAATCAGAGTTGGGTTAGGGGATGCTGCTGCTGCTTGCCTGAGCTAGTCTCCGAAGCACGGTGCAAGATACCTGCATGGAGCGAAATACTCTTTGCCCTAGCATCCCCTCTGCCTGAGAGAGAAGCCAAGTGTGGGGAAGGCGCAGCACACGGCCCTGGAGAAGAGAAGGAGCCGTTGGCTGTGGGGTCGGGAAACGCTCGGGAAGCAGGATAGCCTGCAGTGGCACGAACAGCAGGCCGGTGGCAAGACAAGTGTCACCCGCTCCCTGTGCGGAGAGATGGAAGCCTGGCTGCTAAGGAGAAATGAGGGGACGACTAGGGCAGAGGCGCGTGCTCCACTCTCAGGAAGGAGTCTGGGCAGAAGGCAGGCCTGTCCTGTGCCTCTGGACCCAAGGGGACAGCATCTCCTTGGCCACCTGTCCCAAGGGCAGACTTGGGCTTGCCACCAGGTGCCATACCCGGAACTCACAGAAACAACCCCATGGAGAAACGGGCAGTCAGATGCCGTCTTCCACCAAGATGTGGCAGCGATGTGAGTGGCAGGGGGTCTGCCGGGAAAGAGTGGAGACAGTGACCCACAGTTCCCCATCCCAGTGCACGGGCCGTGTGCAGTGATCCTGTCGCCACTTCTCTCCTGTGTTGAAGGCACTGGCCGAGACCCCGAGTCTGCATGAGCACCAGAGTAAAAGGCAAAGCCTTACCTACCCCAGGAGATGGTAATAGGCATAGAGGGCCATGCTAGGACACGCACGCTGCTGCAGGGTTGTGACTGTGTCTGCTTAGTTCGGCATAGCAAGGTGAAGCCCGGGCGTGAACTTGGAGCCCGGGAAAGCAAGGCCCAAGAGGCATCAGCTCTCCTGCAGCTCGTCTTCCCTGACGCGACTGAAGCCTTGCTGAGGAAGCAGCAGCAAAGTGCTGTTCGCTCCAAGCCAAAGCCTCTGCGAAAGCACACATTCGCTGAGAAATGTTCTGCGGGCTGCTGCTGCTTGCGTGAGCCCAGTCTCGTGGTGGGAGAAACCCAAATACAGCAACAACCTCTTTGCCTAGGCATCTCCCCTGGGAAAGCTCACCGTTCCTTGGGAAATCAGAGTTGGGTTTGGGGATGCTGCTGCTGCTTGCCTGAGCTAGTCTCCGAAGCACGGTGCAAGATACCCGCATGGAGCGAAATACTCTTTGCCCTAGCATCCCCTCTGCCTGAGAGAGAAGCCAAGTGTGGGGAAGGCGCAGCAAACGGCCCCGAAGAAGAGAAGGAGCCGTTGGCCGTGGGGTCGGGAAACGCTCGGGAAGCAGGATAGCCTGCAGTGGCACGAGCAGCAGGCCGGTGGCAAGACAAGTGTCACCCGCTCCCTGCGCGGAGAGATGGAAGCCTGGCTGCTAAGGAGAAATGAGGGGACGACTAGGGCAGAGGCGCGTGCTCCACTCTGAGGAAGGAGTCTGGGCAGAAGGCAGGCCTGTCCTGTGCCTCTGGACCCAAGGGGACAGCATCTCCTTGGCCACCTGTCCCAAGGGCAGACTTGGGCTTGCCACCAGGTGCCATACCCGGAACTCACAGAAACAACCCCATGGAGAAACGGGCAGTCAGATGCCGTCTTCCACCAAGATGTGGCAGCGATGTGAGTGGCAGGGGGTCTGCCGGGAAAGAGTGGAGACAGTGACCCACAGTTCCCCATCCCAGTGCACGGGCCGTGTGCAGTGATCCTGTCGCCACTTCTCTCCTGTGTTGAAGGCACTGGCCGAGACCCCGAGTCTGCCTGAGCACCAGAGTAAAAGGCAAAGCCTTACCTACCCCAGGAGATGGTAATAGGCATAGAGGGCCATGCTAGGACACGCACGCTGCTGCAGGGTTGTGACTGTGTCTGCTTAGTTCGGCATAGCAAGGTGAAGCCCGGGCGTGAACATGGAGCCCGGGAAAGCAAGGCCCAAGAGGCACCAGCTCTCCTGCAGCTCGTCTTCCCTGACGCGACTGAAGCCTTGCTGAGGAAGTAGCAGCAAAGTGCTGTTCGCTCCAAGCCAAAGCCTCTGCGAAAGCACAGCATTCGCTGCGAAATATTCTGCGGGCTGCTGCTGCTTGCCTGAGCCCAGTTTCACGGTGGGAGAAACCCGTATACAG
This sequence comes from Mustela nivalis, assembly GCF_964662115.1. Classification (NCBI taxonomy): domain Eukaryota; kingdom Metazoa; phylum Chordata; class Mammalia; order Carnivora; family Mustelidae; genus Mustela; species Mustela nivalis. The sequence continues at coordinate 226,182 of NW_028136320.1, read as the reverse complement.
CAACAACCTCTTTGCCTAGGCATCTCCCCTGGGAAAGCTCACCGTTCCTTGGGAAATCAGAGTTGGGTTTGGGGATGCTGCTGCTGCTTGCCTGAGCTAGTCTCCGAAGCACGGTGCAAGATACCCGCATGGAGCGAAATACTCTTTGCCCTAGCATCCCCTCTGCCTGAGAGAGAAGCCAAGTGTGGGGAAGGCGCAGCACACGGCCCCGGAGAAGAGAAGGAGCCGTTGGCTGTGGGGTCGGGAAACGCTCGGGAAGCAGGATAGCCTGCAGTGGCACGAACAGCAGGCCGGTGGCAAGACAAGTGTCACCCGCTCCCTGCGCGGAGAGATGGAAGCCTGGCTGCTAAGGAGAAATGAGGGGACGACTAGGGCAGAGGCGCGTGCTCCACTCTGAGGAAGGAGTCTGGGCAGAAGGCAGGCCTGTCCTGTGCCTCTGGACCCAAGGGGACAGCATTACCTTGGCCACCTGTCCCAAGGGCAGACTTGGGCTTGCCACAAGGTGCCATACCCGGAACTCACAGAAACAACCCCATGGAGAAACGGGCAGTCAGATGCCGTCTTCCACCAAGATGTGGCAGCGATGTGAGTGGCAAGGGGTGTGCCGGGAAAGAGTGGAGACAGTGACCCACAGTTCCTCATCCCAGTGTACGGGCCGTGTGCAGTGATCCTGTCGCCACTTCTCTCCTGTGTTGAAGGCACTGGCCGAGACCCCGAGTCTGCCTGAGCACCAGAGTAAAAGGCAAAGCCTTACCTACCCAGGGAGGTGGTAATAGGCATAGAGGGCCATGCTAGGACACGCACGCTGCTGCAGGGTTGTGACTGTGTCTGCTTAGTTCGGCATAGCAAGGTGAAGCCCGGGCGTGAACTTGGAGCCCGGGAAAGCAAGGCCCAAGAGGCACCAGCTCTCCTGCAGCTCGTCTTCCCTGACGGGACTGAAGCCTTGCTGAGGAAGCAGCAGCAAAGTGCTGTTCGCTCCAAGCCAAAGCCTCTGCGAAAGCACAGCATTCGCTGAGAAATGTTCTGCGGGCTGCTGCTGCTTGCCTCTGCCGTGTCTCGCGGTGGGAGAAACCCAAATAAAGCAACAACCTCTTTGCCTAGGCATCTTCCCTGGGAAAGCTCACCGTTCCTTGGGAAATCAGAGTTGGGTTTGGGGATGCTGCTGCTGCTTGCCTGAGCTAGTCTCCGAAGCACGGTGCAAGATACCCGCATGGAGCGAAATACTCTTTGCCCTAGCATCCCCTCTGCCTGAGAGAGAAGCCAAGTGTGGGGAAGGCGCAGCCCACGGCCCCGAAGAAGAGAAGGAGCCGTTGGCCGTGGGGTCGGGAAACGCTCGGGAAGCAGGATAGCCTGCAGTGGCACGAACAGCAGGCCGGTGGCAAGACAAGTGTCACCCGCTCCCTGCGCGGAGAGATGGAAGCCTGGCTGCTAAGGAGAAATGAGGGGACGACTAGGGCAGAGGCGCGTGCTCCACTCTGAGGAAGGAGTCTGGGCAGAAGGCAGGCCTGTCCTGTGCCTCTGGACCTAAGGGGACAGCATCTCCTTGGCCACCTGTCCCAAGGGCAGACTTGGGCTTGCCACCAGGTGCCATACCCGGAACTCACAGAAACAACCCCATGGAGAAACGGGCAGTCAGATGCCGTCTTCCACCAAGATGTGGCAGCGATGTGAGTGGCAGGGGGTGTGCCGGGAAAGAGTGGAGACAGTGACCCACAGTTCCCCATCCCAGTGCACGGGCCGTGTGCAGTGATCCTGTCGCCACTTCTCTCCTGTGTTGAAGGCACTGGCCGAGACCCCGAGTCTGCCTGAGCACCAGAGTAAAAGGCAAAGCCTTACCTACCCCAGGAGATGGTAATAGGCATAGAGGGCCATGCTAGGACACGCACGCTGCTGCAGGGTTGTGACTGTGTCTGCTTAGTTCGGTATAGCAAGGTGAAGCCCGTGCGTGAACTTGGAGCCCGGGAAAGCAAGGCCCAAGAGGCACCAGCTCTCCTGAAGCTCGTCTTCCCTGACGCGACTGAAGCCTTGCTGAGGAAGCAGCAGCAAAGTGCTGTTTGCTCCAAGCCAAAGCCTCTGCGAAAGCACAGCATTCGCTGAGAAATGTTCTGCGGGCTGCTGCTGCTTGCCTGAGCAAAGTTTCGCGGTGGGAGAAACCCGTATACAGCAACAACCTCTTTGCCTAGGCATCTCCACTGGGAAAGCTCACCGTTCCTTGGGAAATCAGAGTTGGGTTTGGGGATGCTGCTGCTGCTTGCCTGAGCTAGTCTCCGAAGCACGGTGCAAGATACCTGCATGGAGCGAAATACTCCTTGCCCTAGCATCCCCTCTGCCTGAGAGAGAAGCCAAGTGTGGGGAAGGCGCAGCACACGGCCCCGGAGAAGAGAAGGAGCCGTTGGCTGTGGGGTCGGGAAACGCTCGGGAAGCAGGATAGCCTGCAGTGGCACGAACAGCAGGCCGGTGGCAAGACAAGTGTCACCCGCTCCCTGCGCGGAGAGATGGAAGCCTGGCTGCTAAGGAGAAATGAGGGGACGACTAGGGCAGAGGCGCGTGCTCCACTCTGAGGAAGGAGTCTGGGCAGAAGGCAGGCCTGTCCTGTGCCTCTGGACCCAAGGGGACAGCATCTCCTTGGCCACCTGTCCCAAGGGCAGACTTGGGCTTGCCACCAGGTGCCATACCCGGAACTCACAGAAACAACCCCATGGAGAAACGGGCAGTCAGATGCCGTCTTCCACCAAGATGTGGCAGCGATGTGAGTGGCATGGGGTCTGCCGGGAAAGAGTGGAGACAGTGACCCACAGTTCCCCATCCCAGTGCACGGGCCGTGTGCAGTGATCCTGTCGCCACTTCTCTCCTGTGTTGAAGGCACTGGCCGAGACCCCGAGTCTGCCTGAGCACCAGAGTAAAAGGCAAAGCCTTACCTACCCCAGGAGATGGTAATAGGCATAGAGGGCCATGCTAGGACACGCACGCTGCTGCAGGGTTGTGACTGTGTCTGCTTAGTTCGGCATAGCAAGGTGAAGCCCGGGCGTGAACTTGGAGACCGGGAAAGCAAGGCCCAAGAGGCACCAGCTCTCCTGCAGCTCGTCTTCCCTGACGCGACTGAAGCCTTGCTGAGGACGCAGCAGCAAAGTGCTGTTCGCTCCAAGCCAAAGCCTCTGCGAAAGCACAGCATTCGCTGAGAAATGTTCTGCGGGCTGCTGCTGCTTGCCTGAGCCCAGTCTCGCGGTGGGAGAAACCCGTATACAGCAACAACCTCTTTGCCTAGGCATCTCCACTGGGAAAGCTCACCGTTCCTTGGGAAATCAGAGTTGGGTTTGGGGATGCTGCTGCTGCTTGCCTGAGCTAGTCTCCGAAGCACGGTGCAAGATACCTGCATGGAGCGAAATACTCTTTGCCCTAGCATTCCCTCTGCCTGAGAGAGAAGCCAAGTGTGGGGAAGGCGCAGCACACGGCCCCGGAGAAGAGAAGGAGCCGTTGGCTGTGGGGTCGGGAAACGCTCGGGAAGCAGGATAGCCTGCAGTGGCACGAACAGCAGGCCGGTGGAAAGACAAGTGTCACCCGCTCCCTGCGCGGAGAGATGGAAGCCTGGCTGCTAAGGAGAAATGAGGGGACGACTAGGGCAGAGGCGCGTGCTCCACTCTGAGGAAGGAGTCTGGGCAGAAGGCAGGCCTGTCCTGTGCCTCTGGACCCAAGGGGACAGCATCTCCTAGGCCACCTGTCCCAAGGGCAGACTTGGGCTTGCCACCAGGTGCCATACCCGGAACTCACAGAAACAACCCCATGGAGAAACGGGCAGTCAGATGCCGTCTTCCACCAAGATGTGGCAGCGATGTGAGTGGCAGGGGGTCTGCCGGGAAAGAGTGGAGACAGTGACCCACAGTTCCCCATCCCAGTGCACGGGCCGTGTGCAGTGATCCTGTCGCCACTTCTCTCCTGTGTTGAAGGCACTGGCCGAGACCCCGAGTCTGCCTGAGCACCAGAGTAAAAGGCAAAGCCTTACCTACCCCAGGAGATGGTAATAGGCATAGAGGGCCATGCTAGGACACGCACGCTGCTGCAGGGTTGTGACTGTGTCTGCTTAGTTCGGCATAGCAAGGTGAAGCCCGGGCGTGAACTTGGAGCCCGGGAAAGCAAGGCCCAAGAGGCACCAGCTCTCCTGCAGCTCGTCTTCCCTGACGCGACTGAAGCCTTGCTGAGGAAGCAGCAGCAAAGTGCTGTTCCCTCCAAGCCAAAGCCTCTGCGAAAGCACAGCATTCGCTGAGAAATGTTCTGCGGGCTGCTGCTGCTTGCCTGAGCCCAGTTTCGCCGTGGGAGAAACCCGTATACAGCAACAACCTCTTTGCCTAGGCATCTCCCCTGGGAAAGCTCACCGTTCCTTGGGAAATCAGAGTTGGGTATGGGGATGCTGCTGCTGCTTGCCTGAGCTAGTCTCCGAAGCACGGTGCAAGATACCCGCATGGAGCGAAATACTCTTTGCCCTAGCATCCCCTCTGCCTGAGAGAGAAGCCAAGTGTGGGGAAGGCGCAGCACACGGCCCCGGAAAAGAGAAGGAGCCGTTGGCCGTGGGGTCGGGAAACGCTCGGGAAGCAGGATAGCCTGCAGTGGCACGAACAGCAGGCCGGTGGCAAGACAAGTGTCACCCGCTCCCTGCGCGGAGAGATGGAAGCCTGGCTGCTAAGGAGAAATGAGGGGACGACTAGGGCAGAGGCGCGTGCTCCACTCTCAGGAAGGAGTCTGGGCAGAAGGCAGGCCTGTCCTGTGCCTCTGGACCCAAGGGGACAGCATCTCCTTGGCCACCTGTCCCAAGGGCAGACTTGGGCTTGCCACCAGGTGCCATACCCGGAACTAACAGAAACAACCCCATGGAGAAACGGGCCGTCAGATGCCGTCTTCCACCAAGATGTGGCAGCGATGTGAGTGGCAAGGGGTGTGCCGGGAAAGAGTGGAGACAGTGACCCCCAGTTCCTCATCCCGGTGTACGGGCCGTGTGCAGTGATCCTGTCGCCACTTCTCTCCTGTGTTGAAGGCACTGGCCGAGACCCCGAGTCTGCCTGAGCACCAGAGTAAAAGGCAAAGCCTTACCTACCCAGGGAGATGGTAATAGGCATAGAGGGCCATGCTAGGACACGCACGCTCCTGCAGGGTTGTGACTGTGTCTGCTTAGTTCGGCAAAGCAAGTTGAAGCCCGGGCGTGATCTTGGAGCCCGGGAAAGCAAGGCCCAAGAGGCATCAGCTCTCCTGCAGCTCGTCTTCCCTAACGCGACTGAAGCCTTGCTGAGGAAGCAGCAGCGAAGTGCTGTTCGCTCCAAGCCAAAGCCTCTGCGAAAGCACAGCATTCGCTGAGAAATGTTCTGCGGGCTGCTGCTGCTTACCTGAGCCGTGTCTCGCGGTGGGAGAAACCCAAATAAAGCAACAACCTCTTTGCCTAGGCATCTCCCCTGGGAAAGCTCACCGATCCTTGGGAAATCAGAGATGGGTTTGGGGATGCTGCTGCTGCTTGCCTGAGCTAGTCTCCGAAGCACGGTGCAAGATACCTGCATGGAGCGAAATACTCTTTGCCCTAGCATCCCCTCTGCCTGAGAGAGAAGCCAAGTGTGGGGAAGGCGCAGCACACGGCCCCGAAGAAGAGAAGGAGCCGTTGGCCGTGGGGTCGGGAAACGCCCGGGAAGCAGGATAGCCTGCAGTGGCACGAACAGCAGGCCGGTGGCAAGACAAGTGTCACCCGCTCCCTGCGCGGAGAGATGGAAGCCTGGCTGCTAAGGAGAAATGAGGGGACGACTAGGGCAGAGGCCAGTGCTCCACTCTGAGGAAGGAGTCTGGGCAGAAGGCAGGCCTGTCCTGTGCCTCTGGACCCAAGGGGACAGCATCTCCTTGGCCACCTGTCCCAAGGGCAGACTTGGGCTTGCCACCAGGTGCCATACCCGGAACTCACAGAAACAACCCCATGGAGAAACGGGCAGTCAGATGCCGTCTTCCACCAAGATGTGGCAGCGATGTGAGTGGCAGGGGGTCTTCAGGAAAGAGTGGAGACAGTGACCCACAGTTCCCCATCCCAGTGCACGGGCCGTGTGCAGTGATCCTGTCGCCACTTCTCTCCTGTGTTGAAGGCACTGGCCGAGACCCCGAGTCTGCCTGAGCACCAGAGTAAAAGGCAAAGCCTTACCTACATCAGGAGATGGTAATAGGCATAGAGGGCCATGCTAGGACACGCACGCTGCTGCAGGGTTGTGACTGTGTCTGCTTAGTTCGGCATAGCAAGGTGAAGCCCGGGCGTGAACTTGGAGCCTGGGAAAGCAAGGCCCAAGAGGCACCAGCTCTCCTGCAGCTCGTCTTCCCTGACGCGACTGAAGCCTTGCTGAGGAAGCAGCAGCAAAGTGCTGTTCGCTCCAAGCCAAAGCCTCTGTGAAAGCACAGCATTCGCTGAGAAATGTTCTGCGGGCTGCTGCTGCTTGCCTGAACCCAGTCTCGCGGTGGAAGAAACCCGTATACAGCAACAACCTCTTTGCCTAGGCATCTCCCCTGGGAAAGCTCACCGTTCCTTGGGAAATCAGAGTTGGGTTTGGGGATGCTGCTGCTGCTTGCCTGAGCTAGTCTCCGAAGCACGGTGCAAGATACCCGCATGGAGCGAAATACTCTTTGCCCTAGCATCCCCTCTGCCTGAGAGAGAAGCCAAGTGTGGGGAAGGCGCAGCACACGGCCCCGGAGAAGAGAAGGAGCCGTTGGCTGTGGGGTCGGGAAACGCTCGGGAAGCAGGATAGCCTGAGGTGGCACGAACAGCAGGCCGGTGGCAAGACAAGTGTCACCCGCTCCCTGCGCGGAGAGATGGAAGCCTGGCTGCTAAGGAGAAATGAGGGGACGACTAGGGCAGAGGCGCGTGCTCCACTCTCAGGAAGGACTCTGGGCAGAAGGCAGGCCTGTCCTGTGCCTCTGGACCCAAGGGGACAGCATCTCCTTGGCCACCTGTCCCAAGGGCAGACTTGGGCTTGCCACCAGGTGCCATACCCGGAACTCACAGAAACAACCCCATGGAGAAACGGGCAGTCAGATGCCGTCTTCCACCAAGATGTGGCAGCGATGTGAGTGGCAGGGGGTGTGCCGGGAAAGAGTGGAGACAGTGACCCACTGTTCCCCATCCCAGTGCACGGGCCGTGTGCAGTGATCCTGTCGCCACTTCTCTCCTGTGTTGAAGGCACTGGCCGAGACCCCGAGTCTGCCTGAGCACCAGAGTAAAAGGCAAAGACTTACCTACCCCAGGAGATGGTAATAGGCATAGAGGGCCATGCTAGGACACGCACGCTGCTGTAGGGTTGTGACTGTGTCTGCTTAGTTCGGCATAGCAAGTTGAAGCCCATGCGTGAACTTGGAGCCCGGGAAAGCAAGGCCCAAGACGCACCAGCTCTCCTGCAGCTCGTCTTCCCTGACGCGAATGAAGCCTTGCTGAGGAAGCAGCAGCAAAGTGCTGTTCGCTCCAAGCCAAAGCCTCTGGAAAGCACAGCATTCGCTGAGAAATGTTCTGCAGGCTGCTGCTGCTTGCCTGAGCCGTGTCTCGCGGTGGGAGAAACCCAAATAAAGCAACAACCTCTTTGCCTAGGCATCTTCCCTGGGAAAGCTCACCGTTCCTTGGGAAATCAGAGTTGGGTTTGGGGATGCTGCTGCTGCTTGCCTGAGCTAGTCTCCGAAGCACGGTGCAAGATACCCGCATGGAGCGAAATACTCTTTGCCCTAGCATCCCCTCTGCCTGAGAGAGAAGCCAAGTGTGGGGAAGGCGCAGCCCACGGCCCCGAAGAAGAGAAGGAGCCGTTGGCCGTGGGGTCGGGAAACGCTCGTGAAGCAGGATAGCCTGCAGTGGCACTCACAGCAGGCCGGTGGCAAGACAAGTGTCACCCGCTCCCTGCGCGGAGAGATGGAAGCCTGGCTGCTAAGGAGAAATGAGGGGACGACTAGGGCAGAGGCGCGTGCTCCACTCTGAGGAAGGAGTCTGGGCAGAAGGCAGGCCTGTCCTGTGCCTCTGGACCCAAGGGGACAGCATCTCCTTGGCCACCTGTCCCAAGGGCAGACTTGGGCTTGCCACCAGGTGCCATACCCGGAACTCACAGAAACAACCCCATGGAGAAACGGGCAGTCAGATGCCGTCTTCCACCAAGATGTGGCAGCGATGTGAGTGGCAGGGGGTCTGCCGGGAAAGAGTGGAGACAGTGACCCACAGTTCCCCATCCCAGTGCACGGGCCGTGTGCAGTGATCCTGTCGCCACTTCTCTCCTGTGTTGAAGGCACTGGCCGAGACCCCGAGTCTGCCTGAGCACCAGAGTAAAAGGCAAAGCCTTACACACCCCAGGAGATGGTAATAGGCATAGAGGGCCATGCTAGGACACGCACGCTGCTGCAGGGTTGTGACTGTGTCTGCTTAGTTCGGTATAGCAAGGTGAAGCCCGGGCGTGAACTTGGAGCCCGGGAAAGCAAGGCCCAAGAGGCACCAGCTCTCCTGCAGCTCGTCTTCCCTGACGCGACTGAAGCCTTGCTGAGGAAGCAGCAGCAAAGTGCTGTTCGCTCCAAGCCAAAGCCTCTGCGAAAGCACAGCATTCGCTGAGAAATGTTCTGCGGGCTGCTGCTGCTTGCCTGAGCCCAGTCTCGCGGTGGGAAAAACCCGTATACAGCAACAACCTCTTTGCCTAGGCATCTCCCCTGGGAAAGCTCACCATTCCTTGGGAAATCAGAGTTGGGTTTGGGGATGCTGCTGCTGCTTGCCTGAGCTAGTCTCCGAAGCACGGTGCAAGATACCTGCATGGAGCGAAATACTCTTTGCCCTAGCATCCCCTCTGCCTGAGAGAGAAGCCAAGTGTGGGGAAGGCGCAGCACACGGCCCCGGAGAAGAGAAGGAGCCGTTGGCTGTGGGGTCGGGAAACGCTCGGGAAGCAGGATAGCCTGCAGTGGCACGAACAGCAGGCCGGTGGCAAGACAAGTGTCACCCGCTCCCTGCGCGGAGAGATGGAAGCCTGGCTGCTAAGGAGAAATGAGGGGACGACTAGGGCAGAGGCGCGTGCTCCAATCTGAGGAAGGAGTCTGGGCAGAAGGCAGGCCTGTCCTGTGCCTCTGGACCCAAGGGGACAGCATCTCCTAGGCCACCTGTCCCAAGGGCAGACTTGGGCTTGTCACCAGGTGCCATACCCGGAACTCACAGAAACAACCCCATGGAGAAACGGGCAGTCAGATGCCGTCTTCCACCAAGATGTGGCAGCGATGTGAGTGGCAGGGGGTCTGCCGGGAAAGAGTGGAGACAGTGACCCACAGTTCCCCATCCCAGTGCACGGGCCGTGTGCAATGATCCTGTCGCCACTTCTCTCCTGTGTTGAAGGCACTGGCCGAGACCCCGAGTCTGCCTGAACACCAGAGTAAAAGGCAAAGCCTTACCTACCCCAGGAGATGGTAATAGGCATAGAGGGCCATGCTAGGACACGCACGCTGCTGCAGGGTTGTGACTGTGTCTGCTTAGTTCGGCATAGCAAGGTGAAGCACGGGCGTGAACTTGGAGCCCGGGAAAGCAAGGCCCAAGAGGCATCAGCTCTCCTGCAGCTCGTCTTCCCTGACGCGACTGAAGCCTTGCTGAGGAAGCAGCAGCGAAGTGCTGTTCGCTCCAAGCCAAAGCCTCTGCGAAAGCACACATTCGCTGAGAAATGTTCTGCGGGCTGCTGCTGCTTGCCTGAGCCCAGTCTCGCGGTAGGAGAAACCCAAATACAGCAACAACCTCTTTGCCTAGGCATCTTTCCTGGGAAAGCTCACCGTTCCTTGGGAAATCAGAGTTGGGTTTGGGGATGCTGCTGCTGCTTGCCTGAGCTAGTCTCCGAAGCACGGTGCAAGATACCCGCATGGAGCGAAATACTCTTTGCCCTAGCATCCCCTCTGCCTGAGAGAGAAGCCAAGAATGGGGAAGGCGCAGCCCACGGCCCCGAAGAAGAGAAGGAGCCGTTGGCCGTGGGATCGGGAAACGCTTGTGAAGCAGGATAGCCTGCAGTGGCACGAACAGCAGGCCGGTGGCAAGACAAGTGTCACTCGCTCCTTGCGCGGAGGGATGGAAGCCTGGATGCTAAGGAGAAATGAGGGGACGACTAGGGCAGAGGCGCGTGCTCCACTCTGAGGAAGGAGTCTGGGCAGAAGGCAGGCCTGTCCTGTGCCTCTGGACCCAAGGGGACAGCATCTCCTTGGCCACCTGTCCCAAGGGCAGACTTGGGCTTGCCACCAGGTGCCATACCCGGAACTCACAGAAACAACCCCATGGAGAAACGGGCAGTCAGATGCCGTCTTCCACCAAGATGTGGCAGCGATGTGAGTGGCAGGGGGTGTGCCGGGAAAGAGTGGAGACAGTGACCCACAGTTCCCCATCCCAGTGCACGGGCCGTGTGCAGTGATCCTGTCGCCACTTCTCTCCTGTGTTGAAGGCACTGGCCGAGACCCCGAGTCTGCCTGAGCACCAGAGTAAAAGGCAAAGCCTTACCTACCCCAGGAGATGGTAATAGGCATAGAGGGCCATGCTAGGACACGCACGCTGCTGCAGGGTTGTGACTGTGTCTGCTTAGTTTGGCATAGCAAGGTGAAGCCCGGGCGTGAACTTGGAGCCCGGGAAAGCAAGGCCCAAGAGGCACCAGCTCTCCTGCAGCTCGTCTTCCCTGACGCGACTGAAGCCTTGCTGAGGAAACAGCAGCAAAGTGCTGTTCGCTCCAAGCCAAAGCCTCTGCGAAAGCACACATTCGCTGAGAAATGTTCTGCGGGCTGCTGCTGCTTGCCTGAGCCCAGTCTCGCGGTGGGAGAAACCCAAATACAGCAACAACCTCTTTGCCTAGGCATCTTCCCTGGGAAAGCTCACCGTTCCTTGGGAAATCAGAGTTGGGTTTGGGGATGCTGCTGCTGCTTGCCTGAGCTAGTCTCCGAAGCACGGTGCAAGATACCCGCATGGAGCGAAATACTCTTTGCCCTAGCATCCCCTCTGCCTGAGAGAGAAGCCAAGTGTGGGGAAGGCGCAGCACACGGCCCCGAAGAAGAGAAGGAGCCGTTGGCCGTGGGGTCGGGAAACGCTCGGGAAGCAGGATAGCCTGCAGTGGCACGAACAGCAGGCCGGTGGCAAGACAAGTGTCAGCCGCTCCCTGCGCGGAGAGATGGAAGCCTGGCTGCTAAGGAGAAATGAGGGGACGACTAGGGCAGAGGCGCGTGCTCCACTCTGAGGAAGGAGTCTGGGCAGAAGGCAGGCCTGTCCTGTGCCTCTGGACCCAAGGGGACAGCATATCCTTGGCCACCGGTCCCAAGGGCAGACTTGGGCTTGCCACCAGGTGCCATACCCGGAACTCACAGAAACAACCCCATGGAGAAACGGGCAGTCAGATGCCGTCTTCCACCAAGATGTGGCAGCGATGTGAGTGGCAGGGGGTCTGCCGGGAAAGAGTGGAGACAGTGACCCACAGTTCCCCATCCCAGTGCACGGGCCGTGTGCAGTGATCCTGTCGCCACTTCTCTCCTGCATTGAAGGCACTGGCCGAGACCCCGAGTCTGCCTGAGCACCTTAGTAAAAGGAAAAGCCTTACCTACCCCAGGAGATGGTAATAGGCATAGAGGGCCATGCTAGGACACGCACGCTGCTGCAGGGTTGTGACTGTGTCTGCTTAGTTCGGCATAGCAAGGTGAAGCCCGGGCGTGAACTTGGAGCCCGGGAAAGCAAGGCCCAAGAGGCATCAGCTCTCCTGCAGCTCGTCTTCCCTGACGCGACTGAAGCCTTGCTGAGGAAGCAGCAGCGAAGTGCTCTTCGCTCCAAGCCAAAGCCTCTGCGAAAGCACAGCATTCGCTGAGAAATGTTCTGCGGGCTGCTGCTGCTTGCCTGAGCCCAGTCTCGCGGTGGGAGAAACCCAAATACAGCAACAACCTCTTTGCCTAGGCATCTTCCCTGGGAAAGCTCACCGTTTCTTGGGAAATCAGAGTTGGGTTTGGGGATGCTGCTGCTGCTTGCCTGAGCTAGTCTCCGAAGCACGGTGCAAGATACCCGCATGGAGCGAAATACTCTTTGCCCTAGCATCCGCTCTGCCTGAGAGAGAAGCCAAGTGTGGGGAAGGCGCAGCACACGGCCCCGGAGAAGAGAAGGAGCCGTTGGCCGTGGAGTCGGGAAACGCTCGGGAAGCAGGATAGCCTGCAGTGGCACGAACAGCAGGCCGGTGGCAAGACAAGTGTCACCCGCTCCCTGCGCGGAGAGATGGAAGCCAGGCTGCTAAGGAGAAATGAGGGGACGACTAGGGCAGAGGCGCGTGCTCCACTCTGAGGAAGGAGTCTGGGCAGAAGGCAGGCCTGTCCTGTGCCTCTGGACCCAAGGGGACAGCATCTCCTTGGCCACCTGTCCCAAGGGCAGACTTGGGCTTGCCACCAGGTGCCATACCCGGAACTCACAGAAACAACCCCATGGAGAAACGGGCAGTCAGATGCCGTCTTCCACCAAGATGTGGCAGCGATGTGAGTGGCAGGGGGTCTGCCGGGAAAGAGTGGAGACAGTGACCCACAGTTCCCCATCCCAGTGCACGGGCCGTGTGCAGTGATCCTGTCGCCACTTCTCTCCTGTGTTGAAGGCACTGGCCGAGACCCCGCGTCTGCCTGAACACCAGAGTAAAAGGCAAAGCCTTACCTACCCCAGGAGATGGTAATAGGCATAGAGGGCCATGCTAGGACACGCACGCTGCTGCAGGGTTGTGACTGTGTCTGCTTAGTTCGGCATAGCAAGGTGAAGCCCGGGCGTGAACTTGGAGCCCGGGAAAGCAAGGCCCAAGAGGCACCAGCTCTCCTGCAGCTCGTCTTCCCTGACGCGACTGAAGCCTTGCTGAGGAAGCAGCAGCAAAGTGCTGTTCCCTCCAAGCCAAAGCCTCTGCGAAAGCACAGCATTCGCTGAGAAATGTTCTGCGGGCTGCTGCTGCTTGCCTGAGCCCAGTTTCGCGGTGGGAGAAACCCGTATACAGCAACAACCTCTTTGCCTAGGCATCTCCCCTGGGAAAGCTCACCGTTCCTTGGGAAATCAGAGTTGGGTTTGGGGATGCTGCTGCTGCTTGCCTGAGCTAGTCTCCGAAGCACGGTGCAAGATACCCGCATGGAGCGAAATACTCTTTGCCCTAGCATCCCCTCTGCCTGAGAGAGAAGCCAAGTGTGGGGAAGGCGCAGCACATGCCCCGAAGAAGAGAAAGAGCCGTTGGCTGTGGGGTGGGGAAACGCTCGGGAAGCAGGATAGCCTGCAGTGGCACGAACAGCAGGCCGGTGGCAAGACAAGTGTCACCCGCTCCCTGCGCGGAGAGATGGAAGCCTGGCTGCTAAGGAGAAATGAGGGGACGACTAAGGCAGAGGCGCGTGCTCCACTCTGAGGAAGGAGTCTGGGCAGAACTCAGGCCTGTCCTGTGCCTCTGGACCCAAGGGGACAGCATCTCCTTGGCCACCTGTCCCAAGGGCAGACTTGGGCTTGCCACCAGGTGCCATACCCGGAACTCACAGAAACAACCCCATGGAGAAACGGGCAGTCAGATGCCGTCTTCCACCAAGATGTGGCAGCGATGTGAGTGGCAGGGGGTGTGCCGGGAAAGAGTGGAGACAGTGACCCACAGTTCCCCATCCCAGTGCACGGGCCGTGTGCAGTGATCCTGTCGCCACTTCTCTCCTGTGTTGAAGGCACTGGCCGAGACCCCGAGTCTGCCTGAGCACCAGAGTAAAAGGAAAACCTTACCTACCTCAGGAGATGGTAATAGGCATAGAGGGCCATGCTAGGACACGCACGCTGCTGCAGGGTTGTGACTGTGTCTGCTTAGTTCGGCATAGCAAGGTGAAGCCTGGGCGTGAACTTGGAGCCCGGGAAAGCAAGGCCCAAGAGGCACCAGATCTCCTGCAGCTCGTCTTCCCTGACGCGACTGAAGCCTTGCTGAGGAAGCAGCAGCAAAGTGCTGTTCGCTCCAAGCCAAAGCCTCTGTGAAAGCACATCATTCGCTGAGAAATGTTCTGCGGGCTGCTGCTGCTTGCCTGAGCCCAGTCTCGCGGTGGAAGAAACCCGTATACAGCAACAACCTCTTTGCCTAGGCATCTCCCCTGGGAAAGCTCACCGTTCCTTGGGAAATCAGAGTTGGGTTTGGGGATGCTGCTGCTGCTTGCCTGAGCTAGTCTCCGAAGCACGGTGCAAGATACCTGCATGGAGCGAAATACTCTTTGCCCTAGCATCCCCTCTGACTGAGAGAGAAGCCAAGTGTGGGGAAGGCGCAGCCCACGGCCCCGAAGAAGAGAAGGAGCCGTTGGCCGTGGGGTCGGGAAACGCCCGGGAAGCAGGATAGCCTGCAGTGGCACGAACAGCAGGCCGGTGGCAAGACAAGTGTCACCCGCTCCCTGCGCGGAGAGATGGAAGCCTGGCTGCTAAGGAGAAATGAGGGGACGACTAGGGCAGAGGCCAGTGCTCCACTCTGAGGAAGGAGTCTGGGCAGAAGGCAGGCCTGTCCTGTGCCTCTGGACCCAAGGGGACAGCATCTCCTTGGCCACCTGTCCCAAGGGCAGACTTGGGCTTGCCACCAGGTGCCATACCCGGAACTCACAGAAACAACCCCATGGAGAAACGGGCAGTCAGATGCCGTCTTCCACCAAGATGTGGCAGCGATGTGAGTGGCAGGGGGTCTGCCGGGAAAGAGTGGAGACAGTGACCCACAGTTCCCCATCCCAGTGCACGGGCCGTGTGCAGTGATCCTGTCGCCACTTCTCTCCTGTGTTGAAGGCACTGGCCAAGACCCCGAGTCTGCCTGAGCACCACAGTAAAAGGCAAAGCCTTACCTATCCCAGGAGATGGTAATAGGCATAGAGGGCCATGCTAGGACACGCACTCTGCTGCAGGGTTGTGACTGTGTCTGCTTAGTTCGGCATAGCAAGGTGAAGCCCGTGCGTGAACTTGGAGCCCGGGAAAGCAAGGCCCAAGAGGCACCAGCTCTCCTGCAGCTCGTCTTCCCTGACGCGACTGAAGCCTTGCTGAGGAAGCAGCAGCAAAGTGCTGTTCGCTCCAAGCCAAAGCCTCTGCGAAAGCACAGCATTCGCTGAGAAATGTTCTGCGGGCTGCTGCTGCTTGCCTGAGCCCAGTTTCGCGGTGGGAGAAACCCGTATACAGCAACAACCTCTTTGCCTAGGCATCTCCCCTGGGAAAGCTCACCATTCCTTGGGAAATCAGAGTTGGGTTTGGGGATGCTGCTGCTGCTTGCCTGAGCTAGTCTCCGAAGCACGGTGCAAGATACCCGCATGGAGCGAAATACTCTTTGCCCTAGCATCCCCTCTGCGTGAGAGAGAAGCCAAGTGTGGGGAAGGCGCAGCACACGGCCCCGGAAAAGAGAAGGAGCCGTTGGCCGTGGGGTCGGGAAACGCTCGGGAAACAGGATAGCCTGCAGTGGCACGAACAGCAGGCCGGTGGCAAGACAAGTGTCACCCGCTCCCTGCGCGGAGAGATGGAAGCCTGGCTGCTAAGGAGAAATGAGGGGACGACTAGGGCAGAGGCGCGTGCTCCACTCTCAGGAAGGAGTCTGGGGAGAAGGCGGGCCTGTCCTGTGCCTCTGGACCCAAGGGGACAGCATCTCCTTGGCCACCTGTCCCAAGGGCAGACTTGGGCTTGCCACCAGGTGCCATACCCGGAACTAACAGAAACAACCCCATGGAGAAACGGGCAGTCAGATGCCGTCTTCCACCAAGATGTGGCAGCGATGTGAGTGGCAAGGGGTGTGCCGGGAAAGAGTGGAGACAGTGACCCACAGTTCCTCATCCCAGTGTACGGGCCGTGTGCAGTGATCCTGTCGCCACTTCTCTCCTGTGTTGAAGGCACTGGCCGAGACCCCGAGTCTGCCTGAGCACCAGAGTAAAAGGCAAAGCCTTACCTACCCAGGGAGATGGTAATAGGCATAGAGGGCCATGCTAGGACACGCACGCTCCTGCAGGGTTGTGACTGTGTCTGCTTAGTTCGGCAAAGCAAGTTGAAGCCCGGGCGTGATCTTGGAGCCCGGGAAAGCAAGGCCCAAGAGGCATCAGCTCTCCTGCAGCTCGTCTTCCCTGACGCGACTGAAGCCTTGCTGAGGAAGCAGCAGCGAAGTGCTGTTCGCTCCAAGCCAAAGCCTCTGCGAAAGCACAGCATTCGCTGAGAAATGTTCTGCGGGCTGCTGCTGCTTGCCTGAGCCGTGTCTCGCGGTGGGAGAAACCCAAATAAAGCAACAACGTCTTTGCCTAGGCATCTCCCCTGGGAAAGCTCACCGTTCCTTGGGAAATCAGAGTTGGGTTTGGGGATGCTGCTGCTGCTTGCCTGAGCTAGTCTCCGAAGCACGGTGCAAGATACCTGCATGGAGCGAAATACTCTTTGCCCTAGCATCCCCTCTGCCTGAAGAGAAGCCAAGTGTGGGGAAGGCGCAGCACACGGCCCCGAAGAAGAGAAGGAGCCGTTGGCCGTTGGGTCGGGAAACGCCCGGGAAGCAGGATAGCCTGCAGTGGCACGAACAGCAGGCCGGTGGCAAGACAAGTGTCACCCGCTCCCTGCGCGGAGAGATGGAAGCCTGGCTGCTAAGGAGAAATGAGGGGACGACTAGGGCAGAGGCCAGTGCTCCACTCTGAGGAAGGAGTCTGGGCAGAAGGCAGGCCTGCCCTGTGCCTCTGGACCCAAGGGGACAGCATCTCCTTGCCCACATGTCCCAAGGGCAGACTTGGGCTTGCCACCAGGTGCCATACACGGAACTCACAGAAACAACCCCATGGAGAAACGGGCAGTCAGATGCCGTCTTCCACCAAGATGTGGCAGCGATGTGAGTGGCAGGGGGTCTTCAGGAAAGAGTGAAGACAGTGACCCACAGTTCCCCATCCCAGTGCACGGGCCGTGTGCAGTGATCCTGTCGCCACTTCTCTCCTGTGTTGAAGGCACTGGCCGAGACCCCGAGTCTGCCTGAGCACCAGAGTAAAAGGCAAAGCCTTACCTACCTCAGGAGATGGTAATAGGCATAGAGGGCCATGCTAGGACACGCACGCTGCTGCAGGGTTGTGACTGTGTCTGCTTAGTTCGGCATAGCAAGGTGAAGCCCGGGCGTGAACTTGGAGCCCGGGAAAGCAAGGCCCAAGAGGCACCAGCTCTCCTGCAGCTCGTCTTCCCTGACGCGACTGAAGCCTTGCTGAGGAAGCAGCAGCAAAGTGCTGTTCGCTCCAAGCCAAAGCCTCTGTGAAAGCACAGCATTCGCTGAGAAATGTTCTGCAGGCTGCTGCTGCTTGCCTGAACCCAGTCTCGCGGTGGAAGAAACCCGTATACAGCAACAACCTCTTTGCCTAGGCATCTCCCCTGGGAAAGCTCACCGTTCCTTGGGAAATCAGAGTTGGGTTTGGGGATGCTGCTGCTGCTTGCCTGAGCTAGTCTCCGAAGCACGGTGCAAGATACCTGCATGGAGCGAAATACTCTTTGCCCTAGCATCCCCTCTGCCTGAGAGAGAAGCCAAGTGTGGGGAAGGCGCAGCACACGGCCCCGAAGAAGAGAAGGAGCCGTTGGCCGTGGGGTCGGGAAACGCCCGGGAAGCAGGATAGCCTGCAGTGGCACGAACAGCAGGCCGGTGGCAAGACAAGTGTCACCCGCTCCCTGCGCGGAGAGATGGAAGCCTGGCTGCTAAGGAGAAATGAGGGGACGACTAGGGCAGAGGCCAGTGCTCCACTCTGAGGAAGGAGTCTGGGCAGAAGGCAGGCCTGTCCTGTGCCTCTGGACCCAAGGGGACAGCATCTCCTTGGCCACCTGTCCCAAGGGCAGACTTGGGCTTGCCACCAGGTGCCATACCCGGAACTCACAGAAACAACCCCATGGAGAAACGGGCAGTCAGATGCCGTCTTCCACCAAGATGTGGCAGCGATGTGAGTGGCAGGGGGTGTGCCGGGAAAGAGTGGAGACAGTGACCCACAGTTCCCCATCCCAGTGCACGGGCCGTGTGCAGTGATCCTGTCGCCACTTCTCTCCTGTGTTGAAGGCACTGGCCAAGACCCCGAGTCTGCCTGAGCACCACAGTAAAAGGCAAAGCCTTACCTATCCCAGGAGATGGTAATAGGCATAGAGGGCCATGCTAGGACACGCACGCTGCTGCAGGGTTGTGACTGTGTCTGCTTAGTTCGGCATAGCAAGGTGAAGCCCGTGCGTGAACTTGGAGCCCGGGAAAGCAAGGCCCAAGAGGCACCAGCTCTCCTGCAGCTCGTCTTCCCTGACGCGACTGAAGCCTTGCTGAGGAAGCAGCAGCAAAGTGCTGTTCGCTCCAAGCCAAAGCCTCTGCGAAAGCACAGCATTCGCTGAGAAATGTTCTGCGGGCTGCTGCTGCTTGCCTGAGCCGTGTCTCGCGGTGGGAGAAACCCGTATACAGCAACAACCTCTTTGCCTAGGCATCTCCCCTGGGAAAGCTCACCATTCCTTGGGAAATCAGAGTTGGGTTTGGGGATGCTGCTGCTGCTTGCCTGAGCTAGTCTCCGAAGCACGGTGCAAGATACCCGCATGGAGCGAAATACTCTTTGCCCTAGCATCCCCTCTGCCTGAGAGAGAAGCCAAGTGTGGGGAAGGCGCAGCACACGGCCCCGGAGAAGAGAAGGAGCCGTTGGCTGTGGGGTCGGGAAACGCTCGGGAAGCAGGATAGCCTGCAGTGGCACGAACAGCAGGCCGGTGGCAAGACAAGTGTCACCCGCTCCCTGCGCGGAGAGATGGAAGCCTGGCTGCTAAGGAGAAATGAGGGGACGACTAGGGCAGAGGCGCGTGCTCCACTCTCAGGAAGGACTCTTGGCAGAAGGCAGGCCTGTCCTGTGCCTCTGGACCCAAGGGGACAGCATCTCCTTGGCCACCTGTCCCAAGGGCAGACTTGGGCTTGCCACCAGGTGCCATACCCGGAACTCACAGAAACAACCCCATGGAGAAACGGGCAGTCAGATGCCGTCTTCCACCAAGATGTGGCAGCGATGTGAGTGGCAAGGGGTGTGCCGGGAAAGAGTGGAGACAGTGACCCACAGTTCCTCATCCCAGTGTACGGGCCGTGTGCAGTGATCCTGTCGCCACTTCTCTCCTGTGTTGAAGGCACTGGCCGAGACCCCGAGTCTGCCTGAGCACCAGAGTAAAAGGCAAAGCCTTACCTACCCAGGGAGATGGTAATAGGCATAGAGGGCCATGCTAGGACACGCACGCTCCTGCAGGGTTGTGACTGTGTCTGCTTAGTTCGGCAAAGCAAGTTGAAGCCCGGGCGTGATCTTGGAGCCCGGGAAAGCAAGGCCCAAGAGGCATCAGCTCTCCTGCAGCTCGTCTTCCCTGACGCGACTGAAGCCTTGCTGAGGAAGCAGCAGCGAAGTGCTGTTCGCTCCAAGCCAAAGCCTCTGCGAAAGCACAGCATTCGTTGAGAAATGTTCTGCGGGCTGCTGCTGCTTGCCTGAGCCGTGTCTCGCGGTGGGAGAAACCCAAATAAAGCAACAACCTCTTTGCCTAGGCATCTTCCCTGGGAAAGCTCACCGTTCCTTGGGAAATCAGAGTTGGGTTTGGGGATGCTGCTGCTGCTTGCCTGAGCTAGTCTCCGAAGCACGGTGCAAGATACCTGCATGGAGCGAAATACTCTTTGCCCTAGCATCCCCTCTGCCTGAGAGAGAAGCCAAGTGTGGGGAAGGCGCAGCACACGGCCCCGAAGAAGAGAAGGAGCCGTTGGCCGTGGGGTCGGGAAACGCCCGGGAAGCAGGATAGCCTGCAGTGGCACGAACAGCAGGCCTGTGGCAAGACAAGTGTCACCCGCTCCCTGCGCGGAGAGATGGAAGCCTGGCTGCTAAGGAGAAATGAGGGGACGACTAGGGCAGAGGCGCGTGCTCCACTCTGAGGAAGGAGTCTGGGCAGAAGGCAGGCCTGTCCTGTGCCTCTGGACCCAAGGGGACAGCATCTCCTTGCCCACCTGTCCCAAGGGCAGACTTGGGCTTGCCACCAGGTGCCATACCCGGAACTCACAGAAACAACTTCATGGAGAAACGGGCAGTCAGATGCCGTCTTCCACCAAGATGTGGCAGCGATGTGAGTGGCAGGGGGTCTGCCGGGAAAGAGTGGAGACAGTGACCCACAGTTCCCCATCCCAGTGCACGGGCCGTGTGCAGTGATCCTGTCGCCACTTCTCTCCTGCGTTGAAGGCACTTGCCGAGACCCCGAGTCTGCCTGAGCACCTTAGTAAAAGGCAAAGCCTTACCTACCCCAGGAGATGGTAATAGGCATAGAGGGCCATGCTAGGACACGCACGCTGCTGCAGGGTTGTGACTGTGTCTGCTTAGTTCGGCATAGCAAGGTGAAGCCCGGGCGTGAACTTGGAGCCCGGGAAAGCAAGGCCCAAGAGGCATCAGCTCTCCTGCAGCTCGTCTTCCCTGACGCGACTGAAGCCTTGCTGTGGAAGCAGCAGCGAAGTGCTGTTCGCTCCAAGCCAAAGCCTCTGCGAAAGCACACATTCGCTGAGAAATGTTCTGCGGGCTGCTGCTGCTTGCCTGAGCCCAGTCTCGCGGTGGGAGAAACCCAAATACAGCAACAACCTCTTTGCCTAGGCATCTTCCCTGGGAAAGCTCACCGTTCCTTGAGAAATCAGAGTTGGGTTTGGGGATGCTGCTGCTGCTTGCCTGAGCTAGTCTCCGAAGCACGGTGCAAGATACCCGCATGGAGCGAAATACTCTTTGCCCTAGCATCCCCTCTGACTGAGAGAGAAGCCAAGTGTGGGGAAGGCGCAGCCCACGGCCCCGAAGAAGAGAAGGAGCCGTTGTCCGTTGGGTCGGGAAACGCTCGGGAAGCAGGATAGCCTGCAGTGGCACGAACAGCAGGCCGGTGGCAAGACAAGTGTCACCCGCTCCCTGCGCGGAGAGATGGAAGCCTGGCTGCTAAGGAGAAATGAGGGGACGACTAGGGCAGAGGCGCGTGCTCCACTCTGAGGAAGGAGTCTGGGCAGAAGGCAGGCCTGTCCTGTGCCTCTGGACCCAAGGGGACAGCATCTCCTTGGCCACCTGTCCCAAGGGCAGACTTGGGCTTGCCACCAGGTGCCATACCCGGAACTCACAGAAACAACCCCATGGAGAAACGGGCAGTCAGATGCCGTCTTCCACCAAGATGTGGCAGCGATGTGAGTGGCAGGGGGTGTGCCGGGAAAGAGTGGAGACAGTGACCCACTGTTCCCCATCCCAGTGCACGGGCCGTGTGCAGTGATCCTGTCGCCACTTCTCTCCTGTGTTGAAGGCACTGGCCGAGACCCCGAGTCTGCCTGAGCACCAGAGTAAAAGGCAAAGACTTACCTACCCCAGGAGATGGTAATAGGCATAGAGGGCCATGCTAGGACACGCACGCTGCTGTAGGGTTGTGACTGTGTCTGCTTAGTTCGGCATAGCAAGTTGAAGCCCATGCGTGAACTTGGAGCCCGGGAAAGCAAGGCCCAAGACGCACCAGCTCTCCTGCAGCTCGTCTTCCCTGACGCGAATGAAGCCTTGCTGAGGAAGCAGCAGCAAAGTGCTGTTCGCTCCAAGCCAAAGCCTCTGCGAAAGCACAGCATTCGCTGAGAAATGTTCTGCGGGCTGCTGCTGCTTGCCTGAGCCCAGTTTCGCGGTGGGAGAAACCCGTATACAGCAACAACCTCTTTGCCTAGGCATCTCCCCTGGGAAAGCTCACCATTCCTTGGGAAATCAGAGTTGGGTTTGGGGATGCTGCTGCTGCTTGCCTGAGCTAGTCTCCGAAGCACGGTGCAAGATACCCGCATGGAGCGAAATACTCTTTGCCCTAGCATCCCCTCTGCCTGAGAGAGAAGCCAAGTGTGGGGAAGGCGCAGCTCACGGCCCCGGAGAAGAGAAGGAGCCGTTGGCTGTGGGGTCGGGAAACGCTCGGGAAGCAGGATAGCCTGCAGTGGCACGAACAGCAGGCCGGTGGCAAGACAAGTGTCACCCGCTCCCTGCGCGGAGAGATGGAAGCCTGGCTGCTAAGGAGAAATGAGGGGACGACTAGGGCAGAGGCGCGTGCTCCACCCTCAGGAAGGAGTCTGGGCAGAAGGCAGGCCTGTCCTGTGCCTCTGGACCCAAGGGGACAGCATCTCCTTGGCCACCTGTCCCAAGGGCAGACTTGGGCTTGCCACCAGGTGCCATACCCGGAACTCACAGAAACAACCCCATGGAGAAACGGGCAGTCAGATGTCGTCTTCCACCAAGATGTGGCAGCGATGTGAGTGGCAAGGGGTGTGCCGGGAAAGAGTGGAGACAGTGACCCACAGTTCCTCATCCCAGTGTACGGGCCGTGTGCAGTGATCCTGTCGCCACTTCTCTCCTGTGTTGAAGGCACTGGCCGAGACCCCGAGTCTGCCTGAGCACCAGAGTAAAAAGCAAAGCCTTACCTACCCCAGGAGATGGTAATAGGCATAGAGGGCCATGCTAGGACACGCACGCTCCTGCAGGGTTGTGACTGTGTCTGCTTAGTTCGGCAAAGCAAGTTGAAGCCCGGGCGTGATCTTGTAGCCCGGGAAAGCAAGGCCCAAGAGGCATCAGCTCTCCTGCAGCTCGTCTTCCCTGACGCGACTGAAGCCTTGCTGAGGAAGCAGCAGCGAAGTGCTGTTCGCTCCAAGCCAAAGCCTCTGGAAAGCACAGCATTCGCTGAGAAATGTTCTGCGGGCTGCTGCTGCTTGCCTGAGCCGTGTCTCGCGGTGGGAGAAACCCAAATACAGCAACAACCTCTTTGCCTAGGCATCTTTCCTGGGAAAGCTCACCGTTCCTTGGGAAATCAGAGTTGGGTTTGGGGATGCTGCTGCTGCTTGCCTGAGCTAGTCTCCGAAGCACGGTGCAAGATACCCGCATGGAGCGAAATACTCTTTGCCCTAGCATCCCCTCTGCCTGAGAGAGAAGCCAAGTGTGGGGAAGGCGCAGCCCACGGCCCCGAAGAAGAGAAGGAGCCGTTGGCCGTGGGGTCGGGAAACGCTCGTGAAGCAGGATAGCCTGCAGTGGCACTCACAGCAGGCCGGTGGCAAGACAAGTGTCACCCGCTCCCTGCGCGGAGAGATGGAAGCCTGGCTGCTAAGGAGAAATGAGGGGACGACTAGGGCAGAGGCGCGTGCTCCACTCTGAGGAAGGAGTCTGGGCAGAAGGCAGGCCTGTCCTGTGCCTCTGGACCCAAGGGGACAGCATCTCCTTGGCCACCTGTCCCAAGGGCAGACTTGGGCTTGCCACCAGGTGCCATACCCGGAACTCACAGAAACAACCCCATGGAGAAACGGGCAGTCAGATGCCGTCTTCCACCAAGATGTGGCAGCGATGTGAGTGGCATGGGGTCTGCCGGGAAAGAGTGGAGACAGTGACCCACAGTTCCCCATCCCAGTGCACGGGCCGTGTGCAGTGATCCTGTCGCCAATTCTCTCCTGTGTTGAAGGCACTGGCCGAGACCCCGAGTCTGCCTGAGCACCAGAGTAAAAGGCAAAGCCTTACACACCCCAGGAGATGGTAATAGGCATAGAGGGCCATGCTAGGACACGCACGCTGCTGCAGGGTTGTGACTGTGTCTGCTTAGTTCGGTATAGCAAGGTGAAGCCCGGGCGTGAACTTGGAGACCGGGAAAGCAAGGCCCAAGAGGCACCAGCTCTCCTGCAGCTCGTCTTCCCTGACGCGACTGAAGCCTTGCTGAGGAAGCAGCAGCAAAGTGCTGTTCGCTCCAAGCCAAAGCCTCTGCGAAAGCAAAGCATTCGCTGAGAAATGTTCTGCGGGCTGCTGCTGCTTGCCTGAGCCCAGTCTCGCGGTGGGAAAAACCCGTATACAGCAACAACCTCTTTGCCTAGGCATCTCCCCTGGGAAAGCTCACCATTCCTTGGGAAATCAGAGTTGGGTTTGGGGATGCTGCTGCTGCTTGCCTGAGCTAGTCTCCGAAGCACGGTGCAAGATACCTGCATGGAGCGAAATACTCTTTGCCCTAGCATCCCCTCTGCCTGAGAGAGAAGCCAAGTGTGGGGAAGGCGCAGCACACGGCCCCGGAGAAGAGAAGGAGCCGTTGGCTGTGGGGTCGGGAAACGCTCGGGAAGCAGGATAGCCTGCAGTGGCACGAACAGCAGGCCGGTGGCAAGACAAGTGTCACCCGCTCCCTGCGCGGAGAGATGGAAGCCTGGCTGCTAAGGAGAAATGAGGGGACGACTAGGGCAGAGGCGCGTGCTCCACTCTGAGGAAGGAGTCTGGGCAGAAGGCAGGCCTGTCCTGTGCCTCTGGACCCAAGGGGACAGCATCTCCTAGGCCACCTGTCCCAAGGGCAGACTTGGGCTTGTCACCAGGTGCCATACCCGGAACTCACAGAAACAACCCCATGGAGAAACGGGCAGTCAGATGCCGTCTTCCACCAAGATGTGGCAGCGATGTGAGTGGCAGGGGGTGTGCCGGGAAAGAGTGGAGACAGTGACCCACAGTTCCCCATCCCAGTGCACGGGCCGTGTGCAGTGATCCTGTCGCCACTTTTCTCCTGTGTTGAAGGCACTGGCCGAGACCCCGAGTCTGCCTGAACACCAGAGTAAAAGGCAAAGCCTTACCTACCCCAGGAGATGGTAATAGGCATAGAGGGCCATGCTAGGACACGCACGCTCCTGCAGGGTTGTGACTGTGTCTGCTTAGTTCGGCATAGCAAGGTGAAGCACGGGCGTGAACTTGGAGCCCGGGAAAGCAAGGCCCAAGAGGCATCAGCTCTCCTGCAGCTCGTCTTCCCTGACGCGACTGAAGCCTTGCTGAGGAAGCAGCAGCGAAGTGCTGTTCGCTCCAAGCCAAAGTCTCTGCGAAAGCACACATTCGCTGAGAAATGTTCTGCGGGCTGCTGCTGCTTGCCTGAGCCCAGTCTCGCGGTAGGAGAAACCCAAATACAGCAACAACCTCTTTGCCTAGGCATCTTTCCTGGGAAAGCTCACCGTTCCTTGGGAAATCAGAGTTGGGTTTGGGGATGCTGCTGCTGCTTGCCTGAGCTAGTCTCCGAAGCACGGTGCAAGATACCCGCATGGAGCGAAATACTCTTTGCCCTAGCATCCCCTCTGCCTGAGAGAGAAGCCAAGAATGGGGAAGGCGCAGCCCACGGCCCCGAAGAAGAGAAGGAGCCGTTGGCCGTGGGGTCGGGAAACGCTTGTGAAGCAGGATAGCCTGCAGTGGCACGAACAGCAGGCCGGTGGCAAGACAAGTGTCACTCGCTCCTTGCGCGGAGGGATGGAAGCCTGGATGCTAAGGAGAAATGAGGGGACGACTAGGGCAGAGGCGCGTGCTCCACTCTGAGGAAGGAGTCTGGGCAGAAGGCAGGCCTGTCCTGTGCCTCTGGACCCAAGGGGACAGCATCTCCTTGGCCACCTGTCCCAAGGGCAGACTTGGGCTTGCCACCAGGTGCCATACCCGGAACTCACAGAAACAACCCCATGGAGAAACGGGCAGTCAGATGCCGTCTTCCACCAAGATGTGGCAGCGATGTGAGTGGCAGGGGGTGTGCCGGGAAAGAGTGGAGACAGTGACCCACAGTTCCCCATCCCAGTGCACGGGCCGTGTGCAGTGATCCTGTCGCCACTTCTCTCCTGTGTTGAAGGCACTGGCCGAGACCCCGAGTCTGCCTGAGCACCAGAGTAAAAGGCAAAGCCTTACCTACCCCAGGAGATGGTAATAGGCATAGAGGGCCATGCTAGGACACGCACGCTGCTGCAGGGTTGTGACTGTGTCTGCTTAGTTCGGCATAGCAAGGTGAAGCCCGGGCGTGAACTTGGAGCCCGGGAAAGCAAGGCCCAAGAGGCACCAGCTCTCCTGCAGCTCGTCTTCCCTGACGCGACTGAAGCCTTGCTGAGGAAGCAGCAGCAAAGTGCTGTTCGCTCCAAGCCAAAGCCTCTGCGAAAGCAAAGCATTCGCTGAGAAATGTTCTGCGGGCTGCTGCTGCTTGCCTGAGCCCAGTCTCGCGGTGGGAAAAACCCGTATACAGCAACAACCTCTTTGCCTAGGCATCTCCCCTGGGAAAGCTCACCATTCCTTGGGAAATCAGAGTTGGGTTTGGGGATGCTGCTGCTGCTTGCCTGAGCTAGTCTCCGAAGCACGGTGCAAGATACCTGCATGGAGCGAAATACTCTTTGCCCTAGCATCCCCTCTGCCTGAGAGAGAAGCCAAGTGTGGGGAAGGCGCAGCACACGGCCCCGGAGAAGAGAAGGAGCCGTTGGCTGTGGGGTCGGGAAACGCTCGGGAAGCAGGATAGCCTGCAGTGGCACGAACAGCAGGCCGGTGGCAAGACAAGTGTCACCCGCTCCCTGCGCGGAGAGATGGAAGCCTGGCTGCTAAGGAGAAATGAGGGGACGACTAGGGCAGAGGCGCGTGCTCCACTCTGAGGAAGGAGTCTGGGCAGAAGGCAGGCCTGTCCTGTGCCTCTGGACCCAAGGGGACAGCATCTCCTAGGCCACCTGTCCCAAGGGCAGACTTGGGCTTGTCACCAGGTGCCATACCCGGAACTCACAGAAACAACCCCATGGAGAAACGGGCAGTCAGATGCCGTCTTCCACCAAGATGTGGCAGCGATGTGAGTGGCAGGGGGTGTGCCGGGAAAGAGTGGAGACAGTGACCCACAGTTCCCCATCCCAGTGCACGGGCCGTGTGCAGTGATCCTGTCGCCACTTTTCTCCTGTGTTGAAGGCACTGGCCGAGACCCCGAGTCTGCCTGAACACCAGAGTAAAAGGCAAAGCCTTACCTACCCCAGGAGATGGTAATAGGCATAGAGGGCCATGCTAGGACACGCACGCTGCTGCAGGGTTGTGACTGTGTCTGCTTAGTTCGGCATAGCAAGGTGAAGCACGGGCGTGAACTTGGAGCCCGGGAAAGCAAGGCCCAAGAGGCATCAGCTCTCCTGCAGCTCGTCTTCCCTGACGCGACTGAAGCCTTGCTGAGGAAGCAGCAGCGAAGTGCTGTTCGCTCCAAGCCAAAGTCTCTGCGAAAGCACACATTCGCTGAGAAATGTTCTGCGGGCTGCTGCTGCTTGCCTGAGCCCAGTCTCGCGGTAGGAGAAACCCAAATACAGCAACAACCTCTTTGCCTAGGCATCTTTCCTGGGAAAGCTCACCGTTCCTTGGGAAATCAGAGTTGGGTTTGGGGATGCTGCTGCTGCTTGCCTGAGCTAGTCTCCGAAGCACGGTGCAAGATACCCGCATGGAGCGAAATACTCTTTGCCCTAGCATCCCCTCTGCCTGAGAGAGAAGCCAAGAATGGGGAAGGCGCAGCCCACGGCCCCGAAGAAGAGAAGGAGCCGTTGGCCGTGGGGTCGGGAAACGCTTGTGAAGCAGGATAGCCTGCAGTGGCACGAACAGCAGGCCGGTGGCAAGACAAGTGTCACTCGCTCCTTGCGCGGAGGGATGGAAGCCTGGATGCTAAGGAGAAATGAGGGGACGACTAGGGCAGAGGCGCGTGCTCCACTCTGAGGAAGGAGTCTGGGCAGAAGGCAGGCCTGTCCTGTGCCTCTGGACCCAAGGGGACAGCATCTCCTTGGCCACCTGTCCCAAGGGCAGACTTGGGCTTGCCACCAGGTGCCATACCCGGAACTCACAGAAACAACCCCATGGAGAAACGGGCAGTCAGATGCCGTCTTCCACCAAGATGTGGCAGCGATGTGAGTGGCAGGGGGTGTGCCGGGAAAGAGTGGAGACAGTGACCCACAGTTCCCCATCCCAGTGCACGGGCCGTGTGCAGTGATCCTGTCGCCACTTCTCTCCTGTGTTGAAGGCACTGGCCGAGACCCCGAGTCTGCCTGAGCACCAGAGTAAAAGGCAAAGCCTTACCTACCCCAGGAGATGGTAATAGGCATAGAGGGCCATGCTAGGACACGCACGCTGCTGCAGGGTTGTGACTGTGTCTGCTTAGTTCGGCATAGCAAGGTGAAGCCCGGGCGTGAACTTGGAGCCCGGGAAAGCAAGGCCCAAGAGGCACCAGCTCTCCTGCAGCTCGTCTTCCCTGACGCGACTGAAGCCTTGCTGAGGAAGCAGCAGCAAAGTGCTGTTCGCTACAAGCCAAAGCCTCTGCGAAAGCACACATTCGCTGAGAAATGTTCTGCGGGCTGCTGCTGCTTGCCTGAGCCCAGTCTCGCGGTGGGAGAAACCCAAATAAAGCAACAACCTCTTTGCCTAGGCATCTTCCCTGGGAAAGCTCACCGTTCCTTGGGAAATCAGAGTTGGGTTTGGGGATGCTGCTGCTGCTTGCCTGAGCTAGTCTCCGAAGCACGGTGCAAGATACCCGCATGGAGCGAAATACTCTTTGCCCTAGCATCCCCTCTGCCTGAGAGAGAAGCCAAGTGTGGGGAAGGCGCAGCACACGGCCCCGGAGAAGAGAAGGAGCCGTTGGCCGTGGAGTCGGGAAACGCTCGGGAAGCAGGATAGCCTGCAGTGGCACGGACAGCAGGCCGGTGGCAAGACAAGTGTCACCCGCTCCCTGCGCGGAGAGATGGAAGCCAGGCTGCTAAGGAGAAATGAGGGGACGACTAGGGCAGAGGCGCGTGCTCCACTCTGAGGAAGGAGTCTGGGCAGAAGGCAGGCCTGTCCTGTGCCTCTGGACCCAAGGGGACAGCATCTCCTTGGCCACCTTTCCCAAGGGCAGACTTGGGCTTGCCACCAGGTGCCATACCCGGAACTCACAGAAACAACCCCATGGAGAAACGGGCAGTCAGATGCCGTCTTCCTCCAAGATGTGGCAGCGATGTGAGTGGCAGGGGGTCTGCCGGGAAAGAGTGGAGACAGTGACCCACAGTTCCCCATCCCAGTGCACGGGCCGTGTGCAGTGATCCTGTCGCCACTTCTCTCCTGTGTTGAAGGCACTGGCCGAGACCCCGAGTCTGCCTGAGCACCAGAGTAAAAGGCAAAGCCTTACCTACCCCAGGAGATGGTAATAGGCATAGAGGGCCATGCTAGGACACGCACGCTCCTGCAGGGTTGTGACTGTGTCTGCCTAGTTCGGCATAGCAAGGTGAAGCCCGGGCGTGAACTTGGAGCCCGGGAAAGCAAGGCCCAAGAGGCACCAGCTCTCCTGCAGCTCCTCTTCCCTGACGCGACTGAAGCCTTGCTGTGGAAGCAGCAGCAAAGTGCTGTTCGCTCCAAGCCAAAGCCTCTGCGAAAGCACAGCATTCGCTGAGAAATGTTCTGCGGGCTGCTGCTGCTTGCCTGAGCCCAGTTTCGCGGTGGGAGAAACCCGTATACAGCAACAACCTCTTTGCCTAGGCATCTCCCCTGGGAAAGCTCACCGTTCCTTGGGAAATCAGAGTTGGGTTTGGGGATGCTGCTGCTGCTTGCCTGAGCTAGTCTCCGAAGCACGGTGCAAGATACCCGCATGGAGCGAAATACTCTTTGCCCTAGCATCCCCTCTGCCTGAGAGAGAAGCCAAGTGTGGGGAAGGCGCAGCACACGGCCCTGGAGAAGAGAAGAAGCCGTTGGCTGTGGGGTCGGGAAACGCTCGGGAAGCAGGATAGCCTGCAGTGGCACGAATAGCAGGCCGGTGGCAAGACAAGTGTCACCCGCTCCCTGCGCGGAGAGATGGAAGCCTGGCTGCTAAGGAGAAATGAGGGGACGACTAGGGCAGAGGCGCGTGCTCTACTCTGAGGAAGGAGTCTGGGCAGAAGGCAGGCCTGTCCTGTGCCTCTGGACCCAAGGGGACAGCATCTCCTTGGCCACCTGTCCCAAGGGCAGACTTGGGCTTGCCACCAGGTGCCATACCCGGAACTCACAGAAACAACCCCATGGAGAAACGGGCAGTCAGATGCCGTCTTCCACCAAGATGTGGCAGCGATGTGAGTGGCAGGGGGTCTGCCGGGAAAGAGTGGAGACAGTGACCCACAGTTCCTCATCCCAGTGCACGGGCCGTGTGCAGTGATCCTGTCGCCACTTCTCTCCTGTGTTGAAGGCACTGGCCGAGACCCCGAGTCTGCCTGAGCACCAGAGTAAAAGGCAAAGCCTTACCTACCCCAGGAGATGGTAATAGGCATAGAGGGCCATGCTAGGACACGCACGCTGCTGCAGGGTTGTGACTGTGTCTGCTTAGTTCGGCATAGCAAGGTGAAGCCCGGGCGTGAACTTGGAGCCCGGGAAAGCAAGACCCAAGAGGCATCAGCTCTCCTGCAGCTCGTCTTCCCTGACGCGACTGAAGCCTTGCTGAGGAAGCAGCAGCGAAGTGCTCTTCGCTCCAAGCCAAAGCCTCTGCGAAAGCACAGCATTCGCTGAGAAATGTTCTGCGGGCTGCTGCTGCTTGCCTGAGCCCAGTCTCGCGGTGGGAGAAACCCAAATACAGCAACAACCTCTTTGCCTAGGCATCTTCCCTGGGAAAGCTCACCGATCCTTGGGAAATCAGAGTTGGGTTTGGGGATGCTGCTGCTGCTTGCCTGAGCTAGTCTCCGAAGCACGGTGCAAGATACCCGCATGGAGCGAAATACTCTTTGCCCTAGCATCCCCTCTGCCTGAGAGAGAAGCCAAGTGTGGGGAAGGCGCAGCACACGGCCCCGGAGAAGAGAAGGAGCCGTTGGCCGTGGAGTCGGGAAACGCTCGGGAAGCAGGATAGCCTGCAGTGGCACGAACAGCAGGCCGTTGGCAAGACAAGTGTCACCCGCTCCCTGCGCGGAGAGATGGAAGCCTGGCTGCTAAGGAGAAATGAGGGGACGACTAGGGCAGAGGCGCGTGCTCCACTCTGAGGAAGGAGTCTGGGCAGAAGGCAGGCCTGTCCTGTGCCTCTGGACCCAAGGGGACAGCATCTCCTTGGCCACCTGTCCCAAGGGCAGACTTGGGCTTGCCACCAGGTGCCATACCCGGAACTCACAGAAACAACCCCATGGAGAAACGGGCAGTCAGATGCCGTCTTCCTCCAAGATGTGGCAGCGATGTGAGTGGCAGGGGGTCTGCCGGGAAAGAGTGGAGACAGTGACCCACAGTTCCCCATCCCAGTGCACGAGCCGTGTGCAGTGATCCTGTCGCCACTTCTCTCCTGTGTTGAAGGCACTGGCCGAGACCCCGAGTCTGCCTGAGCACCAGAGTAAAAGGCAAAGCCTTACCTACCCCAGGAGATGGTAATAGGCATAGAGGGCCATGCTAGGACACGCACGCTGCTGCAGGGTTGTGACTGTGTCTGCTTAGTTCGGCATAGCAAGGTGAAGCCCGGGCGTGAACTTGGAGCCCGGGAAAGCAAGGCCCAAGAGGCACCAGCTCTCCTGCAGCTCCTCTTCCCTGACGCGACTGAAGCCTTGCTGTGGAAGCAGCAGCAAAGTGCTGTTCGCTCCAAGCCAAAGCCTCTGCGAAAGCACAGCATTCACTGAGAAATGTTCTGTGGGCTGCTGCTGCTTGCCTGAGCCCAGTTTCGCGGTGGGAGAAACCCGTATACAGCAACAACCTCTTTGCCTAGGCATCTCCCCTGGGAAAGCTCACCGTTCCTTGGGAAATCAGAGTTGGGTTTGGGGATGCTGCTGCTGCTTACCTGAGCTAGTCTCCGAAGCACGGTGCAAGATACACGCATGGAGCGAAATACTCTTTGCCCTAGCATCCCCTCTGCCTGAGAGAGAAGCCAAGTGTGGGGAAGGCGCAGCACACGGCCCTGGAGAAGAGAAGGAGCCGTTGGCTGTGGGGTCGGGAAACGCTCGGGAAGCAGGATAGCCTGCAGTGGCATGAACAGCAGGCCGGTGGCAAGACAAGTGTCACCCGCTCCCTGCGCGGAGAGATGGAAGCCTGGCTGCTAAGGAGAAATGAGGGGACGACTAGGGCAGAGGCGCGTGCTCCACTCTGAGGAAGGAGTCTGGGCAGAAGGCAGGCCTGTCCTGTGCCTCTGGACCCAAGGGGACAGCATCTCCTTGGCCACCTGTCCCAAGGGCAGACTTGGGCTTGCCACCAGGTGCCATACCCGGAACTCACAGAAACAACCCCATGGAGAAACGGGCAGTCAGATGCCGTCTTCCTCCAAGATGTGGCAGCGATGTGAGTGGCAGGGGGTCTGCCAGGAAAGAGTGGAGACAGTGACCCACAGTTCCCCATCCCAGTGCACGGGCCGTGTGCAGTGATCCTGTCGCCACTTCTCTCCTGTGTTGAAGGCACTGGCCGAGACCCCGAGTCTGCCTGAGCACGAGAGTAAAAGGCAAAGCCTTACCTACCCCAGGAGATGGTAATAGGCATAGAGGGCCATGCTAGGACACGCACGCTGCTGCAGGGTTGTGACTGTGTCTGCTTAGTTCGGCATAGCAAGGTGAAGCCCGGGCGTGAACTTGGAGCCCGGGAAAGCAAGACCCAAGAGGCATCAGCTCTCCTGCAGCTCGTCTTCCCTGACGCGACTGAAGCCTTGCTGAGGAAGCAGCAGCGAAGTGCTCTTCGCTCCAAGCCAAAGCCTCTGCGAAAGCACAGCATTCGCTGAGAAATGTTCTGCGGGCTGCTGCTGCTTGCCTGAGCCCAGTCTCGCGGTGGGAGAAACCCAAATACAGCAACAACCTCTTTGCCTAGGCATCTTCCCTGGGAAAGCTCACCGATCCTTGGGAAATCAGAGTTGGGTTTGGGGATGCTGCTGCTGCTTGCCTGAGCTAGTCTCCGAAGCACGGTGCAAGATACCCGCATGGAGCGAAATACTCTTTGCCCTAGCATCCCCTCTGCCTGAGAGAGAAGCCAAGTGTGGGGAAGGCGCAGCACACGGCCCCGGAGAAGAGAAGGAGCCGTTGGCCGTGGAGTCGGGAAACGCTCGGGAAGCAGGATAGCCTGCAGTGGCACGAACAGCAGGCCGTTGGCAAGACAAGTGTCACCCGCTCCCTGCGCGGAGAGATGGAAGCCTGGCTGCTAAGGAGAAATGAGGGGACGACTAGGGCAGAGGCGCGTGCTCCACTCTGAGGAAGGAGTCTGGGCAGAAGGCAGGCCTGTCCTGTGCCTCTGGACCCAAGGGGACAGCATCTCCTTGGCCACCTGTCCCAAGGGCAGACTTGGGCTTGCCACCAGGTGCCATACCCGGAACTCACAGAAACAACCCCATGGAGAAACGGGCAGTCAGATGCCGTCTTCCTCCAAGATGTGGCAGCGATGTGAGTGGCAGGGGGTCTGCCGGGAAAGAGTGGAGACAGTGACCCACAGTTCCCCATCCCAGTGCACGAGCCGTGTGCAGTGATCCTGTCGCCACTTCTCTCCTGTGTTGAAGGCACTGGCCGAGACCCCGAGTCTGCCTGAGCACCAGAGTAAAAGGCAAAGCCTTACCTACCCCAGGAGATGGTAATAGGCATAGAGGGCCATGCTAGGACACGCACGCTCCTGCAGGGTTGTGACTGTGTCTGCTTAGTTCGGCATAGCAAGGTGAAGCCCGGGCGTGAACTTGGAGCCCGGGAAAGCAAGGCCCAAGAGGCACCAGCTCTCCTGCAGCTCCTCTTCCCTGACGCGACTGAAGCCTTGCTGTGGAAGCAGCAGCAAAGTGCTGTTCGCTCCAAGCCAAAGCCTCTGCGAAAGCACAGCATTCGCTGAGAAATGTTCTGTGGGCTGCTGCTGCTTGCCTGAGCCCAGTTTCGCGGTGGGAGAAACCCGTATACAGCAACAACCTCTTTGCCTAGGCATCTCCCCTGGGAAAGCTCACCGTTCCTTGGGAAATCAGAGTTGGGTTTGGGGATGCTGCTGCTGCTTACCTGAGCTAGTCTCCGAAGCACGGTGCAAGATACACGCATGGAGCGAAATACTCTTTGCCCTAGCATCCCCTCTGCCTGAGAGAGAAGCCAAGTGTGGGGAAGGCGCAGCACACGGCCCTGGAGAAGAGAAGGAGCCGTTGGCTGTGGGGTCGGGAAACGCTCGGGAAGCAGGATAGCCTGCAGTGGCATGAACAGCAGGCCGGTGGCAAGACAAGTGTCACCCGCTCCCTGCGCGGAGAGATGGAAGCCTGGCTGCTAAGGAGAAATGAGGGGACGACTAGGGCAGAGGCGCGTGCTCCACTCTGAGGAAGGAGTCTGGGCAGAAGGCAGGCCTGTCCTGTGCCTCTGGACCCAAGGGGACAGCATCTCCTTGGCCACCTGTCCCAAGGGCAGACTTGGGCTTGCCACCAGGTGCCATACCCGGAACTCACAGAAACAACCCCATGGAGAAACGGGCAGTCAGATGCCGTCTTCCTCCAAGATGTGGCAGCGATGTGAGTGGCAGGGGGTCTGCCAGGAAAGAGTGGAGACAGTGACCCACAGTTCCCCATCCCAGTGCACGGGCCGTGTGCAGTGATCCTGTCGCCACTTCTCTCCTGTGTTGAAGGCACTGGCCGAGACCCCGAGTCTGCCTGAGCACGAGAGTAAAAGGCAAAGCCTTACCTACCCCAGGAGATGGTAATAGGCATAGAGGGCCATGCTAGGACACGCACGCTGCTGCAGGGTTGTGACTGTGTCTGCTTAGTTCGGCATAGCAAGGTGAAGCCCGGGCGTGAACTTGGAGCCCGGGAAAGCAAGGCCCAAGAGGCACCAGCTCTCCTGCAGCTCCTCTTCCCTGACGCGACTGAAGCCTTGCTGAGGAAGCAGCAGCAAAGTGCTGTTCGCTCCAAGCCAAAGCCTCTGCGAAAGCACAGCATTCGCTGAGAAATGTTCTGCGGGCTGCTGCTGCTTGCCTGAGCCGTGTCTCGCGGTGGGAGAAACCCAAATAAAGCAACAACCTCTTTGCCTAGGCATCTTCCCTGGGAAAGCTCACCGTTCCTTGGGAAATCAGAGTTGGGTTTGGGGATGCTGCTGCTGCTTGCCTGAGCTAGTCTCTGAAGCACGGTGCAAGATACCCGCATGGAGCGAAATACTCTTTGCCCTAGCATCCCCTCTGCCTGAGAGAGAAGCCAAGTGTGGGGAAGGCGCAGCACACGGCCCCGGAGAAGAGAAGGAGCCGTTGGCTGTGGAGTCGGGAAACGCTCGGGAAGCAGGATAGCCTGCAGTGGCACGAACAGCAGGCCGGTGGCAAGACAAGTGTCACCCGCTCCCTGCGCGGAGAGATGGAAGCCTGGCTGCTAAGGAGAAATGAGGGGACGACTAGGGCAGAGGCGCGTGCTCCACTCTGAGGAAGGAGTCTGGGCAGAAGGCAGGCCTGTCCTGTGCCTCTGGACCCAAGGGGACAGCATCTCCTTGGCCACCTGTCCCAAGGGCAGACTTGGGCTTGCCACCAGGTGCCATACCCGGAACTCACAGAAACAACCCCATGGAG
Source organism: Mustela nivalis (assembly GCF_964662115.1). NCBI lineage: Eukaryota > Metazoa > Chordata > Mammalia > Carnivora > Mustelidae > Mustela > Mustela nivalis. Next base: position 191,031 of record NW_028136320.1, on the reverse strand, counting down.
AAACGGGCAGTCAGATGCCGTCTTCCACCAAGATGTGGCAGCGATGTGAGTGGCAGGGGGTCTGCCGGGAAAGAGTGGAGACAGTGACCCACAGTTCCCCATCCCAGTGCACGGGCCGTGTGCAGTGATCCTGTCGCCACTTCTCTCCTGTGTTGAAGGCACTGGCCGAGACCCCGAGTCTGCCTGAGCACCAGAGTAAAAGGCAAAGCCTTACCTACCCCAGGAGATGGTAATAGGCATAGAGGGCCATGCTAGGACACGCACGCTGCTGCAGGGTTGTGACTGTGTCTGCTTAGTTCGGCATAGCAAGGTGAAGCCCGGGCGTGAACTTGGAGCCCGGGAAAGCAAGGCCCAAGAGGCATCAGCTCTCCTGCAGCTCGTCTTCCCTGACGCGACTGAAGCCTTGCTGAGGAAGCAGCAGCGAAGTGCTCTTCGCTCCAAGCCAAAGCCTCTGCGAAAGCACAGCATTCGCTGAGAAATGTTCTGCGGGCTGCTGCTGCTTGCCTGAGCCCAGTCTCGCGGTGGGAGAAACCCAAATACAGCAACAACCTCTTTGCCTAGGCATCTTCCCTGGGAAAGCTCACCGTTCCTTGGGAAATCAGAGTTGGGTTTGGGGATGCTGCTGCTGCTTGCCTGAGCTAGTCTCCGAAGCACGGTGCAAGATACCCGCATGGAGCGAAATACTCTTTGCCCTAGCATCCCCTCTGCCTGAGAGAGAAGCCAAGTGTGGGGAAGGCGCAGCACACGGCCCCGGAGAAGAGAAGGAGCCGTTGGCCGTGGAGTCGGGAAACGCTCGGGAAGCAGGATAGCCTGCAGTGGCACGAACAGCAGGCCGTTGGCAAGACAAGTGTCACCCGCTCCCTGCGCGGAGAGATGGAAGCCTGGCTGCTAAGGAGAAATGAGGGGACGACTAGGGCAGAGGCGCGTGCTCCACTCTGAGGAAGGAGTCTGGGCAGAAGGCAGGCCTGTCCTGTGCCTCTGGACCCAAGGGGACAGCATCTCCTTGGCCACCTGTCCCAAGGGCAGACTTGGGCTTGCCACCAGGTGCCATACCCGGAACTCACAGAAACAACCCCATGGAGAAACGGGCAGTCAGATGCCGTCTTCCTCCAAGATGTGGCAGCGATGTGAGTGGCAGGGGGTCTGCCGGGAAAGAGTGGAGACAGTGACCCACAGTTCCCCATCCCAGTGCACGGGCCGTGTGCAGTGATCCTGTCGCCACTTCTCTCCTGTGTTGAAGGCACTGGCCGAGACCCCGAGTCTGCCTGAGCACCAGAGTAAAAGGCAAAGCCTTACCTACCCCAGGAGATGGTAATAGGCATAGAGGGCCATGCTAGGACACGCACGCTCCTGCAGGGTTGTGACTGTGTCTGCTTAGTTCGGCATAGCAAGGTGAAGCCCGGGCGTGAACTTGGAGCCCGGGAAAGCAAGGCCCAAGAGGCATCAGCTCTCCTGCAGCTCCTCTTCCCTGACGCGACTGAAGCCTTGCTGAGGAAGCAGCAGCAAAGTGCTGTTCGCTCCAAGCCAAAGCCTCTGCGAAAGCACAGCATTCGCTGAGAAATGTTCTGCGGGCTGCTGCTGCTTGCCTGATCCCAGTTTCGCGGTGGGAGAAACCCGTATACAGCAACAACCTCTTTGCCTAGGCATCTCCCCTGGGAAAGCTCACCGTTCCTTGGGAAATCAGAGTTGGGTTTGGGGATGCTGCTGCTGCTTGCCTGAGCTAGTCTCCGAAGCACGGTGCAAGATACCCGCATGGAGCGAAATACTCTTTGCCCTAGCATCCCCTCTGCCTGAGAGAGAAGCCAAGTGTGGGGAAGGCGCAGCACACGGCCCTGGAGAAGAGAAGGAGCCGTTGGCTGTGGGGTCGGGAAACGCTCGGGAAGCAGGATAGCCTGCAGTGGCACGAACAGCAGGCCGGTGGCAAGACAAGTGTCACCCGCTCCCTGCGCGGAGAGATGGAAGCCTGGCTGCTAAGGAGAAATGAGGGGACGACTAGGGCAGAGGCGCGTGCTCCACTCTGAGGAAGGAGTCTGGGCAGAAGGCAGGCCTGTCCTGTGCCTCTGGACCCAAGGGGACAGCATCTCCTTGGCTACCTGTCCCAAGGGCAGACTTGGGCTTGCCACCAGGTGCCATACCCGGAACTCACAGAAACAACCCCATGGAGAAACGGGCAGTCAGATGCCGTCTTCCACCAAGATGTGGCAGCGATGTGAGTGGCATGGGGTCTGCCGGGAAAGAGTGGAGACAGTGACCCACAGTTCCCCATCCCAGTGCACGGGCCGTGTGCAGTGATCCTGTCGCCACTTCTCTCCTGTGTTGAAGGCACTGGCCGAGACCCCGAGTCTGCCTGAGCACCAGAGTAAAAGGCAAAGCCTTACCTACCCCAGGAGATGGTAATAGGCATAGAGGGCCATGCTAGGACACGCACGCTGCTGCAGGGTTGTGACTGTCTGCTTAGTTCGGCATAGCAAGGTGAAGCCCGGGCGTGAACTTGGAGCCCGGGAAAGCAAGGCCCAAGAGGCACCAGCTCTCCTGCAGCTCCTTTTCCCTGACGCGACTGAAGCCTTGCTGAGGAAGCAGCAGCAAAGTGCTGTACGCTCCAAGCCAAAGCCTCTGCGAAAGCACAGCATTCGCTGAGAAATGTTCTGCGGGCTGCTGCTGCTTGCCTGAGCCGTGTCTCGCGGTGGGAGAAACCCAAATACAGCAACAACCTCTTTGCCTAGGCATCTTCCCTGGGAAAGCTCACCGTTCCTTGGGAAATCAGAGTTGGGTTTGGGGATGCTGCTGCTGCTTGCCTGAGCTAGTCTCCGAAGCACGGTGCAAGATACCCGCATGGAGCGAAATACTCTTTGCCCTAGCATCCCCTCTGCCTGAGAGAGAAGCCAAGTGTGGGGAAGGCGCAGCCCACGGCCCCGAAGAAGAGAAGGAGCCGTTGGCCGTGGGGTCGGGAAACGCTCGGGAAGCAGGATAGCCTGCAGTGGCACGAACAGCAGGCCGGTGGCAAGACAAGTGTCACCCGCTCCCTGCGCGGAGAGATGGAAGCCTGGATGCTAAGGAGAAATGAGGGGACGAATAGGGTAGAGGCGCGTGCTCCACTCTCAGGAAGGAGTCTGGGCAGAAGGCAGGCCTGTCCTGTGCCTCTGGACCCAAGGGGACAGCATCTCCTTGGCCACCTGTCCCAAGGGCAGACTTGGGCTTGCCACCAGGTGCCATACCCGGAACTCACAGAAACAACCCCATGGAGAAACGGGCAGTCAGATGTCGTCTTCCACCATGATGTGGCAGCGATGTGAGTGGCAAGGGGTGTGCGGGAAAGAGTGGAGACAGTGACCCACAGTTCCTCATCCCAGTGTACGGGCCGTGTGCAGTGATCCTGTCGCCACTTCTCTCCTGTGTTGAAGGCACTGGCCGAGACCCCGAGTCTGCCTGAGCACCAGAGTAAAAGGCAAAGCCTTACCTACCCCAGGAGATGGTAATAGGCATAGAGGGCCATGCTAGGACACGCACGCTCCTGCAGGGTTGTGACTGTGTCTGCTTAGTTCGGCAAAGCAATTTGAAGCCCGGGCGTGATCTTGGAGCCTGGGAAAGCAAGGCCCAAGAGGCACCAGCTCTCCTGCAGCTCGTCTTCCCTGACGCGACTGAAGCCTTGCTGAGGAAGCAGCAGCAAAGTGCTGTTCGCTCCAAGCCAAAGCCTCTGCGAAAGCACAGCATTCGCTGAGAAATGTTCTGCGGGCTGCTGCTGCTTGCCTGAGCCCAGTCTCGCGGTGGGAGAAACCCGTATACAGCAACAACCTCTTTGCCTAGGCATCTCCACTGGGAAAGCTCACCGTTCCTTGGGAAATCAGAGTTGGGTTTGGGGATGCTGCTGCTGCTTGCCTGAGCTAGTCTCCGAAGCACGGTGCAAGATACCTGCATGGAGCGAAATACTCTTTGCCCTAGCATCCCCTCTGCCTGAGAGAGAAGCCAAGTGTGGGGAAGGCGCAGCACACGGCCCCGGAGAAGAGAAGGAGCCGTTGGCTGTGGGGTCGGGAAACGCTCGGGAAGCAGGATAGCCTGCAGTGGCACGAACATCAGGCCGGTGGCAAGACAAGTGTCACCGCTCCCTGCGCGGAGAGATGGAAGCCTGGCTGCTAAGGAGAAATGAGGGGACGACTAGGGCAGAGGCGCGTGCTCCACTCTGAGGAAGGAGTCTGGGCAGAAGGCAGGCCTGTCCTGTGCCTCTGGACCCAAGGGGACAGCATCTCCTTGGCCACCTGTCCCAAGGGCAGACTTGGGCTTGCCACCAGGTGCCATACCCGGAACTCACAGAAACAACCCCATGGAGAAACGGGCAGTCAGATGCCGTCTTCCACCAAGATGTGGCAGCGATGTGAGTGGCAGGGGGTCTGCCGGGAAAGAGTGGAAACAGTGACCCACAGTTCCCCATCCCAGTGCACGGGCCGTGTGCAGTGATCCTGTCGCCACTTCTCTCCTGTGTTGAAGGCACTGGCCGAGACCCCGAGTCTGCCTGAGCACCAGAGTAAAAGGCAAAGCCTTACCTACCCCAGGAGATGGTAATAGGCATAGAGGGCCATGCTAGGACACGCACGCTGCTGCAGGGTTGTGACTGTGTCTGCTTAGTTCGGCATAGCAAGGTGAAGCCCGGGCGTGAACTTGGAGCCCGGGAATGCAAGGCAGAAGAGGCATCAGCTCTCCTGCAGCTCGTCTTCCCTGGCGCGACTGAAGCCTTGCTGTGGAAGCAGCAGCGAAGTGCTGTTCGCTCCAAGCCAAAGCCTCTGCGAAAGCACACATTCGCTGAGAAATGTTCTGCGGGCTGCTGCTGCTTGCCTGAGCCCAGTCTCGCGGTGGGAGAAACCCAAATACAGCAACAACCTCTTTGCCTAGGCATCTTCCCTGGGAAAGCTCACCGTTCCTTGGGAAATCAGAGTTGGGTTTGGGGATGCTGCTGCTGCTTGCCTGAGCTAGTTCCGAAGCACGGTGCAAGATACCCGCATGGAGCGAAATACTCTCTGCCCTAGCATCCCCTCTGCCTGAGAGAGAAGCCAAGTGTGGGGAAGGCGCAGCACACGGCCCCGAAGAAGAGAAGGAGCCGTTGGCCGTGGGGTCGGGAAACGCTCGGGAAGCAGGATAGCCTGCAGTGGCACGAACAGCAGGCCGGTGGCAAGACAAGTGTCACCCGCTCCCTGCGCGGAGAGATGGAAGCCTGGCTGCTAAGGAGAAATGAGGGGACGACTAGGGCAGAGGCGCGTGCTCCACTCTGAGGAAGGAGTCTGGGCAGAAGGCAGGCCTGTCCTGTGCCTCTGGACCCAAGGGGACAGCATCTCCTTGGCCACCTGTCCCAAGGGCAGACTTGGGCTTGCCACCAGGTGCCATACCCGGAACTCACAGAAACAACCCCATGGAGAAACGGGCAGTCAGATGCCGTCTTCCACCAAGATGTGGCAGCGATGTGAGTGGCAGGGGGTGTGCCGGGAAAGAGTGGAGACAGTGACCCACAGTTCCCCATCCCAGTGCACGGGCCGTGTGCAGTGATCCTGTCGCCACTTCTCTCCTATGTTGAAGGCACTGGCCGAGACCCCGAGTCTGCCTTAGCACCAGAGTAAAAGGCAAAGCCTTACCTACCCCAGGAGATGGTAATAGGCATAGAGGGCCATGCTAGGACACGCACGCTGCTGCAGGGTTGTGACTGTGTCTGCTTAGTTCGGCATAGCAAGGTGAAGCCCGTGCGTGAACTTGGAGCCTTGGAAAGCAAGGCCCAAGAGGCACCAGCTCTCCTGCAGCTCGTCTTCCCTGACGCGACTGAAGCCTTGCTGAGGAAGCAGCAGCAAAGTGCTGTTCGCTCCAAGCCAAAGCCTCTGCGAAAGCACAGCATTCGCTGAGAAATGTTCTGCGGGCTGCTGCTGCTTGCCTGAGCCCAGTTTCGTGGTGGGAGAAACCCGTATACAGCAACAACCTCTTTGCCTAGGCATCTCCCCTGGGAAAGCTCACCATTCCTTGGGAAATCAGAGTTGGGTTTGGGGATGCTGCTGCTGCTTGCCTGAGCTAGTCTCCGAAGCACGGTGCAAGATACCCGCATGGAGCGAAATACTCTTTGCCCTAGCATCCCCTCTGCCTGAGAGAGAAGCCAAGTGTGGGGAAGGCGCAGCACACGGCCCCGGAGAAGAGAAGGAGCCGTTGGCTGTGGGGTCGGGAAACGCTCGGGAAGCAGGATAGCCTGCAGTGGCACGAACAGCAGGCCGATGGCAAGACAAGTGTCACCCGCTCCCTGCGCGGAGAGATGGAAGCCTGGCTGCTAAGGAGAAATGAGGGGACGACTAGGGCAGAGGCGCGTGCTCCACTCTGAGGAAGGAGTCTGGGCAGAAGGCAGGCCTGTCCTGTGCCTCTGGATCCAAGGGGACAGCATCTCCTTGGCCACCTGTCCCAAGGGCAGACTTGGGCTTGCCACCATGTGCCATACCCGGAACTCACAGAAACAACCCCATGGAGAAACGGGCAGTCAGATGCCGTCTTCCACCAAGATGTGGCAGCGATGTGAGTGGCAAGGTGTGTGCCGGGAAAGAGTAGAGACAGTGACCCACAGTTCCTCATCCCAGTGTACGGGCCGTGTGCAGTGATCCTGTCGCCACTTCTCTCCTGTGTTGAAGGCACTGGCCGAGACCCCGAGTCTGCCTGAGCACCAGAGTAAAAGGCAAAGCCTTACCTACCCAGGGAGATGGTAATAGGCATAGAGGGCCATGCTAGGACACGCACGCTCCTGCAGGGTTGTGACTGTGTCTGCTTAGTTCGGCAAAGCAAGTTGAAGCCCGGGCGTGATCTTGGAGCCCGGGAAAGCAAGGCCCAAGAGGCATCAGCTCTCCTGCAGCTCGTCTTCCCTGACGCGACTGAAGCCTTGCTGAGGAAGCAGCAGCGAAGTGCTGTTCGCTCCAAGCCAAAGCCTCTGCGAAAGCACAGCATTCGCTGAGAAATGTTCTGCGGGCTGCTGCTGCTTGCCTGAGCCGTGTCTCGCGGTGGGAGAAACCCAAATAAAGCAACAACCTCTTTGCCTAGGCATCTTCCCTGGGAAAGCTCACCGTTCCTTGGGAAATCAGAGTTGGGTTTGGGGATGCTGCTGCTGCTTGCCTGAGCTAGTCTCCGAAGCACGGTGCAAGATACCTGCATGGAGCGAAATACTCTTTGCCCTAGCATCCCCTCTGCCTGAGAGAGAAGCTAAGTGTGGGGAAGGCGCAGCACACGGCCCCGAAGAAGAGAAGGAGCCGTTGGCCGTGGGGTCGGGAAACGCCCGGGAAGCAGGATAGCCTGCAGTGGCACGAACAGCAGGCCGGTGGCAAGACAAGTGTCACCCGCTCCCTGCGCGGAGAGATGGAAGCCTGGCTTATAGGAGAAATGAGGGGACGACTAGGGCAGAGGCGCGTGCTCCACTCTGAGGAAGGAGTCTGGGCAGAAGGCAGGCCTGTCCTGTGCCTCTGGACCCAAGGGGACAGCATCTCCTTGGCCACCTGTCCCAAGGGCAGACTTGGGCTTGCCACCAGGTGCCATACCCGGAACTCACAGAAACAACCCCATGGAGAAACGGGCAGTCAGATGCCGTCTTCCACCAAGATGTGGCAGCGATGTGAGTGGCAGGGGGTCTGCCGGGAAAGAGTGGAGACAGTGACCCACAGTTCCCCATCCCAGTGCACGAGCCGTGTGCAGTGATCCTGTCGCCACTTCTCTCCTGTGTTGAAGGCACTGGCCGAGACCCCGAGTCTGCCTGAGCACCAGAGTAAAAGGCAAAGCCTTACCTACCCCAGGAGATGGTAATAGGCATAGAGGGCCATGCTAGGACACGCACGCTCCTGCAGGGTTGTGACTGTGTCTGCTTAGTTCGGCAAAGCAATTTGAAGCCCGGGCGTGATCTTGGAGCCCGGGAAAGCAAGGCCCAAGAGGCATCAGCTCTCCTGCAGCTCGTCTTCCCTGACGCGACTGAAGCCTTGCTGAGGAAGCAGCAGCGAAGTGCTGTTCGCTCCAAGCCAAAGCCTCTGCGAAAGCACAGCATTCGCTGAGAAATGTTCTGCGGGCTGCTGCTGCTTGCCTGAGCCCAGTCTCGCGGTGGGAGAAACCCAAATACAGCAACAACCTCTTTGCCTAGGCATCTTCCCTGGGAAAGCTCACAGTTCCTTGGGAAATCAGAGTTGGGTTTGGGGATGCTGCTGCTGCTTGCCTGAGCTAGTCTCCGAAGCACGGTGCAAGAAACCCGCATGGAGCGAAATACTCTTTGCCCTAGCATCCCCTCTGCCTGAGAGAGAAGCCAAGTGTGGGGAAGGCGCAGCCCACGGCCCCGAAGAAGAGAAGGAGCCGTTGGCCGTGGGGTCGGGAAACGCTCGGGAAGCAGGATAGCCTGCAGTGGCACGAACAGCAGGCCAGTGGCAAGACAAGTGTCACCCGCTCCCTGCGCGGAGAGATGGAAGCCTGGCTGCTAAGGAGAAATGAGGGGACGACTAGGGCAGAGGCGCGTGCTCCACTCTGAGGAAGGAGTCTGGGCAGAAGGCAGGCCTGTCCTGTGCCTCTGGACCCAAGGGGACAGCATCTCCTTGGCCACCTGTCCCAAGGGCAGACTTGGGCTTGCCACCAGGTGCCATACCTGGAACTCACAGAAACAACCCCATGGAGAAACGGGCAGTCAGATGTCGTCTTCCACAAAGATGTGGCAGCGATGTGAGTGGCAGGGGGTGTGCCGGGAAAGAGTGGAGACAGTGACCCACAGTTCCTCATCCCAGTGTACGGGCCGTGTGCAGTGATCCTGTCGCCACTTCTCTCCTGTGTTGAAGGCACTGGCCGAGACCCCGAGTCTGCCTGAGCACCAGAGTAAAAGGCAAAGCCTTCCCTACCCAGGGAGATGGTAATAGGCATAGAGGGCCATGCTAGGACACGCACGCTGCTGCAGGGTTGTGACTGTGTCTCCTTAGTTCGGCATAGCAAGGTGAAGCCCGGGCGTGAACTTTGAGCCCGGGAAAGCAAGGCCCAAGAGGCACCAGCTCTCCTGCAGCTCGTCTTCCCTGTCGCGACTGAAGCCTTGCTGAGGAAGCAGCAGCAAAGTGCTGTTCGCTCCAAGCCAAAGCCTCTGCGAAAGCACAGCATTCGCTGAGAAATGATCTGCGGGCTGCTGCTGCTTGCCTGAGCCCAGTTTCGCGGTGGGAGAAACCCGTATACAGCAACAACCTCTTTGCCTAGGCATCTCCCCTGGGAAAGCTCACCGTTCCTTGGGAAATCAGAGTTGGGTTTGGGGATGCTGCTGCTGCTTGCCTGAGCTAGTCTCCGAAGCACGGTGCAAGATACCCGCATGGAGCGAAATACTCTTTGCCCTAGCATCCCCTCTGCCTGAGAGAGAAGCCAAGTGTGGGGAAGGCGCAGCACACGGCCCCGGAGAAGGGAAGGAGCCGTTGGCTGTGGGGTCGGGAAACTCTCGGGAAGCAGGATAGCCTGCAGTGGCACGAACAGCAGGCCGGTGGCAAGACAAGTGTCACCCGCTCCCTGCACTAAGAGATGGAAGCCTGGCTGCTAAGGAGAAATGAGGGGACGACTAGGGCAGAGGCGCGTGCTCCACTCTGAGGAAGGAGTCTGGGCAGAAGGCAGGCCTGTCCTGTGCCTCTGGACCCAAGGGGACAGCATCTCCTTGGCCACCTGTCCCAAGGGCAGACTTGGGCTTGCCACCAGGTGCCATACCCGGAACTCACAGAAACAACCCCATGGAGAAACGGGCAGTCAGATGTCGTCTTCCACAAAGATGTGGCAGCGATGTGAGTGGCAGGGGGTGTGCCGGGAAAGAGTGGAGACAGTGACCCACAGTTCCTCATCCCAGTGTACGGGCCGTGTGCAGTGATCCTGTCGCCACTTCTCTCCTGTGTTGAAGGCACTGGCCGAGACCCCGAGTCTGCCTGAGCACCAGAGTAAAAGGCAAAGCCTTACCTACCCAGGGAGATGGTAATAGGCATAGAGGGCCATGCTAGGACACGCACGCTCCTGCAGGGTTGTGACTGTGTCTGCTTAGTTCGGCAAAGCAAGTTGAAGCCCGGGCGTGATCTTGGAGCCCGGGAAAGCAAGGCCCAAGAGGCATCAGCTCTCCTGCAGCTCGTCTTCCCTGACGCGACTGAAGCCTTGCTGAGGAAGCAGCAGCAAAGTGCTGTTCGCTCCAAGCCAAAGCCTCTGCGAAAGCACAGCATTCGCTGAGAAATGTTCTGCGGGCTGCTGCTGCTTGCCTGAGCCCAGTCTCGCGGTGGGAGAAACCCGTAACAGCAACAACCTCTTTGCCTAGGCATCTCCCATGGGAAAGCTCACCGTTCCTTGGGAAATCAGAGTTGGGTTTGGGGATGCTGCTGCTGCTTGCCTGAGCTAGTCTCCGAAGCACGGTGCAAGATACCCGCATGGAGCGAAATACTCTTTGCCCTAGCATCCCCTCTGCCTGAGAGAGAAGCCAAGTGTGGGGAAGGCGCAGCACACGGCCCCGGAGAAGAGAAGGAGCCGTTGGCTGTGGGGTCGGGAAACGCTCGGGAAGCAGGATAGCCTGCAGTGGCACGAACAGCAGGCCGGTGGCAAGACAAGTGTCACCCGCTCCCTGCGCGGAGAGATGGAAGCCTGGCTGCTAAGGAGAAATGAGGGGACGACTAGGGCAGAGGCGCGTGCTCCACTCTGAGGAAGGAGTCTGGGCAGAAGGCAGGCCTGTCCTGTGCCTCTGGACCCAAGGGGACAGCATCTCCTTGGCCACCTGTCCCAAGGGCAGACTTGGGCTTGCCACCAGGTGCCATACCCGGAACTCACAGAAACAACCCCATGGAGAAACGGGCAGTCAGATGCCGTCTTCCACCAAGATGTGGCAGCAATGTGAGTGGCAGGGGGTCTGCCGGGAAAGAGTGGAGACAGTGACCCACAGTTCCCCATCCCAGTGCACGGGCCGTGTGCAGTGATCCTGTCGCCACTTCTCTCCTGTGTTGAAGGCACTGGCCGCGACCCCGAGTCTGCCTGAGCACCAGAGTAAAAGGCAAAGCCTTACACACCCCAGGAGATGGTAATAGGCATAGAGGGCCATGCTAGGACACGCACGCTGCTGCAGGGTTGTGACTGTGTCTGCTTAGTTCGGTATAGCAAGGTGAAGCCCGGGCGTGAACTTGGAGACCGTGAAAGCAAGGCCCAAGAGGCACCAGCTCTCCTGCAGCTCGTCTTCCCTGACGCGACTGAAGCCTTCCTGAGGAAGCCGCAGCAAAGTGCTGTTCGCTCCAAGCCAAAGCCTCTGCGAAAGCACAGCATTCGCTGAGAAATGTTCTGCGGGCTGCTGCTGCTTGCCTGAGCCCAGTCTCGCGGTGGGAGAAACCCGTATACAGCAACAACCTCTTTGCCTAGGCATCTCCCCTGGGAAAGCTCACCGTTCCTTGGGAAATCAGAGTTGGGTTTGGGGATGCTGCTGCTGCTTGCCTGAGCTAGTCTCCGAAGCACGGTGCAAGATACCTGCATGGAGCGAAATACTCTTTGCCCTAGCATCCCCTCTGCCTGAGAGAGAAGCCAAGTGTGGGGAAGGCGCAGCACACGGCCCTGGAGAAGAGAAGGAGCCGTTGGCTGTGGGGTCGGGAAACGCTCGGGAAGCAGGATAGCCTGCAGTGGCACGAACAGCAGGCCGGTGGCAAGACAAGTGTCACCCGCTCCCTGTGCGGAGAGATGGAAGCCTGGCTGCTAAGGAGAAATGAGGGGACGACTAGGGCAGAGGCGCGTGCTCCACTCTGAGGAAGGAGTCTGGGCAGAAGGCAGGCCTGTCCTGTGCCTCTGGACCCAAGGGGACAGCATCTCCTTGGCCACCTGTCCCAAGGGCAGACTTGGGCTTGCCACCAGGTGCCATACCCGGAACTCACAGAAACAACCCCATGGAGAAACGGGCAGTCAGATGCCGTCTTCCACCAAGATGTGGCAGCGATGTGAGTGGCAGGGGGTCTGCCGGGAAAGAGTGGAGACAGTGACCCACAGTTCCCCATCCCAGTGCACGGGCCGTGTGCAGTGATCCTGTCGCCACTTCTCTCCTGTGTTGAAGGCACTGGCCGAGACCCCGAGTCTGCATGAGCACCAGAGTAAAAGGCAAAGCCTTACCTACCCCAGCAGATGGTAATAGGCATAGAGGGCCATGCTAGGACACGCACGCTGCTGCAGGGTTGTGACTGTGTCTGCTTAGTTCGGCATAGCAAGGTGAAGCCCGGGCGTGATCTTGGAGCCCGGGAAAGCAAGGCCCAAGAGGCATCAGCTCTCCTGCAGCTCGTCTTCCCTGACGCGACTGAAGCCTTGCTGAGGAAGCAGCAGCAAAGTGCTGTTCGCTCCAAGCCAAAGCCTCTGCGAAAGCACACATTCGCTGAGAAATGTTCTGCGGGCTGCTGCTGCTTGCCTGAGCCCAGTCTCGTGGTGGGAGAAACCCAAATACAGCAACAACCTCTTTGCCTAGGCATCTCCCCTGGGAAAGCTCACCGTTCCTTGGGAAATCAGAGTTGGGTTTGGGGATGCTGCTGCTGCTTGCCTGAGCTAGTCTCCGAAGCACGGTGCAAGATACCCGCATGGAGCGAAATACTCTTTGCCCTAGCATCCCCTCTGCCTGAGAGAGAAGCCAAGTGTGGGGAAGGCGCAGCAAACGGCCCCGAAGAAGAGAAGGAGCCGTTGGCCGTGGGGTCGGGAAACGCTCGGGAAGCAGGATAGCCTGCAGTGGCACGAACAGCAGGCCGGTGGCAAGACAAGTGTCACCCGCTCCCTGCGCGGAGAGATCGAAGCCTGGCTGCTAAGGAGAAATGAGGGGACGACTAGGGCATAGGCGCGTGCTCCACTCTGAGGAAGGAGTCTGGGCAGAAGGCAGGCCTGTCCTGTGCCTCTGGACCCAAGGGGACAGCATCTCCTTGGCCACCTGTCCCAAGGGCAGACTTGGGCTTGCCACCAGGTGCCATACCCGGAACTCACAGAAACAACCCCATGGAGAAACGGGCAGTCAGATGCCGTCTTCCACCAAGATGTGGCAGCGATGTGAGTGGCAGGGGGTCTGCCGGGAAAGAGTGGAGACAGTGACCCACAGTTCCCCATCCCAGTGCACGGGCCGTGTGCAGTGATCCTGTCGCCACTTCTCTCCTGTGTTGAAGGCACTGGCCGAGACCCCGAGTCTGCCTGAGCACCAGAGTAAAAGGCAAAGCCTTACCTACCCCAGGAGATGGTAATAGGCATAGAGGGCCATGCTAGGACACGCACGCTGCTGCAGGGTTGTGACTGTGTCTGCTTAGTTCGGCATAGCAAGGTGAAGCCCGGGCGTGAACATGGAGCCCGGGAAAGCAAGGCCCAAGAGGCACCAGCTCTCCTGCAGCTCGTCTTCCCTTACGCGACTGAAGCCTTGCTGAGGAAGCAGCAGCAAAGTGCTGTTCGCTCCAAGCCAAAGCCTCTGCGAAAGCACAGCATTCGCTGCGAAATGTTCTGCGGGCTGCTGCTGCTTGCCTGAGCCCAGTTTCGCGGTGGGAGAAACCCGTATACAGCAACAACCTCTTTGCCTAGGCATCTCCCCTGGGAAAGCTCACCGTTCCTTGGGAAATCAGAGTTGGGTTTGGGGATGCTGCTGCTGCTTGCCTGAGCTAGTCTCCGAAGCACGGTGCAAGATACCCGCATGGAGCGAAATACTCTTTGCCCTAGCATCCCCTCTGCCTGAGAGAGAAGCCAAGTGTGGGGAAGGCGCAGCACACAGCCCCGGAGAAGAGAAGGAGCCGTTGGCTGTGGGGTCGGGAAACGCTCGGGAAGCAGGATAGCCTGCAGTGGCACGAACAGCAGGCCGGTGGCAAGACAAGTGTCACCCGCTCCCTGCGCGGAGAGATGGAAGCCTGGCTGCTAAGGAGAAATGAGGGGACGACTAGGGCAGAGGCGCGTGCTCCACTCTGAGGAAGGAGTCTGGGCAGAAGGCAGGCCTGTCCTGTGCCTCTGGACCCAAGGGGACAGCATTACCTTGGCCACCTGTCCCAAGGACAGACTTGGGCTTGCCACCAGGTGCCATACCCGGAACTCACAGAAACAACCCCATGGAGAAACGGGCAGTCAGATGCCGTCTTCCACCAAGATGTGGCAGCGATGTGAGTGGCAAGGGGTGTGCCGGGAAAGAGTGGAGACAGTGACCCACAGTTCCTCATCCCAGTGTATGGGCCGTGTGCAGTGATCCTGTCGCCACTTCTCTCCTGTGTTGAAGGCACTGGCCGAGACCCCGAGTCTGCCTGAGCACCAGAGTAAAAGGCAAAGCCTTACCTACCCAGGGAGATGGTAATAGGCATAGAGGGCCATGCTAGGACACGCACGCTGCTGCAGGGTTGTGACTGTGTCTGCTTAGTTCGGCAAAGCAAGTTGAAGCCCGGGCGTGATCTTGGAGCCCGGGAAAGCAAGGCCCAAGAGGCATCAGCTCTCCTGCAGCTCGTCTTCCCTGACGCGACTGAAGCCTTGCTGAGGAAGCAGCAGCGAAGTGCTGTTCGCTCCAAGCCAAAGCCTCTGCGAAAGCACAGCATTCGCTGAGAAATGTTCTGCGGGCTGCTGCTGCTTGCCTGAGCCCAGTCTCGCGGTGGGAGAAACCCAAATACAGCAACAACCTCTTTGCCTAGGCATCGTCCCTGGGAAAGCTCACCGTTCCTTGGGAAATCAGAGTTGGGTTTGGGGATGCTGCTGCTGCTTGCCTGAGCTAGTCTCCAAAGCACGGTGCAAGATACCTGCATGGAGCGAAATACTCTTTGCCCTAGCATCCCCTCTGCCTGAGAGAGAAGCCAAGTGTGGGGAAGGCGCAGCCCACGGCCCTGAAGAAGAGAAGGAGCCGTTGGCCGTGGGGTCGGGAAACGCTCGGGAAGCAGGATAGCCTGCAGTGGCACGAACAGCAGGCCGGTGGCAAGACAAGTGTCACCCGCTCCCTGCGCGGAGAGATGGAAGCCTGGCTGCTAAGGAGAAATGAGGGGACGACTAGGGCAGAGGCGCGTGCTCCACTCTGAGGAAGGAGTCTGGGCAGAAGGCAGGCCTGTCCTGTGCCTCTGGACCCAAGGGGACAGCATCTCCTTGGCCACCTGTCCCAAGGGCAGACTTGGGCTTGCCACCAGGTGCCATACCCGGAACTCACAGAAACAACCCCATGGAGAAACGGGCAGTCAGATGCCGTCTTCCACCAAGATGTGGCAGCGATGTGAGTGACAGGGGGTGTGCCGGGAAAGAGTGGAGACAGTGACCCACAGTTCCCCATCCCAGTGCACGGGCCGTGTGCAGTGATCCTGTCGCCACTTCTCTCCTGTGTTGAAGGCACTGGCCGAGACCCCGAGTCTGCCTGAGCACCAGAGTAAAAGGCAAAGCCTTACCTACCCCAGGAGATGGTAATAGGCATAGAGGGCCATGCTAGGACACGCACGCTGCTGCAGGGTTGTGACTGTGTCTCCTTAGTTCGGCATAGCAAGTTGAAGCCCGTGCGTGAACTTGGAGCCCGGGAAAGCAAGGCCCAAGAGGCACCAGCTCTCCTGCAGCTCGTCTTCCCTGACGCGACTGAAGCCTTGCTGAGGAAGCAGCAGCAAAGTGCTGTTCGCTCCAAGCCAAAGCCTCTGCGAAAGCACACATTCGCTGAGAAATGTTCTGCGGGCTGCTGCTGCTTGCCTGAGCCCAGTCTCGCGGTGGGAGGAACCCAAATACAGCAACAACCTCTTTGCCTAGGCATCTTCCCAGGGAAAGCTCACCGTTCCTTGGGAAATCAGAGTTGGGTTTGGGGATGCTGCTGCAGCTTGCCTGAGCTAGTCTCCGAAGCACGGTGCAAGATACCCGCATGGAGCGAAATACTCTTTGCCCTAGCATCCCCTCTGCCTGAGAGAGAAGCCAAGTGTGGGGAAGGCGCAGCACACGGCCCCAAGAAGAGAAGGAGCCGTTGGCCGTGGGGTCGGGAAACGCTCGGGTAGCAGGATAGCCTGCAGTGGCACGAACAGCAGGCCGGTGGCAAGACAAGTGTCACCCGCTCCCTGCGCGGAGAGACGGAAGCCTGGCTGCTAAGGAGAAATGAGGGGACGACTAGGGCAGAGGCGCATGCACCACTCTGAGGAAGGAGTCTGGGCAGAAGGCAGGCCTGTCCTGTGCCTCTGGACCCAAGGGGACAGCATCTCCTTGGTCACCTGTCCCAAGGGCAGACTTGGGCTTGCCACCAGGTGCCATACCCGGAACTCACAGAAACAACCCCACGGAGAAACGGGCAGTCAGATGCCGTCTTCCACCAAGATGTGGCAGCGATGTGAGTGGCAGGGGGTCTGCCGGGAAAGAGTGGAGACAGTGACCCACAGTTCCCCATCCCAGTGCACGGGCCGTGTGCAGTGATCCTGTCGCCACTTCTCTCCTGTGTTGAAGGCACTGGCCGAGACCCCGAGTCTGCCTGAGCGCCAAAGCAAAAGGCAAAGCCTAACCAGCCCAGGAGATGGTAATAGGCATAGAGTGCCATGCTAGGAAACGCAAGCTGCTGCAGGGTTGTGACCATGTCTGCTTAGTTCGGCATAGCAAGGTGAAACCTGGACGTGAACTTGGAGGCCGGAAAAGCAATTCCCAAGAGGCACCAGCTCTCCCGTGGCTCTTCTTCCCTGCTGCGACAGAGCGAACACCCAAGCCTTTCTGAGGAAGGAGCAGCTAAATACGGTTCATGCCAAGCTAAAAACATCTGCGAAAGCTTAGCAGTCGCTGCGAAATCAGAGTCGGTTCTGCGGGCTGCTGTTGCTGCTTGCCTTAGCCTAGTATTCGCAGCACGATGGGAGAAACCCGCCTAGAGCGAAAGCCTCTTTGCCCTGGCATCTCCTCTGGGAAAGCACAGCATTCTTTGGAAAATCAGAGTCCGGACTGAAGGATGCTCCTGTTTGCCAGAGCTGGTCTCCTCAGCATGGTGCAATGGACCCGCATTGAACAAAATCCTCTATGCCTGGGCATCCCCTCTGCCTGAGAGAGAAGCGCGGTTGCGTCTTTGGAAAGAGCCTTAAGGAAAGGGACACGTTTTTCACTTCGCTCCCCAGGAGAATGTCTGTGGAGGTACAGCACGCTGCCCCTGGAGAAGAGCAGGAACCGTTGACCTTCTGGACTGGAAACAGTTGGGAATCAAGAGAGCCGGCCCTGGCAGGCCCCGCGGCCGGTGGCAATACAAGTGTCACCCTCTCCCAGTGCAGAGAGACAGAAGCCTGGCTGCTATGGAGACAGGAGGGGATGAGTAGGACAGGGCGCGTGCTCCACTCTTAGGAAGCAGTCTTTGCAGAAAGCATGCCTGTCCTGAGCCTCTGGGCCCAAGGACACAGCAGCTCCTTGGCCACCTGTCCCTGGGGCAGACATGCGCTAGCCACCAGGCGCCTACGCTGAACTTTCAGAAACAGTTACCTGAAATAACAGGTAGTCAATGCCGTCTTCCTCCAGGATGTGGAAGCCTGGAGGAGGCACGGGGTTTAAGGGGAAGGAGTGGGGATAGTCCACCAAAGCTACCTAATCAGTGCACGGGCGGTTTGCAGGGATCCTGTCACCTATCCTTTCCTGTGGGGAAAGCACTGTCCTAGTCCGCGAGTCCGCCTGAGCGCCAGAGTAAAAGGCCAAGCGACGCCTACACTGGGAGATGGTAGTGTGCATAGAGTGCCATCCCTGGCTACGCATGCTACTGTAGGGTTGTGGCTGTGACTGCTTAGTTTGGCCTGGGAGGGTGAACCCAGGACGCGAACATGGAGCCCGGAAAAGCAAGGCCCAAGAGGCACCAGCTCTCCCGCAGCTCTTCTTCCCTGACGCGACTGAAGCCTTGCTGAGGAAGCAGCAGCGAAGTGCTGTTCGCTCCAAGCCAAAGCCTCTGCGAAAGCACAACATTCGCTGAGAAATGTTCTGCGGGCTGCTGCTGCTTGCCTGAGCCCAGTCTCGCGGTGGGAGGAACCCGCATACATCGAAAGCCTCTCTGCCTTGGCATCTCCCCTAGGAAAGCACAGCGTTCCTTGGGAAATCAGAGTTGGGTTTGGGGATGCTGCTGCTGCTTGCCTGAGCTAGTCTCCGAAGCACGGTGCAAGATACCCGCATGGAGCGAAATACTCTTTGCCCTTGCATCCCCTCTGCCTGAGAGAGAAGCCAAGTGTGGGGAAGGCGCAGCACACGGCCCCGAAGAAGAGTAGGAGCCGTTGGCCGTGGGGTCGGGAAACGCTCGGGAAGCAGGATAGCCTGCAGTGGCACGAACAGCAGGCCGGTGGCAAGACAAGTGTCACCCGCTCCCTGCGCGGAGAGATGGAAGCCTGGCTGCTAAGGAGAAATGAGGGGACGACTAGGGGAGAGGCGCGTGCTCCAATCTGAGGAAGGAGTCTGGGCAGAAGGCAGGCCTGTCCTGTGCCTCTGGACCCAAGGTGACAGCATCTCCTTGGCCACCTGTCCCAAGGGCAGACTTGGGCTTGCCACCAGGTGCCATACCCGGAACTCACAGAAACAACCCCATGGAGAAACGGGCAGTCAGATGCCGTCTTCCACCAAGATGTGGCAGCGATGTGAGTGGCAAGGGGTGTGCCGGGAAAGAGTGGAGACAGTGACCCACAGTTCCTCATCCCAGTGTACGGGCCGTGTGCAGTGATCCTGTCGCCACTTCTCTCCTGTGTTGAAGGCACTGGCCGAGACCCCGAGTCTGCCTGAGCACCAGAGTAAAAGGCAAAGCCTTACCTACCCAGGGAGATGGTAATAGGCATAGAGGGCCATGCTAGGACACGCACGCTGCTGCAGGGTTGTGACTGTGTCTGCTTAGTTCGGCAAAGCAAGTTGAAGCCCGGGCGTGATCTTGGAGCCCGGGAAAGCAAGGCCCAAGAGGCATCAGCTCTCCTGCAGCTCGTCTTCCCTGACGCGACTGAAGCCTTGCTGAGGAAGCAGCAGCGAAGTGCTGTTCGCTCCAAGCCAAAGCCTCTGCGAAAGCACAGCATTCGCTGAGAAATGTTCTGCGGGCTGCTGCTGCTTGCCTGAGCCCAGTCTCGCGGTGGGAGAAACCCAAATACAGCAACAACCTCTTTGCCTAGGCATCGTCCCTGGGAAAGCTCACCGTTCCTTGGGAAATCAGAGTTGGGTTTGGGGATGCTGCTGCTGCTTGCCTGAGCTAGTCTCCGAAGCACGGTGCAAGATACCTGCATGGAGCGAAATACTCTTTGCCCTAGCATCCCCTCTGCCTGAGAGAGAAGCCAAGTGTGGGGAAGTCGCAGCCCACGGCCCCGAAGAAGAGAAGGAGCCGTTGGCCGTGGGGTCGGGAAACGCTCGGGAAGCAGGATAGCCTGCAGTGGCACGAACAGCAGGCCGGTGGCAAGACAAGTGTCACCCGCTCCCTGCGCGGAGAGATGGAAGCCTGGCTGCTAAGGAGAAATGAGGGGACGACTAGGGCAGAGGCGCGTGCTCCACTCTGAGGAAGGAGTCTGGGCAGAAGGCAGGCCTGTCCTGTGCCTCTGGACCCAAGGGGACAGCATCTCCTTGGCCACCTGTCCCAAGGGCAGACTTGGGCTTGCCACCAGGTGCCATACCCGGAACTCACAGAAACAACCCCATGGAGAAACGGGCAGTCAGATGCCGTCTTCCACCAAGATGTGGCAGCGATGTGAGTGACAGGGGGTGTGCCGGGAAAGAGTGGAGACAGTGACCCACAGTTCCCCATCCCAGTGCACGGGCCGTGTGCAGTGATCCTGTCGCCACTTCTCTCCTGTGTTGAAGGCACTGGCCGAGACCCCGAGTCTGCCTGAGCACCAGAGTAAAAGGCAAAGCCTTACCTACCCCAGGAGATGGTAATAGGCATAGAGGGCCATGCTAGGACACGCACGCTGCTGCAGGGTTGTGACTGTGTCTCCTTAGTTCGGCATAGCAAGTTGAAGCCCGTGCGTGAACTTGGAGCCCGGGAAAGCAAGGCCCAAGAGGCACCAGCTCTCCTGCAGCTCGTCTTCCCTGACGCGACTGAAGCCTTGCTGAGGAAGCAGCAGCAAAGTGCTGTTCGCTCCAAGCCAAAGCCTCTGCGAAAGCACACATTCGCTGAGAAATGTTCTGCGGGCTGCTGCTGCTTGCCTGAGCCCAGTCTCGCGGTGGGAGGAACCCAAATACAGCAACAACCTCTTTGCCTAGGCATCTTCCCAGGGAAAGCTCACCGTTCCTTGGGAAATCAGAGTTGGGTTTGGGGATGCTGCTGCAGCTTGCCTGAGCTAGTCTCCGAAGCACGGTGCAAGATACCCGCATGGAGCGAAATACTCTTTGCCCTAGCATCCCCTCTGCCTGAGAGAGAAGCCAAGTGTGGGGAAGGCGCAGCACACGGCCCCGGAGAAGAGAAGGAGCCGTTGGCCGTGGGGTCGGGAAACGCTCGGGTAGCAGGATAGCCTGCAGTGGCACGAACAGCAGGCCGGTGGCAAGACAAGTGTCACCCGCTCCCTGCGCGGAGAGACGGAAGCCTGGCTGCTAAGGAGAAATGAGGGGACGACTAGGGCAGAGGCGCATGCACCACTCTGAGGAAGGAGTCTGGGCAGAAGGCAGGCCTGTCCTGTGCCTCTGGACCCAAGGGGACAGCATCTCCTTGGTCACCTGTCCCAAGGGCAGACTTGGGCTTGCCACCAGGTGCCATACCCGGAACTCACAGAAACAACCCCACGGAGAAACGGGCAGTCAGATGCCGTCTTCCACCAAGATGTGGCAGCGATGTGAGTGGCAGGGGGTCTGCCGGGAAAGAGTGGAGACAGTGACCCACAGTTCCCCATCCCAGTGCACGGGCCGTGTGCAGTGATCCTGTCGCCACTTCTCTCCTGTGTTGAAGGCACTGGCCGAGACCCCGAGTCTGCCTGAGCGCCAAAGCAAAAGGCAAAGCCTTACCTAGCCCAGGAGATGGTAATAGGCATAGAGTGCCATGCTAGGAAACGGAAGCTGCTGCAGGGTTGTGACCATGTCTGCTTAGTTCGGCATAGCAAGGTGAAACCTGGACGTGAACTTGGAGGCCGGAAAAGCAATTCCCAAGAGGCACCAGCTCTCCCGTGGCTCTTCTTCCCTGCTGCGACAGAGCGAACACCCAAGCCTTTCTGAGGAAGGAGCAGCTAAATACGGTTCATGCCAAGCTAAAAACATCTGCGAAAGCTTAGCAGTCGCTGCGAAATCAGAGTCGGTTCTGCGGGCTGCTGTTGCTGCTTGCCTTAGCCTAGTATTCGCAGCACGATGGGAGAAACCCGCCTAGAGCGAAAGCCTCTTTGCCCTGGCATCTCCTCTGGGAAAGCACAGCATTCTTTGGAAAATCAGAGTCCGGACTGAAGGATGCTCCTGTTTGCCAGAGCTGGTCTCCTCAGCATGGTGCAATGGACCCGCATTGAACAAAATCCTCTATGCCTGGGCATCCCCTCTGCCTGAGAGAGAAGCGCGGTTGCGTCTTTGGAAAGAGCCTTAAGGAAAGGGACACGTTTTTCACTTCGCTCCCCAGGAGAATGTCTGTGGAGGTACAGCACGCTGCCCCTGGAGAAGAGCAGGAACCGTTGACCTTCTGGACTGGAAACAGTTGGGAATCAAGAGAGCCGGCCCTGGCAGGCCCCGCGGCCGGTGGCAATACAAGTGTCACCCTCTCCCAGTGCAGAGAGACAGAAGCCTGGCTGCTATGGAGACAGGAGGGGATGAGTAGGACAGGGCGCGTGCTCCACTCTTAGGAAGCAGTCTTTGCAGAAAGCATGCCTGTCCTGAGCCTCTGGGCCCAAGGACACAGCAGCTCCTTGGCCACCTGTCCCTGGGGCAGACATGTGCTAGCCACCAGGCGCCTACGCTGAACTTTCAGAAACAGTTACCTGAAATAACAGGTAGTCAATGCCGTCTTCCTCCAGGATGTGGAAGCCTGGAGGAGGCACGGGGTTTAAGGGGAAGGAGTGGGGATAGTCCACCAAAGCTACCTAATCAGTGCACGGGCGGTTTGCAGGGATCCTGTCACCTATCCTTTCCTGTGGGGAAAGCACTGTCCTAGTCCGCGAGTCCGCCTGAGCGCCAGAGTAAAAGGCCAAGCGACGCCTACACTGGGAGATGGTAGTGTGCATAGAGTGCCATCCCTGGCTACGCATGCTACTGTAGGGTTGTGGCTGTGACTGCTTAGTTTGGCCTGGGAGGGTGAACCCAGGACGCGAACATGGAGCCCGGAAAAGCAAGGCCCAAGAGGCACCAGCTCTCCCGCAGCTCTTCTTCCCTGACGCGACTGAAGCCTTGCTGAGGAAGCAGCAGCGAAGTGCTGTTCGCTCCAAGCCAAAGCCTCTGCGAAAGCACAACATTCGCTGAGAAATGTTCTGCGGGCTGCTGCTGCTTGCCTGAGCCCAGTCTCGCGGTGGGAGGAACCCGCATACATCGAAAGCCTCTCTGCCTTGGCATCTCCCCTAGGAAAGCACAGCGTTCCTTGGGAAATCAGAGTTGGGTTTGGGGATGCTGCTGCTGCTTGCCTGAGCTAGTCTCCGAAGCACGGTGCAAGATACCCGCATGGAGCGAAATACTCTTTGCCCTAGCATCCCCTCTGCCTGAGAGAGAAGCCAAGTGTGGGGAAGGCGCAGCACACGGCCCCGAAGAAGAGTAGGAGCCGTTGGCCGTGGGGTCGGGAAACGCTCGGGAAGCAGGATAGCCTGCAGTGGCACGAACAGCAGGCCGGTGGCAAGACAAGTGTCACCCGCTCCCTGCGCGGAGAGATGGAAGCCTGGCTGCTAAGGAGAAATGAGGGGACGACTAGGGGAGAGGCGCGTGCTCCAATCTGAGGAAGGAGTCTGGGCAGAAGGCAGGCCTGTCCTGTGCCTCTGGACCCAAGGGGACAGCATCTCCTTGGCCACCTGTCCCAAGGGCAGACTTGGGCTTGCCACCAGGTGCCATACCCGGAACTCACAGAAACAACCCCATGGAGAAACGGGCAGTCAGATGCCGTCTTCCACCAAGATGTGGCAGCGATGTGAGTGGCAGGGGTTTTCGGGAAAGAGTGGAGACAGTGACCCACAGTTCCCCATCCCAGTGCACGGGCCGTGTGCAGTGATCCTGTCGCCACTTCTCTCCTGTGCGAAGGCACTGGCCGAGACCCCGAGTCTGCCTGAGCACCAGAGTAAAAGGCAAAGCCTTACCTACCCCAGGAGATGGTAATAGGCATAGAGGGCCATGCTAGGACACGCACGCTGCTGCAGGGTTGTGACTGTGTCGGCTTAGTTCGGCATAGCAAGGTGAAGCCCGGGCGTGAACTTGGAGCCCGGGAAAGCAAGGCCCAAGAGGCACCAGCTCTCCTGCAGCTCGTCTTCCCTGACGCGACTGAAGCCTTGCTGAGGAAGCAGCAGCAGAGTGCTGTTCGCTCCAAGCCAAAGCCTCTGCGAAAGCACAGCATTCGCTGCGAAATGTTCTGCGGGCTGCTGCTGCTTGCCTGAGCCCAGTTTCGCGGTGGGAGAAACCCGTATACAGCAACAACCTCTTTGCCTAGGCATCTCCCCTGGGAAAGCTCACCGTTCCTTGGGAAATCAGAGTTGGGTTTGGGGATGCTGCTGCTGCTTGCCTGAGCTAGTCTCCGAAGCACGGTGCAAGATACCCGCATGGAGCGAAATACTCTTTGCCCTAGCATCCCCTCTGCCTGAGAGAGAAGCCAAGTGTGGGGAAGGCGCAGCACACGGCCCCGGAGAAGAGAAGGAGCCGTTGGCCGTGGGGTCGGGAAACGCTCGGGAAGCAGGATAGCCTGCAGTGGCACGAACAGCAGGCCGGTGGCAAGACAAGTGTCACCCGCTCCCTGCGCGGAGAGATGGAAGCCTGGCTGCTAAGGAGAAATGAGGGGAAGACTAGGGCAGAGGCGCGTGCTCCACTCTGAGGAAGGAGTCTGGGCAGAAGGCAGGCCTGTCCTGTGCCTCTGGACCCAAGGGGACAGCATCTCCTTGGCCACCTGTCCCAAGGGCAGACTTGGGCTTGCCACCAGGTGCCATACCCGGAACTCACAGAAACAACCCCATGGAGAAACGGGCAGTCAGATGCCGTCTTCCACCAAGATGTGGCAGCGATGTGAGTGGCAGGGGGTGTGCGGGAAAGAGTGGAGACAGTGACCCACAGTTCCCCATCCCAGTGCACGGGCCGTGTGCAGTGATCCTGTCGCCACTTCTCTCCTGTGTTGAAGGCACTGGCCGAGACCCCGAGTCTGCCTGAGCACCAGAGTAAAAGGCAAAGCCTTACCTACCCAAGGAGATGGTAATAGGCATAGAGGGCCATGCTAGGACACGCACGCTGCTGCAGGGTTGTGACTGTGTCTTCTTAGTTCGGCATAGCAAGGTGAAGCCCGGGCGTGAACTTGGAGCCCGGGAAAGCAAGGCCCAATAGGCACCAGCTCTCCTGCAGCTCGTCTTCCCTGACGCGACTGAAGCCTTGCTGAGGAAGCAGCAGCAAAGTGCTGTTCGCTCCAAGCCAAAGCCTCTGCGAAAGCACAGCATTCGCTGAGAAATGTTCTGCGGGCTGCTGCTGCTTGCCTGAGCCCAGTCTCGCGGTGGGAGAAACCCGTACACAGCAACAACATCTTTGCCTAGGCATCTCCCCTGGGAAAGCTCACCGTTCCTTGGGAAATCAGAGTTGGGTTTGGGGATGCTGCTGCTGCTTGCCTGAGCTAGTCTCCGAAGCACGGTGCAAGATACCCGCATGGAGCGAAATACTCTTTGCCCTAACATTCCCTCTGCCTGAGAGAGAAGCCAAGTGTGGGGAAGGCGCAGCACACGGCCCCGGAGAAGAGAAGGAGCCGTTGGCTGTGGGGTCGGGAAACGCTCGGGAAGCAGGATAGCCTGCAGTGGCACGAACAGCAGGCCGGTGGCAAGACAAGTGTCACCCGCTCCCTGCGCGGAGAGATGGAAGCCTGGCTGCTAAGGAGAAATGAGTGGACGACTAGGGCAGAGGCGCGTGCTCCACTCTGAGGAAGGAGTCTGGGCAGAAGGCAGGCCTGTCCTGTGCCTCTGGACCCAAGGGGACAGCATCTCCTTGGCCACCTGTCCCAAGGGCAGACTTGGGCTTGCCACCAGGTGCCATACCCGGAACTCACAGAAACAACCCCATGGAGAAACGGGCAGTCAGATGCCGTCTTCCTCCAAGATGGGGCAGCGATGTGAGTGGCAGGGGGTCTGCCGGGAAAGAGTGGAGACAGTGACCCACAGTTCCCCATCCCAGTGCACGGGCCGTGTGCAGTGATCCTGTCGCCACTTCTCTCCTGTGTTGAAGGCACTGGCCGAGACCCCGAGTCTGCCTGACAACCAGAGTAAAAGGCAAAGCCTTACCTACCCCAGGAGATGGTAATAGGCATAGAGGGCCATGCTAGGACACGCACGCTGCTGCAGGGTTGTGACTGTGTCTGCTTAGTTCGGCATAGCAAGGTGAAGCCCAGGCGTGAATTTGGAGCCCGGGAAAGCAAGGACCAAGAGGCATCAGCTCTCTGCAGCTCGTTTTCACTGACGCGACTGAAGCCTTGCTGAGGAAGCAGCAGCAAAGTGCTGTTCGCTCCAAGCCAAAGCCTCTGCGAAAGCACACATTCGCTGAGAAATGTTCTGCGGGCTGCTGCTGCTTGCCGGAGCCGAGTCTCGCGGTGGGAGGAACCCAAATACAGCAACAACCTCTTTGCCTAGGCATCTTCCCTGGGAAAGCTCACCGTTCCTTGGGAAATCAGAGTTGGGTTTGGGGATGCTGCTGCAGCTTGCCTGAGCTAGTCTCCGAAGCACGGTGCAAGATACCCGCATGGAGCGGAATACTCTTTGCCCTAGCATCCCCTCGACCTGAGAGAGAAGCCAAGTGTGGGGAAGGCGCAGCACACGGCCCCGAAGAAGAGAAGGAGCCGTTGGCCGTGGGGTCGGGAAACGCTCGGGAAGCAGGATAGCCTGCAGTGGCACGAACAGCAGGCCGGTGGCAAGACAAGTGTCACCCGCTCCCTGCGCGGAGAGATGGAAGCCTGGCTGCTAAGGAGAAATGAGGGGACGACTAGGGCAGAGGCGCGTGCTCCACTCTGAGGAAGGAGTCTGGGCAGAAGGCAGGCCTGTCCTGTGCCGCTGGACCCAAGGTGACAGCATCTCCTTGGCCACCTGTCCCAAGGGCAGACTTTTGCTTGCCACCAGGTGCCATACCCGGAACTCACAGAAACAACCCCATGGAGAAACGGGCAGTCAGATGCCGTCTTCCACCAAGATGTGGCAGCGATGTGAGTGGCAGGGGGTGTGCGGGAAATAGTGGAGACAGTGACCCACAGTTCCCCATCCCAGTGCACGGGCCGTGTGCAGTGATCCTGTCGCCACTTCTCTCCTGTGTTGAAGGCACTGGCTGAGACCCCGAGTCTGCCTGAGCACCAGAGTAAAAGGCAAAGCCTTACCTACCCCAGGAGATGGTAATAGGCATAGAGGGCCATGCTAGGACACGCACGCTGCTGCAGGGTTGTGACTGTGTCTGCTTAGTTCGGCATAGCAAGGTGAAGCCCGGGCGTGAACTTGGAGGACGGGAAAGCAAGGCCCAAGAGGCACCAGCTCTCCTGCAGCTCGTCTTCCCTGAAGCGACTGAAGCCTTGCTGAGGAAGCAGCAGCAAAGTGCTGTTCGCTCCAAGCCAAAGCCTCTGCGAAAGCACAGCATTCGCTGCGAAATGTTCTGCGGGCTGCTGCTGCTTGCCTGAGCCCAGTTTCACGGTGGGAGAAACCCGTATACAGCAACAACCTCTTTGCCTAGGCATCTCCCCTGGGAAAGCTCACCGTTCCTTGGGAAATCAGAGTTGGGTTTGGGGATGCTGCTGCTGCTTGCCTGAGCTAGTCTCCGAAGCACGGTGCAAGATACCCGCATGGAGCGAAATACTCTTTGCCCTAGCATCCCCTCTGCCTGAGAGAGAAGCCAAGTGTGGGGAAGGCGCAGCACACGGCCCCGAAGAAGAGAAGGAGCCGTTGGCCGTGGGGTCGGGAAACGCTCGGGAAGCAGGATAGCCTGCAGTGGCACGAACAGCAGGCCGGTGGCAAGACAAGTGTCACCCGCTCCCTGCGCGGAGAGATGGAAGCCTGGCTGCTTAGGAGAAATGAGGGGACGACTAGGGCAGAGGCGCGTGCTCCACTCTGAGGAAGGAGTCTGGGCAGAAGGCAGGCCTGTCCTGTGCCGCTGGACCCAAGGGGACAGCATCTCCTTGGCCACCTGTCCCAAGGGCAGACTTTTGCTTGCCACCAGGTGCCATACCCGGAACTCACAGAAACAACCCCATGGAGAAACGGGCAGTCAAATGCCGTCTTCCACCAAGATGTGGCAGCGATGTGAGTGGCAGGGGGTGTGCGGGAAAGAGTGGAGACAGTGACCCACAGTTCCCCATCCCAGTGCACGGGCCGTGCGCAGTGATCCTGTCTCCACTTCTCTCCTGCATTGAAGGCACTGGCCCAGACCCCGAGTCTGCCTGAGCACCTTAGTAAAAGGCAAAGCCTTACCTACCCCAGGAGATGGTAATAGGCATAGAGGGCCATGCTAGGACACGCACGCTGCTGCAGGGTTGTGACTGTGTCTCCTTAGTTCGGCATAGCAAGGTGAAGCCCGGGCGTGAACTTGGAGCCCGGGAAAGCAAGGCGCAAGAGGCACCAGCTCTCCTGCAGCTCGTCTTCCCTGACGCGACTGAAGCCTTGCTGAGGAAGCAGCAGCAAAGTGCTATTCGCTCCAAGCCAAAGCCTCTGCGAAAGCACAGATTTCGCTGAGAAATGTTCTGCGGGCTGCTGCTGCTTGCCTGAGCCCAGTTTCGCGGTGGGAGAAACCCGTATACAGCAACAACCTCTTTGCCTAGGCATCTCCCCTGGGAAAGCTCACCGTTCCTTGGGAAATCAGAGTTGGGTTTGGGGATGCTGCTGCTGCTTGCCTGAGCTAGTCTCCGAAGCACGGTGCAAGATACCCGCATGGAGCGAAATACTCTTTGCCCTAGCATCCCCTCTGCCTGAGAGAGAAGCCAAGTGTGGGGAAGGCGCAGCACACGGCCCTGGAGAAGAGAAGGAGCCGTTGGCTGTGGGGTCGGGAAACGCTCGGGAAGCAAGATAGCCTGCAGTGGCACGAACAGCAGGCCGGTGGCAAGACAAGTGTCACCCGCTCCCTGCGCGGAGAGATGGAAGCCTGGCTGCTAAGGAGAAATGAGGGGACGACTAGGGCAGAGGCGCGTGCTCCACTCTGAGGAAGGAGTCTGGGCAGAAGGCAGGCCTGTCCTGTGCCTCTGGACCCAAGGGGACAGCATCTCCTTGGCCACTTGTCCCAAGGGCAGACTTGGGCTTGCCACCAGGTGCCATACCCGGAACTCACAGAAACAACCCCATGGAGAAACGGGCAGTCAGATGCCATCTTCCACCAAGATGTGGCAGCGATGTGAGTGGCAGGGGGTCTGCCGGGAAAGAGTGGAGACAGTGACTCACAGTTCCCCATCCCAGTGCACGGGCCGTGTGCAGTGATCCTGTCGCCACTTCTCTCCTGCGTTGAAGGCACTGGCCGAGACCCCGAGTCTGCCTGAGCACCTTAGTAAAAGGCAAAGCCTTACCTACCCCAGGAGATGGTAATAGGCATAGAGGGCCATGCTAGGACACGCACGCTGCTGCAGGGTTGTGACTGTGTCTGCTTAGTTCGCCATAGCAAGGTGAAGCCCGGGCGTGAACTTGGAGCCCGGGAAAGCAAGGCCCAAGAGGCATCAGCTCTCCTGCAGCTCGTCTTCCCTGACGCGACTGAAGCCTTGCTGAGGAAGCAGCAGCAAAGTGCTGTTCGCTCTAAGCCAAAGCCTCTGCGAAAGCACAGCATTCGCTGAGAAATGTTCTGCGGGCTGCTGCTGCTTGCCTGAGCCCAGTCTCGCGGTGGGAGAAACCCAAATACAGCAACAACCTCTTTGCCTAGGCATCTTCCCTGGGAAAGCTCACCGTTCCTTGGGAAATCAGAGTTGGGTTTGGGGATGCTGCTGCTGCTTGCCTGAGCTAGTCTCCGAAGCACGGTGCAAGATACCCGCATGGAGCGAAATACTCTTTGCCCTAACATCCCCTCTCCTTAGAGAGAAGCCAAATGTGGGGAAGGCGCAGCCCACACCCCGAAGAAGAGAAGGAGCCGTTGGCCGTGGGGTCGGGAAACGCTCGGGAAGCAGGATAGCCTGCAGTGGCACGAACAGCAGGCCGGTGGCAAGACAAGTGTCACCCGCTCCCTGCGCGGAGAGATGGAAGCCTGGCTGCTAAGGAGAAATGAGGGGACGACTAGGGCAGAGGCGCGTGCTCCACTCTGAGGAAGGAGTCTGGGCAGAAGGCAGGCCTGTCCTGTGCCTCTGGACCCAAGGGGACAGCATCTCCTTGGCCACCTGTCCCAAGGGCAGACTTGGGCTTGCCACCAGGTGCCATACCCGGAACTCACAGAAACAACCCCATGGAGAAACGGGCAGTCAGATGCCGTCTTCCACCAAGATGTGGCAGCGATGTGAGTGGCAGGGGGTCTGCCGGGAAAGAGTGGAGACAGTGACCCACAGTTCCCCATCCCAGTGCACGGGCCGTGTGCAGTGATCCTGTCGCCAATTCTCTCCTGTGTTGAAGGCACTGGCCGAGACCCCGAGTCTACCTGAGCACCAGAGTAAAAGGCAAAGCCTTACCTACCCCAGGAGATGGTAATAGGCATAGAGGGCCATGCTAGGACACGCACGCTGCTGCAGGGTTGTGACTGTGTCTGCTTAGTTCGGCATAGCAAGGTGAAGCCCGGGCGTGAACTTGGAGCCCGGGAAAGCAAGGCCCAAGAGGCACCAGCTCTCCTCCAGCTCGTCTTCCCTGACGCGACTGAAGCCTTGCTGAGGAAGCAGCAGCAAAGTGCTGTTCGCTCCAAGCCAAAGCCACTGCGAAAGCACAGCATTCGCTGCGAAATGTTCTGCGGGCTGCTGCTGCTTGCCTGAGCCCAGTTTCGCGGTGGGAGAAACCCGTATACAGCAACAACCTCTTTGCATAGGCATCTCCCCTGGGAAAGCTCACCATTCCTTGGGAAATCAGAGTTGGGTTTGGGGATGCTGCTGCTGCTTGCCTGAGCTAGTCTCCGAAGCACGGTGCAAGATACCCGCATGGAGCGAAATACTCTTTGCCCTAGCATCCCCTCTGCCTGAGAGAGAAGCCAAGTGTGGGGAAGGCGCAGCACACGGCCCCGGAGAAGAGAAGGAGCCGTTGGCTGTGGGGTCGGGAAACGCTCGGGAAGCAGGATAGCCTGCAGTGGCACGAACAGCAGGCCGGTGGCAAGACAAGTGTCACCCGCTCCCTGCGCGGAGAGATGGAAGCCTGGCTGCTAAGGAGAAATGAGGGGACGACTAGGGCAGAGGCGCGTGCTCCACTCTGAGGAAGGAGTCTGGGCAGAAGGCAGGCCTGTCCTGTGCCTCTGGACCCAAGGGGACAGCATCTCCTTGGCCACCTGTCCCAAGGGCAGACTTGGGCTTGCCACCAGGTGCCATACCCGGAACTCACAGAAACAACCCCATGGAGAAACGGGCAGTCAGATGCCGTCTTCCACCAAGATGTGGCAGCGATGTGAGTGGCAGGGGGGCTGCCGGGAAAGAGTGGAGACAGTGACCCACAGTTCCCCATCCCAGTGCACGGGCCGTGTGCAGTGATCCTGTCGCCACTTCTCTCCTGCGTTGAAGGCACTGGCCGAGACCCCGAGTCTGCCTGAGCACCTTAGTTAAAGGCAAAGCCTTACCTACCCCAGGAGATGGTAATAGGCATAGAGGGCCATGCTAGGACACGCACGCTGCTGCAGGGTTGTGACTGTGCTGCTTAGTTCGGCATAGCAAGGTGAAGCCCGGGCGTGAACTTGGAGCCCGGGAAAGCAAGGCCCAAGAGGCATCAGCTCTCCTGCAGCTCGTCTTCCCTGACGCGACTGAAGCCTTGCTGAGGAAGCAGCAGCGAAGTGCTGTTCGCTCCAAGCCAAAGCCTCTGCGAAAGCACAGCATTCGCTGAGAAATGTTCTGCGGGCTGCTGCTGCTTGCCTGAGCCCAGTCTCGCGGTGGGAGAAACCCAAATACAGCAACAACCTCTTTGCCTAGGCATCTTCCCTGGGAAAGCTCACCGTTCCTTGGGAAATCAGAGTTGGGTTTGGGGATGCTGCTGCTGCTTGCCTGAGCTAGTCTCCGAAGCACGGTGCAAGATACCCGCATGGAGCGAAATACTCTTTGCCCTAGCATCCCCTCTGCCTGAGAGAGAAGCCAAGTGTGGGGAAGGCGCAGCACACGGCCCCGAAGAAGAGAAGGAGCCGTTGGCCGTGGGGTTGGGAAACGCTCGGGAAGCAGGATAGCCTGCAGTGGCACGAACAGCAGGCCGGTGGCAAGACAAGTGTCACCCGCTCCCTGCGCGGAGAGATGGAAGCCTGGCTGCTAAGGAGAAATGAGGGGACGACTAGGGCAGAGGCGCGTGCTCCACTCTGAGGAAGGAGTCTGGGCAGAAGGCAGGCCTGTCCTGTGCCTCTGGACCCAAGGGGACAGCATCTCCTTGGCCACCTGTCCCAAGGGCAGACTTGGGCTTGCCACCAGGTGCCATACCCGGAACTCACAGAAACAACCCCATGGAGAAACGGGCAGTCAGATGCCGTCTTCCACCAAGATGTGGCAGCGATGTGAGTGGCAGGGGGTGTGCGGGAAAGAGTGGAGACAGTGACCCACAGTTCCCCATCCCAGTGCACGGGCCGTGTGCAGTGATCCTGTCGCCACTTCTCTCCTGTGTTGAAGGCACTGGCCGAGACCCCGAGTCTGCCTGAGCACCAGAGTAAAGGCAAAGCCTTACCTACCCAAGGAGATGGTAATAGGCATAGAGGGCCATGCTAGGACACGCACGCTGCTGCAGGGTTGTGACTGTGTCTGCTTAGTTCAGCATAGCAAGGTGAAGCCCGGGCGTGAACTTGGAGCCCGGGAAAGCAAGGCCCAATAGGCACCAGCTCTCCTGCAGCTCGTCTTCCCTGACGCGACTGAAGCCTTGCTGAGGAAGCAGCAGCAAAGTGCTGTTCGCTCCAAGCCAAAGCCTCTGCGAAAGCACAGCATTCGCTGAGAAATGTTCTGCGGGCTGCTGCTGCTTGCCTGAGCCCAGTCTCGCGGTGGGAGAAACCCGTACACAGCAACAACCTCTTTGCCTAGGCATCTCCCCTGGGAAAGCTCACCGTTCCTTGGGAAATCAGAGTTGGGTTTGGGGATGCTGCTGCTGCTTGCCTGAGCTAGTCTCCGAAGCACGGTGCAAGATACCCGCATGGAGCGAAATACTCTTTGCCCTAGCATCCCCTCTGCCTGAGAGAGAAGCCAAGTGTGGGGAAGGCGCAGCACACGGCCCGGAGAAGAGAAGGAGCCGTTGGCTGTGGGGTCGGGAAACGCTCGGGAAGCAGGATAGCCTGCAGTGGCACGAACAGCAGGCCGGTGGCAAGAGAAGTGTCAACCGCTCCCTGCGCGGAGAGATGGAAGCCTGGCTGCTAAGGAGAAATGAGTGGACGACTAGGGCAGAGGCGCGTGCTCCACTCTGAGGAAGGAGTCTGGGCAGAAGGCAGGCCTGTCCTGTGCCTCTGGACCCAAGGGGACAGCATCTCCTTGGCCACCTGTCCCAAGGGCAGACTTGGGCTTGCCACCAGGTGCCATACCCGGAACTCACAGAAACAACCCCATGGAGAAACGGGCAGTCAGATGCCGTCTTCCTCCAAGATGGGGCAGCGATGTGAGTGGCAGGGGGTCTGCCGGGAAAGAGTGGAGACAGTGACCCACAGTTCCCCATCCCAGTGCACGGGCCGTGTGCAGTGATCCTGTCGCCACTTCTCTCCTGTGTTGAAGGCACTGGCCGAGACCCCGAGTCTGCCTGACAACCAGAGTAAAAGGCAAAGCCTTACCTACCCCAGGAGATGGTAATAGGCATAGAGGGCCATGCTAGGACACGCACGCTGCTGCAGGGTTGTGACTGTGTCTGCTTAGTTCGGCATAGCAAGGTGAAGCCCAGGCGTGAATTTGGAGCCCGGGAAAGCAAGGACCAAGAGGCATCAGCTCTCCTGCAGCTCGTCTTCACTGACGCGACTGAAGCCTTGCTGAGGAAGCAGCAGCAAAGTGCTGTTCGCTCCAAGCCAAAGCCTCTGCGAAAGCACACATTCGCTGAGAAATGTTCTGCGGGCTGCTGCTGCTTGCCGGAGCCGAGTCTCGCGGTGGGAGGAACCCAAATACAGCAACAACCTCTTTGCCTAGGCATCTCCCCTGGGAAAGCTCACCGTTCCTTGGGAAATCAGAGTTGGGTTTGGGGATGCTGCTGCAGCTTGCCTGAGCTAGTCTCCGAAGCACGGTGCAAGATACCCGCATGGAGCGGAATACTCTTTGCCCTAGCATCCCCTCGACCTGAGAGAGAAGCCAAGTGTG
Organism: Mustela nivalis; assembly: GCF_964662115.1. Taxonomy (NCBI): domain Eukaryota; kingdom Metazoa; phylum Chordata; class Mammalia; order Carnivora; family Mustelidae; genus Mustela; species Mustela nivalis. Next base: position 157,700 of record NW_028136320.1, on the reverse strand, counting down.
GGGAAGGCGCAGCACACGGCCCCGAAGAAGAGAAGGAGCCGTTGGCCGTGGGGTCGGGAAACGCTCGGGAAGCAGGATAGCCTGCAGTGGCACGAACAGCAGGCCGGTGGCAAGACAAGTGTCACCCGCTCCCTGCGCGGAGAGATGGAAGCCTGGCTGCTAAGGAGAAATGAGGGGACGACTAGGGCAGAGGCGCGTGCTCCACTCTGAGGAAGGAGTCTGGGCAGAAGGCAGGCCTGTCCTGTGCCGCTGGACCCAAGGGGACAGCATCTCCTTGGCCACCTGTCCCAAGGGCAGACTTTTGCTTGCCACCAGGTGCCATACCCGGAACTCACAGAAACAACCCCATGGAGAAACGGGCAGTCAGATGCCGTCTTCCACCAAGATGTGGCAGCGATGTGAGTGGCTGGGGGTGTGCGGGAAATAGTGGAGACAGTGACCCACAGTTCCCCATCCCAGTGCACGGGCCGTGTGCAGTGATCCTGTCGCCACTTCTCTCCTGTGTTGAAGGTACTGGCCGAGACCCCGAGTCTGCCTGAGCACCAGAGTAAAAGGCAAAGCCTTACCTACCCCAGGAGATGGTAATAGGCATAGAGGGCCATGCTAGGAAACGCACGCTGCTGCAGGGTTGTGACTGTGTCTGCTTAGTTCGGCATAGCAAGGTGAAGCCCGGGCGTGAACTTGGAGGACGGGAAAGCAAGGCCCAAGAGGCACCAGCTCTCCTGCAGCTCGTCTTCCCTGAAGCGACTGAAGACTTGCTGAGGAAGCAGCAGCAAAGTGCTGTTCGCTCCAAGCCAAAGCCTCTGCGAAAGCACAGCATTCGCTGCGAAATGTTCTGCGGGCTGCTGCTGCTTGCCTGAGCCCAGTTTCGCGGTGGGAGAAACCCGTATACAGCAACAACCTCTTTGCCTAGGCATCTCCCCTGGGAAAGCTCACCGTTCCTTGGGAAATCAGAGTTGGGTTTGGGGATGCTGCTGCAGCTTGCCTGAGCTAGTCTCCGAAGCACGGTGCAAGATACCCGCATGGAGCGAAATACTCTTTGCCCTAGCATCCCCTCTGCCTGAGAGAGAAGCCAAGTGTGGGGAAGGCGCAGCCCACGGCCCCGAAGAAGAGAAGGAGCCGTTGGCCGTGGGGTCGGGAAACGCTCGGGAAGCAGGATAGCCTGCAGTGGCATGAACAGCAGGCCGGTGGCAAGACAAGTGTCACCCGCTCCCTGCGCGGAGAGATGGAAGCCTGGCTGCTAAGGAGAAATGAGGGGACGACTAGGGCAGAGGCGCGTGCTCCACTCTGAGGAAGGAGTCTGGGCAGAAGGCAGGCCTGTCCTGTGCCTCTGGACCCAAGGGGACAGCATCTCCTTGGCCACCTGTCCCAAGGGCAGACTTGGGCTTGCCACCAGGTGCCATACCCGGAACTCACCGAAACAACCCCATGGAGAAACGGGCAGTCAGATGCCGTCTTCCACCAAGATGTGGCAGCGATGTGAGTGGCAGGGGGTCTTCCGGGAAAGAGTGGAGACAGTGACCCACAGTTCTCCATCCCAGTGCACGGGCCGTGTGCAGTGATCCTGTCGCCACTTCTCTCCTGCGTTGAAGGCACTGGCCGAGACCCCGAGTCTGCCTGAGCACCTTAGTTAAAGGCAAAGCCTTACCTACCCCAGGAGATGGTAATAGGCATAGAGGGCCATGCTAGGACACGCACGCGGCTGCAGGGTTGTGACTGTGTCTGCTTAGTTCGGCATAGCAAGGTGAAGCCCGGGCGTGAACTTGGAGCCCGGGAAAGCAAGGCCCAAGAGGCATCAGCTCTCCTGCAGCTCGTCTTCCCTGACGCGACTGAAGCCTTGCTGAGGAAGCAGCAGTGAAGTGCTGTTCGCTCCAAGCCAAAGCCTCTGCGAAAGCACAGCATTCGCTGAGAAATGTTCTGCGGGCTGCTGCTGCTTGCCTGAGCCCAGTCTCGCGGTGGGAGAAACCCAAATACAGCAACAACCTCTTTGCCTAGGCATCTTCCCTGGGAAAGCTCACCGTTCCTTGGGAAATCAGAGTTGGGTTTGGGGATGCTGCTGCTGCTTGCCTGAGCTAGTCTCCGAAGCACGGTGCAAGATACCCGCATGGAGCGAAATACTCTTTGCCCTAGCATCCCCTCTGCCTGAGAGAGAAGCCAAGTGTGGGGAAGGCGCAGCACACGGCCCCGAAGAAGAGAAGGAGCCGTTGGCCGTGGGGTCGGGAAACGCTCGGGAAGCAGGATAGCCTGCAGTGGCATGAACAGCAGGCCGGTGGCAAGACAAGTGTCACCCGCTCCCTGCGCGGAGAGATGGAAGCCTGGCTGCTAAGGAGAAATGAGGGGACGACTAGGGCAGAGGCGCGTGCTCCACTCTGAGGAAGGAGTCTGGGCAGAAGGCAGGCCTGTCCTGTGCCTCTGGACCCAAGGGGACAGCATCTCCTTGGCCACCTGTCCCAAGGGCAGACTTGGGCTTGCCACCAGGTGCCATACCCGGAACTCACCGAAACAACCCCATGGAGAAACGGGCAGTCAGATGCCGTCTTCCACCAAGATGTGGCAGCGATGTGAGTGGCAGGGGGTCTGCCGGGAAAGAGTGGAGACAGTGACCCACAGTTCTCCATCCCAGTGCACGGGCCGTGTGCAGTGATCCTGTCGCCACTTCTCTCCTGCGTTGAAGGCACTGGCCGAGACCCCGAGTCTGCCTGAGCACCTTAGTTAAAGGCAAAGCCTTACCTACCCCAGGAGATGGTAATAGGCATAGAGGGCCATGCTAGGACACGCACGCGGCTGCAGGGTTGTGACTGTGTCTGCTTAGTTCGGCATAGCAAGGTGAAGCCCGGGCGTGAACTTGGAGCCCGGGAAAGCAAGGCCCAAGAGGCACCAGCTCTCCTGCAGCTCGTCTTCCCTGACGCGACTGAAGCCTTGCTGAGGAAGCAGCAGCAAAGTGCTGTTCGCTCCAAGCCAAAGCCTCTGCGAAAGCACAGCATTCGCTGAGAAATGTTCTGCGGGCTGCTGCTGCTTGCCTGAGCCCAGTCTCGCGGTGGGAGAAACCCGTACACAGCAACAACCTCTTTGCCTAGGCATCTCCCCTGGGAAAGCTCACCGTTCCTTGGGAAATCAGAGTTGGGTTTGGGGATGCTGCTGCTGCTTGCCTGAGCTAGTCTCCGAAGCACGGTGCAAGATACCTGCATGGAGCGAAATACTCTTTGCCCTAGCATCCCCTCTGCCTGAGAGAGTAGCCAAGTGTGGGGAAGGCGCAGCACACGGCCCCGGAGAAGAGAAGGAGCCGTTGGCTGTGGGGTCGGGAAACGCTCGGGAAGCAGGATAGCCTGCAGTGGCACGAACAGCAGGCCGGTGGCAAGACAAGTGTCACCCGCTCCCTGCGCGGAGAGATGGAAGCCTGGCTGCTAAGGAGAAATGAGGGGACGACTAGGGCAGAGGCGCGTGCTCCACTCTGAGGAAGGAGTCTGGGCAGAAGGCAGGCCTGTCCTGTGCCTCTGGACCCAAGGGGACAGCATCTCCTTGGCCACCTGTCCCAAGGGCAGACTTGGGCTTGCCACCAGGTGCCATACCCGGAACTCACAGAAACAACCCCATGGAGAAACGGGCAGTCAGATGCCGTCTTCCACCAAGATGTGGCAGCGATGTGAGTGGCAGGGGGTCTGCCGGGAAAGAGTGGAGACAGTGACCCACAGTTCCCCATCCCAGTGCACGGGCCGTGTGCAGTGATCCTGTCGCCACTTCTCTCCTGTGTTGAAGGCACTGGCCGAGACCCCGAGTCTGCCTGAGCACCAGAGTAAAAGGCAAAGCCTTACCTACCCCAGGAGATGGTAATAGGCATAGAGGGCCATGCTAGGAAACGCAAGCTGCTGCAGGGTTGTGACTGTGTCTGCTTAGTTCGGCATAGAAAGGTGAAGCCCGGGCGTGAACTTGGAGCCCGGGAAAGCAAGGCCCAAGAGGCACCAGCTCTCCTGCAGCTCGTCTTCCCTGACGCGACTGAAGCCTTGCTGAGGAAGCAGCAGCAAAGTGCTGTTCGCTCCAAGCCAAAGCCTCTGCGAAAGCACAGATTTCGCTGAGAAATGTTCTGCGGGCTGCTGCTGCTTGCCTGAGCCCAGTTTCGCGGTGGGAGAAACCCCTATACAGCAACAACCTCTTTGCCTAGGCATCTCCCCTGGGAAAGCTCACCGTTCCTTGGGAAATCAGAGTTGGGTTTGGGGATGCTGCTGCTGCTTGCCTGAGCTAGTCTCCGAAGCACGGTGCAAGATACCCGCATGGAGCGAAATACTCTTTGCCCTAGCATCCCCTCTGCCTGAGAGAGAAGCCAAGTGTGGGGAAGGCGCAGCACATGGCCCTGGAGAAGAGAAAGAGCCGTTGGCTGTGGGGTGGGGAAACGCTCGGGAAGCAGGATAGCCTGCAGTGGCACGAACAGCAGGCCGGTGGCAAGACAAGTGTCACCCGCTCCCTGCGCGGAGAGTTGGAAGCCTGGCTGCTAAGGAGAAATGAGGGGACGACTAGGGCAGAGGCGCGTGCTCCACTCTGAGGAAGGAGTCTGGGCAGAAGGCAGGCCTGTCCTGTGCCTCTGGACCCAAGGGGACAGCATCTCCTTGGCCACCTGTCCCAAGGGCAGACTTGGGCTTGCCACCAGGTGCCATACCCGGAACTCACAGAAACAACCCCATGGAGAAACGGGCAGTCAGATGCCGTCTTCCACCAAGATGTGGCAGCGATGTGAGTGGCAGGGGGTGTGCCGGGAAAGAGTGGAAACAGTGACCCACAGTTCCCCATCCCAGTGCACGGGCCGTGTGCAGTGATCCTGTCGCCACTTCTCTCCTGTGTTGAAGGCACTGGCCGAGACCCCGAGTCTGCCTGAGCGCCAAAGCAAAAGGCAAAGCCTTACCTAGCCCAGGAGATGGTAATAGGCATAGAGTGCCATGCTAGGAAACGCAAGCTGCTGCAGGGTTGTGACCATGTCTGCTTAGTTCGGCATAGCAAGGTGAAACCTGGACGTGAACTTGGAGGCCGGAAAAGCAATTCCCAAGAGGCACCAGCTCTCCCGTGGCTCTTCTTCCCTGCTGCGACAGAGCGAACACCCAAGCCTTTCTGAGGAAGGAGCAGCTAAATACGGTTCATGCCAAGCTAAAAACATCTGCGAAAGCTTAGCAGTCGCTGCGAAATCAGAGTCGGTTCTGCGGGCTGCTGTTGCTGCTTGCCTTAGCCTAGTATTCGCAGCACGATGGGAGAAACCCGCCTAGAGCGAAAGCCTCTTTGCCCTGGCATCTCCTCTGGGAAAGCACAGCATTCTTTGGAAAATCAGAGTCCGGACTGAAGGATGCTCCTGTTTGCCAGAGCTGGTCTCCTCAGCATGGTGCAATGAACCCGCATTGAACAAAATCCTCTATGCCTGGGCATCCCCTCTGCCTGAGAGAGAAGCGCGGTTGCGTCTTTGGAAAGAGCCTTAAGGAAAGGGACACGTTTTTCACTTCGCTCCCCAGGAGAATGTCTGTGGAGGTACAGCACGCTGCCCCTGGAGAAGAGCAGGAACCGTTGACCTTCTGGACTGGAAACAGTTGGGAATCAAGAGAGCCGGCCCTGGCAGGCCCCGCGGCCGGTGGCAATACAAGTGTCACCCTCTCCCAGTGCAGAGAGACAGAAGCCTGGCTGCTATGGAGACAGGAGGGGATGAGTAGGACAGGGCGCGTGCTCCACTCTTAGGAAGCAGTCTTTGCAGAAAGCATGCCTGTCCTGAGCCTCTGGGCCCAAGGACACAGCAGCTCCTTGGCCACCTGTCCCTGGGGCAGACATGCGCTAGCCACCAGGCGCCTACGCTGAACTTTCAGAAACAGTTACCTGAAATAACAGGTAGTCAATGCCGTCTTCCTCCAGGATGTGGAAGCCTGGAGGAGGCACGGGGTTTAAGGGGAAGGAGTGGGGATAGTCCACCAAAGCTACCTAATCAGTGCACGGGCGGTTTGCAGGGATCCTGTCACCTATCCTTTCTTGTGGGGAAAGCACTGTCCTAGTCCGCGAGTCCGCCTGAGCGCCAGAGTAAAAGGCCAAGCGACGCCTACACTGGGAGATGGTAGTGTGCATAGAGTGCCATCCCTGGCTACGCATGCTACTGTAGGGTTGTGGCTGTGACTGCTTAGTTTGGCCTGGGAGGGTGAACCCAGGACGCGAACATGGAGCCCGGAAAAGCAAGGCCCAAGAGGCACCAGCTCTCCCGCAGCTCTTCTTCCCTGACGCGACTGAAGCCTTGCTGAGGAAGCAGCAGCGAAGTGCTGTTCGCTCCAAGCCAAAGCCTCTGCGAAAGCACAACATTCGCTGAGAAATGTTCTGCGGGCTGCTGCTGCTTGCCTGAGCCCAGTCTCGCGGTGGGAGGAACCCGCATACATCGAAAGCCTCTCTGCCTTGGCATCTCCCCTAGGAAAGCACAACGTTCCTTGGGAAATCAGAGTTGGGTTTGGGGATGCTGCTGCTGCTTGCCTGAGCTAGTCTCCGAAGCACGGTGCAAGATACCCGCATGGAGCGAAATACTCTTTGCCCTAGCATCCCCTCTGCCTGAGAGAGAAGCCAAGTGTGGGAAGGCGCAGCACACGGCCCCGAAGAAGAGTAGGAGCCGTTGGCCGTGGGGTCGGGAAACGCTCGGGAAGCAGGATAGCCTGCAGTGGCACGAACAGCAGGCCGGTGGCAAGACAAGTGTCACCCGCTCCCAGCACGGAGAGATGGAAGCCTGGCTGCTAAGGAGAAATGAGGGGACGACTAGGGCAGAGGCGCGTGCTCCACTCTGAAGAAGGAGTCTGGGCAGAAGGCAGGCCTGTCCTGTGCCTCTGGACCCAAGGGGACAGCATCTCCTTGGCCACCTGTCCCAAGGGCATACTTGGGCTTGCCACCAGGTGCCATACCCGGAACTCACAGAAACAACCCCATGGAGAAACGGGCAGTCAGATGCCGTCTTCCACCAAGATGTGGCAGCGATGTGAGTGGCAGGGGGTGTGCGGGAAAGAGTGGAGACAGTGACCCACAGTTCCCCATCCCAGTGCACGGGCCGTGTGCAGTGATCCTGTCGCCACTTCTCTCCTGTGTTGAAGGCACTGGCCGAGACCCCGAGTCTGCCTGAGCACCAGAGTAAAAGGCAAAGCCTTACCTACCCCAGGAGATGGTAATAGGCATAGAGGGCCATGCTAGGACACGCACGCTGCTGCAGGGTTGTGACTGTGTCTGCTTAGTTCGGCATAGCAAGGTGAAGCCCGGGCGTGAACTTGGAGCCCGGGAAAGCAAGGCCCAAGAGGCACCAGCTCTCCTGCAGCTCCTCTTCCCTGACGCGACTGAAGCCTTGCTGAGGAAGCAGCAGCAAAGTGCTGTTCGCTCCAAGACAAAGCCTCTGCGAAAGCACAGCATTCGCTGAGAAATGTTCTGCGGGCTGCTGCTGCTTGCCTGAGCCGTGTCTCGCGGTGGGAGAAACCCAAATAAAGCAACAACCTCTTTGCCTAGGCATCTTCCCTGGGAAAGCTCACCGTTCCTTGGGAAATCAGAGTTGGGTTTGGGGATGCTGCTGCTGCTTGCCTGAGCTAGTCTCCGAAGCACGGTGCAAGATACCCGCATGGAGCGAAATACTCTTTGCCCTAGCATCCCCTCTGCCTGAGAGAGAAGCCAAGTGTGGGGAAGGCGCAGCACATGGCCCCGGAGAAGAGAAAGAGCCGTTGGCCGTGGGGTGGGGAAACGCTCGGGAAGCAGGATAGCCTGCAGTGGCACGAACAGCAGGCCGGTGGCAAGACAAGTGTCACCCGCTCCCTGCGCGGAGAGATGGAAGCCTGGCTGCTAAGGAGAAATGAGGGGACGACTAGGGCAGAGGCGCGTGCTCCACTCTGAGGAAGGAGTCTGGGCAGAAGGCAGGCCTGTCCTGTGCCTCTGGACCCAAGGGGACAGCATCTCCTTGGCCACCTGTCCCAAGGGCAGACTTGGGCTTGCCACCAGGTGCCATACCCGGAACTCACAGAAACAACCCCATGGAGAAACGGGCAGTCAGATGCCGTCTTCCACCAAGATGTGGCAGCGATGTGAGTGGCAGGGGGTGTGCCGGGAAAGAGTGGAGACAGTGACCCACAGTTCCCCATCCCAGTGCACGGACCGTGTGCAGTGATCCTGTCGCCACTTCTCTCCTGTGTTGAAGGCACTGGCCGAGACCCCGAGTCTGCCTGAGCGCCAAAGCAAAAGGCAAAGCCTTACCTAGCCCAGGAGATGGTAATAGGCATAGAGTGCCATGCTAGGAAACGCAAGCTGCTGCAGGGTTGTGACCATGTCTGCTTAGTTCGGCATAGCAAGGTGAAACCTGGACGTGAACTTGGAGGCCGGAAAAGCAATTCCCAAGAGGCACCAGCTCTCCCGTGGCTCTTCTTCCCTGCTGCGACAGAGCGAACACCCAAGCCTTTCTGAGGAAGGAGCAGCTAAATACGGTTCATGCCAAGCTAAAAACATCTGCGAAAGCTTAGCAGTCGCTGCGAAATCAGAGTCGGTTCTGCGGGCTGCTGTTGCTGCTTGCCTTAGCCTAGTATTCGCAGCACGATGGGAGAAACCCGCCTAGAGCGAAAGCCTCTTTGCCCTGGCATCTCCTCTGGGAAAGCACAGCATTCTTTGGAAAATCAGAGTCCGGACTGAAGGATGCTCCTGTTTGCCAGAGCTGGTCTCCTCAGCATGGTGCAATGAACCCGCATTGAACAAAATCCTCTATGCCTGGGCATCCCCTCTGCCTGAGAGAGAAGCGCGGTTGCGTCTTTGGAAAGAGCCTTAAGGAAAGGGACACGTTTTTCACTTCGCTCCCCAGGAGAATGTCTGTGGAGGTACAGCACGCTGCCCCTGGAGAAGAGCAGGAACCGTTGACCTTCTGGACTGGAAACAGTTGGGAATCAAGAGAGCCGGCCCTGGCAGGCACCGCGGCCGGTGGCAATACAAGTGTCACCCTCTCCCAGTGCAGAGAGACAGAAGCCTGGCTGCTATGGAGACAGGAGGGGATGAGTAGGACAGGGCGCGTGCTCCACTCTTAGGAAGCAGTCTTTGCAGAAAGCATGCCTGTCCTGAGCCTCTGGGCCCAAGGACACAGCAGCTCCTTGGCCACCTGTCCCTGGGGCAGACATGCGCTAGCCACCAGGCGCCTACGCTGAACTTTCAGAAACAGTTACCTGAAATAACAGGTAGTCAATGCCGTCTTCCTCCAGGATGTGGAAGCCTGGAGGAGGCACGGGGTTTAAGGGGAAGGAGTGGGGATAGTCCACCAAAGCTACCTAATCAGTGCACGGGCGGTTTGCAGGGATCCTGTCACCTATCCTTTCTTGTGGGGAAAGCACTGTCCTAGTCCGCGAGTCCGCCTGAGCGCCAGAGTAAAAGGCCAAGCGACGCCTACACTGGGAGATGGTAGTGTGCATAGAGTGCCATCCCTGGCTACGCATGCTACTGTAGGGTTGTGGCTGTGACTGCTTAGTTTGGCCTGGGAGGGTGAACCCAGGACGCGAACATGGAGCCCGGAAAAGCAAGGCCCAAGAGGCACCAGCTCTCCCGCAGCTCTTCTTCCCTGACGCGACTGAAGCCTTGCTGAGGAAGCAGCAGCGAAGTGCTGTTCGCTCCAAGCCAAAGCCTCTGCGAAAGCACAACATTCGCTGAGAAATGTTCTGCGGGCTGCTGCTGCTTGCCTGAGCCCAGTCTCGCGGTGGGAGGAACCCGCATACATCGAAAGCCTCTCTGCCTTGGCATCTCCCCTAGGAAAGCACAACGTTCCTTGGGAAATCAGAGTTGGGTTTGGGGATGCTGCTGCTGCTTGCCTGAGCTAGTCTCCGAAGCACGGTGCAAGATACCCGCATGGAGCGAAATACTCTTTGCCCTAGCATCCCCTCTGCCTGAGAGAGAAGCCAAGTGTGGGAAGGCGCAGCACACGGCCCCGAAGAAGAGTAGGAGCCGTTGGCCGTGGGGTCGGGAAACGCTCGGGAAGCAGGATAGCCTGCAGTGGCACGAACAGCAGGCCGGTGGCAAGACAAGTGTCACCCGCTCCCAGCACGGAGAGATGGAAGCCTGGCTGCTAAGGAGAAATGAGGGGACGACTAGGGCAGAGGCGCGTGCTCCACTCTGAAGAAGGAGTCTGGGCAGAAGGCAGGCCTGTCCTGTGCCTCTGGACCCAAGGGGACAGCATCTCCTTGGCCACCTGTCCCAAGGGCATACTTGGGCTTGCCACCAGGTGCCATACCCGGAACTCACAGAAACAACCCCATGGAGAAACGGGCAGTCAGATGCCGTCTTCCACCAAGATGTGGCAGCGATGTGAGTGGCAGGGGGTGTGCGGGAAAGAGTGGAGACAGTGACCCACAGTTCCCCATCCCAGTGCACGGGCCGTGTGCAGTGATCCTGTCGCCACTTCTCTCCTGTGTTGAAGGCACTGGCCGAGACCCCGAGTCTGCCTGAGCACCAGAGTAAAAGGCAAAGCCTTACCTACCCCAGGAGATGGTAATAGGCATAGAGGGCCATGCTAGGACACGCACGCTGCTGCAGGGTTGTGACTGTGTCTGCTTAGTTCGGCATAGCAAGGTGAAGCCCGGGCGTGAACTTGGAGCCCGGGAAAGCAAGGCCCAAGAGGCACCAGCTCTCCTGCAGCTCCTCTTCCCTGACGCGACTGAAGCCTTGCTGAGGAAGCAGCAGCAAAGTGCTGTTCGCTCCAAGACAAAGCCTCTGCGAAAGCACAGCATTCGCTGAGAAATGTTCTGCGGGCTGCTGCTGCTTGCCTGAGCCGTGTCTCGCGGTGGGAGAAACCCAAATAAAGCAACAACCTCTTTGCCTAGGCATCTTCCCTGGGAAAGCTCACCGTTCCTTGGGAAATCAGAGTTGGGTTTGGGGATGCTGCTGCTGCTTGCCTGAGCTAGTCTCCGAAGCACGGTGCAAGATACCCGCATGGAGCGAAATACTCTTTGCCCTAGCATCCCCTCTGCCTGAGAGAGAAGCCAAGTGTGGGGAAGGCGCAGCACATGGCCCCGGAGAAGAGAAAGAGCCGTTGGCCGTGGGGTGGGGAAACGCTCGGGAAGCAGGATAGCCTGCAGTGGCACGAACAGCAGGCCGGTGGCAAGACAAGTGTCACCCGCTCCCTGCGCGGAGAGATGGAAGCCTGGCTGCTAAGGAGAAATGAGGGGATGACTAGGGCAGAGGCGCGTGCTCCACTCTGAGGAAGGAGTCTGGGCAGAAGGCAGGCCTGTCCTGTGCCTCTGGACCCAAGGGGACAGCATCTCCTTGGCCACCTGTCCCAAGGGCAGACTTGGGCTTGCCACCAGGTGCCATACCCGGAACTCACAGAAACAACCCCATGGAGAAACGGGCAGTCAGATGCCGTCTTCCACCAAGATGTGGCAGCGATGTGAGTGGCAGGGGGTGTGCCGGGAAAGAGTGGAGACAGTGACCCACAGTTCCCCATCCCAGTGCACGGACCGTGTGCAGTGATCCTGTCGCCACTTCTCTCCTGTGTTGAAGGCACTGGCCGAGACCCCGAGTCTGCCTGAGCGCCAAAGCAAAAGGCAAAGCCTTACCTAGCCCAGGAGATGGTAATAGGCATAGAGTGCCATGCTAGGAAACGCAAGCTGCTGCAGGGTTGTGACCATGTCTGCTTAGTTCGGCATAGCAAGGTGAAACCTGGACGTGAACTTGGAGGCCGGAAAAGCAATTCCCAAGAGGCACCAGCTCTCCCGTGGCTCTTCTTCCCTGCTGCGACAGAGCGAACACCCAAGCCTTTCTGAGGAAGGAGCAGCTAAATACGGTTCATGCCAAGCTAAAAACATCTGCGAAAGCTTAGCAGTCGCTGCGAAATCAGAGTCGGTTCTGCGGGCTGCTGTTGCTGCTTGCCTTAGCCTAGTATTCGCAGCACGATGGGAGAAACCCGCCTAGAGCGAAAGCCTCTTTGCCCTGGCATCTCCTCTGGGAAAGCACAGCATTCTTTGGAAAATCAGAGTCCGGACTGAAGGATGCTCCTGTTTGCCAGAGCTGGTCTCCTCAGCATGGTGCAATGAACCCGCATTGAACAAAATCCTCTATGCCTGGGCATCCCCTCTGCCTGAGAGAGAAGCGCGGTTGCGTCTTTGGAAAGAGCCTTAAGGAAAGGGACACGTTTTTCACTTCGCTCCCCAGGAGAATGTCTGTGGAGGTACAGCACGCTGCCCCTGGAGAAGAGCAGGAACCGTTGACCTTCTGGACTGGAAACAGTTGGGAATCAAGAGAGCCGGCCCTGGCAGGCACCGCGGCCGGTGGCAATACAAGTGTCACCCTCTCCCAGTGCAGAGAGACAGAAGCCTGGCTGCTATGGAGACAGGAGGGGATGAGTAGGACAGGGCGCGTGCTCCACTCTTAGGAAGCAGTCTTTGCAGAAAGCATGCCTGTCCTGAGCCTCTGGGCCCAAGGACACAGCAGCTCCTTGGCCACCTGTCCCTGGGGCAGACATGCGCTAGCCACCAGGCGCCTACGCTGAACTTTCAGAAACAGTTACCTGAAATAACAGGTAGTCAATGCCGTCTTCCTCCAGGATGTGGAAGCCTGGAGGAGGCACGGGGTTTAAGGGGAAGGAGTGGGGATAGTCCACCAAAGCTACCTAATCAGTGCACGGGCGGTTTGCAGGGATCCTGTCACCTATCCTTTCTTGTGGGGAAAGCACTGTCCTAGTCCGCGAGTCCGCCTGAGCGCCAGAGTAAAAGGCCAAGCGACGCCTACACTGGGAGATGGTAGTGTGCATAGAGTGCCATCCCTGGCTACGCATGCTACTGTAGGGTTGTGGCTGTGACTGCTTAGTTTGGCCTGGGAGGGTGAACCCAGGACGCGAACATGGAGCCCGGAAAAGCAAGGCCCAAGAGGCACCAGCTCTCCCGCAGCTCTTCTTCCCTGACGCGACTGAAGCCTTGCTGAGGAAGCAGCAGCGAAGTGCTGTTCGCTCCAAGCCAAAGCCTCTGCGAAAGCACAACATTCGCTGAGAAATGTTCTGCGGGCTGCTGCTGCTTGCCTGAGCCCAGTCTCGCGGTGGGAGGAACCCGCATACATCGAAAGCCTCTCTGCCTTGGCATCTCCCCTAGGAAAGCACAACGTTCCTTGGGAAATCAGAGTTGGGTTTGGGGATGCTGCTGCTGCTTGCCTGAGCTAGTCTCCGAAGCACGGTGCAAGATACCCGCATGGAGCGAAATACTCTTTGCCCTAGCATCCCCTCTGCCTGAGAGAGAAGCCAAGTGTGGGGAAGGCGCAGTACACGGCCCCAAGAAGAGAAGGAGCCGTTGGCCGTGGGGTCGGGAAACGCTCGGGTAGCAGGATAGCCTGCAGTGGCACGAACAGCAGGCCGGTGGCAAGACAAGTGTCACCCGCTCCCTGCGCGGAGAGACGGAAGCCTGGCTGCTAAGGAGAAATGAGGGGATGACTAGGGCAGAGGCGCATGCACCACTCTGAGGAAGGAGTCTGGGCAGAAGGCAGGCCTGTCCTGTGCCTCTGGACCCAAGGGGACAGCATCTCCTTGGTCACCTGTCCCAAGGGCAGACTTGGGCTTGCCACCAGGTGCCATACCCGGAACTCACAGAAACAACCCCATGGAGAAACGGGCAGTCAGATGCCGTCTTCCACCAAGATGTGGCAGCGATGTGAGTGGCAGGGGGTGTGCCGGGAAAGAGTGGAGACAGTGACCCACAGTTCCCCATCCCAGTGCACGGGCCGTGTGCAGTGATCCTGTCGCCACTTCTCTCCTGTGTTGAAGGCACTGGCCGAGACCCCGAGTCTGCCTGAGCACCAGAGTAAAAGGCAAAGCCTTACCTAGCCCAGGAGATGGTAATAGGCATAGAGTGCCATGCTAGGACACGCACGCTGCTGCAGGGTTGTGACCATGTCTGCTTTGTTCGGCATAGCAAGGTGAAACCTGGACGTGAACTTGGAGGCCGGAAAAGCAATTCCCAAGAGGCACCAGCTCTCCCGTGGCTCTTCTTCCCTGCTGCGACAGAGCGAACACCCAAGCCTTTCTGAGGAAGGAGCAGCTAAATACGGTTCATGCCAAGCTAAAAACATCTGCGAAAGCTTAGCAGTCGCTGCGAAATCAGAGTCGGTTCTGCGGGCTGCTGTTGCTGCTTGCCTTAGCCTAGTATTCGCAGCACGATGGGAGAAACCCGCCTAGAGCGAAAGCCTCTTTGCCCTGGCATCTCCTCTGGGAAAGCACAGCATTCTTTGGAAAATCAGAGTCCGGACTGAAGGATGCTCCTGTTTGCCAGAGCTGGTCTCCTCAGCATGGTGCAATGGACCCACATTGAACAAAATCCTCTATGCCTGGGCATCCCCTCTGCCTGAGAGAGAAGCGCGGTTGCGTCTTTGGAAAGAGCCTTAAGGAAAGGGACACGTTTTTCACTTCGCTCCCCAGGAGAATGTCTGTGGAGGTACAGCACGCTGCCCCTGGAGAAGAGCAGGAACCGTTGACCTTCTGGACTGGAAACAGTTGGGAATCAAGAGAGCCGGCCCTGGCAGGCCCCGCGGCCGGTGGCAATACAAGTGTCACCCTCTCCCAGTGCAGAGAGACAGAAGCCTGGCTGCTATGGAGACAGGAGGGGATGAGTAGGACAGGGCGCGTGCTCCACTCTTAGGAAGCAGTCTTTGCAGAAAGCATGCCTGTCCTGAGCCTCTGGGCCCAAGGACACAGCAGCTCCTTGGCCACCTGTCCCTGGGGCAGACATGCGCTAGCCACCAGGCGCCTACGCTGAACTTTCAGAAACAGTTACCTGAAATAACAGGTAGTCAATGCCGTCTTCCTCCAGGATGTGGAAGCCTGGAGGAGGCACGGGGTTTAAGGGGAAGGAGTGGGGATAGTCCACCAAAGCTACCTAATCAGTGCACGGGCGGTTTGCAGGGATCCTGTCACCTATCCTTTCCTGTGGGGAAAGCACTGTCCTAGTCCGCGAGTCCGCCTGAGCGCCAGAGTAAAAGGCCAAGCGACGCCTACACTGGGAGATGGTAGTGTGCATAGAGTGCCATCCCTGGCTACGCATGCTACTGTATGGTTGTGGCTGTGACTGCTTAGTTTGGCCTGGGAGGGTGAACCCAGGACGCGAACATGGAGCCCGGAAAAGCAAGGCCCAAGAGGCACCAGCTCTCCCGCAGCTCTTCTTCCCTGACGCGACTGAAGCCTTGCTGAGGAAGCAGCAGCGAAGTGCTGTTCGCTCCAAGCCAAAGCCTCTGCGAAAGCACAACATTCGCTGAGAAATGTTCTGCGGGCTGCTGCTGCTTGCCTGAGCCCAGTCTCGCGGTGGGAGGAACCCGCATACATCGAAAGCCTCTCTGCCTTGGCATCTCCCCTAGGAAAGCACAACGTTCCTTGGGAAATCAGAGTTGGGTTTGGGGATGCTGCTGCTGCTTGCCTGAGCTAGTCTCCGAAGCACGGTGCAAGATACCCGCATGGAGCGAAATACTCTTTGCCCTAGCATCCCCTCTGCCTGAGAGAGAAGCCAAGTGTGGGGAAGGCGCAGCACACGGCCCCGAAGAAGAGTAGGAGCCGTTGGCCGTGGGGTCGGGAAACGCTCGGGAAGCAGGATAGCCTGCAGTGGCACGAACAGCAGGCCGGTGGCAAGACAAGTGTCACCCGCTCCCTGCGCGGAGAGATGGAAGCCTGGCTGCTAAGGAGAAATGAGGGGACGACTAGGGCAGAGGCGCGTGCTCCACTCTGAGGAAGGAGTCTGGGCAGAAGGCAGGCCTGTCCTGTGCCTCTGGACCCAAGGGGACAGCATCTCCTTGGCCACCTGTCCCAAGGGCAGACTTGGGCTTGCCACCAGGTGCCATACCCGGAACTCACAGAAACAACCCCATGGAGAAACGGGCAGTCAGATGCCGTCTTCCACCAAGATGTGGCAGCGATGTGAGTGGCAGGGGGTCTGCCGGGAAAGAGTGAGAACAGTGACCCACAGTTCCCCATCCCAGTGCACGGGCCGTGTGCAGTGATCCTGTCGCCACTTCTCTCCTGCGTTGAAGGCACTGGCCGAGACCCCGAGTCTGCCTGAGCACCAGAGTAAAAGGCAAAGCCTTACCTACCCAGGGAGATGGTAATAGGCATAGAGGGCCATGCTAGGACACGCACGCTCCTGCAGGGTTGTGACTGTGTCTGCTTAGTTCGGCAAAGCAAGATGAAGCCCGGGCGTGATCTTGGAGCCCGGGAAAGCAAGGCCCAAGAGGCATCAGCTCTCCTGCAGCTCGTCTTCCCTGACGCGACTGAAGCCTTGCTGAGGAAGCAGCAGCGAAGTGCTGTTCGCTCCAAGCCAAAGCCTCTGCGAAAGCACAGCATTCGCTGAGAAATGTTCTGCGGGCTGCTGCTGCTTGCCTGAGCCGTGTCTCGCGGTGGGAGAAACCCAAATAAAGCAACAACCTCTTTGCCTAGGCATCTTCCCTGGGAAAGCTCACCGTTCCTTGGGAAATCAGAGTTGGGTTTGGGGATGCTGCTGCTGCTTGCCTGAGCTAGTCTCCGAAGCACGGTGCAAGATACCCGCATGGAGCGAAATACTCTTTGCCCTAGCATCTCCTCTGCCTGAGAGAGAAGCCAAGTGTGGGGAAGGCGCAGCCCACGGCCCCGAAGAAGAGAAGGAGCCGTTGGCCGTGGGGTCGGGAAACGCTCGGGAAGCAGGATAGCCTGCAGTGGCACGAACAGCAGGCCGGTGGCAAGACAAGTGTCACCCGCTCCCTGCACGGAGAGATGGAAGCCTGGCTGCTAAGGAGAAATGAGGGGACGACTAGGGCAGAGGCGCGTGCTCCACTCTGAGGAAGGAGTCTGGGCAGAAGGCAGGCCTGTCCTGTGCCTCTGGACCCAAGGGGACAGCATCTCCTTGGCCACCTGTCCCAAGGGCAGACTTGGGCTTGCCACCAGGTGCCATACCCGGAACTCACAGAAACAACCCCATGGAGAAACGGGCAGTCAGATGCCGTCTTCCACCAAGATGTGGCAGCGATGTGAGTGGCAGGGGGTCTGCCGGGAAAGAGTGGAGACAGTGACCCACAGTTCCCCTTCCCAGTGCACGAGCCGTGTGCAGTGATCCTGTCGCCACTTCTCTCCTGCGTTGAAGGCACTGGCCGAGACCCCGAGTCTGCCTGAGCACCTTAGTAAAAGGCAAAGCCTTACCTACCCCATGAGATGGTAATAGGCATAGAGGGCCATGCTAGGACACGCACGCTGCTGCAGGGTTGTGACTGTGTCTGCTTAGTTCGCCATAGCAAGGTGAAGCCCGGGCTTGAACTTGGAGCCCAGGAAAGCAAGGCCCAAGAGGCATCAGCTCTCCTGCAGCTCGTCTTCCCTGACGCGACTGAAGCCTTGCTGAGGAAGCAGCAGCGAAGTGCTGTTCGCTCCAAGCCAAAGCCTCTGCGAAAGCACAGCATTCGCTGAGAAATGTTCTGCGGGGTGCTGCTGCTTGCCTGAGCCCAGTCTCGCGGTGGGAGAAACCCAAATACAGCAACAACCTCTTTGCCTAGGCATCTTCCCTGGGAAAGCTCACCGTTCCTTGGGAAATCAGAGTTGGGTTTGGGGATGCTGCTGCTGCTTGCCTAAGCTAGTCTCCGAAGCACGGTGCAAGATACCCGCATGGAGCGAAATACTCTTTGCCCTAGCATTCCCTCTGCCTGAGAGAGAAGCCAAGTGTGGGGAAGGCGCAGCCCACGGCCCCGAAGAAGAGAAGGAGCCGTTGGCCGTGGGGTCGGGAAACGCTCGGGAAGCAGGATAGCCTGCAGTGGCACGAACAGCAGGCCGGTGGCAAGACAAGTGTCACCCGCTCCCTGCGCGGAGAGATGGAAGCCTGGCTGCTAAGGAGAAATGAGGGGACGACTAGGGCAGAGGCGCGTGCTCCACTCTGAGGAAGGAGTCTGGGCAGAAGGCAGGCCTGTCCTGTGCCTCTGGACCCAAGGGGACAGCATCTCCTTGGCCACCTGTCCCAAGGGCAGACTTGGGCTTGCCACCAGGTGCCATACCCGGAACTCACAGAAACAACCCCATGGAGAAACGGGCAGTCAGATGCCGTCTTCCACCAAGATGTGTCAGCGATGTGAGTGGCAGGGGGTCTGCCGGGAAAGAGTGGAGACAGTGACCCACAGTTCCCCTTCCCAGTGCACGAGCCGTGTGCAGTGATCCTGTCGCCACTTCTCTCCTGCGTTGAAGGCACTGGCCGAGACCCCGAGTCTGCCTGAGCACCTTAGTAAAAGGCAAAGCCTTACCTACCCAAGGAGATGGTAATAGGCATAGAGGGCCATGCTAGGACACGCACGCTGCTGCAGGGTTGTGACTGTGTCTGCTTAGTTCGCCATAGCAAGGTGAAGCCCGGGCGTGAACTTGGAGCCCAGGAAAGCAAGGCCCAAGAGGCATCAGCTCTCCTGCAGCTCGTCTTCCCTGACGCGACTGAAGCCTTGCTGAGGAAGCAGCAGCGAAGTGCTGTTTGCTCCAAGCCAAAGCCTCTGCGAAAGCACAGCATTCGCTGAGAAATGTTCTGCGGGGTGCTGCTGCTTGCCTGAGCCCAGTCTCGCGGTGGGAGAAACCCAAATACAGCAACAACCTCTTTGCCTAGGCATCTTCCCTGGGAAAGCTCACCATTCCTTGGGAAATCAGAGTTGGGTTTGGGGATGCTGCTGCTGCTTGCCTGAGCTAGTCTCCGAAGCACGGTGCAAGATACCCGCATGGAGCGAAATACTCTTTGCCCTAGCATCTCCTCTGCCTGAGAGAGAAGCCAAGTGTGGGGAAGGCGCAGCCCACGGCCCCGAAGAAGAGAAGGAGCCGTTTGCCGTGGGGTCGGGAAACGCTCGGGAAGCAGGATAGCCTGCAGTGGCACGAACAGCAGGCCGGTGGCAAGACAAGTGTCACCCGCTCCCTGCGCGGAGAGATGGAAGCCTGGCTGCTAAGGAGAAATGAGGGGACGACTAGGGCAGAGGCGCGTGCTCCACTCTGAGGAAGGAGTCTGGGCAGAAGGCAGGCCTGTCCTGTGCCTCTGGACCCAAGGGGACAGCATCTCCTTGGCCACCTGTCCCAAGGGCAGACTTGGGCTTGCCACCAGGTGCCATACCCGGAACTCACAGAAACAACCCCATGGAGAAACGGGCAGTCAGATGCCGTCTTCCACCAAGATGCGGCAGCGATGTGAGTGGCAGGGGGTCTGCCGGGAAAGAGTGGAGACAGTGACCCACAGTTCCCCATCCCAGTGCACGGGCCGTGTGCAGTGATCCTGTCGCCACTTCTCTCCTGCGTTGAAGGCACTGGCCGAGACCCCGAGTCTGCCTGAGCACCTTAGTAAAAGGCAAAGCCTTACCTACCCCAGGAGATGGTAATAGGCATAGAGGGCCATGCTAGGACACGCACGCTGCTGCAGGGTTGTGACTGTGTCTGCTTAGTTCGGCATAGCAAGGAGAAGCCCGGGCGTGATCTTGGAGCCCGGGAAAGCAAGGCCCAAGAGGCATCAGCTCTCCTGCAGCTCGTCTTCCCTGACGCGACTGAAGCCTTGCTGAGGAAGCAGCAGCGAAGTGCTGTTCGCTCCAAGCCAAAGCCTCTGCGAAAGCACAGCATTCGCTGAGAAATGTTCTGCGGGCTGCTGCTGCTTGCCTGAGCCCAGTCTCGCGGTGGGAGAAACCCAAATACAGCAACAACCTCTATGCCTAGGCATCTCCCCTGGGAAAGCTCACCATTCCTGGGAAATCAGAGTTGGGTTTGGGGATGCTGCTGCTGCTTGCCTGAGCTAGTCTCCGAAGCACGGTGCAAGATACCCGCATGGAGCGAAATACTCTTTGCCCTAGCATCCCCTCTGCCTGAGAGAGAAGCCAAGTGTGGGGAAGGCGCAGCCCACGGCCCCGAAGAAGAGAAGGAGCCGTTGGCCGTGGGGTCGGGAAACGCTCGGGAAGCAGGATAGCCTGCAGTGGCACGAACAGCAGGCCGGTGGCAAGACAAGTGTCACCCGCTCCCTGCGCGGAGAGATGGAAGCCTGGCTGCTAAGGAGAAATGAGGGGACGACTAGGGCAGAGGCGCGTGCTCCACTCTGAGGAAGGAGTCTGGGCAGAAGGCAGGCCTGTCCTGTGCCTCTGGACCCCAGGGGACAGCATCTCCTTGGCCACCTGTCCCAAGGGCAGACTTGGGCTTGCCACCAGGTGCCATACCCGGAACTCACAGAAACAACCCCATGGAGAAACGGGCAGTCAGATGCCGTCTTCCACCAAGATGTGGCAGCGATGTGAGTGGCAGGGGGTGTGCCGGGAAAGAGTGGAGACAGTGACCCACAGTTCCCCATCCCAGTGCACGGGCCGTGTGCAGTGATCCTGTCGCCACTTCTCTCCTGTGTTGAAGGCACTGGCCGAGACCCCGAGTCTGCCTGACAACCAGAGTAAAAGGCAAAGCCTTACCTACCCCAGGAGATGGTAATAGGCATAGAGGGCCATGCTAAGACACGCACGCTACTGCAGGGTTGTGACTGTGTCTCCTTAGTTCGGCATAGCAAGGTGAAGCCCGGGCGTGAACTTGGAGCCCGGGAAAGCAAGGCCCAAGAGGCACCAGCTCTCCTGCAGCTCGTCTTCCCTGAAGCGACTGAAGCCTTGCTGAGGAAGCAGCAGCAAGTGCTGTTCGCTCCAAGCCAAAGCCTCTGTGAAACCACAGCATTCGCTGAGAAATGTTCTGCGGGCTGCTGCTGCTTTCCTGAGCCCAGTCTCGCGGTGGGAGAAACCCAAGAACAGCAACAACCTCTTTGCCTAAGCATCTTCCCTGGGAAAGCTCACCGTTCCTTGGGAAATCAGAGTTGGGTTTGGGGATGCTGCTCCTGCTTGCCTGAGCTAGTCTCCGAAGCACGGTGCAAGATACCCGCATGGAGCGAAATACTCTTTGCCTAGCATCCCCTCTGCCTGAGAGAGAAGCCAAGTGTGGGGAAGGCGCAGCCCACGGCCCCGAAGAAGAGAAGGTGCCGTTGGCCGTGGGGTCGGGAAACGCTCGGGAAGCAGGATTGCCTGCAGTGGCCCGAACAGCAGGCCGGTGGCAAGACAAGTGTCACCCGCTCCCTGCGCGGAGAGATGGAAGCCTGGCTGCTAAGTAGAAATGAGGAGACGACTAGGGCAGAGGCGCATGCTCCAATCTGAGGAAGGAGTCTGGGCAGAAGGCAGGCCTGTCCTGTGCCTCTGGACCCAAGGGGACAGCATCTCCTTGGCCACCTGTCCCAAGGGCAGACTTGGGCTTGCCACCAGGTGCCATACCCGGAACTCACAGAAACAACCCCATGGAGAAACGGGCAGTCAGATGCCGTCTTCCTCCAAGATGTGGCAGCGATGTGAGTGGCAGGGGGTCTGCCGGGAAAGAGTGGAGACAGTGACCCACAGTTCCACATCCCAGTGCACTGGCCGTGTGCAGTGATCCTGTCGCCACTTCTCTCCTGTGTTGAAGGCACTGGCCGAGACCCCGAGTCTGCCTGAGCACCAGAGAAAAAGGCAAAGCCTTACCTACCCCAGGAGATGGTAATAGGCATAGAGGGCCATGCTAAGACACGCACGCTGCTGCAGGGTTGTGACTGTGTCTGCTTAGTTCGGCATAGCAAGGTGAAGCCCGGGCGTGAACTTGGAGCCCGGGAAAGCAAGGCCCAATAGGCACCAGCTCTCCTGCAGCTCGTCTTCCCTGACGCGACTGAAGCCTTGCTGAGGAAACAGCAGCAAAGTGCTGTTCGCTTTAAGCCAAAGCCTCTGCGAAAGCACAGCATTCGCTGAGAAATGTTCTGCGGGCTGCTGCTGCTTGCCTGAGCCCAGTCTCGCGGTGGGAGAAACCCAAATACAGCAACAACCTCTTTGCCTAGGCATCTTCCCTGGGAAAGCTCACCGTTCCTTGGGAAATCAGAGTTGGGTTTGGGGATTCTGCTGCTGCTTGCCTGAGCTAGTCTCCGAAGCACGGTGCAAGATACCCGCATGGAGCGAAATACTCTTTGCCTAGCATCCCCTCTGCCTGAGAGAGAAGCCAAGTGTGGGGAAGGCGCAGCCCACGGCCCCGAAGAAGAGAAGGAGCCGTTGGCCGTGGGGTCGGGAAAAGCTCGGGAAGCAGGATTGCCTGCAGTGGCACGAACAGCAGGCCGGTGGCAAGACAAGTGTCACCCGCTCCCTGCGCGGAGAGATGGAAGCCTGGCTGCTAAGGAGAAATGAGGGGACGACTAGGGCAGAGGCGCGTGCTCCACTCTGAGGAAGGAGTCTGGGCAGAAGGCAGGCCTGTCCTGTGCCTCTGGACCCAAGGGGACAGCATCTCCTTGGCCACCTGTCCCAAGGGCAGACTTGGGCTTGCCACCAGGTGCCATACCCGGAACTCACAGAAACAACCCCATGGAGAAACGGGCAGTCAGATGCCGTCTTCCACCAAGATGCGGCAGCGATGTGAGTGGCAGGGGGTCTGCCGGGAAAGAGTGGAGACAGTGACCCACAGTTCCCCATCCCAGTGCACGGGCCGTGTGCAGTGATCCTGTCGCCACTTCTCTCCTGTGTTGAAGGCACTGGCCGAGACCCCGAGTCTGCCTGACAACCAGAGTAAAAGGCAAAGCCTTACCTACCCCAGGAGATGGTAATAGGCATAGAGGGCCATGCTAAGACACGCACGCTACTGCAGGGTTGTGACTGTGTCTCCTTAGTTCGGCATAGCAAGGTGAAGCCCGGGCGTGAACTTGGAGCCCGGGAAAGCAAGGCCCAAGAGACACCAGCTCTCCTGCAGCTCGTCTTCCCTGACGCGACTGAAGCCTTGCTGAGGAAGCAGCAGCAAAGTGCTGTTCGCTCCAAGCCAAAGCCTCAGTGAAACCACAGCATTCGCTGAGAAATGTTCTGCGGGCTGCTGCTGCTTTCCTGAGCCCAGTTTCGCGGTGGGAGAAACCCGTATACAGCAACAACCTCTTTGCCTAGGCATCTCCCCTGGGAAAGCTCACCGTTCCTTGGGAAATCAGAGTTGGGTTTGGGGATGCTGCTGCTGCTTGCCTGAGCTAGTCTCCGAAGCACGGTGCAAGATACCCGCATGGAGCGAAATACTCTTTGCCCTAGCATCCCCTCTGCCTGAGAGAGAAGCCAAGTGTGGGGAAGGCGCAGCACACGGCCCCGGAGAAGAGAAGGAGCCGTTGGCTGTGGGGTCGGGAAACGCTCGGGAAGCAGGTTAGCCTGCAGTGGCACGAACAGCAGGCCTGTGGCAAGACAAGTGTCACCCGCTCCCTGCGCGGAGAGATGGAAGCCTGGCTGCTAAGGAGAAATGAGGGGACGACTAGGGCAGAGGCGCGTGCTCCACTCTGAGGAAGGAGTCTGGGCAGAAGGCAGGCCTGTCCTGTGCCTCTGGACCCAAGGGGACAGCATCTCCTTGGCCACCTGTCCCAAGGGCAGACTTGGGCTTGCCACCAGGTGCCATACCCGGAACTCACAGAAAGAACCCCATGGAGAAACGGGCAGTCAGATGCCGTCTTCCACCAAGATGTGGCAGCGATGTGAGTGGCAGGGGGTGTGCCGGGAAAGAGTGGAGACAGTGACCCACAGTTCCCCATCCCAGTGCACGGGCCGTGTGCAGTGATCCTGTCGCCACTTCTCTCCTGTTTTGAAGGCACTGGCCGAGATCCCGAGTCTGCCTGAGCACCAGAGTAAAAGGCAAAGCCTTACCTACCCCAGGAGATGGTAATAGGCATAGAGGGCCATGCTAGGACACGCACGCTGCTGCAGGGTTGTGACTGTGTCTGCTTAGTTCGGCATAGCAAGGTGAAGCCCGGGCGTGAACTTGGAGCCCGGGAAAGCAAGGCCCAAGAGGCACCAGCTCTCCTGCAGCTCGTCTTCCCTGACGCGACTGAAGCCTTGCTGAGGAAGCAGCAGCAAGTGCTGTTCGCTCCAAGCCAAAGCCTCTGTGAAAGCACAGCATTCGCTGAGAAATGTTCTGCGGCTGCTGCTGCTTGCCTGAGCCCAGTCTCACGGTGGAAGAAACCCGTATACAGCAACAACCTCTTTGCCTAGGCATCTCCCCTGGGAAAGCTCACCGTTCCTTGGGAAATCAGAGTTGGGTTTGGGGATGCTGCTGCTGCTTGCCTGAGCTAGTCTCCGAAGCACGGTGCAAGATACCTGCATGGAGCGAAATACTCTTTGCCCTAGCATCCCCTCTGCCTGAGAGAGAAGCCAAGTGTGGGGAAGGCGCAGCACACGGCCCCGAAGAAGAGAAGGAGCCGTTGGCCGTGGGGTCGGGAAACGCCCGGGAAGCAGGATAGCCTGCAGTGGCACGAACAGCAGGCCGGTGGCAAGACAAGTGTCACCCGCACCCTGCGCGGAGAGATGGAAGCCTGGCTGCTAAGGAGAAATGAGGGGACGACTAGGGCAGAGGCGCGTGCTCCACTCTGAGGAAGGAGTCTGGGCAGAAGGCAGGCCTGTCCTGTGCCTCTGGACCCAAGGGGACAGCATCTCCTTGGCCACCTGTCCCAAGGGCAGACTTGGGCTTGCCACCAGGTGCCATACCCGGAACTCACAGAAACAACCCCATGGAGAAACGGGCAGTCAGATGCCGTCTTCCACCAAGATGTGGCAGCGATGTGAGTGGCAGGGGGTGTGCCGGGAAAGAGTGGAGACAGTGACCCACAGTTCCCCATCCCAGTGCACGGGCCGTGTGCAGTGATCCTGTCGCCACTTCTCTCCTGTGTTGAAGGCACTGGCCGAGACCCCGAGTCTGCCTGAGCACCAGAGTAAAAGGCAAAGCCTTACCTACCCCAGGAGATGGTAATAGACATAGAGGGCCATGCTAGGACACGCACGCTGCTGCAGGGTTGTGACTGTGTCTGCTTAGTTCGGCATAGCAAGGTGAAGCCCG
This sequence comes from Mustela nivalis, assembly GCF_964662115.1. Classification (NCBI taxonomy): domain Eukaryota; kingdom Metazoa; phylum Chordata; class Mammalia; order Carnivora; family Mustelidae; genus Mustela; species Mustela nivalis. The sequence goes on along the minus strand of NW_028136320.1, from coordinate 132,895 downwards.
GGCGTGAACTTGGAGCCCGGGAAAGCAAGGCCCAAGAGGCACCAGCTCTCCTGCAGCTCGTCTTCCCTGACGCGACTGAAGCCTTGCTGAGGAAGCAGCAGCAAAGTGCTGTTCGCTCCAAGCCAAAGCCTCTGCGAAAGCACAGCATTCGCTGAGAAATGTTCTGCGGGCTGCTGCTGCTTGCCTGAGCCCAGTTTCGCGGTGGGAGAAACCCGTATACAGCAACAACCTCTTTGCCTAGGCATCTCCCCTGGGAAAGCTCACCGTTCCTTGGGAAATCAGAGTTGGGTTTGGGGATGCTGCTGCTGCTTGCCTGAGCTAGTCTCCGAAGCAAGGTGCAAGATACCCGCATGGAGCGAAATACTCTTTGCCCTAGCATCCCCTCTGCCTGAGAGAGAAGCCAAGTGTGGGGAAGGCGCAGCACACGGCCCTGGAGAAGACAAGGAGCCGTTGGCTGTGGGGTCGGGAAACGCTCGGGAAGCAGGATAGCCTGCAGTGGCACGAACAGCAGGCCGGTGGCAAGACAAGTGTCACCCGCTCCCTGCGCGGAGAGATGGAAGCCTGGCTGCTAAGGAGAAATGAGGGGACGACTAGGGCAGAGGCGCGTGCTCCACTCTGAGGAAGGAGTCTGGGCAGAAGGCAGGCCTGTCCTGTGCCTCTGGACCCAAGGGGACAGCATCTCCTTGGCCACCTGTCCCAAGGGCAGACTTGGGCTTGCCACCAGGTGCCATACCCGGAACTCACAGAAACAACCCCATGGAGAAACGGGCAGTCAGATGCCGTCTTCCACCAAGATGTGGCAGCGATGTGAGTGGCAGGGGGTCTGCCGGGAAAGAGTGGAGACAGTGACCCACAGTTCCCCATCCCAGTGCACGGGCCGTGTGCAGTGATCCTGTCGCCACTTCTCTCCTGTGTTGAAGGCACTGGCCGAGACCCCGAGTCTGCCTGAGCACCAGAGTAAAAGGCAAAGCCTTACGTACCCCAGGAGATGGTAATAGGCATAGAGGGCCATGCTAGGACACGCACGCTGCTGCAGGGTTGTGACTGTGTCTGCTTAGTTCGGCATAGCAAAGTGAAGCCCGGGCGTGAACTTGGAGCCCGGGAAAGCAAGGCCCAAGAGGCACCAGCTCTCCTGCAGCTCCTCTTCCCTGACGCGACTGAAGCCTTGCTGAGGAAGCAGCAGCAAAGTGCTGTTCCCTCCAAGCCAAAGCCTCTGCGAAAGCACAGCATTCGCTGAGAAATGTTCTGGGGGCTGCTGCTGCTTGCCTGAGCCCAGTTTCGCGGTGGGAGAAACCCGTATACAGCAACAACCTCTTTGCCTAGGCATCTCCCCTGGGAAAGCTCACCGTTCCTTTGGAAATCAGAGTTGGGTTTGGGGATGCTGCTGCTGCTTGCCTGAGCTAGTCTCCGAAGCACGGTGCAAGATACCCGCATGGAGCGAAATACTCTTTGCCCTAGCATCCCCTCTGCCTGAGAGAGAAGCCAAGTGTGGGGAAGGCGCAGCACATGGCCCCGGAGAAGAGAAAGAGCCGTTGGCTGTGGGGTGGGGAAACGCTCGGGAAGCAGGATAGCCTGCAGTGGCACGAACAGCAGGCCGGTGGCAAGACAAGTGTCACCCGCTCCCTGCGCGGAGAGATGGAAGCCTGGCTGCTAAGGAGAAATGAGGGGACGACTAGGGCAGAGGCGCGTGCTCCACTCTGAGGAAGGAGTCTGGGCAGAAGGCAGGCCTGTCCTGTGCCTCTGGACCCAAGGGGACAGCATCTCCTTGGCCACCTGTCCCAAGGGCAGACTTGGGCTTGCCACCAGGTGCCATACCCGGAACTCACAGAAACAACCCCATGGAGAAACGGGCAGTCAGATGCCGTCTTCCACCAAGATGTGGCAGCGATGTGAGTGGCAGGGGGTGTGCCGGGAAAGAGTGGAGACAGTGACCCACAGTTCCCCATCCCAGTGCACGGGCCGTGTGCAGTGATCCTGTCGCCACTTCTCTCCTGTGTTGAAGGCACTGGCCGAGACCCCGAGTCTGCCTGAGCGCCAAAACAAAAGGCAAAGCCTTACCTAGCCCAGGAGATGGTAATAGGCATAGAGTGCCATGCTAGGAAACGCAAGCTGCTGCAGGGTTGTGACCATGTCTGCTTAGTTCGGCATAGCAAGGTGAAACCTGGACGTGAACTTGGAGGCCGGAAAAGCAATTCCCAAGAGGCACCAGCTCTCCCGTGGCTCTTCTTCCCTGCTGCGACAGAGCGAACACCCAAGCCTTTCTGAGGAAGGAGCAGCTAAATACGGTTCATGCCAAGCTAAAAACATCTGCGAAAGCTTAGCAGTCGCTGCGAAATCAGAGTCGGTTCTGCGGGCTGCTGTTGCTGCTTGCCTTAGCCTAGTATTCGCAGCACGATGGGAGAAACCCGCCTAGAGCGAAAGCCTCTTTGCCCTGGCATCTCCTCTGGGAAAGCACAGCATTCTTTGGAAAATCAGAGTCCGGACTGAAGGATGCTCCTGTTTGCCAGAGCTGGTCTCCTCAGCATGGTGCAATGGACCCGCATTGAACAAAATCCTCTATGCCTGGGCATCCCCTCTGCCTGAGAGAGAAGCGCGGTTGCGTCTTTGGAAAGAGCCTTAAGGAAAGGGACACGTTTTTCACTTCGCTCCCCAGGAGAATGTCTGTGGAGGTACAGCACGCTGCCCCTGGAGAAGAGCAGGAACCGTTGACCTTCTGGACTGGAAACAGTTGGGAATCAAGAGAGCCGGCCCTGGCAGGCCCCGCGGCCGGTGGCAATACAAGTGTCACCCTCTCCCAGTGCAGAGAGACAGAAGCCTGGCTGCTATGGAGACAGGAGGGGATGAGTAGGACAGGGCGCGTGCTCCACTCTTAGGAAGCAGTCTTTGCAGAAAGCATGCCTGTCCTGAGCCTCTGGGCCCAAGGACACAGCAGCTCCTTGGCCACCTGTCCCTGGGGCAGACATGCGCTAGCCACCAGGCGCCTACGCTGAACTTTCAGAAACAGTTACCTGAAATAACAGGTAGTCAATGCCGTCTTCCTCCAGGATGTGGAAGCCTGGAGGAGGCACGGGGTTTAAGGGGAAGGAGTGGGGATAGTCCACCAAAGCTACCTAATCAGTGCACGGGCGGTTTGCAGGGATCCTGTCACCTATCCTTTCCTGTGGGGAAAGCACTGTCCTAGTCCGCGAGTCCGCCTGAGCGCCAGAGTAAAAGGCCAAGCGACGCCTACACTGGGAGATGGTAGTGTGCATAGAGTGCCATCCCTGGCTACGCATGCTACTGTAGGGTTGTGGCTGTGACTGCTTAGTTTGGCCTGGGAGGGTGAACCCAGGACGCGAACATGGAGCCCGGAAAAGCAAGGCCCAAGAGGCACCAGCTCTCCCGCAGCTCTTCTTCCCTGACGCGACTGAAGCCTTGCTGAGGAAGCAGCAGCGAAGTGCTGTTCGCTCCAAGCCAAAGCCTCTGCGAAAGCACAACATTCGCTGAGAAATGTTCTGCGGGCTGCTGCTGCTTGCCTGAGCCCAGTCTCGCGGTGGGAGGAACCCGCATACATCGAAAGCCTCTCTGCCTTGGCATCTCCCCTGGGAAAGCACAACGTTCCTTGGGAAATCAGAGTTGGGTTTGGGGATGCTGCTGCTGCTTACCTGAGCTAGTCTCCGAAGCACGGTGCAAGATACCCGCATGGAGCGAAATACTCTTTGCCCTAGCATCCCCTCTGCCTGAGAGAGAAGCCAAGTGTGGGGAAGGCGCAGCACACGGCCCCGAAGAAGAGTAGGAGCCGTTGGCCGTGGGGTCGGGAAACGCTCGGGAAGCAAGATAGCCTGCAGTGGCACGAACAGCAGGCCGGTGGCAAGACAAGTGTCACCCGCTCCCTGCGCGGAGAGATGGAAGCCTGGCTGCTAAGGAGAAATGAGGGGACGACTAGGGCAGAGGCGCGTGCTCCACTCTGAGGAAGGAGTCTGGGCAGAAGGCAGGCCTGTCCTGTGCCTCTGGACCCAAGGGGACAGCATCTCCTTGGCCACCTGTCCCAAGGGCAGACTTGGGCTTGCCACCAGGTGCCATACCCGGAACTCACAGAAACAACCCCATGGAGAAACGGGCAGTCAGATGCCGTCATCGACCAAGATGTGGCAGCGATGTGAGTGGCAGGGGGTGTGCCGGGAAAGAGTGGAGACAGTGACCCACAGTTCCCCATCCCAGTGCACGGGCCGTGTGCAGTGATCCTGTCGCCACTTCTCTCCTGTGTTGAAGGCACTGGCCGAGACCCGAGTCTGCCTGAGCACCAGAGTAAAAGGCAAAGCCTTACCTACCCCAGGAGATGGTAATAGGCATAGAGGGCCATGCTAGGACACGCACGCTGCTGCAGGGTTGTGACTGTGTCTGCTTAGTTCGGCATAGCAAGGTGAAGCCCGGGCGTGAACTTGGAGCCCGGGAAAGCAAGGCCCAATAGGCACCAGCTCTCCTGCAGCTCCTCTTCCCTGACGCGACTGAAGCCTTGCTGAGGAAGCAGCAGCAAAGTGCTGTTCGCTCCAAGCCAAAGCCTCTGCGAAAGCACAGCATTCGCTGAGAAATGTTCTGCGGGCTGCTGCTGCTTGCCTGAGCCGTGTCTCGCGGTGGGAGAAACCCAAATAAAGCAACAACCTCTTTGCCTAGGCATCTTCCCTGGGAAAGCTCACCGTTCCTTGGGAAATCAGAGTTGGGTTTGGGGATTCTGCTGCTGCTTGCCTGAGCTAGTCTCCGAAGCACGGTGCAAGATACCCGCATGGAGCGAAATACTCTTTGCCCTAGCATCCCCTCTGCCTGAGAGAGAAGCCAAGTGTGGGGAAGGCGCAGCCCACGGCCCTGAAGAAGAGAAGGAGCCGTTGGCCGTGGGGTCGGGAAACGCTCGGGAAGCAGGATAGCCTGCAGTGGCACGAACAGCAGGCCGGTGGCAAGACAAGTGTCACCCGCTCCCGGCGCGGAGAGATGGAAGCCTGGCTGCTAAGGAGAAATGAGGGGACGACTAGGGCAGAGGCGCGTGCTCCACTCTGAGGAAGGAGTCTGGGCAGAAGGCAGGCCTGTCCTGTGCCTCTGGACCCAAGGGGACAGCATCTCCTTGGCCACCTGTCCCAAGGGCAGACTTGGGCTTGCCACCAGGTGCCATACCCGGAACTCACAGAAACAACCCCATGGAGAAACGGGCAGTCAGATGCCGTCTTCCACCAAGATGTGGCAGCGATGTGAGTGGCATGGGGTCTGCCGGGAAAGAGTGGAGACAGTGACCCACATTTTCCCATCCCAGTGCACGGGCCGTGTGCAGTGATCCAGTCGCCACTTCTCTCCTGTGTTGAAGGCACTGGCCGAGACCCCGAGTCTGCCTGAGCACCAGAGTAAAAGGCAAAGCCTTACACACCCCAGGAGATGGTAATAGGCATAGAGGGCCATGCTAGGACACGCACGCTGCTGCAGGGTTGTGACTGTGTCTGCTTAGTTCGGTATAGCAAGGTGAAGCCCGGGCGTGAACTTGGAGACCGGGAAAGCAAGGCCCAAGAGGCACCAGCTCTCCTGCAGCTCGTCTTCCCTGACGCGACTGAAGCCTTGCTGAGGAAGCAGCAGCAAAGTGCTGTTCGCTCCAAGCCAAAGCCTCTGCGAAAGCACAGCATTCGCTGATAAATGTTCTGCGGGCTGCTGCTGCTTGCCTGAGCCCAGTTTCGCGGTGGGAGAAACCCGTATACAGCAACAACCTCTTTGCCTAGGCATCTCCCCTGGGAAAGCTCACCGTTCCTTGGGAAATCAGAGTTGGGTTTGGGGATGCTGCTGCTGCTTGCCTGAGCTAGTCTCCGAAGCACGGTGCAAGATACCCGCATGGAGCGAAATACTCTTTGCCCTAGCATCCCCTCTGCCTGAGAGAGAAGCCAAGTGTGGGGAAGGCGCAGCACATGGCCCCGGAGAAGAGAAAGAGCCGTTGGCTGTGGGGTGGGGAAACGCTCGGAAAGCAGGATAGCCTGCAGTGGCACGAACAGCAGGCCGGTGGCAAGACAAGTGTCACCCGCTCCCTGCGCGGAGAGATGGAAGCCTGGCTGCTAAGGAGAAATGAGGGGACGACTAGGGCAGAGGCGCGTGCTCCACTCTGAGGAAGGAGTCTGGGCAGAAGGCAGGCCTGTCCTGTGCCTCTGGACCCAAGGGGACAGCATCTCCTTGGCCACCTGTCCCAAGGGCAGACTTGGGCTTGCCACCAGGTGCCATACCCGGAACTCACAGAAACAACCCCATGGAGAAACGGGCAGTCAGATGCCGTCTTCCACCAAGATGTGGCAGCGATGTGAGTGGCAGGGGGTGTGCCGGGAAAGAGTGGAGACAGTGACCCACAGTTCCCCTTCCCAGTGCACGGGCCGTGTGCAGTGATCCTGTCGCCACTTCTCTCCTGTGTTGAAGGCACTGGCCGAGACCCCGAGTCTGCCTGAGCGCCAAAGCAAAAGGCAAAGCCTTACCTAGCCCAGGAGATGGTAATAGGCATAGAGTGCCATGCTAGGAAACGCAAGCTGCTGCAGGGTTGTGACCATGTCTGCTTAGTTCGGCATAGCAAGGTGAAACCTGGACGTGAACTTGGAGGCCGGAAAAGCAATTCCCAAGAGGCACCAGCTCTCCCGTGGCTCTTCTTCCCTGCTGCGACAGAGCGAACACCCAAGCCTTTCTGAGGAAGGAGCAGCTAAATACGGTTCATGCCAAGCTAAAAACATCTGCGAAAGCTTAGCAGTCGCTGCGAAATCAGAGTCGGTTCTGCGGGCTGCTGTTGCTGCTTGCCTTAGCCTAGTATTCGCAGCACGATGGGAGAAACCCGCCTAGAGCGAAAGCCTCTTTGCCCTGGCATCTCCTCTGGGAAAGCACAGCATTCTTTGGAAAATCAGAGTCCGGACTGAAGGATGCTCCTGTTTGCCAGAGCTGGTCTCCTCAGCATGGTGCAATGGACCCGCATTGAACAAAATCCTCTATGCCTGGGCATCCCCTCTGCCTGAGAGAGAAGCGCGGTTGCGTCTTTGGAAAGAGCCTTAAGGAAAGGGACACGTTTTTCACTTCGCTCCCCAGGAGAATGTCTGTGGAGGTACAGCACGCTGCCCCTGGAGAAGAGCAGGAACCGTTGACCTTCTGGACTGGAAACAGTTGGGAATCAAGAGAGCCGGCCCTGGCAGGCCCCGCGGCCGGTGGCAATACAAGTGTCACCCTCTCCCAGTGCAGAGAGACAGAAGCCTGGCTGCTATGGAAACAGGAGGGGATGAGTAGGACAGGGCGCGTGCTCCACTCTTAGGAAGCACTCTTTGCAGAAAGCATGCCTGTCCTGAGCCTCTGGGCCCAAGGACACAGCAGCTCCTTGGCCACCTGTCCCTGGGGCAGACATGCGCTAGCCACCAGGCGCCTACGCTGAACTTTCAGAAACAGTTACCTGAAATAACAGGTAGTCAATGCCGTCTTCCTCCAGGATGTGGAAGCCTGGAGGAGGCACGGGGTTTAAGGGGAAGGAGTGGGGATAGTCCACCAAAGCTACCAAATCAGTGCACGGGCGGTTTGCAGGGATCCTGTCACCTATCCTTTCCTGTGGGGAAAGCACTGTCCTAGTCCGCGAGTCCGCCTGAGCGCCAGAGTAAAAGGCCAAGCGACGCCTACACTGGGAGATGGTAGTGTGCATAGAGTGCCATCCCTGGCTACGCATGCTACTGTAGGGTTGTGGCTGTGTCTGCTTAGTTTGGCCTGGGAGGGTGAACCCAGGACGCGAACATGGAGCCCGGAAAAGCAAGGCCCAAGAGGCACCAGCTCTCCCGCAGCTCTTCTTCCCTGACGCGACTGAAGCCTTGCTGAGGAAGCAGCAGCGAAGTGCTGTTCGCTCCAAGCCAAAGCCTCTGCGAAAGCACAACATTCGCTGAGAAATGTTCTGCGGGCTGCTGCTGCTTACCTGAGCCCAGTCTCGCGGTGGGAGGAACCCGCATACATCGAAAGCCTCTCTGCCTTGGCATCTCCCCTGGGAAAGCACAACGTTCCTTGGGAAATCAGAGTTGGGTTTGGGGATGCTGCTGCTGCTTGCCTGAGCTAGTCTCCGAAGCACGGTGCAAGATACCCGCATGGAGCGATATACTCTTTGCCCTAGCATCCCCTCTGCCTGAGAGAGAAGCCAAGTGTGTGGAAGGCGCAGCACACGGCCCCGAAGAAGAGTAGGAGCCGTTGGCCGTGGGGTCGGGAAACGCTCGGGAAGCAGGATAGCCTGCAGTGGCATGAACAGCAGGCCGGTGGCAAGACAAGTGTCACCCGCTCCCTGCACGGAGAGATGGAAGCATGGCTGCTAAGGAGAAATGAGGGGACGACTAGGGCAGAGGCGCGTGCTCCACTCTGAGGAAGGAGTCTGGGCAGAAGGCAGGCCTGTCCTGTGCCTCTGGACCCAAGGGGACAGCATCTCCTTGGCCACCTGTCCCAAGGGCAGACTTGGGCTTGCCACCAGGTGCCATACCCGGAACTCACAGAAACAACCCCATGGAGAAATGGGCAGTCAGATGCCGTCTTCCACCAAGATGTGGCAGCGATGTGAGTGGCAGGGGGTCTGCCGGGAAAGAGTGGAGACAGTGACCCACAGTTCCCCATCCCAGTGCACGGGCCGTGTGCAGTGATCCTGTCGCCACTTCTCTCCTGTGTTGAAGGCACTGGCCGAGACCCCGAGTCTGCCTGAGCGCCAAAGCAAAAGGCAAAGCCTTACCTAGCCCAGGAGATGGTAATAGGCATAGAGTGCCATGCTAGGAAACGCAAGCTGCTGCAGGGTTGTGACCATGTCTGCTTAGTTCGGCATAGCAAGGTGAAACCTGGACGTGAACTTGGAGGCCGGAAAAGCAATTCCCAAGAGGCACCAGCTCTCCCGTGGCTCTTCTTCCCTGCTGCGACAGAGCGAACACCCAAGCCTTTCTGAGGAAGGAGCAGCTAAATACGGTTCATGCCAAGCTAAAAACATCTGCGAAAGCTTAGCAGTCGCTGCGAAATCAGAGTCGGTTCTGCGGGCTGCTGTTGCTGCTTGCCTTAGCCTAGTATTCGCAGCACGATGGGAGAAACCCGCCTAGAGCGAAAGCCTCTTTGCCCTGGCATCTCCTCTGGGAAAGCACAGCATTCTTTGGAAAATCAGAGTCCGGACTGAAGGATGCTCCTGTTTGCCAGAGCTGGTCTCCTCAGCATGGTGCAATGGACCCGCATTGAACAAAATCCTCTATGCCTGGGCATCCCCTCTGCCTGAGAGAGAAGCGCGGTTGCGTCTTTGGAAAGAGCCTTAAGGAAAGGGACACGTTTTTCACTTCGCTCCCCAGGAGAATGTCTGTGGAGGTACAGCACGCTGCCCCTGGAGAAGAGCAGGAACCGTTGACCTTCTGGACTGGAAACAGTTGGGAATCAAGAGAGCCGGCCCTGGCAGGCCCCGCGGCCGGTGGCAATACAAGTGTCACCCTCTCCCAGTGCAGAGAGACAGAAGCCTGGCTGCTATGGAAACAGGAGGGGATGAGTAGGACAGGGCGCGTGCTCCACTCTTAGGAAGCACTCTTTGCAGAAAGCATGCCTGTCCTGAGCCTCTGGGCCCAAGGACACAGCAGCTCCTTGGCCACCTGTCCCTGGGGCAGACATGCGCTAGCCACCAGGCGCCTACGCTGAACTTTCAGAAAGAGTTACCTGAAATAACAGGTAGTCAATGCCGTCTTCCTCCAGGATGTGGAAGCCTGGAGGAGGCACGGGGTTTAAGGGGAAGGAGTGGGGATAGTCCACCAAAGCTACCAAATCAGTGCACGGGCGGTTTGCAGGGATCCTGTCACCTATCCTTTCCTGTGGGGAAAGCACTGTCCTAGTCCGCGAGTCCGCCTGAGCGCCAGAGTAAAAGGCCAAGCGACGCCTACACTGGGAGATGGTAGTGTGCATAGAGTGCCATCCCTGGCTACGCATGCTACTGTAGGGTTGTGGCTGTGTCTGCTTAGTTTGGCCTGGGAGGGTGAACCCAGGACGCGAACATGGAGCCCGGAAAAGCAAGGCCCAAGAGGCACCAGCTCTCCCGCAGCTCTTCTTCCCTGACGCGACTGAAGCCTTGCTGAGGAAGCAGCAGCGAAGTGCTGTTCGCTCCAAGCCAAAGCCTCTGCGAAAGCACAACATTCGCTGAGAAATGTTCTGCGGGCTGCTGCTGCTTACCTGAGCCCAGTCTCGCGGTGGGAGGAACCCGCATACATCGAAAGCCTCTCTGCCTTGGCATCTCCCCTGGGAAAGCACAACGTTCCTTGGGAAATCAGAGTTGGGTTTGGGGATGCTGCTGCTGCTTGCCTGAGCTAGTCTCCGAAGCACGGTGCAAGATACCCGCATGGAGCGATATACTCTTTGCCCTAGCATCCCCTCTGCCTGAGAGAGAAGACAAGTGTGTGGAAGGCGCAGCACACGGCCCCGAAGAAGAGTAGGAGCCGTTGGCCGTGGGGTCGGGAAACGCTCGGGAAGCAGGATAGCCTGCAGTGGCATGAACAGCAGGCCGGTGGCAAGACAAGTGTCACCCGCTCCCTGCACGGAGAGATGGAAGCATGGCTGCTAAGGAGAAATGAGGGGACGACTAGGGCAGAGGCGCGTGCTCCACTCTGAGGAAGGAGTCTGGGCAGAAGGCAGGCCTGTCCTGTGCCTCTGGACCCAAGGGGACAGCATCTCCTTGGCCACCTGTCCCAAGGGCAGACTTGGGCTTGCCACCAGGTGCCATACCCGGAACTCACAGAAACAACCCCATGGAGAAATGGGCAGTCAGATGCCGTCTTCCACCAAGATGTGGCAGCGATGTGAGTGGCAGGGGGTCTGCCGGGAAAGAGTGGAGACCGTGACCCACAGTTCCCCATCCCAGTGCACGGGCCGTGTGCAGTGATCCTGTCGCCACTTCTCTCCTGTGTTGAAGGCACTGGCCGAGACCCCGAGTCTGCCTGAGCACCAGAGTAAAAGGCAAAGCCTTACCTACCCCAGGAGATGGTAATAGGCATAGAGGGCCATGCTAGGACACGCACGCTGCTGCAGGGTTGTGACTGTGTCTGCTTAGTTCGGCATAGCAAGGTGAAGCCCGGGCGTGAACTTGGAGCCCGGGAAAGCAAGGCCCAAGAGGCACCAGCTCTCCTGTAGCTCGTCTTCCCTGACGCGACTGAAGCCTTGCTGAGGAAGCAGCAGCAAAGTGCTGTTCGCTCCAAGCCAAAGCCTCTGCGATAGCACAGCATTCGCTGAGAAATGTTCTGCGGGCTGCTGCTGCTTGCCTGAGCCCAGTCTCGCGGTGGGAGAAACCCGTATACAGCAACACCCTCTTTGCCTAGGCATCTCCCCTGGGAAAGCTCACCATTCCTTGGGAAATCAGAGTTGGGTTTGGGGATGCTGCTGCAGCTTGCCTGAGCTAGTCTCCGAAGCACGGTGCAAGATACCTGCATGGAGCGAAATACTCTTTGCCCTAGCATCCCCTCTGCCTGAGAGAGAAGCCAAGTGTGGGGAAGGCGCAGCACACGGCCCCGGAGAAGAGAAGGAGCCGTTGGCTGTGGGGTCGGGAAACGCTCGGGAAGCAGGATAGCCTGCAGTGGCACGAACAGCAGGCCGGTGGCAAGAGAAGTGTCACCCGCTCCCTGCGCGGAGAGATGGAAGCCTGGCTGCTAAGGAGAAATGAGGGGACGACTAGGGCAGACGCGCGTGCTCCACTCTGAGGAAGGAGTCTGGGCAGAAGGCAGGCCTGTCCTGTGCCGCTGGACCCAAGGGGACAGCATCTCCTTGGCCACCTGTCCCAAGGGCAGACTTTTGCTTGCCACCAGGTGCCATACCCGGAACTCACAGAAACAACCCCATGGAGAAACGGGCAGTCAGATGCCGTCTTCCACCAAGATGTGGCAGGGATGTGAGTGGCAGGGGGTGTGCGGGAAAGAGTGGAGACAGTGACCCACAGTTCCCCATCCCAGTGCACGGGCCGTGTGCAGTGATCCTGTCGCCACTTCTCTCCTGTGTTGAAGGCACTGGCCGAGACCCCGAGTCTGCCTGAGCACCAGAGTAAAAGGCAAAGCCTTACCTACCCCAGGAGATGGTAATAGGCATAGAGGGCCATGCTAGGACACGCACGCTGCTGCAGGTTTGTGACTGTGTCTGCTTAGTTCGGCATAGCAAGGTGAAGCCCGGGCGTGAACTTGGAGCCCGGGAAAGCAAGGCCCAAGAGGCACCAGCTCTCCTGCAGCTCGTCTTCCCTGACGCGACTGAAGCCTTGCTGAGGAAGCAGCAGCAAAGTGCTGTTCGCTCCAAGCCAAAGCCTCTGCGAAAGCACAGCATTCGCTGAGAAATGTTCTGCGGGCTGCTGCTGCTTGCCTGAGCCCAGTTTCGCGGTGGGAGAAACCCGTATACAGCAACAACCTCTTTGCCTAGGCATCTCCCCTGGGAAAGCTCACCGTTCCTTGGGAAATCAGAGTTGGGTTTGGGGATGCTGCTGCTGCTTGCCTGAGCTAGTCTCCGAAGCACGGTGCAAGATACCCGCATGGAGCGAAATACTCTTTGCCCTAGCATCCCCTCTGCCTGAGAGAGAAGCCAAGTGTGGGGAAGGCGCTGCACACGGCCCTGGAGAAGAGAAGAGGCCGTTGGCTGTGGGGTCGGGAAACGCTCGGGAAGCAAGATAGCCTGCAGTGGCACGAACAGCAGGCCGGTGGCAAGACAAGTGTCACCCGCTCCCTGCGCGGAGAGATGGAAGCCTGGCTGCTAAGGAGAAATGAGGGGACGACTAGGGCAGAGGCGCGTGCTCCACTCTGAGGAAGGAGTCTGGGCAGAAGGCAGGCCTGTCCTGTGCCTCTGGACCCAAGGGGACAGCATCTCCTTGGCCACCTGTCCCAAGGGCAGACTTGGGCTTGCCACCTGTTGCCATACCCGGAACTCACAGAAACAACCCCATGGAGAAACGGGCAGTCAGATGCCATCTTCCACCAAGATGTGGCAGCGATGTGAGTGGCAGGGGGTGTGCGGGAAAGAGTGGAGACAGTGAACCACAGTTCCCCATCCCAGTGCACGGGCCGTGTGCAGTGATCCTGTCGCCACTTCTCTCCTGTGTTGAAGGCACTGGCCGAGACCCCGAGTCTGCCTGAGCACCTTAGTAAAAGGCAAAGCCTTACCTACCCCAGGAGATGGTAATAGGCATAGAGGGCCATGCTAGGACACGCACGCTGCTGCAGGGTTGTGACTGTGTCTGCTTAGTTCGGCATAGCAAGGTGAAGCCCGGGCGTGAACTTGGAGCCCGGGAAAGCAAGGCCCAAGAGGCACCAGCTCTCCTGCAGCTCGTCTTCCCTGACGCGACTGAAGCCTTGCTGAGGAAGCAGCAGCAAAGTGCTGTTCGCTCCAAGCCAAAGCCTCTGCGAAAGCACAGATTTCGCTGAGAAATGTTCTGCGGGCTGCTGCTGCTTGCCTGAGCCCAGTTTCGCGGTGGGAGAAACCCGTATACAGCAACAACCTCTTTGCCTAGGCATCTCCCCTGGGAAAGCTCACCGTTCCTTGGGAAATCAGAGTTGGGTTTGGGGATGCTGCTGCTGCTTGCCTGAGCTAGTCTCCGAAGCACGGTGCAAGATACCCGCATGGAGCAAAATACTCTTTGCCCTAGCATCCCCTCTGCCTGAGAGAGAAGCCAAGTGTGTGGAAGGCGCAGCACACGGCCCCGAAGAAGAGAAGGAGCCGTTGGCCGTGGGGTCGGGAAACGCTCGGGAAGCAGGATAGCCTGCAGTGGCACGAACAGCAGGCCGGTGGCAAGACAAGTGTCACCCGCTCCCTGCGCGGAGAGATGGAAGCCTGGCTGCTAAGGAGAAATGAGGGGACGACTAGGGCAGACGCGCGTGCTCCACTCTGAGGAAGGAGTCTGGGCAGAAGGCAGGCCTGTCCTGTGCCGCTGGACCCAAGGGGACAGCATCTCCTTGGCCACCTGTCCCAAGGGCATACTTTTGCTTGCCACCAGGTGCCATACCCGGAACTCACAGAAACAACCCCATGGAGAAACGGGCAGTCAGATGCCGTCTTCCACCAAGATGTGGCAGGGATGTGAGTGGCAGGGGGTGTGCGGGAAAGAGTGGAGACAGTGACCCACAGTTCCCCATCCCAGTGCACGGGCCGTGTGCAGTGATCCTGTCGCCACTTCTCTCCTGTGTTGAAGGCACTGGCCGAGACCCCGAGTCTGCCTGAGCACCAGAGTAAAAGGCAAAGCCTTACCTACCCCAGGAGATGGTAATAGGCATAGAGGGCCATGCTAGGACACGCACGCTGCTGCAGGTTTGTGACTGTGTCTGCTTAGTTCGGCATAGCAAGGTGAAGCCCGGGCGTGAACTTGGAGCCCGGGAAAGCAAGGCCCAAGAGGCACCAGCTCTCCTGCAGCTCGTCTTCCCTGACGCGACTGAAGCCTTGCTGAGGAAGCAGCAGCAAAGTGCTGTTCGCTCCAAGCCAAAGCCTCTGCGAAAGCACAGCATTCGCTGAGAAATGTTCTGCGGGCTGCTGCTGCTTGCCTGAGCCCAGTTTCGCGGTGGGAGAAACCCGTATACAGCAACAACCTCTTTGCCTAGGCATCTCCCCTGGGAAAGCTCACCGTTCCTTGGGAAATCAGAGTTGGGTTTGGGGATGCTGCTGCTGCTTGCCTGAGCTAGTCTCCGAAGCACGGTGCAAGATACCCGCATGGAGCGAAATACTCTTTGCCCTAGCATCCCCTCTGCCTGAGAGAGAAGCCAAGTGTGGGAAAGGCGCTGCACACGGCCCTGGAGAAGAGAAGAGGCCGTTGGCTGTGGGGTCGGGAAACGCTCGGGAAGCAAGATAGCCTGCAGTGGCACGAACAGCAGGCCGGTGGCAAGACAAGTGTCACCCGCTCCCTGCGCGGAGAGATGGAAGCCTGGCTGCTAAGGAGAAATGAGGGGACGACTAGGGCAGAGGCGCGTGCTCCACTCTGAGGAAGGAGTCTGGGCAGAAGGCAGGCCTGTCCTGTGCCTCTGGACCCAAGGGGACAGCATCTCCTTGGCCACCTGTCCCAAGGGCAGACTTGGGCTTGCCACCAGGTGCCATACCCGGAACTCACAGAAACAACCCCATGGAGAAACGGGCAGTCAGATGCCATCTTCCACCAAGATGTGGCAGCGATGTGAGTGGCAGGGGGTGTGCGGGAAAGAGTGGAGACAGTGACCCACAGTTCCCCATCCCAGTGCACGGGCCGTGTGCAGTGATCCTGTCGCCACTTCTCTCCTGTGTTGAAGGCACTGGCCGAGACCCCGAGTCTGCCTGAGCCCCAGAGTAAAAGGCAAATCTTACCTACCCCAGGAGATGGTAATAGGCATAGAGGGCCATGCTAGGACACGCACGCTGCTGCAGGGTTGTGACTGTGTCTGCTTAGTTCGGCATAGCAAGGTGAAGCCCGGGCGTGAACTTGGAGCCCGGGAAAGCAAGGCCCAAGAGGCACCAGCTCTCCTGCAGCTCGTCTTCCCTGACGCGACTGAAGCCTTGCTGAGGAAGCAGCAGCAAAGTGCTGTTCGCTCCAAGCCAAAGCCTCTGCGAAAGCACAGATTTCGCTGAGAAATGTTCTGCGGGCTGCTGCTGCTTGCCTGAGCCCAGTTTCGCGGTGGGAGAAACCCGTATACAGCAACAACCTCTTTGCCTAGGCATCTCCCCTGGGAAAGCTCACCGTTCCTTGGGAAATCAGAGTTGGGTTTGGGGATGCTGCTGCTGCTTGCCTGAGCTAGTCTCCGAAGCACGGTGCAAGATACCTGCATGGAGCGAAATACTCTTTGCCCTAGCATCCCCTCTGCCTGAGAGAGAAGCCAAGTGTGGGGAAGTCGCAGCCCACGGCCCCGAAGAAGAGAAGGAGCCGTTGGCCGTGGGGTCGGGAAACGCTCGGGAAGCAGGATAGCCTGCAGTGGCACGAACAGCAGGCCGGTGGCAAGACAAGTGTCACCCGCTCCCTGCGCGGAGAGATGGAAGCCTGGCTGCTAAGGAGAAATGAGGGGACGACTAGGGCAGACGCGCGTGCTCCACTCTGAGGAAGGAGTCTGGGCAGAAGGCAGGCCTGTCCTGTGCCGCTGGACCCAAGGGGACAGCATCTCCTTGGCCACCTGTCCCAAGGGCAGACTTTTGCTTGCCACCAGGTGCCATACCCGGAACTCACAGAAACAACCCCATGGAGAAACGGGCAGTCAGATGCCGTCTTCCACCAAGATGTGGCAGGGATGTGAGTGGCAGGGGGTGTGCGGGAAAGAGTGGAGACAGTGACCCACAGTTCCCCATCCCAGTGCACGGGCCGTGTGCAGTGATCCTGTCGCCACTTCTCTCCTGTGTTGAAGGCACTGGCCGAGACCCCGAGTCTGCCTGAGCACCAGAGTAAAAGGCAAAGCCTTACCTACCCCAGGAGATGGTAATAGGCATAGAGGGCCATGCTAGGACACGCACGCTGCTGCAGGGTTGTGACTGTGTCTGCTTAGTTCGGCATAGCAAGGTGAAGCCCGGGCGTGAACTTGGAGCCCGGGAAAGCAAGGCCCAAGAGGCACCAGCTCTCCTGCAGCTCGTCTTCCCTGACGCGACTGAAGCCTTGCTGAGGAAGCAGCAGCAAAGTGCTGTTCGCTCCAAGCCAAAGCCTCTGCGAAAGCACAGATTTCGCTGAGAAATGTTCTGCGGGCTGCTGCTGCTTGCCTGAGCCCAGTTTCGCGGTGGGAGAAACCCGTATACAGCAACAACCTCTTTGCCTAGGCATCTCCCCTGGGAAAGCTCACCGTTCCTTGGGAAATCAGAGTTGGGTTTGGGGATGCTGCTGCTGCTTGCCTGAGCTAGTCTCCGAAGCACGGTGCAAGATACCCGCATGGAGCAAAATACTCTTTGCCCTAGCATCCCCTCTGCCTGAGAGAGAAGCCAAGTGTGTGGAAGGCGCAGCACACGGCCCCGAAGAAGAGAAGGAGCCGTTGGCCGTGGGGTCGGGAAACGCTCGGGAAGCAGGATAGACTGCAGTGGCACGAACAGCAGGCCGGTGGCAAGACAAGTGTCACCCGCTCCCTGCGCGGAGAGATGGAAGCCTGGCTGCTAAGGAGAAATGAGGGGACGACTAGGGCAGACGCGCGTGCTCCACTCTGAGGAAGGAGTCTGGGCAGAAGGCAGGCCTGTCCTGTGCCGCTGGACCCAAGGGGACAGCATCTCCTTGGCCACCTGTCCCAAGGGCAGACTTTTGCTTGCCACCAGGTGCCATACCCGGAACTCACAGAAACAACCCCATGGAGAAACGGGCAGTCAGATGCCGTCTTCCACCAAGATGTGGCAGGGATGTGAGTGGCAGGGGGTGTGCCGGGAAAGAGTGGAGACAGTGACCCACAGTTCCCCATCCCAGTGCACGGGCCGTGTGCAGTGATCCTGTCGCCACTTCTCTCCTGTGTTGAAGGCACTGGCCGAGACCCCGAGTCTGCCTGAGCACCAGAGTAAAAGGCAAAGCCTTACCTACCCCAGGAGATGGTAATAGGCATAGAGGGCCATGCTAGGACACGCACGCTGCTGCAGGGTTGTGACTGTGTCTGCTTAGTTCGGCATAGCAAGGTGAAGCCCGGGCGTGAACTTGGAGCCCGGGAAAGCAAGGCCCAAGAGGCACCAGCTCTCCTGTAGCTCGTCTTCTTTGACGCGACTGAAGCCTTGCTGAGGAAGCAGCAGCAAAGTGCTGTTCGCTCCAAGCCAAAGCCTCTGCGATAGCACAGCATTCGCTGAGAAATGTTCTGCGGGCTGCTGCTGCTTGCCTGAGCCCAGTCTCGCGGTGGGAGAAACCCGTATACAGCAACACCCTCTTTGCCTAGGCATCTCCCCTGGGAAAGCTCACCATTCCTTGGGAAATCAGAGTTGGGTTTGGGGATGCTGCTGCTGCTTGCCTGAGCTAGTCTCCGAAGCACGGTGCTTGATACCCGCATGGAGCGAAATACTCTTTGCCCTAGCATCCCCTCTGCCTGAGAGAGAAGCCAAGTGTGGGGAAGGCGCAGCACACGGCCCCGGAGAAGAGAAGGAGCCGTTGGCTGTGGGGTCGGGAAACGCTCGGGAAGCAGGATAGCCTGCAGTGGCACGAACAGCAGGCCGGTGGCAAGACAAGTGTCACCCGCTCCCTGCGCGGAGAGATGGAAGCCTGGCTGCTAAGGAGAAATGAGGGGACGACTAGGGCAGAGGCGCGTGCTCCACTCTGAGGAAGGAGTCTGGGCAGAAGGCAGGCCTGTCCTGTGCCTCTGGACCCAAGGGGACAGCATCTCCTTGGCCACATGTCCAAAGGGCAGACTTGGGCTTGCCACCAGGTGCCATACCCGGAACTCACAGAAACAACCCCATGGAGAAACGGGCAGTCAGATGCCGTCTTCCACCAAGATGTGGCAGCGATGTGAGTGGCAGGGGGTGTGCCGGGAAAGAGTGGAGACAGTGACCCACAGTTCCCCATCCCAGTGCACGGGCCGTGTGCAGTGATCCTGTCGCCACTTCTCTCCTGTGTTGAAGGCACTGGCCGAGACCCCGAGTCTGCCTGAGCACCAGAGTAAAAGGCAAAGCCTTACCTACCCCAGGAGATGGTAATAGGCATAGAGGGCCATGCTAGGACACGCACGCTGCTGCAGGGTTGTGACTGTGTCTGCTTAGTTCGGCATAGCAAGGTGAAGCCCGGGCGTGAACTTGGAGCCCGGGAAAGCAAGGCCCAAGAGGCACCAGCTCTCCTGCAGCTCGTCTTCCCTGACGCGACAGAAGCCTTGCTGAGGAAGCAGCAGCAAAGTGCTGTTCGCTCCAAGCCAAAGCCTCTGCGAAAGCACAGATTTCGCTGAGAAATGTTCTGCGGGCTGCTGCTGCTTGCCTGAGCCCAGTTTCGCGGTGGGAGAAACCCGTATACAGCAACAACCTCTTTGCCTAGGCATCTCCCCTGGGAAAGCTCACCGTTCCTTGGGAAATCAGAGTTGGGTTTGGGGATGCTGCTGCTGCTTGCCTGAGCTAGTCTCCGAAGCACGGTGCAAGATACCCGCATGGAGCAAAATACTCTTTGCCCTAGCATCCCCTCTGCCTGAGAGAGAAGCCAAGTGTGTGGAAGGCGCAGCACACGGCCCCGAAGAAGAGAAGGAGCCGTTGGCCGTGGGGTCGGGAAACGCTCGGGAAGCAGGATAGCCTGCAGTGGCACGAACAGCAGGCCGGTGGCAAGACAAGTGTCACCCGCTCCCTGCGCGGAGAGATGGAAGCCTGGCTGCTAAGGAGAAATGAGGGGACGACTAGGGCAGACGCGCGTGCTCCACTCTGAGGAAGGAGTCTGGGCAGAAGGCAGGCCTGTCCTGTGCCGCTGGACCCAAGGGGACAGCATCTCCTTGGCCACCTGTCCCAAGGGCAGACTTTTGCTTGCCACCAGGTGCCATACCCGGAACTCACAGAAACAACCCCATGGAGAAACGGGCAGTCAGATGCCGTCTTCCACCAAGATGTGGCAGGGATGTGAGTGGCAGGGGGTGTGCGGGAAAGAGTGGAGACAGTGACCCACAGTTCCCCATCCCAGTGCACGGGCCGTGTGCAGTGATCCTGTCGCCACTTCTCTCCTGTGTTGAAGGCACTGGCCGAGACCCCGAGTCTGCCTGAGCACCAGAGTAAAAGGCAAAGCCTTACCTACCCCAGGAGATGGTAATAGGCATAGAGGGCCATGCTAGGACACGCACGCTGCTGCAGGTTTGTGACTGTGTCTGCTTAGTTCGGCATAGCAAGGTGAAGCCCGGGCGTGAACTTGGAGCCCGGGAAAGCAAGGCCCAAGAGGCACCAGCTCTCCTGCAGCTCGTCTTCCCTGACGCGACTGAAGCCTTGCTGAGGAAGCAGCAGCAAAGTGCTGTTCGCTCCAAGCCAAAGCCTCTGCGAAAGAACAGCATTCGCTGAGAAATGTTCTGCGGGCTGCTGCTGCTTGCCTGAGCCCAGTTTCGCGGTGGGAGAAACCCGTATACAGCAACAACCTCTTTGCCTAGGCATCTCCCCTGGGAAAGCTCACCGTTCCTTGGGAAATCAGAGTTGGGTTTGGGGATGCTGCTGCTGCTTGCCTGAGCTAGTCTCTAAGCACGGTGCAAGATACCCGCATGGAGCGAAATACTCTTTGCCCTAGCATCCCCTCTGCCTGAGAGAGAAGCCAAGTGTGGGGAAGGCGCTGCACACGGCCCTGGAGAAGAGAAGAGGCCGTTGGCTGTGGGGTCGGGAAACGCTCGGGAAGCAAGATAGCCTGCAGTGGCACGAACAGCAGGCCGGTGGCAAGACAAGTGTCACCCGCTCCCTGCGCGGAGAGATGGAAGCCTGGCTGCTAAGGAGAAATGAGGGGACGACTAGGGCAGAGGCGCGTGCTCCACTCTGAGGAAGGAGTCTGGGCAGAAGGCAGGCCTGTCCTGTGCCTCTGGACCCAAGGGGACAGCATCTCCTTGGCCACCTGTCCCAAGGGCAGACTTGGGCTTGCCACCTGTTGCCATACCCGGAACTCACAGAAACAACCCCATGGAGAAACGGGCAGTCAGATGCCATCTTCCACCAAGATGTGGCAGCGATATGAGTGGCAGGGGGTGTGCGGGAAAGAGTGGAGACAGTGACCCACAGTTCCCCATCCCAGTGCACGGGCCGTGTGCAGTGATCCTGTCGCCACTTCTCTCCTGTGTTGAAGGCACTGGCCGAGACCCCGAGTCTGCCTGAGCACCTTAGTAAAAGGCAAAGCCTTACCTACCCCAGGAGATGGTAATAGGCATAGAGGGCCATGCTAGGACACGCACGCTGCTGCAGGGTTGTGACTGTGTCTGCTTAGTTCGGCATAGCAAGGTGAAGCCCGGGCGTGAACTTGGAGCCCGGGAAAGCAAGGCCCAAGAGGCACCAGCTCTCCTGCAGCTCGTCTTCCCTGACGCGACTGAAGCCTTGCTGAGGAAGCAGCAGCAAAGTGCTGTTCGCTCCAAGCCAAAGCCTCTGCGAAAGCACAGATTTCGCTGAGAAATGTTCTGCGGGCTGCTGCTGCTTGCCTGAGCCCAGTTTCGCGGTGGGAGAAACCCGTATACAGCAACAACCTCTTTGCCTAGGCATCTCCCCTGGGAAAGCTCACCGTTCCTTGGGAAATCAGAGTTGGGTTTGGGGATGCTGCTGCTGCTTGCCTGAGCTAGTCTCCGAAGCACGGTGCAAGATACCCGCATGGAGCAAAATACTCTTTGCCCTAGCATCCCCTCTGCCTGAGAGAGAAGCCAAGTGTGTGGAAGGCGCAGCACACGGCCCCGAAGAAGAGAAGGAGCCGTTGGCCGTGGGGTCGGGAAACGCTCGGGAAGCAGGATAGCCTGCAGTGGCACGAACAGCAGGCCGGTGGCAAGACAAGTGTCACCCGCTCCCTGCGCGGAGAGATGGAAGCCTGGCTGCTAAGGAGAAATGAGGGGACGACTAGGGCAGACGCGCGTGCTCCACTCTGAGGAAGGAGTCTGGGCAGAAGGCAGGCCTGTCCTGTGCCGCTGGACCCAAGGGGACAGCATCTCCTTGGCCACCTGTCCCAAGGGCAGACTTTTGCTTGCCACCAGGTGCCATACCCGGAACTCACAGAAACAACCCCATGGAGAAACGGGCAGTCAGATGCCGTCTTCCACCAAGATGTGGCAGGGATGTGAGTGGCAGGGGGTGTGCGGGAAAGAGTGGAGACAGTGACCCACAGTTCCCCATCCCAGTGCACGGGCCGTGTGCAGTGATCCTGTCGCCACTTCTCTCCTGTGTTGAAGGCACTGGCCGAGACCCCGAGTCTGCCTGAGCACCAGAGTAAAAGGCAAAGCCTTACCTACCCCAGGAGATGGTAATAGGCATAGAGGGCCATGCTAGGACACGCACGCTGCTGCAGGTTTGTGACTGTGTCTGCTTAGTTCGGCATAGCAAGGTGAAGCCCGGGCGTGAACTTGGAGCCCGGGAAAGCAAGGCCCAAGAGGCACCAGCTCTCCTGCAGCTCGTCTTCCCTGACGCGACTGAAGCCTTGCTGAGGAAGCAGCAGCAAAGTGCTGTTCGCTCCAAGCCAAAGCCTCTGCGAAAGCACAGCATTCGCTGAGAAATGTTCTGCGGGCTGCTGCTGCTTGCCTGAGCCCAGTTTCGCGGTGGGAGAAACCCGTATACAGCAACAACCTCTTTGCCTAGGCATCTCCCCTGGGAAAGCTCACCGTTCCTTGGGAAATCAGAGTTGGGTTTGGGGATGCTGCTGCTGCTTGCCTGAGCTAGTCTCCGAAGCACGGTGCAAGATACCCGCATGGAGCGAAATACTCTTTGCCCTAGCATCCCCTCTGCCTGAGAGAGAAGCCAAGTGTGGGAAAGGCGCTGCACACGGCCCTGGAGAAGAGAAGAGGCCGTTGGCTGTGGGGTCGGGAAACGCTCGGGAAGCAAGATAGCCTGCAGTGGCACGAACAGCAGGCCGGTGGCAAGACAAGTGTCACCCGCTCCCTGCGCGGAGAGATGGAAGCCTGGCTGCTAAGGAGAAATGAGGGGACGACTAGGGCAGAGGCGCGTGCTCCACTCTGAGGAAGGAGTCTGGGCAGAAGGCAGGCCTGTCCTGTGCCTCTGGACCCAAGGGGACAGCATCTCCTTGGCCACCTGTCCCAAGGGCAGACTTGGGCTTGCCACCTGTTGCCATACCCGGAACTCACAGAAACAACCCCATGGAGAAACGGGCAGTCAGATGCCATCTTCCACCAAGATGTGGCAGCGATGTGAGTGGCAGGGGGTGTGCGGGAAAGAGTGGAGACAGTGACCCACAGTTCCCCATCCCAGTGCACGGGCCGTGTGCAGTGATCCTGTCGCCACTTCTCTCCTGTGTTGAAGGCACTGGCCGAGACCCCGAGTCTGCCTGAGCCCCAGAGTAAAAGGCAAAGCCTTACCTACCCCAGGAGATGGTAATAGGCATAGAGGGCCATGCTAGGACACGCACGCTGCTGCAGGGTTGTGACTGTGTCTGCTTAGTTCGGCATAGCAAGGTGAAGCCCGGGCGTGAACTTGGAGCCCGGGAAAGCAAGGCCCAAGAGGCACCAGCTCTCCTGCAGCTCGTCTTCCCTGACGCGACTGAAGCCTTGCTGAGGAAGCAGCAGCAAAGTGCTGTTCGCTCCAAGCCAAAGCCTCTGCGAAAGCACAGATTTCGCTGAGAAATGTTCTGCGGGCTGCTGCTGCTTGCCTGAGCCCAGTTTCGCGGTGGGAGAAACCCGTATACAGCAACAACCTCTTTGCCTAGGCATCTCCCCTGGGAAAGCTCACCGTTCCTTGGGAAATCAGAGTTGGGTTTGGGGATGCTGCTGCTGCTTGCCTGAGCTAGTCTCCGAAGCACGGTGCAAGATACCCGCATGGAGCAAAATACTCTTTGCCCTAGCATCCCCTCTGCCTGAGAGAGAAGCCAAGTGTGTGGAAGGCGCAGCACACGGCCCCGAAGAAGAGAAGGAGCCGTTGGCCGTGGGGTCGGGAAACGCTCGGGAAGCAGGATAGCCTGCAGTGGCACGAACAGCAGGCCGGTGGCAAGACAAGTGTCACCCGCTCCCTGCGCGGAGAGATGGAAGCCTGGCTGCTAAGGAGAAATGAGGGGACGACTAGGGCAGACGCGCGTGCTCCACTCTGAGGAAGGAGTCTGGGCAGAAGGCAGGCCTGTCCTGTGCCGCTGGACCCAAGGGGACAGCATCTCCTTGGCCACCTGTCCCAAGGGCAGACTTTTGCTTGCCACCAGGTGCCATACCCGGAACTCACAGAAACAACCCCATGGAGAAACGGGCAGTCAGATGCCGTCTTCCACCAAGATGTGGCAGGGATGTGAGTGGCAGGGGGTGTGCGGGAAAGAGTGGAGACAGTGACCCACAGTTCCCCATCCCAGTGCACGGGCCGTGTGCAGTGATCCTGTCGCCACTTCTCTCCTGTGTTGAAGGCACTGGCCGAGACCCCGAGTCTGCCTGAGCACCAGAGTAAAAGGCAAAGCCTTACCAACCCCAGGAGATGGTAATAGGCATAGAGGGCCATGCTAGGACACGCACGCTGCTGCAGGGTTGTGACTGTGTCTGCTTAGTTCGGCATAGCAAGGTGAAGCCCGGGCGTGAACTTGGAGCCCGGGAAAGCAAGGCCCAAGAGGCACCAGCTCTCCTGCAGCTCGTCTTCCCTGACGCGACTGAAGCCTTGCTGAGGAAGCAGCAGCAAAGTGCTGTTCGCTCCAAGCCAAAGCCTCTGCGAAAGCACAGATTTCGCTGAGAAATGTTCTGCGGGCTGCTGCTGCTTGCCTGAGCCCAGTTTCGCGGTGGGAGAAACCCGTATACAGCAACAACCTCTTTGCCTAGGCATCTCCCCTGGGAAAGCTCACCGTTCCTTGGGAAATCAGAGTTGGGTTTGGGGATGCTGCTGCTGCTTGCCTGAGCTAGTCTCCGAAGCACGGTGCAAGATACCCGCATGGAGCAAAATACTCTTTGCCCTAGCATCCCCTCTGCCTGAGAGAGAAGCCAAGTGTGTGGAAGGCGCAGCACACGGCCCCGAAGAAGAGAAGGAGCCGTTGGCCGTGGGGTCGGGAAACGCTCGGGAAGCAGGATAGCCTGCAGTGGCACGAACAGCAGGCCGGTGGCAAGACAAGTGTCACCCGCTCCCTGCGCGGAGAGATGGAAGCCTGGCTGCTAAGGAGAAATGAGGGGACGACTAGGGCAGACGCGCGTGCTCCACTCTGAGGAAGGAGTCTGGGCAGAAGGCAGGCCTGTCCTGTGCCGCTGGACCCAAGGGGACAGCATCTCCTTGGCCACCTGTCCCAAGGGCAGACTTTTGCTTGCCACCAGGTGCCATACCCGGAACTCACAGAAACAACCCCATGGAGAAACGGGCAGTCAGATGCCGTCTTCCACCAAGATGTGGCAGGGATGTGAGTGGCAGGGGGTGTGCGGGAAAGAGTGGAGACAGTGACCCACAGTTCCCCATCCCAGTGCACGGGCCGTGTGCAGTGATCCTGTCGCCACTTCTCTCCTGTGTTGAAGGCACTGGCCGAGACCCCGAGTCTGCCTGAGCACCAGAGTAAAAGGCAAAACCTTACCTACCCCAGGAGATGGTAATAGGCATAGAGGGCCATGCTAGGACACGCACGCTGCTGCAGGTTTGTGACTGTGTCTGCTTAGTTCGGCATAGCAAGGTGAAGCCCGGGCGTGAACTTGGAGCCCGGGAAAGCAAGGCCCAAGAGGCACCAGCTCTCCTGCAGCTCGTCTTCCCTGACGCGACTGAAGCCTTGCTGAGGAAGCAGCAGCAAAGTGCTGTTCGCTCCAAGCCAAAGCCTCTGCGAAAGCACAGCATTCGCTGAGAAATGTTCTGCGGGCTGCTGCTGCTTGCCTGAGCCCAGTTTCGCGGTGGGAGAAACCCGTATACAGCAACAACCTCTTTGCCTAGGCATCTCCCCTGGGAAAGCTCACCGTTCCTTGGGAAATCAGAGTTGGGTTTGGGGATGCTGCTGCTGCTTGCCTGAGCTAGTCTCCGAAGCACGGTGCAAGATACCCGCATGGAGCGAAATACTCTTTGCCCTAGCATCCCCTCTGCCTGAGAGAGAAGCCAAGTGTGGGGAAGGCGCTGCACACGGCCCTGGAGAAGAGAAGAGGCCGTTGGCTGTGGGGTCGGGAAACGCTCGGGAAGCAAGATAGCCTGCAGTGGCACGAACAGCAGGCCGGTGGCAAGACAAGTGTCACCCGCTCCCTGCGCGGAGAGATGGAAGCCTGGCTGCTAAGGAGAAATGAGGGGACGACTAGGGCAGAGGCGCGTGCTCCACTCTGAGGAAGGAGTCTGGGCAGAAGGCAGGCCTGTCCTGTGCCTCTGGACCCAAGGGGACAGCATCTCCTTGGCCACCTGTCCCAAGGGCAGACTTGGGCTTGCCACCTGTTGCCATACCCGGAACTCACAGAAACAACCCCATGGAGAAACGGGCAGTCAGATGCCATCTTCCACCAAGATGTGGCAGCGATGTGAGTGGCAGGGGGTGTGCGGGAAAGAGTGGAGACAGTGACCCACAGTTCCCCATCCCAGTGCACGGGCCGTGTGCAGTGATCCTGTCGCCACTTCTCTCCTGTGTTGAAGGCACTGGCCGAGACCCCGAGTCTGCCTGAGCCCCAGAGTAAAAGGCAAAGCCTTACCTACCCCAGGAGATGGTAATAGGCATAGAGGGCCATGCTAGGACACGCACGCTGCTGCAGGGTTGTGACTGTGTCTGCTTAGTTCGGCATAGCAAGGTGAAGCCCGGGCGTGAACTTGGAGCCCGGGAAAGCAAGGCCCAAGAGGCACCAGCTCTCCTGCAGCTCGTCTTCCCTGACGCGACTGAAGCCTTGCTGTGGAAGCAGCAGCAAAGTGCTGTTCGCTCCAAGCCAAAGCCTCTGCGAAAGCACAGATTTCGCTGAGAAATGTTCTGCGGGCTGCTGCTGCTTGCCTGAGCCCAGTTTCGCGGTGGGAGAAACCCGTATACAGCAACAACCTCTTTGCCTAGGCATCTCCCCTGGGAAAGCTCACCGTTCCTTGGGAAATCAGAGTTGGGTTTGGGGATGCTGCTGCTGCTTGCCTGAGCTAGTCTCCGAAGCACGGTGCAAGATACCCGCATGGAGCAAAATACTCTTTGCCCTAGCATCCCCTCTGCCTGAGAGAGAAGCCAAGTGTGTGGAAGGCGCAGCACACGGCCCCGAAGAAGAGAAGGAGCCGTTGGCCGTGGGGTCGGGAAACGCTCGGGAAGCAGGATAGCCTGCAGTGGCACGAACAGCAGGCCGGTGGCAAGACAAGTGTCACCCGCTCCCTGCGCGGAGAGATGGAAGCCTGGCTGCTAAGGAGAAATGAGGGGACGACTAGGGCAGACGCGCGTGCTCCACTCTGAGGAAGGAGTCTGGGCAGAAGGCAGGCCTGTCCTGTGCCGCTGGACCCAAGGGGACAGCATCTCCTTGGCCACCTGTCCCAAGGGCAGACTTTTGCTTGCCACCAGGTGCCATACCCGGAACTCACCGAAACAACCCCATGGAGAAACGGGCAGTCAGATGCCGTCTTCCACCAAGATGTGGCAGCGATGTGAGTGGCAGGGGGTGTGCGGGAAAGAGTGGAGACAGTGACCCACAGTTCCCCATCCCAGTGCACGGGCCGTGTGCAGTGATCCTGTCGCCACTTCTCTCCTGTGTTGAAGGCACTGGCCGAGACCCCGAGTCTGCCTGACAACCAGAGTAAAAGGCAAAGCCTTACCTAGCCCAGGAGATGGTAATAGGCATAGAGGGCCATGCTAGGACACGCACGCTGCTGCAGGTTTGTGACTGTGTCTGCTTAGTTCGGCATAGCAAGGTGAAGCCCGGGCGTGAACTTGGAGCCCGGGAAAGCAAGGCCCAAGAGGCACCAGCTCTCCTGCAGCTCGTCTTCCCTGACGCGACTGAAGCCTTGCTGAGGAAGCAGCAGCAAAGTGCTGTTCGCTCCAAGCCAAAGCCTCTGCGAAAGCACAGCATTCGCTGAGAAATGTTCTGCGGGCTGCTGCTGCTTGCCTGAGCCCAGTCTCGCGGTGGGAGAAACCCGTATACAGCAACAACCTCTTTGCCTAGGCATCTTCCCTGGGAAAGCTCACCGTTCCTTGGGAAATCAGAGTTGGGTTTGGGGATGCTGCTGCTGCTTGCCTGAGCTACTCTCCGAAGCACGGTGCAAGATACCTGCATGAAGCGAAATACTCTTTGCCCTAGCATCCCCTCTGCCTGAGAGAGAAGCCAAGTGTGGGGAAGGCGCAGCCCACGGCCCCGAAGAAGAGAAGGAGCCGTTGGCCGTGGGGTCGGGAAACGCTCGGGAAGCAGGATAGCCTGCAGTGGCACGAACAGCAGGCCGGTGGCAAGACAAGTGTCACCCGCTCCCTGCGCGGAGAGATGGAAGCGTGGCTGCTAAGGAGAAATGAGGGGACGACTAGGGCAGAGGCGCGTGCTCCACTCTGAGGAAGGAGTCTGGGCAGAAGGCAGGCCTGTCCTGTGCCTCTGGACCCAAGGGGACAGCATCTCCTTGGCCACCTGTCCCAAGGGCAGACTTGGGCTTGCCACCAGGTGCCATACCCGGAACTTACAGAAACAACCCCATGGAGCAACGGGCAGTCAGATGCCATCTTCCACCAAGATGTGGCAGCGATGTGAGTGGCAGGGGGTCTGCCGGGAAAGAGTGGAGACAGTGACCCACAGTTCCCCATCCCAGTGCACGGGCCGTGTGCAGTGATCCTGTCGCCACTTCTCTCCTGTGTTGAAGGCACTGGCCGAGACCCCGAGTCTTCCTGAGCCCCAGAGTAAAAGGCAAAGCCTTACCTACCCCAGGAGATGGTAATAGGCATAGAGGGCCATGCTAGGACACGCACGCTGCTGCAGGGTTGTGACTGTGTCTGCTTAGTTCGGCATAGCAAGGTGAAGCCCGGGCGTGAACTTGGAGCCCGGGAAAGCAAGGCCCAAGAGGCACCAGCTCTCCTGCAGCTCGTCTTCCCTGACGCGACTGAAGCCTTGCTGAGGAAGCAGCAGCAAAGTGCTGTTCGCTCCAAGCCAAAGCCTCTGCGAAAGCACAGCATTCGCTGAGAAATGTTCTGCGGGCTGCTGCTGCTTGCCTGAGCCCAGTTTCGCGGTGGGAGAAACCCGTATACAGCAACAACCTCTTTGCCTAGGCATCTCCCCTGGGAAAGCTCACCGTTCCTTGGGAAATCAGAGTTGGGTTTGGGGATGCTGCTGCTGCTTGCCTGAGCTAGTCTCCGAAGCAAGGTGCAAGATACCCGCATGGAGCGAAATACTCTTTGCCCTAGCATCCCCTCTGCCTGAGAGAGAAGCCAAGTGTGGGGAAGGCGCAGCACACGGCCCTGGAGAAGACAAGGAGCCGTTGGCTGTGGGGTCGGGAAACGCTCGGGAAGCAGGATAGCCTGCAGTGGCACGAACAGCAGGCCGGTGGCAAGACAAGTGTCACCCGCTCCCTGCGCGGAGAGATGGAAGCCTGGCTGCTAAGGAGAAATGAGGGGACGACTAGGGCAGAGGCGCGTGCTCCACTCTGAGGAAGGAGTCTGGGCAGAAGGCAGGCCTGTCCTGTGCCTCTGGACCCAAGGGGACAGCATCTCCTTGGCCACCTGTCCCAAGGGCAGACTTGGGCTTGCCACCAGGTGCCATACCCGGAACTCACAGAAACAACCCCATGGAGAAACGGGCAGTCAGATGCCGTCTTCCACCAAGATGTGGCAGCGATGTGAGTGGCAGGGGGTCTGCCGGGAAAGAGTGGAGACAGTGACCCACAGTTCCCCATCCCAGTGCACGGGCCGTGTGCAGTGATCCTGTCGCCACTTCTCTCCTGTGTTGAAGGCACTGGCCGAGACCCCGAGTCTGCCTGAGCACCAGAGTAAAAGGCAAAGCCTTACGTACCCCAGGAGATGGTAATAGGCATAGAGGGCCATGCTAGGACACGCACGCTGCTGCAGGGTTGTGACTGTGTCTGCTTAGTTCGGCATAGCAAGGTGAAGCCCGGGCGTGAACTTGGAGCCCGGGAAAGCAAGGCCCAAGAGGCACCAGCTCTCCTGCAGCTCCTCTTCCCTGACGCGACTGAAGCCTTGCTGAGGAAGCAGCAGCAAAGTGCTGTTCCCTCCAAGCCAAAGCCTCTGCGAAAGCACAGCATTCGCTGAGAAATGTTCTGGGGGCTGCTGCTGCTTGCCTGAGCCCAGTTTCGCGGTGGGAGAAACCCGTATACAGCAACAACCTCTTTGCCTAGGCATCTCCCCTGGGAAAGCTCACCGTTCCTTTGGAAATCAGAGTTGGGTTTGGGGATGCTGCTGCTGCTTGCCTGAGCTAGTCTCCGAAGCACGGTGCAAGATACCCGCATGGAGCGAAATACTCTTTGCCCTAGCATCCCCTCTGCCTGAGAGAGAAGCCAAGTGTGGGGAAGGCGCAGCACATGGCCCCGGAGAAGAGAAAGAGCCGTTGGCTGTGGGGTGGGGAAACGCTCGGGAAGCAGGATAGCCTGCAGTGGCACGAACAGCAGGCCGGTGGCAAGACAAGTGTCACCCGCTCCCTGCGCGGAGAGATGGAAGCCTGGCTGCTAAGGAGAAATGAGGGGACGACTAGGGCAGAGGCGCGTGCTCCACTCTGAGGAAGGAGTCTGGGCAGAAGGCAGGCCTGTCCTGTGCCTCTGGACCCAAGGGGACAGCATCTCCTTGGCCACCTGTCCCAAGGGCAGACTTGGGCTTGCCACCAGGTGCCATACCCGGAACTCACAGAAACAACCCCATGGAGAAACGGGCAGTCAGATGCCGTCTTCCACCAAGATGTGGCAGCGATGTGAGTGGCAGGGGGTGTGCCGGGAAAGAGTGGAGACAGTGACCCACAGTTCCCCATCCCAGTGCACGGGCCGTGTGCAGTGATCCTGTCGCCACTTCTCTCCTGTGTTGAAGGCACTGGCCGAGACCCCGAGTCTGCCTGAGCGCCAAAACAAAAGGCAAAGCCTTACCTAGCCCAGGAGATGGTAATAGGCATAGAGTGCCATGCTAGGAAACGCAAGCTGCTGCAGGGTTGTGACCATGTCTGCTTAGTTCGGCATAGCAAGGTGAAACCTGGACGTGAACTTGGAGGCCGGAAAAGCAATTCCCAAGAGGCACCAGCTCTCCCGTGGCTCTTCTTCCCTGCTGCGACAGAGCGAACACCCAAGCCTTTCTGAGGAAGGAGCAGCTAAATACGGTTCATGCCAAGCTAAAAACATCTGCGAAAGCTTAGCAGTCGCTGCGAAATCAGAGTCGGTTCTGCGGGCTGCTGTTGCTGCTTGCCTTAGCCTAGTATTCGCAGCACGATGGGAGAAACCCGCCTAGAGCGAAAGCCTCTTTGCCCTGGCATCTCCTCTGGGAAAGCACAGCATTCTTTGGAAAATCAGAGTCCGGACTGAAGGATGCTCCTGTTTGCCAGAGCTGGTCTCCTCAGCATGGTGCAATGGACCCGCATTGAACAAAATCCTCTATGCCTGGGCATCCCCTCTGCCTGAGAGAGAAGCGCGGTTGCGTCTTTGGAAAGAGCCTTAAGGAAAGGGACACGTTTTTCACTTCGCTCCCCAGGAGAATGTCTGTGGAGGTACAGCACGCTGCCCCTGGAGAAGAGCAGGAACCGTTGACCTTCTGGACTGGAAACAGTTGGGAATCAAGAGAGCCGGCCCTGGCAGGCCCCGCGGCCGGTGGCAATACAAGTGTCACCCTCTCCCAGTGCAGAGAGACAGAAGCCTGGCTGCTATGGAGACAGGAGGGGATGAGTAGGACAGGGCGCGTGCTCCACTCTTAGGAAGCAGTCTTTGCAGAAAGCATGCCTGTCCTGAGCCTCTGGGCCCAAGGACGCAGCAGCTCCTTGGCCACCTGTCCCTGGGGCAGACATGCGCTAGCCACCAGGCGCCTACGCTGAACTTTCAGAAACAGTTACCTGAAATAACAGGTAGTCAATGCCGTCTTCCTCCAGGATGTGGAAGCCTGGAGGAGGCACGGGGTTTAAGGGGAAGGAGTGGGGATAGTCCACCAAAGCTACCTAATCAGTGCACGGGCGGTTTGCAGGGATCCTGTCACCTATCCTTTCCTGTGGGGAAAGCACTGTCCTAGTCCGCGAGTCCGCCTGAGCGCCAGAGTAAAAGGCCAAGCGACGCCTACACTGGGAGATGGTAGTGTGCATAGAGTGCCATCCCTGGCTACGCATGCTACTGTAGGGTTGTGGCTGTGACTGCTTAGTTTGGCCTGGGAGGGTGAACCCAGGACGCGAACATGGAGCCCAGAAAAGCAAGGCCCAAGAGGCACCAGCTCTCCCGCAGCTCTTCTTCCCTGACACGTCTGAAGCCTTGCTGAGGAAGCAGCAGCGAAGTGCTGTTCGCTCCAAGCCAAAGCCTCTGCGAAAGCACAACATTCGCTGAGAAATGTTCTGCGGGCTGCTGCTGCTTGCCTGAGCCCAGTCTCGCGGTGGGAGGAACCCGCATACATCGAAAGCCTCTCTGCCTTGGCATTTCCCCTGGGAAAGCACAACGTTCCTTGGGAAATCAGAGTTGGGTTTGGGGATGCTGCTGCTGCTTGCCTGAGCTAGTCTCCGAAGCAAGGTGCAAGATACCCGCATGGAGCGAAATACTCTTTGCCCTAGCATCCCCTCTGCGTGAGAGAGAAGCCAAGTGTGGGGAAGGCGCAGCACACGGCCCCGAAAAGAGTAGGAGCCGTTGGCCGTGGGGTCGGGAAACGCTCGGGAAGCAGGATAGCCTGCAGTGGCACGAACAGCAGGCCGGTGGCAAGACAAGTGTCACCCGCTCCCTGCACGGAGAGATGGAAGCCTGGCTGCTAAGGAGAAATGAGGGGACGACTAGGGCAGAGGCGCGTGCTCCACTCTGAGGAAGGAGTCTGGGCAGAAGGCAGGCCTGTCCTGTGCCTCTGGACCCAAGGGGACAGCATCTCCTTGGCCACCTGTCCCAAGGGCAGACTTGGGCTTGCCACCAGGTGCCATACCCGGAACTCACAGAAACAACCCCATGGAGAAACGGGCAGTCAGATGCCGTCTTCCACCAAGATGTGGCAGCGATGTGAGTGGCAGGGGGTGTGCCGGGAAAGAGTGGAGACAGTGACCCACAGTTCCCCATCCCAGTGCACGGGCCGTGTGCAGTGATCCTGTCGCCACTTCTCTCCTGTGTTGAAGGCACTGGCCGAGACCCCGAGTCTGCCTGAGCGCCAAAACAAAAGGCAAAGCCTTACCTAGCCCAGGAGATGGTAATAGGCATAGAGTGCCATGCTAGGAAACGCAAGCTGCTGCAGGGTTGTGACCATGTCTGCTTAGTTCGGCATAGCAAGGTGAAACCTGGACGTGAACTTGGAGGCCGGAAAAGCAATTCCCAAGAGGCACCAGCTCTCCCGTGGCTCTTCTTCCCTGCTGCGACAGAGCGAACACCCAAGCCTTTCTGAGGAAGGAGCAGCTAAATACGGTTCATGCCAAGCTAAAAACATCTGCGAAAGCTTAGCAGTCGCTGCGAAATCAGAGTCGGTTCTGCGGGCTGCTGTTGCTGCTTGCCTTAGCCTAGTATTCGCAGCACGATGGGAGAAACCCGCCTAGAGCGAAAGCCTCTTTGCCCTGGCATCTCCTCTGGGAAAGCACAGCATTCTTTGGAAAATCAGAGTCCGGACTGAAGGATGCTCCTGTTTGCCAGAGCTGGTCTCCTCAGCATGGTGCAATGGACCCGCATTGAACAAAATCCTCTATGCCTGGGCATCCCCTCTGCCTGAGAGAGAAGCGCGGTTGCGTCTTTGGAAAGAGCCTTAAGGAAAGGGACACGTTTTTCACTTCGCTCCCCAGGAGAATGTCTGTGGAGGTACAGCACGCTGCCCCTGGAGAAGAGCAGGAACCGTTGACCTTCTGGACTGGAAACAGTTGGGAATCAAGAGAGCCGGCCCTGGCAGGCCCCGCGGCCGGTGGCAATACAAGTGTCACCCTCTCCCAGTGCAGAGAGACAGAAGCCTGGCTGCTATGGAGACAGGAGGGGATGAGTAGGACAGGGCGCGTGCTCCACTCTTAGGAAGCAGTCTTTGCAGAAAGCATGCCTGTCCTGAGCCTCTGGGCCCAAGGACGCAGCAGCTCCTTGGCCACCTGTCCCTGGGGCAGACATGCGCTAGCCACCAGGCGCCTACGCTGAACTTTCAGAAACAGTTACCTGAAATAACAGGTAGTCAATGCCGTCTTCCTCCAGGATGTGGAAGCCTGGAGGAGGCACGGGGTTTAAGGGGAAGGAGTGGGGATAGTCCACCAAAGCTACCTAATCAGTGCACGGGCGGTTTGTAGGGATCCTGTCACCTATCCTTTCCTGTGGGGAAAGCACTGTCCTAGTCCGCGAGTCCGCCTGAGCGCCAGAGTAAAAGGCCAAGCGACGCCTACACTGGGAGATGGTAGTGTGCATAGAGTGCCATCCCTGGCTACGCATGCTACTGTAGGGTTGTGGCTGTGACTGCTTAGTTTGGCCTGGGAGGGTGAACCCAGGACGCGAACATGGAGCCCAGAAAAGCAAGGCCCAAGAGGCACCAGCTCTCCCGCAGCTCTTCTTCCCTGACACGTCTGAAGCCTTGCTGAGGAAGCAGCAGCGAAGTGCTGTTCGCTCCAAGCCAAAGCCTCTGCGAAAGCACAACATTCGCTGAGAAATGTTCTGCGGGCTGCTGCTGCTTGCCTGAGCCCAGTCTCGCGGTGGGAGGAACCCGCATACATCGAAAGCCTCTCTGCCTTGGCATTTCCCCTGGGAAAGCACAACGTTCCTTGGGAAATCAGAGTTGGGTTTGGGGATGCTGCTGCTGCTTGCCTGAGCTAGTCTCCGAAGCAAGGTGCAAGATACCCGCATGGAGCGAAATACTCTTTGCCCTAGCATCCCCTCTGCGTGAGAGAGAAGCCAAGTGTGGGGAAGGCGCAGCACACGGCCCCGAAAAGAGTAGGAGCCGTTGGCCGTGGGGTCGGGAAACGCTCGGGAAGCAGGATAGCCTGCAGTGGCACGAACAGCAGGCCGGTGGCAAGACAAGTGTCACCCGCTCCCTGCACGGAGAGATGGAAGCCTGGCTGCTAAGGAGAAATGAGGGGACGACTAGGGCAGAGGCGCGTGCTCCACTCTGAGGAAGGAGTCTGGGCAGAAGGCAGGCCTGTCCTGTGCCTCTGGACCCAAGGGGACAGCATCTCCTTGGCCACCTGTCCCAAGGGCAGACTTGGGCTTGCCACCAGGTGCCATACCCGGAACTCACAGAAACAACCCCATGGAGAAACGGGCAGTCAGATGCCGTCTTCCACCAAGATGTGGCAGCGATGTGAGTGGCAGGGGGTCTGCCGGGAAAGAGTGGAGACAGTGACCCACAGTTCCCCATCCCAGTGCACGGGCCGTGTGCAGTGATCCTGTAGCCACTTCTCTCCTGTGTTGAAGGCACTGGCCGAGACCCCGAGTCTGCCTGACAACCAGAGTAAAAGGCAAAGCCTTACCTAGCCCAGGAGATGGTAATAGGCATAGAGGGCCATGCTCGGACACGCACGCTGCTGCAGGGTTGTGACTGTGTCTGCTTAGTTCGGCATAGCAAGGTGAAGCCCGGGCGTGAACTTGGAGCCCGGGAAAGCAAGGCCCAAGAGGCACCAGCTCTCCTGCAGCTCCTCTTCCCTGACGCGACTGAAGCCTTGCTGAGGAAGCAGCAGCAAAGTGCTGTTCGCTCCAAGCCAAAGCCTCTGCGAAAGCACAGCATTCGCTGAGAAATGTTCTGCGGGCTGCTGCTGCTTGCCTGAGCCGTGTCTCGCGGTGGGAGAAACCCAAATAAAGCAACAACCTCTTTGCCTAGGCATCTTCCCTGGGAAAGCTCACCGTTCCTTGGGAAATCAGAGTTGGGTTTGGGGATGCTGCTGCTGCTTGCCTGAGGTAGTCTCCGAAGCATGGTGCAAGATACCCGCATGGAGCGAAATACTCTTTGCCCTAGCATCCCCTCTGCCTGAGAGAGAAGCCAAGTGTGGGGAAGGCGCAGCACACGGCCCCGAAGAAGAGAACGAGCCGTTGGCCGTGGGTTCGGGAAACGCTCGGGAAGCAGGATAGCCTGCAGTGGCACGAACAGCAGGCCGGTGGCAAGACAAGTGTCACCCGCTCCCTGCGCTAAGAGATGGAAGCCTGGCTGCTAAGGAGAAATGAGGGGACGACTAGGGCAGAGGCGCGTGCTCCACTCTGAGGAAGGAGTCTGGGAGGAAGGCAGGCCTGTCCTGTGCCTCTGGACCCAAGGGGACAGCATCTCCTTGGCCACCTGTCCCAAGGGCAGACTTGGGCTTGCCACCAGGTGCCATACCCGGAACTCACAGAAACAACCCCATGGAGAAACGGGCAGTCAGATGCCGTCTTCCACCAAGATGTGGCAGCGATGTGAGTGGCAGGGGGTCTGCCGGGAAAGAGTGGAGACAGTGACCCACAGTTCCCCATCCCAGTGCACGGGCCGTGTGCAGTGATTCTGTCGCCACTTCTCTCCTGTGTTGAAGGCACTGGCCGAGACCCCGAGTCTGCCTGACAACCAGAGTAAAAGGCAAAGCCTTACCTAGCCCAGGAGATGGTAATAGGCATAGAGGGCCATGCTAGGACAAGCACGCTGCTGCAGGGTTGTGACTGTGTCTGCTTAGTTCGGCATAGCAAGGTGAAGCCCGGGCGTGAACTTGGAGCCCGGGAAAGCAAGGCCCAAGAGGCACCAGCTCTCCTGCAGCTCGTCTTCCCTGACGCGACTGAAGCCTTGCTGTGGAAGCAGCAGCAAAGTGCTGTTCGCTCCAAGCCAAAGCCTCTGCGAAAGCACAGCATTCGCTGAGAAATGTTCTGCGGGCTGCTGCTGCTTGCCTGAGCCCAGTTTCGCGGTGGGAGAAACCCGTATACAGCAACAACCTCTTTGCCTAGGCATCTCCCCTGGGAAAGCTCACCGTTCCTTGGGAAATCAGAGTTGGGTTTGGGGATGCTGCTGCTGCTTGCCTGAGCTAGTCTCCGAAGCACGGTGCAAGATACCCGCATGGAGCGAAATACTCTTTGCCCTAGCATCCCCTCTGCCTGAGAGAGAAGCCAAGTGTGGGGAAGGCGCAGCACACGGCCCTGGAGAAGAGAAGGAGCCGTTGGCTGTGGGGTCGGGAAACGCTCGGGAAGCAGGATAGCCTGCAGTGGCACGAACAGCAGGCCGGTGGCAAGACAAGTGTCACCCGCTCCCTGCGCGGAGAGATGGAAGCCTGGCTGCTAAGGAGAAATGAGGGGACGACTAGGGCAGAGGCGCGTGCTCCACTCTGAGGAAGGAGTCTGGGCAGAAGGCAGGCCTGTCCTGTGCCTCTGGACCCAAGGGGACAGCATCTCCTTGGCCACCTGTCCCAAGGGCAGACTTGGGCTTGCCACCAGGTGCCATACCCGGAACTCACAGAAACAACCCCATGGAGAAACGGGCAGTCAGATGCTGTCTTCCACCAAGATGTGGCAGCGATGTGAGTGGCAGGGGGTGTGCCGGGAAAGAGTGGAGACAGTGACCCACAGTTCCCCATCCCAGTGCACGGGCCGTGTGCAGTGATCCTGTCGCCACTTCTCTCCTGTGTTGAAGGCACTGGCCGAGACCCCGAGTCTGCCTGAGCACCAGAGTAAAAGGCAAAGCCTTACCTACCCCAGGAGATGGTAATAGGCATAGAGGGCCATGCTAGGACACGCACGCTGCTGCAGGGTTGTGACTGTGTCTGCTTAGTTCGGCATAGCAAGGTGAAGCCCGGGCGTGAACTTGGAGCCCGGGAAAGCAAGGCCCAAGAGGCACCAGCTCTCCTGCAGCTCCTCTTCCCTGACGCGACGGAAGCCTTGCTGAGGAAGCAGCAGCAAAGTGCTGTTCGCTCCAAGCCAAAGCCTCTGCGAAAGCACAGCATTCGCTGAGAAATGTTCTGGGGGCTGCTGCTGCTTGCCTGAGCCCAGTTTCGCGGTTGGAGAAACCCGTATACAGCAACAACCTCTTTGCCTAGGCATCTCCCCTGGGAAAGCTCACCGTTCCTTGGGAAATCAGAGTTGGGTTTGGGGATGCTGCTGCTGCTTGCCTGAGCTAGTCTCCGAAGCACGGTGCAAGATACCCGCATGGAGCGAAATACTCTTTGCCCTAGCATCCCCTCTGCCTGAGAGAGAAGCCAAGTGTGGGGAAGGCGCAGCACATGGCCCCGGAGAAGAGAAAGAGCCGTTGGCTGTGGGGTGGGGAAACGCTCGGGAAGCAGGATAGCCTGCAGTGGCACGAACAGCAGGCCGGTGGCAAGACAAGTGTCACCCGCTCCCTGCACGGAGAGATGGAAGCCTGGCTGCTAAGGAGAAATGAGGGGACGACTAGGGCAGAGGCGCGTGCTCCACTCTGAGGAAGGAGTCTGGGCAGAAGGCAGGCCTGTCCTGTGCCTCTGG
Source organism: Mustela nivalis (assembly GCF_964662115.1). Classification (NCBI taxonomy): domain Eukaryota; kingdom Metazoa; phylum Chordata; class Mammalia; order Carnivora; family Mustelidae; genus Mustela; species Mustela nivalis. Next base: position 95,038 of record NW_028136320.1, on the reverse strand, counting down.
ACCCAAGGGGACAGCATCTCCTTGGCCACCTGTCCCAAGGGCAGACTTGGGCTTGCCACCAGGTGCCATACCCGGAACTCACAGAAACAACCCCATGGAGAAACGGGCAGTCAGATGCCGTCTTCCACCAAGATGTGGCAGCGATGTGAGTGGCAGGGGGTGTGCCGGGAAAGAGTGGAGACAGTGACCCACAGTTCCCCATCCCAGTGCACGGGCCGTGTGCAGTGATCCTGTCGCCACTTCTCTCCTGTGTTGAAGGCACTGGCCGAGACCCCGAGTCTGCCTGAGCGCCAAAGCAAAAGGCAAAGCCTTACCTAGCCCAGGAGATGGTAATAGGCATAGAGTGCCATGCTAGGAAACGCAAGCTGCTGCAGGGTTGTGACCATGTCTGCTTAGTTCGGCATAGCAAGGTGAAACCTGGACGTGAACTTGGAGGCCGGAAAAGCAATTCCCAAGAGGCACCAGCTCTCCCGTGGCTCTTCTTCCCTGCTGCGACAGAGCGAACACCCAAGCCTTTCTGAGGAAGGAGCAGCTAAATACGGTTCATGCCAAGCTAAAAACATCTGCGAAAGCTTAGCAGTCGCTGCGAAATCAGAGTCGGTTCTGCGGGCTGCTGTTGCTGCTTGCCTTAGCCTAGTATTCGCAGCACGATGGGAGAAACCCGCCTAGAGCGAAAGCCTCTTTGCCCTGGCATCTCCTCTGGGAAAGCACAGCATTCTTTGGAAAATCAGAGTCCGGACTGAAGGATGCTCCTGTTTGCCAGAGCTGGTCTCCTCAGCATGGTGCAATGGACCCGCATTGAACAAAATCCTCTATGCCTGGGCATCCCCTCTGCCTGAGAGAGAAGCGCGGTTGCGTCTTTGGAAAGAGCCTTAAGGAAAGGGACACGTTTTTCACTTCGCTCCCCAGGAGAATGTCTGTGGAGGTACAGCACGCTGCCCCTGGAGAAGAGCAGGAACCGTTGACCTTCTGGACTGGAAACAGTTGGGAATCAAGAGAGCCGGCCCTGGCAGGCCCCGCGGCCGGTGGCAATACAAGTGTCACCCTCTCCCAGTGCAGAGAGACAGAAGCCTGGCTGCTATGGAGACAGGAGGGGATGAGTAGCACAGGGCGCGTGCTCCACTCTTAGGAAGCAGTCTTTGCAGAAAGCATGCCTGTCCTGAGCCTCTGGGCCCAAGGACGCAGCAGCTCCTTGGCCACCTGTCCCTGGGGCAGACATGCGCTAGCCACCAGGCGCCTACGCTGAACTTTCAGAAACAGTTACCTGAAATAACAGGTAGTCAATGCCGTCTTCCTCCAGGATGTGGAAGCCTGGAGGAGGCACGGGGTTTAAGGGGAAGGAGTGGGGATAGTCCACCAAAGCTACCTAATCAGTGCACGGGCGGTTTGCAGGGATCCTGTCACCTATCCTTTCCTGTGGGGAAAGCACTGTCCTAGTCCGCGAGTCCCCTGAGCGCCAGAGTAAAAGGCCAAGCGACGCCTACACTGGGAGATGGTAGTGTGCATAGAGTGCCATCCCTGGCTACGCATGCTACTGTAGGGTTGTGGCTGTGACTGCTTAGTTTGGCCTGGGAGGGTGAAACCAGGACGCGAACATGGAGCCCGGAAAAGCAAGGCCCAAGAGGCACCAGCTCTCCCGCAGCTCTTCTTCCCTGACGCGACTGAAGCCTTGCTGAGGAAGCAGCAGCGAAGTGCTGTTCGCTCCAAGCCAAAGCCTCTGCGAAAGCACAACATTCGCTGAGAAATGTTCTGCGGGCTGCTGCTGCTTGCCTGAGCCCAGTCTCGCGGTGGGAGAAACCCAAATACATCGAAAGCCTCTCTGCCTTGGCATCTCCCCTAGGAAAGCACAACGTTCCTTGGGAAATCAGAGTTGGGTTTGGGGATGCTGCTGCTGCTTGCCTGAGCTAGTCTCCGAAGCACGGTGCAAGATACCCGCATGGAGCGAAATACTCTTTGCCCTAGCATCCCCTCTGCGTGAGAGAGAAGCCAAGTGTGGGGAAGGCGCAGCACACGGCCCCGAAAAGAGTAGGAGCAGTTGGCCGTGGAGTCGGGAAACGCTCGGGAATCAGGATAGCCTGCAGTGGCACGAACAGCAGGCCGGTGGCAAGACAAGTGTCACCCGCTCCCTGCACGGAGAGATGGAAGCCTGGCTGCTAAGGAGAAATGAGGGGACGACTAGGGCTGAGGCGCGTGCTCCACTCTGAGGAAGGAGTCTGGGCAGAAGGCAGGCCTGTCCTGTGCCTCTGGACCCAAGGGGACAGCATCTCCTTGGCCACCTGTCCCAAGGGCAGACTTGGGCTTGCCACCAGGTGCCATACCCGGAACTCAAAGAAACAACCCCATGGAGAAACGGGCAGTCAGATGCCGTCTTCCACCAAGACGTGGCAGCGATGTGAGTGGCAGGGGGTCTGCCGGGAAAGAGTGGAGACAGTGACCCACAGTTCCCCATCCCAGTGCACGGGCCGTGTGCAGTGATCCTGTCGCCACTTCTCTCCTGTGTTGAAGGCACTGGCCGAGACCCCGAGTCTGCCTGAGCACCAGAGTAAAAGGCAAAGCCTTACCTACCCCAGGAGATGGTAATAGGCATAGAGGGCCATGCTAGGACACGCACGCTGCTGCAGGGTTGTGACTGTGTCTGCTTAGTTCGGCATAGCAAGGTGAAGCCCGGGCGTGAACTTGGAGCCCGGGAAAGCAAGGCCCAATAGGCACCAGCTCTCCTGTAGCTCGTCTTCCCTGACGCGACTGAAGCCTTGCTGAGGAAGCAGCAGCAAAGTGCTGTTCGCTCCAAGCCAAAGCCTCTGCGAAAGCACAGCATTCGCTGAGAAATGTTCTGCGGGCTGCTGCTGCTTACCTGAGCCCAGTCTCGGGGTGGGAGAAACCCGTATACAGCAACAACCTCATTGCCTAGGCATCTCCCCTGGGAAAGCTCACCATTCCTTGGGAAATCAGAGTTGGGTTTGGGGATGCTGCTGCAGCTTGCCTGAGCTAGTCTCCGAAGCACGGTGCAAGATACCCGCATGGAGCGAAATACTCTTTGCCCTAGCATCCCCTCTGCCTGAGAGAGAAGCCAAGTGTGGGGAAGGCGCAGCACACGGCCCCGGAGAAGAGAAGGAGCCGTTGGCTGTGGGGTCGGGAAACGCTCGGGAAGCAGGATAGCCTGCAGTGGCACGAACAGCAGGCCGGTGGCAAGACAAGTGTCACCCGCTCCCTGCGCGGAGAGATGGAAGCCTGGCTGCTAAGGAGAAATGAGGGGACGACTAGGGCAGAGGCGCGTGCTCCACTCTGAGGAAGGAGTCTGGGCAGAAGGCAGGCCTGTCCTGTGCCTCTGGACCCAAGGGGACAGCATCTCCTTGGCCACCTGTCCCAAGGGCAGACTTGGGCTTGCCACCAGGTGCCATACCCGGAACTCACAGAAACAACCCCATGGAGAAACGGGCAGTCAGATGCCGTCTTCCACCAAGATGTGGCAGCGATGTGAGTGGCAGGGGGTGTGCCGGGAAAGAGCGGAGACAGTGACCCACAGTTCCCCATCCCAGTGCACGGGCCGTGTGCAGTGATCCTGTCGCCACTTCTCTCCTGTGTTGAAGGCACTGGCCGAGACCCCGAGTCTGCCTGAGCACCAGAGTAAAAGGCAAAGCCTTACCTACCCCAGGAGATGGTAATAGGCATAGAGGGCCATGCTAGGACACGCACGCTGCTGCAGGGTTGTGACTGTGTCTGCTTAGTTCGGCATAGCAAGGTGAAGCCCGGGCCTGAACTTGGAGCCCGGGAAAGCAAGGCCCAATAGGCACCAGCTCTCCTGCAGCTCGTCTTCCCTGACGCGACTGAAGCCTTGCTGAGGAAGCAGCAGCAAAGTGCTGTTCGCTCCAAGCCAAAGCCTCTGCGAAAGCACAGCATTCGCTGAGAAATGTTCTGCAGGCTGCTGCTGCTTGCCTGAGCCCAGTCTCGCGGTGGGAGAAACCCGTACACAGCAACAACCTCTTTGCCTAGGCATCTCCCCTGGGAAAGCTCACCGTTTCTTGGGAAATCAGAGTTGGGTTTGGGGATGCTGCTGCTGCTTGCCTGAGCTAGTCTCCGAAGCACGGTGCAAGATACCTGCATGGAGCGAAATACTCTTTGCCCTAGCATCCCCTCTGCCTGAGAGAGAAGCCAAGTGTGGGGAAGGCGCAGCACACGGCCCCGGAGAAGAGAAGGAGCCGTTGGCTGTGGGGTCGGGAAACGCTCGGGAAGCAGGATAGCCTGCAGTGGCACGAACAGCAGGCCGGTGGCAAGACAAGTTTCACCCGCTCCCTGCGCGGAGAGATGGAAGCCTGGCTGCTAAGGAGAAATGAGGGGACGACTAGGGCAGAGGCGCGTGCTCCACTCTGAGGAAGGAGTCTGGGCAGAAGGCAGGCCTGTCCTGTGCCTCTGGACCCAAGGGGACAGCATCTCCTTGGCCACCTGTCCCAAGGGCAGACTTGGGCTTGCCACCAGGTGCCATACCCGGAACTCACAGAAACAACCCCATGGAGAAACGGGCAGTCAGATGCCGTCTTCCACCAAGATGTGGCAGCGATGTGAGTGGCAGGGGGTGTGCGGGAAAGAGTAGAGACAGTGACCCACAGTTCCCCATCCCAGTGCACGGGCCATGTGCAGTGATCCTGTCGCCACTTCTCTCCTGTGTTGAAGGCACTGGCCGAGACCCCGAGTCTGCCTGAGCACCAGAGTAAAAGGCAAAGCCTTACCTACCCCAGGAGATGGTAATAGGCATAGAGGGCCATGCTAGGACACGCACGCTGCTGCAGGGTTGTGACTGTGTCTGCTTAGTTCGGCATAGCAAGGTGAAGCCCGGGCGTGAACTTGGAGCCCGGGAAAGCAAGGCCCAAGAGGCACCAGCTCTCCTGCAGCTCCTCTTCCCTGACGCGACTGAAGCCTTGCTGAGGAAGCAGCAGCAAAGTGCTGTTCGCTCCAAGCCAAAGCCTCTGCGAAAGCACAGCATTCGCTGAGAAATGTTCTGCGGGCTGCTGCTGCTTGCCTGAGCCGTGTCTCGCGGTGGGAGAAACCCAAATAAAGCAACAACCTCTTTGCCTAGGCATCTTCCCTGGGAAAGCTCACCGTTCCTTGGGAAATCAGAGTTGGGTTTGGGGATGCTGCTGCTGCTTGCCTGAGCTAGTCTCCGAAGCACGGTGCAAGATACCCGCATGGAGCGAAATACTCTTTGCCCTAGCATCCCCTCTGCCTGAGAGAGAAGCCAAGTGTGGGGAAGGCGCAGCACATGGCCCCGGAGAAGAGAAAGAGCCGTTGGCCGTGGGGTGGGGAAACGCTCGGGAAGCAGGATAGCCTGCAGTGGCACGAACAGCAGGCCGGTGCAAGACAAGTGTCACCCGCTCCCTGCGCAGAGAGATGGAAGCCTGGCTGCTAAGGAGAAATGAGGGGACGACTAGGGCAGAGGCGCGTGCTCCACTCTGAGGAAGGAGTCTGGGCAGAAGGCAGGCCTGTCCTGTGCCTCTGGACCCAAGGGGACAGCATCTCCTTGGCCACCTGTCCCAAGGGCAGACTTGGGCTTGCCACCAGGTGCCATACCCGGAACTCACAGAAACAACCCCATGGAGAAACGGGCAGTCAGATGCCGTCTTCCACCAAGATGTGGCAGCGATGTGAGTGGCAGGGGATGTGCCGGGAAAGAGTGGAGACAGTGACCCACAGTTCCCCATCCCAGTGCACGGGCCGTGTGCAGTGATCCTGTCGCCACTTCTCTCCTGTGTTGAAGGCACTGGCCGAGACCCCGAGTCTGCCTGAGCGCCAAAGCAAAAGGCAAAGCCTTACCTAGCCCAGGAGATGGTAATAGGCATAGAGTGCCATGCTAGGAAACGCAAGCTGCTGCAGGGTTGTGACCATGTCTGCTTAGTTCGGCATAGCAAGGTGAAACCTGGACGTGAACTTGGAGGCCGGAAAAGCAATTCCCAAGAGGCACCAGCTCTCCCGTGGCTCTTCTTCCCTGCTGCGACAGAGCGAACACCCAAGCCTTTCTGAGGAAGGAGCAGCTAAATACGGTTCATGCCAAGCTAAAAACATCTGCGAAAGCTTAGCAGTCGCTGCGAAATCAGAGTCGGTTCTGCGGGCTGCTGTTGCTGCTTGCCTTAGCCTAGTATTCGCAGCACGATGGGAGAAACCCGCCTAGAGCGAAAGCCTCTTTGCCCTGGCATCTCCTCTGGGAAAGCACAGCATTCTTTGGAAAATCAGAGTCCGGACTGAAGGATGCTCCTGTTTGCCAGAGCTGGTCTCCTCAGCATGGTGCAATGAACCCGCATTGAACAAAATCCTCTATGCCTGGGCATCCCCTCTGCCTGAGAGAGAAGCGCGGTTGCGTCTTTGGAAAGAGCCTTAAGGAAAGGGACACGTTTTTCACTTCGCTCCCCAGGAGAATGTCTGTGGAGGTACAGCACGCTGCCCCTGGAGAAGAGCAGGAACCGTTGACCTTCTGGACTGGAAACAGTTGGGAATCAAGAGAGCCGGCCCTGGCAGGCCCCGCGGCCGGTGGCAATACAAGTGTCACCCTCTCCCAGTGCAGAGAGACAGAAGCCTGGCTGCTATGGAGACAGGAGGGGATGAGTAGCACAGGGCGCGTGCTCCACTCTTAGGAAGCAGTCTTTGCAGAAAGCATGCCTGTCCTGAGCCTCTGGGCCCAAGGACACAGCAGCTCCTTGGCCACCTGTCCCTGGGGCAGACATGCGCTAGCCACCAGGCGCCTACGCTGAACTTTCAGAAACAGTTACCTGAAATAACAGGTAGTCAATGCCGTCTTCCTCCAGGATGTGGAAGCCTGGAGGAGGCACGGGGTTTAAGGGGAAGGAGTGGGGATAGTCCACCAAAGCTACCTAATCAGTGCACGGGCGGTTTGCAGGGATCCTGTCACCTATCCTTTCCTGTGGGGAAAGCACTGTCCTAGTCCGCGAGTCCGCCTGAGCGCCAGAGTAAAAGGCCAAGCGACGCCTACACTGGGAGATGGTAGTGTGCATAGAGTGCCATCCCTGGCTACGCATGCTACTGTAGGGTTGTGGCTGTGACTGCTTAGTTTGGCCTGGGAGGGTGAACCCAGGACGCGAACATGGAGCCCGGAAAAGCAAGGCCCAAGAGGCACCAGCTCTCCCGCAGCTCTTCTTCCCTGACGCGACTGAAGCATTGCTGAGGAAGCAGCAGCGAAGTGCAGTTCGCTCCAAGCCAAAGCCTCTGCGAAAGCACAACATTCGCTGAGAAATGTTCTACGGGCTGCTGCTGCTTGCCTGAGCCCAGTCTCGCGGTGGGAGGAACCCGCATACATCGAAAGCCTCTCTGCCTTGGCATCTCCCCTGGGAAAGCACAACGTTCCTTGGGAAATCAGAGTTGGGTTTGGGGATGCTGCTGCTGCTTGCCTGAGCTAGTCTCCGAAGCACGGTGCAAGATACCCGCATGGAGCGAAATACTCTTTGCCCTAGCATCCCCTCTGCCTGAGAGAGAAACCAAGTGTGGGAAGGCGCAGCACACGGCCCCGAAGAAGAGTAGGAGCCGTTGGCCGTGGGGTCGGGAAACGCTCGGGAAGCAGGATAGCCTGCAGTGGCACGAACAGCAGGCCGGTGGCAAGACAAGTGTCACCCGATCCCAGCACGGAGAGATGGAAGCCTGGCTGCTAAGGAGAAATGAGGGGACGACTAGGGCAGAGGCGCGTGCTCCACTCTGAAGAAGGAGTCTGGGCAGAAGGCAGGCCTGTCCTGTGCCTCTGGACCCAAGGGGACAGCATCTCCTTGGCCACCTGTCCCAAGGGCAGACTTGGGCTTGCCACCAGGTACCATACCCGGAACTCACAGAAACAACCCCATGGAGAAACGGGCAGTCAGATGCCGTCTACCACCAAGATGTGGCAGCGATGTGAGTGGCAGGGGGTCTGCCCGGAAAGAGTGGAGACAGTGACCCACAGTTCCCCATCCCAGTGCACGGGCCGTGTGCAGTGATCCTGTCGCCACTTCTCTCCTGTGTTGAAGGCACTGGCCGAGACCCCGAGTCTGCCTGAGCACCAGAGTAAAAGGCAAAGCCTTACCTACCCCAGGAGATGGTAATAGGCATAGAGGGCCATGCTAGGACACGCACGCTGCTGCAGGGTTGTGACTGTGTCTGCTTAGTTCGGCATAGCAAGGTGAAGCCCGGGCGTGAACTTGGAGCCCGGGAAAGCAAGGCCCAATAGGCACCAGCTCTCCTGCAGCTCGTCTTCCCTGACGCGACTGAAGCCTTGCTGAGGAAGCAGCAGCAAAGTGCTGTTCGCTCCAAGCCAAAGCCTCTGCGAAAGCACAGCATTCGCTGAGAAATGTTCTGCGGGCTGCTGCTGCTTGCCTGAGCCCAGTCTCGCGGTGGGAGAAACCCGTACACAGCAACAACCTCTTTGCCTAGGCATCTCCCCTGGGAAAGCTCACCGTTCCTTGGGAAATCAGAGTTGGGTTTGGGGATGCTGCTGCTGCTTGCCTGAGCTAGTCTCCGAAGCACGGTGCAAGATACCCGCATGGAGCGAAATACTCTTTGCCCTAGCATCCCCTCTGCCTGAGAGAGAAGCCAAGTGTGGGGAAGGCGCAGCACACGGCCCCGGAGAAGAGAAGGAGCCGTTGGCTGTGGGGTCGGGAAACGCTCGGGAAGCAGGATAGCCTGCAGTGGCACGAACAGCAGGCCGGTGGCAAGACAAGTGTCACCCGCTCCCTGCGCGGAGAGATGGAAGCCTGGCTGCTAAGGAGAAATGAGGGGACGACTAGGGCAGAGGCGCGTGCTCCACTCTGAGGAAGGAGTCTGGGCAGAAGGCAGGCCTGTCCTGTGCCTCTGGACCCAAGGGGACAGCATCTCCTTGGCCACCTGTCCCAAGGGCAGACTTGGGCTTGCCACCAGGTGCCATACCCGGAACTCACAGAAACAACCCCATGGAGAAACGGGCAGTCAGATGCCGTCTTCCACCAAGATGTGGCAGCGATGTGAGTGGCAGGGGGTGTGCGGGAAAGAGTGGAGACAGTGAACCACAGTTCCCCATCCCAGTGCACGGGCCGTGTGCAGTGATCCTGTCGCCACTTCTCTCCTGTGTTGAAGGCACTGGCCGAGACCCCGAGTCTGCCTGAGCACCAGAGTAAAAGGCAAAGCCTTACCTACCCCAGGAGATGGTAATAGGCATAGAGGGCCATGCTAGGACACGCACGCTGCTGCAGGGTTGTGACTGTGTCTGCTTAGTTTGGCATAGCAAGGTGAAGCCCGGGCGTGAACTTGGAGCCCGGGAAAGCAAGGCCCAAGAGGCACCAGCTCTCCTGCAGCTCCTCTTCCCTGACGCGACTGAAGCCTTGTTGAGGAAGCAGCAGCAAAGTGCTGTTCGCTCCAAGCCAAAGCCTCTGCGAAAGCACAGCATTCGCTGAGAAATGTTCTGTGGGCTGCTGCTGCTTGCCTGAGCCCAGTTTCGCGGTTGGAGAAACCCGTATACAGCAACAACCACTTTGCCTATTCATCTCCCCTGGGAAAGCTCACCGTTCCTTGGGAAATCAGAGTTGGGTTTGGGGATGCTGCTGCTGCTTGCCTGAGCTAGTCTCCGAAGCACGGTGCAAGATACCCGCATGGAGCGAAATACTCTTTGCCCTAGCATCCCCTCTGCCTGAGAGAGAAGCCAAGTGTGGGGAAGGCGCAGCACATGGCCCCGGAGAAGAGAAAGAGCCGTTGGCCGTGGGGTGGGGAAACGCTCGGGAAGCAGGATAGCCTGCAGTGGCACGAACAGCAGGCCGGTTGCAAGACAAGTGTCACCCGCTCCCTGCGCGGAGAGATGGAAGCCTGGCTGCTAAGGAGAAATGAGGGGACGACTAGGGCAGAGGCACGTGCTCCACTCTGAGGAAGGAGTCTGGGCAGAAGGCAGGCCTGTCCTGTGCCTCTGGACCCAAGGGGACAGCATCTCCTTGGCCACCTGTCCCAAGGGCAGACTTGGGCTTGCCACCAGGTGCCATACCTGGAACTCACAGAAACAACCCCATGGAGAAACGGGCAGTCAGATGCCGTCTTCGACCAAGATGTGGCAGCGATGTGAGTGGCAGGGGGTGTGCCGGGAAAGAGTGGAGACAGTGACCCACAGTTCCCCATCCCAGTGCACGGGCCGTGTGCAGTGATCCTGTCGCCACTTCTCTCCTGTGTTGAAGGCACTGGCCGAGACCCCGAGTCTGCCTGAGCGCCAAAGCAAAAGGCAAAGCCTTTCCTAGCCCAGGAGATGGTAATAGGCATAGAGTGCCATGCTAGGAAACGCAAGCTGCTGCAGGGTTGTGACCATGTCTGCTTAGTTCGGCATAGTAAGGTGAAACCTGGACGTGAACTTGGAGGCCGGAAAAGCAATTCCCAAGAGGCACCAGCTCTCCCGTGGCTCTTCTTCCCTGCTGCGACAGAGCGAACACCCAAGCCTTTCTGAGGAAGGAGCAGCTAAATACGGTTCATGCCAAGCTAAAAACATCTGCGAAAGCTTAGCAGTCGCTGCGAAATCAGAGTCGGTTCTGCGGGCTGCTGTTGCTGCTTGCCTTAGCCTAGTATTCGCAGCACGATGGGAGAAACCCGCCTAGGGCGAAAGCCTCTTTGCCCTGGCATCTCCTCTGGGAAAGCACAGCATTCTTTGGAAAATCAGAGTCCGGACTGAAGGATGCTCCTGTTTGCCAGAGCTGGTCTCCTCAGCATGGTGCAATGAACCCGCATTGAACAAAATCCTCTATGCCTGGGCATCCCCTCTGCCTGAGAGAGAAGCGCGGTTGCGTCTTTGGAAAGAGCCTTAAGGAAAGGGACACGTTTTTCACTTCGCTCCCCAGGAGAATGTCTGTGGAGGTACAGCACGCTGCCCCTGGAGAAGAGCAGGAACCGTTGACCTTCTGGACTGGAAACAGTTGGGAATCAAGAGAGCCGGCCCTGGCAGGCCCCGCGGCCGGTGGCAATACAAGTGTCACCCTCTCCCAGTGCAGAGAGACAGAAGCCTGGCTGCTATGGAGACAGGAGGGGATGAGTAGGACAGGGCGCGTGCTCCACTCTTAGGAAGCAGTCTTTGCAGAAAGCATGCCTGTCCTGAGCCTCTGGGCCCAAGGACACAGCAGCTCCTTGGCCACCTGTCCCTGGGGCAAACATGCGCTAGCCACCAGGCGCCTACGCTGAACTTTCAGAAACAGTTGCCTGAAATAACAGGTAGTCAATGCCGTCTTCCTCCAGGATGTGGAAGCCTGGAGGAGGCACGGGGTTTAAGGGGAAGGAGTGGGGATAGTCCACCAAAGCTACCTAATCAGTGCACGGGCGGTTTGCAGGGATCCTGTCACCTATCCTTTCCTGTGGGGAAAGCACTGTCCTAGTCCGCGAGTCCGCCTGAGCGTTAGAGTAAAAGGCCAAGCGACGCCTAACTGGGAGATGGTAGTGTGCATAGAGTGCCATCCCTGGCTACGCATGCTACTGTAGGGTTGTGGCTGAGACTGCTTAGTTTGGCCTGGGAGGGTGAACCCAGGACGCGAACATGGAGCCCGGAAAAGCAAGGCCCAAGAGGCACCAGCTCTCCCGCAGCTCTTCTTCCCTGACGCGACTGAAGCCTTGCTGAGGAAGCAGCAGCGAAGTGCTGTTCGCTCCAAGCCAAAGCCTCTGCGAAAGCACAACATTCACTGAGAAATGTTCTGCGGGCTGCTGCTGCTTGCCTGAGCCCAGTCTCGCGGTGGGAGGAACCCGCATACATCGAAAGCCTCTCTGCCTTGGCATCTCCCCTGGGAAAGCACAAAGTTCCTTGGGAAATCAGAGTTGGGTTTGGGGATGCTGCTGCTGCTTGCCTGAGCTAGTCTCCGAAGCACGGTGCAAGATACCTGCATGGAGCGAAATACTCTTTGCCCTAGCATCCCCTCTGCCTGAGAGAGAAGCCAAGTGTGGGGAAGGCGCAGCACATGGCCCCGGAGAAGAGAAAGAGCCGTTGGCCGTGGGGTGGGGAAACGCTCGGGAAGCAGGATAGCCTGCAGTGGCACGAACAGCAGGCCGGTTGCAAGACAAGTGTCACCCGCTCCCTGCGCGGAGAGATGGAAGCCTGGCTGCTAAGGAGAAATGAGGGGACGACTAGGGCAGAGGCGCGTGCTCCACTCTGAGGAAGGAGTCTGGGCAGAAGGCAGGCCTGTCCTGTGCCTCTGGACCCAAGGGGACAGCATCTCCTTGGCCACCTGTCCCAAGGGCAGACTTGGGCTTGCCACCAGGTGCCATACCCGGAACTCACAGAAACAACCCCATGGAGAAACGGGCAGTCAGATGCCGTCTTCCACCAAGATGTGGCAGCGATGTGAGTGGCAGGGGGTGTGCCGGGAAAGAGTGGAGACAGTGACCCACAGTTCCCCATCCCAGTGCACGGGCCGTGTGCAGTGATCCTGTCGCCACTTCTCTCCTGTGTTGAAGGCACTGGCCGAGACCCCGAGTCTGCCTGAGCGCCAAAGCAAAAGGCAAAGCCTTTCCTAGCCCAGGAGATGGTAATAGGCATAGAGTGCCATGCTAGGAAACGCAAGCTGCTGCAGGGTTGTGACCATGTCTGCTTAGTTCGGCATAGCAAGGTGAAACCTGGACGTGAACTTGGAGGCCGGAAAAGCAATTCCCAAGAGGCACCAGCTCTCCCGTGGCTCTTCTTCCCTGCTGCGACAGAGCGAACACCCAAGCCTTTCTGAGGAAGGAGCAGCTAAATACGGTTCATGCCAAGCTAAAAACATCTGCGAAAGCTTAGCAGTCGCTGCGAAATCAGAGTCGGTTCTGCGGGCTGCTGTTGCTGCTTGCCTTAGCCTAGTATTCGCAGCACGATGGGAGAAACCCGCCTAGGGCGAAAGCCTCTTTGCCCTGGCATCTCCTCTGGGAAAGCACAGCATTCTTTGGAAAATCAGAGTCCGGACTGAAGGATGCTCCTGTTTGCCAGAGCTGGTCTCCTCAGCATGGTGCAATGAACCCGCATTGAACAAAATCCTCTATGCCTGGGCATCCCCTCTGCCTGAGAGAGAAGCGCGGTTGCGTCTTTGGAAAGAGCCTTAAGGAAAGGGACACGTTTTTCACTTCGCTCCCCAGGAGAATGTCTGTGGAGGTACAGCACGCTGCCCCTGGAGAAGAGCAGGAACCGTTGACCTTCTGGACTGGAAACAGTTGGGAATCAAGAGAGCCGGCCCTGGCAGGCCCCGCGGCCGGTGGCAATACAAGTGTCACCCTCTCCCAGTGCAGAGAGACAGAAGCCTGGCTGCTATGGAGACAGGAGGGGATGAGTAGGACAGGGCGCGTGCTCCACTCTTAGGAAGCAGTCTTTGCAGAAAGCATGCCTGTCCTGAGCCTCTGGGCCCAAGGACACAGCAGCTCCTTGGCCACCTGTCCCTGGGGCAGACATGCGCTAGCCACCAGGCGCCTACGCTGAACTTTCAGAAACAGTTACCTGAAATAACAGGTAGTCAATGCCGTCTTCCTCCAGGATGTGGAAGCCTGGAGGAGGCACGGGGTTTAAGGGGAAGGAGTGGGGATAGTCCACCAAAGCTACCTAATCAGTGCACGGGCGGTTTGCAGGGATCCTGTCACCTATCCTTTCCTGTGGGGAAAGCACTGTCCTAGTCCGCGAGTCCGCCTGAACGTTAGAGTAAAAGGCCAAGCGACGCCTACACTGGGAGATGGTAGTGTGCATAGAGTGCCATCCCTGGCTACGCATGCTACTGTAGGGTTGTGGCTGTGACTGCTTAGTTTGGCCTGGGAGGGTGAACCCAGGACGCGAACATGGAGCCCGGAAAAGCAAGGCCCAAGAGGCACCAGCTCTCCCGCAGCTCTTCTTCCCTGACGCGACTGAAGCATTGCTGAGGAAGCAGCAGCGAAGTGCTGTTCGCTCCAAGCCAAAGCCTCTGCGAAAGCACAACATTCACTGAGAAATGTTCTGCGGGCTGCTGCTGCTTGCCTGAGCCCAGTCTCGCGGTGGGAGGAACCCGCATACATCGAAAGCCTCTCTGCCTTGGCATATCCCCTGGGAAAGCACAAAGTTCCTTGGGAAATCAGAGTTGGGTTTGGGAATACTCTTTGCCCTAGCATCCCCTCTGCCTGAGAGAGAAGCCAAGTGTGGGGAAGGCGCAGCACACGGCCCCGAAGAAGAGTAGGAGCCGTTGGCCGTGGGGTCGGGAAACGCTCGGGAAGCAGGATAGCCTGCAGTGGCACGAACAGCAGGCCGGTGGCAAGACAAGTGTCACCCGCTCCCTGCGCGGAGAGATGGAAGCCTGGCTGCTAAGGAGAAATGAGGGGACGACTAGGGCAGAGGCGCGTGCTCCACTCTGAGGAAGGAGTCTGGGCAGAAGGCAGGCCTGTCCTGTGCCTCTGGACCCAAGGGGACAGCATCTCCTTGGCCACCTGTCCCAAGGGCAGACTTGGGCTTGCCACCAGGTGCCATACCCGGAACTCACAGAAACAACCCCATGGAGAAACGGGCAGTCAGATGCCGTCTACCACCAAGATGTGGCAGCGATGTGAGTGGCAGGGGGTGTGCGGGAAAGAGTGGAGACAGTGACCCACAGTTCCCCATCCCAGTGCACGGGCCGTGTGCAGTGATCCTGTCGCCACTTCTCTCCTGTGTTGAAGGCACTGGCCGAGACCCGAGTCTGCCTGAGCACCAGAGTAAAAGGCAAAGCCTTACCTACCCCAGGAGATGGTAATAGGCATAGAGGGCCATGCTAGGACACGCACGCTGCTGCAGGGTTGTGACTGTGTCTGCTTAGTTCGGCATAGCAAGGTGAAGCACGGGCGTGAACTTGGAGCCCGGGAAAGCAAGGCCCAAGAGGCACCAGCTCTCCTGCAGCTCGACTTCCCTGACGCGACTGAAGCCTTGCTGAGGAAGCAGCAGCAAAGTGCTGTTCGCTCCAAGCCAAAGCCTCTGCGAAAGCACAGCATTCGCTGAGAAATGTTCTGCGGGCTGCTGCTGCTTGCCTGAGCCCAGTCTCGCGGTGGGAGGAACCCGCATACATCGAAAGCCTCTCTGCCTTGGCATCTCCCCTGGGAAAGCACAAAGTTCCTTGGGAAATCAGAGTTGGGTTTGGGGATGCTGCTGCTGCTTGCCTGAGCTAGTCTCCGAAGCACGGTGCAAGATACCTGCATGGAGCGAAATACTCTTTGCCCTAGCATCCCCTCTGCCTGAGAGAGAAGCCAAGTGTGGGGAAGGCGCAGCACATGGCCCCGGAGAAGAGAAAGAGCCGTTGGCCGTGGGGTGGGGAAACGCTCGGGAAGCAGGATAGCCTGCAGTGGCACGAACAGCAGGCCGGTTGCAAGACAAGTGTCACCCGCTCCCTGCGCGGAGAGATGGAAGCCTGGCTGCTAAGGAGAAATGAGGGGACGACTAGGGCAGAGGCGCGTGCTCCACTCTGAGGAAGGAGTCTGGGCAGAAGGCAGGCCTGTCCTGTGCCTCTGGACCCAAGGGGACAGCATCTCCTTGGCCACCTGTCCCAAGGGCAGACTTGGGCTTGCCACCAGGTGCCATACCCGGAACTCACAGAAACAACCCCATGGAGAAACGGGCAGTCAGATGCCGTCTTCCACCAAGATGTGGCAGCGATGTGAGTGGCAGGGGGTGTGCCGGGAAAGAGTGGAGACAGTGACCCACAGTTCCCCATCCCAGTGCACGGGCCGTGTGCAGTGATCCTGTCGCCACTTCTCTCCTGTGTTGAAGGCACTGGCCGAGACCCCGAGTCTGCCTGAGCGCCAAAGCAAAAGGCAAAGCCTTTCCTAGCCCAGGAGATGGTAATAGGCATAGAGTGCCATGCTAGGAAACGCAAGCTGCTGCAGGGTTGTGACCATGTCTGCTTAGTTCGGCATAGCAAGGTGAAACCTGGACGTGAACTTGGAGGCCGGAAAAGCAATTCCCAAGAGGCACCAGCTCTCCCGTGGCTCTTCTTCCCTGCTGCGACAGAGCGAACACCCAAGCCTTTCTGAGGAAGGAGCAGCTAAATACGGTTCATGCCAAGCTAAAAACATCTGCGAAAGCTTAGCAGTCGCTGCGAAATCAGAGTCGGTTCTGCGGGCTGCTGTTGCTGCTTGCCTTAGCCTAGTATTCGCAGCACGATGGGAGAAACCCGCCTAGGGCGAAAGCCTCTTTGCCCTGGCATCTTTTCTGGGAAAGCACAGCATTCTTTGGAAAATCAGAGTCCGGACTGAAGGATGCTCCTGTTTGCCAGAGCTGGTCTCCTCAGCATGGTGCAATGAACCCGCATTGAACAAAATCCTCTATGCCTGGGCATCCCCTCTGCCTGAGAGAGAAGCGCGGTTGCGTCTTTGGAAAGAGCCTTAAGGAAAGGGACACGTTTTTCACTTCGCTCCCCAGGAGAATGTCTGTGGAGGTACAGCACGCTGCCCCTGGAGAAGAGCAGGAACCGTTGACCTTCTGGACTGGAAACAGTTGGGAATCAAGAGAGCCGGCCCTGGCAGGCCCCGCGGCCGGTGGCAATACAAGTGTCACCCTCTCCCAGTGCAGAGAGACAGAAGCCTGGCTGCTATGGAGACAGGAGGGGATGAGTAGGACAGGGCGCGTGCTCCACTCTTAGGAAGCAGTCTTTGCAGAAAGCATGCCTGTCCTGAGCCTCTGGGCCCAAGGACACAGCAGCTCCTTGGCCACCTGTCCCTGGGGCAGACATGCGCTAGCCACCAGGCGCCTACGCTGAACTTTCAGAAACAGTTACCTGAAATAACAGGTAGTCAATGCCGTCTTCCTCCAGGATGTGGAAGCCTGGAGGAGGCACGGGGTTTAAGGGGAAGGAGTGGGGATAGTCCACCAAAGCTACCTAATCAGTGCACGGGCGGTTTTCAGGGATCCTGTCACCTATCCTTTCCTGTGGGGAAAGCACTGTCCTAGTCCGCGAGTCCGCCTGAGCGTTAGAGTAAAAGGCCAAGCGACGCCTACACTGGGAGATGGTAGTGTGCATAGAGTGCCATCCCTGGCTACGCATGCTACTGTAGGGTTGTGGCTGAGACTGCTTAGTTTGGCCTGGGAGGGTGAACCCAGGACGCGAACATGGAGCCCGGAAAAGCAAGGCCCAAGAGGCACCAGCTCTCCCGCAGCTCTTCTTCCCTGACGCGACTGAAGCATTGCTGAGGAAGCAGCAGCGAAGTGCTGTTCGCTCCAAGCCAAAGCCTCTGCGAAAGCACAACATTCACTGAGAAATGTTCTGCGGGCTGCTGCTGCTTGCCTGAGCCCAGTCTCGCGGTGGGAGGAACCCGCATACATCGAAAGCCTCTCTGCCTTGGCATCTCCCCTGGGAAAGCACAAAGTTCCTTGGGAAATCAGAGTTGGGTTTGGGAATACTCTTTGCCCTAGCATCCCCTCTGCCTGAGAGAGAAGCCAAGTGTGGGAAGGCGCAGCACACGGCCCCGAAGAAGAGTAGGAGCCGTTGGCCGTGGGGTCGGGAAACGCTCGGGAAGCAGGATAGCCTGCAGTGGCACGAACAGCAGGCCGGTGGCAAGACAAGTGTCACCCGCTCCCTGCACGGAGAGATGGAAGCCTGGCTGCTAAGGAGAAATGAGGGGACGACTAGGGCAGAGGCGCGTGCTCCACTCTGAGGAAGGAGTCTGGGCAGAAGGCAGGCCTGTCCTGTGCCTCTGGACCCAAGGGGACAGCATCTCCTTGGCCACCTGTCCCAAGGGCAGACTTGGGCTTGCCACCAGGTGCCATACCCGGAACTCACAGAAACAACCCCATGGAGAAACGGGCAGTCAGATGCCGTCTACCACCAAGATGTGGCAGCGATGTGAGTGGCAGGGGGTGTGCGGGAAAGAGTGGAGACAGTGACCCACAGTTCCCCATCCCAGTGCACGGGCCGTGTGCAGTGATCCTGTCGCCACTTCTCTCCTGTGTTGAAGGCACTGGCCGAGACCCCGAGTCTGCCTGAGCACCAGAGTAAAAGGCAAAGCCTTACCTACCCCAGGAGATGGTAATAGGCATAGAGGGCCATGCTAGGACACACACGCTGCTGCAGGGTTGTGACTGTGTCTGCTTAGTTCGGCATAGCAAGGTGAAGCACGGGCGTGAACTTGGAGCCCGGGAAAGCAAGGCCCAAGAGGCACCAGCTCTCCTGCAGCTCGACTTCCCTGACGCGACTGAAGCCTTGCTGAGGAAGCAGCAGCAAAGTGCTGTTCGCTCCAAGCCAAAGCCTCTGCGAAAGCACAGCATTCGCTGAGAAATGTTCTGCGGGCTGCTGCTGCTTGCCTGAGCCCAGTTTCGCGGTGGGAGAAACCCGTATACAGCAACAACCTCTTTGCCTAGGCATCTCCCCTGGGAAAGCTCACCGTTCCTTGGGAAATCAGAGTTGGGTTTGGGGATGCTGCTGCTGCTTGCCTGAGCTAGTCTCCGAAGCACGGTGCAAGATACCCGCATGGAGCGAAATACTCTTTGCCCTAGCATCCCCTCTGCCTGAGAGAGAAGCCAAGTGTGGGGAAGGCGCAGCACACGGCTCCGGAGAAGAGAAGGAGCCGTTGGCCGTGGGGTCGGGAAACGCTCGGGAAGCAGGATAGCCTGCAGTGGCACGAACAGCAGGCCGGTGGCAAGACAAGTGTCACCCGCTCCCTGCGCGGAGAGATGGAAGCCTGGCTGCTAAGGAGAAATGAGGGGACGACTAGGGCAGAGGCGCGTGCTCCACTCTGAGGAAGGAGTCTGGGCAGAAGGCAGGCCTGTCCTGTGCCTCTGGACCCAAGGGGACAGCATCTCCTTGGCCACCTGTCCCAAGGGCAGACTTGGGCTTGCCACCAGGTGCCATACCCGGAACTCACAGAAACAACCCCATGGAGAAACGGGCAGTCAGATGCCGTCTTCCACCAAGATGTGGCAGCGATGTGAGTGGCAGGGGGTGTGCCGGGAAAGAGTGGAGACAGTGACCCACAGTTCCCCATCCCAGTGCACGGACCGTGTGCAGTGATCCTGTCGCCACTTCTCTCCTGTGTTGAAGGCACTGGCCGAGACCCCGAGTCTGCCTGAGCGCCAAAGCAAAAGGCAAAGCCTTACCTAGCCCAGGAGATGGTAATAGGCATAGAGTGCCATGCTAGGAAACGCAAGCTGCTGCAGGGTTGTGACCATGTCTGCTTAGTTCGGCATAGCAAGGTGAAACCTGGACGTGAACTTGGAGGCCGGAAAAGCAATTCCCAAGAGGCACCAGCTCTCCCGTGGCTCTTCTTCCCTGCTGCGACAGAGCGAACACCCAAGCCTTTCTGAGGAAGGAGCAGCTAAATACGGTTCATGCCAAGCTAAAAACATCTGCGAAAGCTTAGCAGTCGCTGCGAAATCAGAGTCGGTTCTGCGGGCTGCTGTTGCTGCTTGCCTTAGCCTAGTATTCGCAGCACGATGGGAGAAACCCGCCTAGGGCGAAAGCCTCTTTGCCCTGGCATCTCCTCTGGGAAAGCACAGCATTCTTTGGAAAATCAGAGTCCGGACTGAAGGATGCTCCTGTTTGCCAGAGCTGGTCTCCTCAGCATGGTGCAATGAACCCGCATTGAACAAAATCCTCTATGCCTGGGCATCCCCTCTGCCTGAGAGAGAAGCGCGGTTGCGTCTTTGGAAAGAGCCTTAAGGAAAGGGACACGTTTTTCACTTCGCTCCCCAGGAGAATGTCTGTGGAGGTACAGCACGCTGCCCCTGGAGAAGAGCAGGAACCGTTGACCTTCTGGACTGGAAACAGTTGGGAATCAAGAGAGCCGGCCCTGGCAGGCCCCGCGGCCGGTGGCAATACAAGTGTCACCCTCTCCCAGTGCAGAGAGACAGAAGCCTGGCTGCTATGGAGACAGGAGGGGATGAGTAGGACAGGGCGCGTGCTCCACTCTTAGGAAGCAGTCTTTGCAGAAAGCATGCCTGTCCTGAGCCTCTGGGCCCAAGGACACAGCAGCTCCTTGGCCACCTGTCCCTGGGGCAGACATGCGCTAGCCACCAGGCGCCTACGCTGAACTTTCAGAAACAGTTACCTGAAATAACAGGTAGTCAATGCCGTCTTCCTCCAGGATGTGGAAGCCTGGAGGAGGCACGGGGTTTAAGGGGAAGGAGTGGGGATAGTCCACCAAAGCTACCTAATCAGTGCAGGGATCCTGTCACCTATCCTTTCCTGTGGGGAAAGCACTGTCCTAGTCCGCGAGTCCGCCTGAGCGCCAGAGTAAAAGGCCAAGCGACGCCTACACTGGGAGATGGTAGTGTGCATAGAGTGCCATCCCTGGCTACGCATGCTACTGTAGGGTTGTGGCTGTGACTGCTTAGTTTGGCCTGGGAGGGTGAACCCAGGACGCGAACATGGAGCCCGGAAAAGCAAGGCCCAAGAGGCACCAGCTCTCCCGCAGCTCTTCTTCCCTGACGCGACTGAAGCCTTGCTGAGGAAGCAGCAGCGAAGTGCAGTTCGCTCCAAGCCAAAGCCTCTGCGAAAGCACAACATTCGCTGAGAAATGTTCTACGGTCTGCTGCTGCTTGCCTGAGCCCAGTCTCGCGGTGGGAGGAACCCGCATACATCGAAAGCCTCTCTGCCTTGGCATCTCCCCTGGGAAAGCACAACGTTCCTTGGGAAATCAGAGTTGGGTTTGGGGATAATGCTGCTGCTTGCCTGAGCTAGTCTCCGAAGCACGGTGCAAGATACCCGCATGGAGCGAAATACTCTTTGCCCTAGCATTCCCTCTGCCTGAGAGAGAAGCCAAGTGTGGGAAGGCGCAGCACACGGCCCCGAAGAAGAGTAGGAGCCGTTGGCCGTGGGGTCGGGAAACGCTCGGGAAGCAGGATAGCCTGCAGTGGCACGAACAGCAGGCCGGTGGCAAGACAAGTGTCACCCGCTCCCAGCACGGAGGGATGGAAGCCTGGCTGCTAAGGAGAAATGAGGGGACGACTAGGGCAGAGGCGCGTGCTCCACTCTGAGGAAGGAGTCTGGGCAGAAGGCAGGCCTGTCCTGTGCCTCTGGACCCAAGGGGACAGCATCTCCTTGGCCACCTGTCCCAAGGGCAGACTTGGGCTTGCCACCAGGTGCCATACCCGGAACTCACAGAAACAACCCCATGGAGAAACGGGCAGTCAGATGCCGTCTACCACCAAGATGTGGCAGCGATGTGAGTGGCAGGGGGTCTGCCCGGAAAGAGTGGAGACAGTGACCCACAGTTCCCCATCCCAGTGCACGGGCCGTGTGCAGTGATCCTGTCGCCACTTCTCTCCTGTGTTGAAGGCACTGGCCGAGACCCCGAGTCTGCCTGAGCACCAGAGTAAAAGGCAAAGCCTTACCTACCCCAGGAGATGGTAATAGGCATAGAGGGCCATGCTAGGACATGCACACTGCTGCAGGGTTGTGACTGTGTCTGCTTAGTTCGGCATAGCAAGGTGAAGCACGGGCGTGAACTTGGAACCCGGGAAAGCAAGGCCCAAGAGGCACCAGCTCTCCTGCAGCTCGTCTTCCCTGACGCGACTGAAGCCTTGCTGAGGAAGCAGCAGCAAAGTGCTGTTCGCTCCAAGCCAAAGCCTCTGCGAAAGCACAGCATTCACTGAGAAATATTGTGCGGGCTGCTGCTGCTTACCTGAGCCCAGTCTCGCGGTGGGAGAAACCCGTATACAGCAACAACCTCTTTGCCTAGGCATCTCCCCTGGGAAAGCTCACCGTTCCTTGGGAAATCAGAGTTGGGTTTGGGGATGCTGCTGCTGCTTGCCTTAGCTAGTCTCCGAAGCACGGTGCAAGATACCCGCATGGAGCGAAATACTCTTTGCCCTAGCATCCCCTCTGCCTGAGAGAGAAGCCAAGTGTGGGGAAGGCGCAGCACACGGCCCCGGAGAAGAGAAGGAGCCGTTGGCTGTGGGGTCGGGAAACGCTCGGGAAGCAGGATAGCCTGCAGTGGCACGAACAGCAGGCCCGTGGCAAGACAAGTGTCACCCGCTCCCTGCGCGGAGAGATGGAAGCCTGGCTGCTAAGGAGAAATGAGGGGACGACTAGGGCAGAGGCGCGTGCTCCACTCTGAGGAAGGAGTCTGGGCAGAAGGCAGGCCTGTCCTGTGCCTCTGGACCCAAGGGGACAGCATCTCCTTGGCCACCTGTCCCAAGGGCAGACTTGGGCTTGCCACCAGGTGCCATACCCGGAACTCACAGAAACAACCCCATGGAGAAACGGGCAGTCAGATGCCGTCTTCCACCAAGATGTGGCAGCGATGTGAGTGGCAGGGGGTGTGCGGGAAAGAGTGGAGACAGTGACCCACAGTTCCCCATCCCATTGCACGGGCCGTGTGCAGTGATCCTGTCGCCACTTCTCTCCTGTGTTGAAGGCACTGGCCGAGACCCCGAGTCTGCCTGAGCACCAGAGTAAAAGGCAAAGCCTTACCTACCCCAGGAGATGGTAATAGGCATAGAGGGCCATGCTAGGACACGCACGCTGCTGCAGGGTTGTGACTGTGTCTGCTTAGTTCGGCATAGCAAGGTGAAGCCCGGGCGTGAACTTGGAGCCCGGGAAAGCAAGGCCCAATAGGCACCAGCTCTCCTGCAGCTCGTCTTCCCTGACGCGACTGAAGCCTTGCTGAGGAAGCAGCAGCAAAGTGCTGTTCGCTCCAAGCCAAAGCCTCTGCGAAAGCACAGCATTCGCTGAGAAATGTTCTGCGGGCTGCTGCTGCTTGCCTGAGCCCAGTCTCGCGGTGGGAGAAACCCGTACACAGCAACAACCTCTTTGCCTAGGCATCTCCCCTGGGAAAGCTCACCGTTCCTTGGGAAATCAGAGTTGGGTTTGGGGATGCTGCTGCTGCTTGCCTGAGCTAGTCTCCGAAGCACGGTGCAAGATACCCGCATGGAGCGAAATACTCTTTGCCCTAGCATCCCCTCTGCCTGAGAGAGAAGCCAAGTGTGGGGAAGGCGCAGCACACGGCCCCGGAGAAGAGAAGGAGCCGTTGGCTGTGGGGTCGGGAAACGCTCGGGAAGCAGGATAGCCTGCAGTGGCACGAACAGCAGGCCGGTGGCAAGACAAGTGTCACCCGCTCCCTGCGCGGAGAGATGGAAGCCTGGCTGCTAAGGAGAAATGAGGGGACGACTAGGGCAGAGGCGCGTGCTCCACTCTGAGGAAGGAGTCTGGGCAGAAGGCAGGCCTGTCCTGTGCCTCTGGACCCAAGGGGACAGCATCTCCTTGGCCACCTGTCCCAAGGGCAGACTTGGGCTTGCCACCAGGTGCCATACCCGGAACTCACAGAAACAACCCCATGGAGAAACGGGCAGTCAGATGCCGTCTTCCACCAAGATGTGGCAGCGATGTGAGTGGCAGGGGGTGTGCGGGAAAGAGTGGAGACAGTGAACCACAGTTCCCCATCCCAGTGCACGGGCCGTGTGCAGTGATCCTGTCGCCACTTCTCTCCTGTGTTGAAGGCACTGGCCGAGACCCCGAGTCTCCCTGAGCACCAGAGTAAAAGGCAAAGCCTTACCTACCCAGGGAGATGGTAATAGGCATAGAGGGCCATGCTAGGACACGCACGCTCCTGCAGGGTTGTGACTGTGTCTGCTTAGTTCGGCAAAGCAAGTTGAAGCCCGGGCGTGATCTTGGAGCCCGGGAAAGCAAGGCCCAAGAGGCATCAGCTCTCCTGCAGCTCGTCTTCCCTGACGCGACTGAAGCCTTGCTGAGGAAGCAGCAGCGAAGTGCTGTTCGCTCCAAGCCAAAGCCTCTGCGAAAGCACAGCATTCGCTGAGAAATGTTCTGCGGGCTGCTGCTGCTTGCCTGAGCCCAGTCTCGCGGTGGGAGAAACCCAAATACAGCAACAACCTCTTTGCCTAGGCATCTTCCCTGGGAAAGCTCACCGTTCCTTGGGAAATCAGAGTTGGGTTTGGGGATGCTGCTGCTGCTTGCCAGAGCTAGTCTCCGAAGCACGGTGCAAGATACCCGCATGGAGCGAAATACTCTTTGCCCTAGCATCCCCTCTGCCTGAGAGAGAAGCCAAGTGTGGGGAAGGCGCAGCCCACGGCCCCGAAGAAGAGAAGGAGCCGTTGGCCGTGGGGTCGGGAAACGCTCGGGAAGCAGGATAGCCTGCAGTGGCACGAACAGCAGGCCGGTGGCAAGACAAGTGTCACCCGCTCCCTGCGCGGAGAGATGGAAGCCTGGCTGCTAAGGAGAAATGAGGGGACGACTAGGGCAGAGGCGCGTGCTCCACTCTGAGGAAGGAGTCTGGGCAGAAGGCAGGCCTGTCCTGTGCCTCTGGACCAAAGTGGACAGCATCTCCTTGGCCACCTGTCCCAAGGGCAGACTTGGGCTTGCCACCAGGTGCCATACCCGGAACTCACAGAAACAACCCCATGGAGAAACGGGCAGTCAGATGCCGTCTTCCACCAAGATGTGGCAGCGATGTGAGTGGCAGGGGGTGTGCCGGGAAAGAGTGGAGACAGTGACCCACAGTTCCCCATCCCAGTGCACGGACCGTGTGCAGTGATCCTGTCGCCACTTCTCTCCTGTGTTGAAGGCACTGGCCGAGACCCCGAGTCTGCCTGAGCCCCAGAGTAAAAGGCAAAGCCTTACCTACCCCAGGAGATGGTAATAGGCATAGAGGGCCATGCTAGGACACGCACGCTGCTGCAGGGTTGTGACTGTGTCTGCTTAGTTCGGCATAGCAAGGTGAAGCCCGGGCGTGAACTTGGAGCCCGGGAAAGCAAGGCCCAAGAGGCACCAGCTCTCCTGCAGCTCCTCTTCCCTGACGCGACGGAAGCCTTGCTGAGGAAGCAGCAGCAAAGTGCTGTTCGCTCCAAGCCAAAGCCTCTGCGAAAGCACAGCATTCGCTGAGAAATGTTCTGGGGGCTGCTGCTGCTTGCCTGAGCCCAGTTTCGCGGTTGGAGAAACCCGTATACAGCAACAACCTCTTTGCCTAGGCATCTCCCCTGGGAAAGCTCACCGTTCCTTGGGAAATCAGAGTTGGGTTTGGGGATGCTGCTGCTGCTTGCCTGAGCTAGTCTCCGAAGCACGGTGCAAGATACCCGCATGGAGCGAAATACTCTTTGCCCTAGCATCCCCTCTGCCTGAGAGAGAAGCCAAGTGTGGGGAAGGCGCAGCACATGGCCCCGGAGAAGAGAAAGAGCCGTTGGCTGTGGGGTGGGGAAACGCTCGGGAAGCAGGATAGCCTGCAGTGGCACGAACAGCAGGCCGGTGGCAAGACAAGTGTCACCCGCTCCCTGCACGGAGAGATGGAAGCCTGGCTGCTAAGGAGAAATGAGGGGACGACTAGGGCAGAGGCGCGTGCTCCACTCTGAGGAAGGAGTCTGGGCAGAAGGCAGGCCTGTCCTGTGCCTCTGGACCCAAGGGGACAGCATCTCCTTGGCCACCTGTCCCAAGGGCAGACTTGGGCTTGCCACCAGGTGCCATACCCGGAACTCACAGAAACAACCCCATGGAGAAACGGGCAGTCAGATGCCGTCTTCCACCAAGATGTGGCAGCGATGTGAGTGGCAGGGGGTGTGCCGGGAAAGAGTGGAGACAGTGACCCACAGTTCCCCATCCCAGTGCACGGGCCGTGTGCAGTGATCCTGTCGCCACTTCTCTCCTGTGTTGAAGGCACTGGCCGAGACCCCGAGTCTGCCTGAGCGCCAAAGCAAAAGGCAAAGCCTTACCTAGCCCAGGAGATGGTAATAGGCATAGAGTGCCATGCTAGGAAACGCAAGCTGCTGCAGGGTTGTGACCATGTCTGCTTAGTTCGGCATAGCAAGGTGAAACCTGGACGTGAACTTGGAGGCCGGAAAAGCAATTCCCAAGAGGCACCAGCTCTCCCGTGGCTCTTCTTCCCTGCTGCGACAGAGCGAACACCCAAGCCTTTCTGAGGAAGGAGCAGCTAAATACGGTTCATGCCAAGCTAAAAACATCTGCGAAAGCTTAGCAGTCGCTGCGAAATCAGAGTCGGTTCTGCGGGCTGCTGTTGCTGCTTGCCTTAGCCTAGTATTCGCAGCACGATGGGAGAAACCCGCCTAGAGCGAAAGCCTCTTTGCCCTGGCATCTCCTCTGGGAAAGCACAGCATTCTTTGGAAAATCAGAGTCCGGACTGAAGGATGCTCCTGTTTGCCAGAGCTGGTCTCCTCAGCATGGTGCAATGGACCCGCATTGAACAAAATCCTCTATGCCTGGGCATCCCCTCTGCCTGAGAGAGAAGCGCGGTTGCGTCTTTGGAAAGAGCCTTAAGGAAAGGGACACGTTTTTCACTTCGCTCCCCAGGAGAATGTCTGTGGAGGTACAGCACGCTGCCCCTGGAGAAGAGCAGGAACCGTTGACCTTCTGGACTGGAAACAGTTGGGAATCAAGAGAGCCGGCCCTGGCAGGCCCCGCGGCCGGTGGCAATACAAGTGTCACCCTCTCCCAGTGCAGAGAGACAGAAGCCTGGCTGCTATGGAGACAGGAGGGGATGAGTAGCACAGGGCGCGTGCTCCACTCTTAGGAAGCAGTCTTTGCAGAAAGCATGCCTGTCCTGAGCCTCTGGGCCCAAGGACGCAGCAGCTCCTTGGCCACCTGTCCCTGGGGCAGACATGCGCTAGCCACCAGGCGCCTACGCTGAACTTTCAGAAACAGTTACCTGAAATAACAGGTAGTCAATGCCGTCTTCCTCCAGGATGTGGAAGCCTGGAGGAGGCACGGGGTTTAAGGGGAAGGAGTGGGGATAGTCCACCAAAGCTACCTAATCAGTGCACGGGCGGTTTGCAGGGATCCTGTCACCTATCCTTTCCTGTGGGGAAAGCACTGTCCTAGTCCGCGAGTCCCCTGAGCGCCAGAGTAAAAGGCCAAGCGACGCCTACACTGGGAGATGGTAGTGTGCATAGAGTGCCATCCCTGGCTACGCATGCTACTGTAGGGTTGTGGCTGTGACTGCTTAGTTTGGCCTGGGAGGGTGAAACCAGGACGCGAACATGGAGCCCGGAAAAGCAAGGCCCAAGAGGCACCAGCTCTCCCGCAGCTCTTCTTCCCTGACGCGACTGAAGCCTTGCTGAGGAAGCAGCAGCGAAGTGCTGTTCGCTCCAAGCCAAAGCCTCTGCGAAAGCACAACATTCGCTGAGAAATGTTCTGCGGGCTGCTGCTGCTTGCCTGAGCCCAGTCTCGCGGTGGGAGAAACCCAAATACATCGAAAGCCTCTCTGCCTTGGCATCTCCCCTAGGAAAGCACAACGTTCCTTGGGAAATCAGAGTTGGGTTTGGGGATGCTGCTGCTGCTTGCCTGAGCTAGTCTCCGAAGCACGGTGCAAGATACCCGCATGGAGCGAAATACTCTTTGCCCTAGCATCCCCTCTGCGTGAGAGAGAAGCCAAGTGTGGGGAAGGCGCAGCACACGGCCCCGAAAAGAGTAGGAGCAGTTGGCCGTGGAGTCGGGAAACGCTCGGGAATCAGGATAGCCTGCAGTGGCACGAACAGCAGGCCGGTGGCAAGACAAGTGTCACCCGCTCCCTGCACGGAGAGATGGAAGCCTGGCTGCTAAGGAGAAATGAGGGGACGACTAGGGCTGAGGCGCGTGCTCCACTCTGAGGAAGGAGTCTGGGCAGAAGGCAGGCCTGTCCTGTGCCTCTGGACCCAAGGGGACAGCATCTCCTTGGCCACCTGTCCCAAGGGCAGACTTGGGCTTGCCACCAGGTGCCATACCCGGAACTCAAAGAAACAACCCCATGGAGAAACGGGCAGTCAGATGCCGTCTTCCACCAAGACGTGGCAGCGATGTGAGTGGCAGGGGGTCTGCCGGGAAAGAGTGGAGACAGTGACCCACAGTTCCCCATCCCAGTGCACGGGCCGTGTGCAGTGATCCTGTCGCCACTTCTCTCCTGTGTTGAAGGCACTGGCCGAGACCCCGAGTCTGCCTGAGCACCAGAGTAAAAGGCAAAGCCTTACCTACCCCAGGAGATGGTAATAGGCATAGAGGGCCATGCTAGGACACGCACGCTGCTGCAGGGTTGTGACTGTGTCTGCTTAGTTCGGCATAGCAAGGTGAAGCCCGGGCGTGAACTTGGAGCCCGGGAAAGCAAGGCCCAATAGGCACCAGCTCTCCTGTAGCTCGTCTTCCCTGACGCGACTGAAGCCTTGCTGAGGAAGCAGCAGCAAAGTGCTGTTCGCTCCAAGCCAAAGCCTCTGCGAAAGCACAGCATTCGCTGAGAAATGTTCTGCGGGCTGCTGCTGCTTACCTGAGCCCAGTCTCGGGGTGGGAGAAACCCGTATACAGCAACAACCTCATTGCCTAGGCATCTCCCCTGGGAAAGCTCACCATTCCTTGGGAAATCAGAGTTGGGTTTGGGGATGCTGCTGCAGCTTGCCTGAGCTAGTCTCCGAAGCACGGTGCAAGATACCCGCATGGAGCGAAATACTCTTTGCCCTAGCATCCCCTCTGCCTGAGAGAGAAGCCAAGTGTGGGGAAGGCGCAGCACACGGCCCCGGAGAAGAGAAGGAGCCGTTGGCTGTGGGGTCGGGAAACGCTCGGGAAGCAGGATAGCCTGCAGTGGCACGAACAGCAGGCCGGTGGCAAGACAAGTGTCACCCGCTCCCTGCGCGGAGAGATGGAAGCCTGGCTGCTAAGGAGAAATGAGGGGACGACTAGGGCAGAGGCGCGTGCTCCACTCTGAGGAAGGAGTCTGGGCAGAAGGCAGGCCTGTCCTGTGCCTCTGGACCCAAGGGGACAGCATCTCCTTGGCCACCTGTCCCAAGGGCAGACTTGGGCTTGCCACCAGGTGCCATACCCGGAACTCACAGAAACAACCCCATGGAGAAACGGGCAGTCAGATGCCGTCTTCCACCAAGATGTGGCAGCGATGTGAGTGGCAGGGGGTGTGCCGGGAAAGAGCGGAGACAGTGACCCACAGTTCCCCATCCCAGTGCACGGGCCGTGTGCAGTGATCCTGTCGCCACTT
Organism: Mustela nivalis; assembly: GCF_964662115.1. Taxonomy (NCBI): domain Eukaryota; kingdom Metazoa; phylum Chordata; class Mammalia; order Carnivora; family Mustelidae; genus Mustela; species Mustela nivalis. Next base: position 66,226 of record NW_028136320.1, on the reverse strand, counting down.
CTCTCCTGTGTTGAAGGCACTGGCCGAGACCCCGAGTCTGCCTGAGCACCAGAGTAAAAGGCAAAGCCTTACCTACCCCAGGAGATGGTAATAGGCATAGAGGGCCATGCTAGGACACGCACGCTGCTGCAGGGTTGTGACTGTGTCTGCTTAGTTCGGCATAGCAAGGTGAAGCCCGGGCCTGAACTTGGAGCCCGGGAAAGCAAGGCCCAATAGGCACCAGCTCTCCTGCAGCTCGTCTTCCCTGACGCGACTGAAGCCTTGCTGAGGAAGCAGCAGCAAAGTGCTGTTCGCTCCAAGCCAAAGCCTCTGCGAAAGCACAGCATTCGCTGAGAAATGTTCTGCAGGCTGCTGCTGCTTGCCTGAGCCCAGTCTCGCGGTGGGAGAAACCCGTACACAGCAACAACCTCTTTGCCTAGGCATCTCCCCTGGGAAAGCTCACCGTTTCTTGGGAAATCAGAGTTGGGTTTGGGGATGCTGCTGCTGCTTGCCTGAGCTAGTCTCCGAAGCACGGTGCAAGATACCTGCATGGAGCGAAATACTCTTTGCCCTAGCATCCCCTCTGCCTGAGAGAGAAGCCAAGTGTGGGGAAGGCGCAGCACACGGCCCCGGAGAAGAGAAGGAGCCGTTGGCTGTGGGGTCGGGAAACGCTCGGGAAGCAGGATAGCCTGCAGTGGCACGAACAGCAGGCCGGTGGCAAGACAAGTTTCACCCGCTCCCTGCGCGGAGAGATGGAAGCCTGGCTGCTAAGGAGAAATGAGGGGACGACTAGGGCAGAGGCGCGTGCTCCACTCTGAGGAAGGAGTCTGGGCAGAAGGCAGGCCTGTCCTGTGCCTCTGGACCCAAGGGGACAGCATCTCCTTGGCCACCTGTCCCAAGGGCAGACTTGGGCTTGCCACCAGGTGCCATACCCGGAACTCACAGAAACAACCCCATGGAGAAACGGGCAGTCAGATGCCGTCTTCCACCAAGATGTGGCAGCGATGTGAGTGGCAGGGGGTGTGCGGGAAAGAGTAGAGACAGTGACCCACAGTTCCCCATCCCAGTGCACGGGCCATGTGCAGTGATCCTGTCGCCACTTCTCTCCTGTGTTGAAGGCACTGGCCGAGACCCCGAGTCTGCCTGAGCACCAGAGTAAAAGGCAAAGCCTTACCTACCCCAGGAGATGGTAATAGGCATAGAGGGCCATGCTAGGACACGCACGCTGCTGCAGGGTTGTGACTGTGTCTGCTTAGTTCGGCATAGCAAGGTGAAGCCCGGGCGTGAACTTGGAGCCCGGGAAAGCAAGGCCCAAGAGGCACCAGCTCTCCTGCAGCTCCTCTTCCCTGACGCGACTGAAGCCTTGCTGAGGAAGCAGCAGCAAAGTGCTGTTCGCTCCAAGCCAAAGCCTCTGCGAAAGCACAGCATTCGCTGAGAAATGTTCTGCGGGCTGCTGCTGCTTGCCTGAGCCGTGTCTCGCGGTGGGAGAAACCCAAATAAAGCAACAACCTCTTTGCCTAGGCATCTTCCCTGGGAAAGCTCACCGTTCCTTGGGAAATCAGAGTTGGGTTTGGGGATGCTGCTGCTGCTTGCCTGAGCTAGTCTCCGAAGCACGGTGCAAGATACCCGCATGGAGCGAAATACTCTTTGCCCTAGCATCCCCTCTGCCTGAGAGAGAAGCCAAGTGTGGGGAAGGCGCAGCACATGGCCCCGGAGAAGAGAAAGAGCCGTTGGCCGTGGGGTGGGGAAACGCTCGGGAAGCAGGATAGCCTGCAGTGGCACGAACAGCAGGCCGGTGCAAGACAAGTGTCACCCGCTCCCTGCGCAGAGAGATGGAAGCCTGGCTGCTAAGGAGAAATGAGGGGACGACTAGGGCAGAGGCGCGTGCTCCACTCTGAGGAAGGAGTCTGGGCAGAAGGCAGGCCTGTCCTGTGCCTCTGGACCCAAGGGGACAGCATCTCCTTGGCCACCTGTCCCAAGGGCAGACTTGGGCTTGCCACCAGGTGCCATACCCGGAACTCACAGAAACAACCCCATGGAGAAACGGGCAGTCAGATGCCGTCTTCCACCAAGATGTGGCAGCGATGTGAGTGGCAGGGGATGTGCCGGGAAAGAGTGGAGACAGTGACCCACAGTTCCCCATCCCAGTGCACGGGCCGTGTGCAGTGATCCTGTCGCCACTTCTCTCCTGTGTTGAAGGCACTGGCCGAGACCCCGAGTCTGCCTGAGCGCCAAAGCAAAAGGCAAAGCCTTACCTAGCCCAGGAGATGGTAATAGGCATAGAGTGCCATGCTAGGAAACGCAAGCTGCTGCAGGGTTGTGACCATGTCTGCTTAGTTCGGCATAGCAAGGTGAAACCTGGACGTGAACTTGGAGGCCGGAAAAGCAATTCCCAAGAGGCACCAGCTCTCCCGTGGCTCTTCTTCCCTGCTGCGACAGAGCGAACACCCAAGCCTTTCTGAGGAAGGAGCAGCTAAATACGGTTCATGCCAAGCTAAAAACATCTGCGAAAGCTTAGCAGTCGCTGCGAAATCAGAGTCGGTTCTGCGGGCTGCTGTTGCTGCTTGCCTTAGCCTAGTATTCGCAGCACGATGGGAGAAACCCGCCTAGAGCGAAAGCCTCTTTGCCCTGGCATCTCCTCTGGGAAAGCACAGCATTCTTTGGAAAATCAGAGTCCGGACTGAAGGATGCTCCTGTTTGCCAGAGCTGGTCTCCTCAGCATGGTGCAATGAACCCGCATTGAACAAAATCCTCTATGCCTGGGCATCCCCTCTGCCTGAGAGAGAAGCGCGGTTGCGTCTTTGGAAAGAGCCTTAAGGAAAGGGACACGTTTTTCACTTCGCTCCCCAGGAGAATGTCTGTGGAGGTACAGCACGCTGCCCCTGGAGAAGAGCAGGAACCGTTGACCTTCTGGACTGGAAACAGTTGGGAATCAAGAGAGCCGGCCCTGGCAGGCCCCGCGGCCGGTGGCAATACAAGTGTCACCCTCTCCCAGTGCAGAGAGACAGAAGCCTGGCTGCTATGGAGACAGGAGGGGATGAGTAGCACAGGGCGCGTGCTCCACTCTTAGGAAGCAGTCTTTGCAGAAAGCATGCCTGTCCTGAGCCTCTGGGCCCAAGGACACAGCAGCTCCTTGGCCACCTGTCCCTGGGGCAGACATGCGCTAGCCACCAGGCGCCTACGCTGAACTTTCAGAAACAGTTACCTGAAATAACAGGTAGTCAATGCCGTCTTCCTCCAGGATGTGGAAGCCTGGAGGAGGCACGGGGTTTAAGGGGAAGGAGTGGGGATAGTCCACCAAAGCTACCTAATCAGTGCACGGGCGGTTTGCAGGGATCCTGTCACCTATCCTTTCCTGTGGGGAAAGCACTGTCCTAGTCCGCGAGTCCGCCTGAGCGCCAGAGTAAAAGGCCAAGCGACGCCTACACTGGGAGATGGTAGTGTGCATAGAGTGCCATCCCTGGCTACGCATGCTACTGTAGGGTTGTGGCTGTGACTGCTTAGTTTGGCCTGGGAGGGTGAACCCAGGACGCGAACATGGAGCCCGGAAAAGCAAGGCCCAAGAGGCACCAGCTCTCCCGCAGCTCTTCTTCCCTGACGCGACTGAAGCATTGCTGAGGAAGCAGCAGCGAAGTGCAGTTCGCTCCAAGCCAAAGCCTCTGCGAAAGCACAACATTCGCTGAGAAATGTTCTACGGGCTGCTGCTGCTTGCCTGAGCCCAGTCTCGCGGTGGGAGGAACCCGCATACATCGAAAGCCTCTCTGCCTTGGCATCTCCCCTGGGAAAGCACAACGTTCCTTGGGAAATCAGAGTTGGGTTTGGGGATGCTGCTGCTGCTTGCCTGAGCTAGTCTCCGAAGCACGGTGCAAGATACCCGCATGGAGCGAAATACTCTTTGCCCTAGCATCCCCTCTGCCTGAGAGAGAAACCAAGTGTGGGAAGGCGCAGCACACGGCCCCGAAGAAGAGTAGGAGCCGTTGGCCGTGGGGTCGGGAAACGCTCGGGAAGCAGGATAGCCTGCAGTGGCACGAACAGCAGGCCGGTGGCAAGACAAGTGTCACCCGATCCCAGCACGGAGAGATGGAAGCCTGGCTGCTAAGGAGAAATGAGGGGACGACTAGGGCAGAGGCGCGTGCTCCACTCTGAAGAAGGAGTCTGGGCAGAAGGCAGGCCTGTCCTGTGCCTCTGGACCCAAGGGGACAGCATCTCCTTGGCCACCTGTCCCAAGGGCAGACTTGGGCTTGCCACCAGGTACCATACCCGGAACTCACAGAAACAACCCCATGGAGAAACGGGCAGTCAGATGCCGTCTACCACCAAGATGTGGCAGCGATGTGAGTGGCAGGGGGTCTGCCCGGAAAGAGTGGAGACAGTGACCCACAGTTCCCCATCCCAGTGCACGGGCCGTGTGCAGTGATCCTGTCGCCACTTCTCTCCTGTGTTGAAGGCACTGGCCGAGACCCCGAGTCTGCCTGAGCACCAGAGTAAAAGGCAAAGCCTTACCTACCCCAGGAGATGGTAATAGGCATAGAGGGCCATGCTAGGACACGCACGCTGCTGCAGGGTTGTGACTGTGTCTGCTTAGTTCGGCATAGCAAGGTGAAGCCCGGGCGTGAACTTGGAGCCCGGGAAAGCAAGGCCCAATAGGCACCAGCTCTCCTGCAGCTCGTCTTCCCTGACGCGACTGAAGCCTTGCTGAGGAAGCAGCAGCAAAGTGCTGTTCGCTCCAAGCCAAAGCCTCTGCGAAAGCACAGCATTCGCTGAGAAATGTTCTGCGGGCTGCTGCTGCTTGCCTGAGCCCAGTCTCGCGGTGGGAGAAACCCGTACACAGCAACAACCTCTTTGCCTAGGCATCTCCCCTGGGAAAGCTCACCGTTCCTTGGGAAATCAGAGTTGGGTTTGGGGATGCTGCTGCTGCTTGCCTGAGCTAGTCTCCGAAGCACGGTGCAAGATACCCGCATGGAGCGAAATACTCTTTGCCCTAGCATCCCCTCTGCCTGAGAGAGAAGCCAAGTGTGGGGAAGGCGCAGCACACGGCCCCGGAGAAGAGAAGGAGCCGTTGGCTGTGGGGTCGGGAAACGCTCGGGAAGCAGGATAGCCTGCAGTGGCACGAACAGCAGGCCGGTGGCAAGACAAGTGTCACCCGCTCCCTGCGCGGAGAGATGGAAGCCTGGCTGCTAAGGAGAAATGAGGGGACGACTAGGGCAGAGGCGCGTGCTCCACTCTGAGGAAGGAGTCTGGGCAGAAGGCAGGCCTGTCCTGTGCCTCTGGACCCAAGGGGACAGCATCTCCTTGGCCACCTGTCCCAAGGGCAGACTTGGGCTTGCCACCAGGTGCCATACCCGGAACTCACAGAAACAACCCCATGGAGAAACGGGCAGTCAGATGCCGTCTTCCACCAAGATGTGGCAGCGATGTGAGTGGCAGGGGGTGTGCGGGAAAGAGTGGAGACAGTGAACCACAGTTCCCCATCCCAGTGCACGGGCCGTGTGCAGTGATCCTGTCGCCACTTCTCTCCTGTGTTGAAGGCACTGGCCGAGACCCCGAGTCTGCCTGAGCACCAGAGTAAAAGGCAAAGCCTTACCTACCCCAGGAGATGGTAATAGGCATAGAGGGCCATGCTAGGACACGCACGCTGCTGCAGGGTTGTGACTGTGTCTGCTTAGTTTGGCATAGCAAGGTGAAGCCCGGGCGTGAACTTGGAGCCCGGGAAAGCAAGGCCCAAGAGGCACCAGCTCTCCTGCAGCTCCTCTTCCCTGACGCGACTGAAGCCTTGTTGAGGAAGCAGCAGCAAAGTGCTGTTCGCTCCAAGCCAAAGCCTCTGCGAAAGCACAGCATTCGCTGAGAAATGTTCTGTGGGCTGCTGCTGCTTGCCTGAGCCCAGTTTCGCGGTTGGAGAAACCCGTATACAGCAACAACCACTTTGCCTATTCATCTCCCCTGGGAAAGCTCACCGTTCCTTGGGAAATCAGAGTTGGGTTTGGGGATGCTGCTGCTGCTTGCCTGAGCTAGTCTCCGAAGCACGGTGCAAGATACCCGCATGGAGCGAAATACTCTTTGCCCTAGCATCCCCTCTGCCTGAGAGAGAAGCCAAGTGTGGGGAAGGCGCAGCACATGGCCCCGGAGAAGAGAAAGAGCCGTTGGCCGTGGGGTGGGGAAACGCTCGGGAAGCAGGATAGCCTGCAGTGGCACGAACAGCAGGCCGGTTGCAAGACAAGTGTCACCCGCTCCCTGCGCGGAGAGATGGAAGCCTGGCTGCTAAGGAGAAATGAGGGGACGACTAGGGCAGAGGCACGTGCTCCACTCTGAGGAAGGAGTCTGGGCAGAAGGCAGGCCTGTCCTGTGCCTCTGGACCCAAGGGGACAGCATCTCCTTGGCCACCTGTCCCAAGGGCAGACTTGGGCTTGCCACCAGGTGCCATACCTGGAACTCACAGAAACAACCCCATGGAGAAACGGGCAGTCAGATGCCGTCTTCGACCAAGATGTGGCAGCGATGTGAGTGGCAGGGGGTGTGCCGGGAAAGAGTGGAGACAGTGACCCACAGTTCCCCATCCCAGTGCACGGGCCGTGTGCAGTGATCCTGTCGCCACTTCTCTCCTGTGTTGAAGGCACTGGCCGAGACCCCGAGTCTGCCTGAGCGCCAAAGCAAAAGGCAAAGCCTTTCCTAGCCCAGGAGATGGTAATAGGCATAGAGTGCCATGCTAGGAAACGCAAGCTGCTGCAGGGTTGTGACCATGTCTGCTTAGTTCGGCATAGTAAGGTGAAACCTGGACGTGAACTTGGAGGCCGGAAAAGCAATTCCCAAGAGGCACCAGCTCTCCCGTGGCTCTTCTTCCCTGCTGCGACAGAGCGAACACCCAAGCCTTTCTGAGGAAGGAGCAGCTAAATACGGTTCATGCCAAGCTAAAAACATCTGCGAAAGCTTAGCAGTCGCTGCGAAATCAGAGTCGGTTCTGCGGGCTGCTGTTGCTGCTTGCCTTAGCCTAGTATTCGCAGCACGATGGGAGAAACCCGCCTAGGGCGAAAGCCTCTTTGCCCTGGCATCTCCTCTGGGAAAGCACAGCATTCTTTGGAAAATCAGAGTCCGGACTGAAGGATGCTCCTGTTTGCCAGAGCTGGTCTCCTCAGCATGGTGCAATGAACCCGCATTGAACAAAATCCTCTATGCCTGGGCATCCCCTCTGCCTGAGAGAGAAGCGCGGTTGCGTCTTTGGAAAGAGCCTTAAGGAAAGGGACACGTTTTTCACTTCGCTCCCCAGGAGAATGTCTGTGGAGGTACAGCACGCTGCCCCTGGAGAAGAGCAGGAACCGTTGACCTTCTGGACTGGAAACAGTTGGGAATCAAGAGAGCCGGCCCTGGCAGGCCCCGCGGCCGGTGGCAATACAAGTGTCACCCTCTCCCAGTGCAGAGAGACAGAAGCCTGGCTGCTATGGAGACAGGAGGGGATGAGTAGGACAGGGCGCGTGCTCCACTCTTAGGAAGCAGTCTTTGCAGAAAGCATGCCTGTCCTGAGCCTCTGGGCCCAAGGACACAGCAGCTCCTTGGCCACCTGTCCCTGGGGCAAACATGCGCTAGCCACCAGGCGCCTACGCTGAACTTTCAGAAACAGTTGCCTGAAATAACAGGTAGTCAATGCCGTCTTCCTCCAGGATGTGGAAGCCTGGAGGAGGCACGGGGTTTAAGGGGAAGGAGTGGGGATAGTCCACCAAAGCTACCTAATCAGTGCACGGGCGGTTTGCAGGGATCCTGTCACCTATCCTTTCCTGTGGGGAAAGCACTGTCCTAGTCCGCGAGTCCGCCTGAGCGTTAGAGTAAAAGGCCAAGCGACGCCTAACTGGGAGATGGTAGTGTGCATAGAGTGCCATCCCTGGCTACGCATGCTACTGTAGGGTTGTGGCTGAGACTGCTTAGTTTGGCCTGGGAGGGTGAACCCAGGACGCGAACATGGAGCCCGGAAAAGCAAGGCCCAAGAGGCACCAGCTCTCCCGCAGCTCTTCTTCCCTGACGCGACTGAAGCCTTGCTGAGGAAGCAGCAGCGAAGTGCTGTTCGCTCCAAGCCAAAGCCTCTGCGAAAGCACAACATTCACTGAGAAATGTTCTGCGGGCTGCTGCTGCTTGCCTGAGCCCAGTCTCGCGGTGGGAGGAACCCGCATACATCGAAAGCCTCTCTGCCTTGGCATCTCCCCTGGGAAAGCACAAAGTTCCTTGGGAAATCAGAGTTGGGTTTGGGGATGCTGCTGCTGCTTGCCTGAGCTAGTCTCCGAAGCACGGTGCAAGATACCTGCATGGAGCGAAATACTCTTTGCCCTAGCATCCCCTCTGCCTGAGAGAGAAGCCAAGTGTGGGGAAGGCGCAGCACATGGCCCCGGAGAAGAGAAAGAGCCGTTGGCCGTGGGGTGGGGAAACGCTCGGGAAGCAGGATAGCCTGCAGTGGCACGAACAGCAGGCCGGTTGCAAGACAAGTGTCACCCGCTCCCTGCGCGGAGAGATGGAAGCCTGGCTGCTAAGGAGAAATGAGGGGACGACTAGGGCAGAGGCGCGTGCTCCACTCTGAGGAAGGAGTCTGGGCAGAAGGCAGGCCTGTCCTGTGCCTCTGGACCCAAGGGGACAGCATCTCCTTGGCCACCTGTCCCAAGGGCAGACTTGGGCTTGCCACCAGGTGCCATACCCGGAACTCACAGAAACAACCCCATGGAGAAACGGGCAGTCAGATGCCGTCTTCCACCAAGATGTGGCAGCGATGTGAGTGGCAGGGGGTGTGCCGGGAAAGAGTGGAGACAGTGACCCACAGTTCCCCATCCCAGTGCACGGGCCGTGTGCAGTGATCCTGTCGCCACTTCTCTCCTGTGTTGAAGGCACTGGCCGAGACCCCGAGTCTGCCTGAGCGCCAAAGCAAAAGGCAAAGCCTTTCCTAGCCCAGGAGATGGTAATAGGCATAGAGTGCCATGCTAGGAAACGCAAGCTGCTGCAGGGTTGTGACCATGTCTGCTTAGTTCGGCATAGCAAGGTGAAACCTGGACGTGAACTTGGAGGCCGGAAAAGCAATTCCCAAGAGGCACCAGCTCTCCCGTGGCTCTTCTTCCCTGCTGCGACAGAGCGAACACCCAAGCCTTTCTGAGGAAGGAGCAGCTAAATACGGTTCATGCCAAGCTAAAAACATCTGCGAAAGCTTAGCAGTCGCTGCGAAATCAGAGTCGGTTCTGCGGGCTGCTGTTGCTGCTTGCCTTAGCCTAGTATTCGCAGCACGATGGGAGAAACCCGCCTAGGGCGAAAGCCTCTTTGCCCTGGCATCTCCTCTGGGAAAGCACAGCATTCTTTGGAAAATCAGAGTCCGGACTGAAGGATGCTCCTGTTTGCCAGAGCTGGTCTCCTCAGCATGGTGCAATGAACCCGCATTGAACAAAATCCTCTATGCCTGGGCATCCCCTCTGCCTGAGAGAGAAGCGCGGTTGCGTCTTTGGAAAGAGCCTTAAGGAAAGGGACACGTTTTTCACTTCGCTCCCCAGGAGAATGTCTGTGGAGGTACAGCACGCTGCCCCTGGAGAAGAGCAGGAACCGTTGACCTTCTGGACTGGAAACAGTTGGGAATCAAGAGAGCCGGCCCTGGCAGGCCCCGCGGCCGGTGGCAATACAAGTGTCACCCTCTCCCAGTGCAGAGAGACAGAAGCCTGGCTGCTATGGAGACAGGAGGGGATGAGTAGGACAGGGCGCGTGCTCCACTCTTAGGAAGCAGTCTTTGCAGAAAGCATGCCTGTCCTGAGCCTCTGGGCCCAAGGACACAGCAGCTCCTTGGCCACCTGTCCCTGGGGCAGACATGCGCTAGCCACCAGGCGCCTACGCTGAACTTTCAGAAACAGTTACCTGAAATAACAGGTAGTCAATGCCGTCTTCCTCCAGGATGTGGAAGCCTGGAGGAGGCACGGGGTTTAAGGGGAAGGAGTGGGGATAGTCCACCAAAGCTACCTAATCAGTGCACGGGCGGTTTGCAGGGATCCTGTCACCTATCCTTTCCTGTGGGGAAAGCACTGTCCTAGTCCGCGAGTCCGCCTGAACGTTAGAGTAAAAGGCCAAGCGACGCCTACACTGGGAGATGGTAGTGTGCATAGAGTGCCATCCCTGGCTACGCATGCTACTGTAGGGTTGTGGCTGTGACTGCTTAGTTTGGCCTGGGAGGGTGAACCCAGGACGCGAACATGGAGCCCGGAAAAGCAAGGCCCAAGAGGCACCAGCTCTCCCGCAGCTCTTCTTCCCTGACGCGACTGAAGCATTGCTGAGGAAGCAGCAGCGAAGTGCTGTTCGCTCCAAGCCAAAGCCTCTGCGAAAGCACAACATTCACTGAGAAATGTTCTGCGGGCTGCTGCTGCTTGCCTGAGCCCAGTCTCGCGGTGGGAGGAACCCGCATACATCGAAAGCCTCTCTGCCTTGGCATATCCCCTGGGAAAGCACAAAGTTCCTTGGGAAATCAGAGTTGGGTTTGGGAATACTCTTTGCCCTAGCATCCCCTCTGCCTGAGAGAGAAGCCAAGTGTGGGGAAGGCGCAGCACACGGCCCCGAAGAAGAGTAGGAGCCGTTGGCCGTGGGGTCGGGAAACGCTCGGGAAGCAGGATAGCCTGCAGTGGCACGAACAGCAGGCCGGTGGCAAGACAAGTGTCACCCGCTCCCTGCGCGGAGAGATGGAAGCCTGGCTGCTAAGGAGAAATGAGGGGACGACTAGGGCAGAGGCGCGTGCTCCACTCTGAGGAAGGAGTCTGGGCAGAAGGCAGGCCTGTCCTGTGCCTCTGGACCCAAGGGGACAGCATCTCCTTGGCCACCTGTCCCAAGGGCAGACTTGGGCTTGCCACCAGGTGCCATACCCGGAACTCACAGAAACAACCCCATGGAGAAACGGGCAGTCAGATGCCGTCTACCACCAAGATGTGGCAGCGATGTGAGTGGCAGGGGGTGTGCGGGAAAGAGTGGAGACAGTGACCCACAGTTCCCCATCCCAGTGCACGGGCCGTGTGCAGTGATCCTGTCGCCACTTCTCTCCTGTGTTGAAGGCACTGGCCGAGACCCGAGTCTGCCTGAGCACCAGAGTAAAAGGCAAAGCCTTACCTACCCCAGGAGATGGTAATAGGCATAGAGGGCCATGCTAGGACACGCACGCTGCTGCAGGGTTGTGACTGTGTCTGCTTAGTTCGGCATAGCAAGGTGAAGCACGGGCGTGAACTTGGAGCCCGGGAAAGCAAGGCCCAAGAGGCACCAGCTCTCCTGCAGCTCGACTTCCCTGACGCGACTGAAGCCTTGCTGAGGAAGCAGCAGCAAAGTGCTGTTCGCTCCAAGCCAAAGCCTCTGCGAAAGCACAGCATTCGCTGAGAAATGTTCTGCGGGCTGCTGCTGCTTGCCTGAGCCCAGTCTCGCGGTGGGAGGAACCCGCATACATCGAAAGCCTCTCTGCCTTGGCATCTCCCCTGGGAAAGCACAAAGTTCCTTGGGAAATCAGAGTTGGGTTTGGGGATGCTGCTGCTGCTTGCCTGAGCTAGTCTCCGAAGCACGGTGCAAGATACCTGCATGGAGCGAAATACTCTTTGCCCTAGCATCCCCTCTGCCTGAGAGAGAAGCCAAGTGTGGGGAAGGCGCAGCACATGGCCCCGGAGAAGAGAAAGAGCCGTTGGCCGTGGGGTGGGGAAACGCTCGGGAAGCAGGATAGCCTGCAGTGGCACGAACAGCAGGCCGGTTGCAAGACAAGTGTCACCCGCTCCCTGCGCGGAGAGATGGAAGCCTGGCTGCTAAGGAGAAATGAGGGGACGACTAGGGCAGAGGCGCGTGCTCCACTCTGAGGAAGGAGTCTGGGCAGAAGGCAGGCCTGTCCTGTGCCTCTGGACCCAAGGGGACAGCATCTCCTTGGCCACCTGTCCCAAGGGCAGACTTGGGCTTGCCACCAGGTGCCATACCCGGAACTCACAGAAACAACCCCATGGAGAAACGGGCAGTCAGATGCCGTCTTCCACCAAGATGTGGCAGCGATGTGAGTGGCAGGGGGTGTGCCGGGAAAGAGTGGAGACAGTGACCCACAGTTCCCCATCCCAGTGCACGGGCCGTGTGCAGTGATCCTGTCGCCACTTCTCTCCTGTGTTGAAGGCACTGGCCGAGACCCCGAGTCTGCCTGAGCGCCAAAGCAAAAGGCAAAGCCTTTCCTAGCCCAGGAGATGGTAATAGGCATAGAGTGCCATGCTAGGAAACGCAAGCTGCTGCAGGGTTGTGACCATGTCTGCTTAGTTCGGCATAGCAAGGTGAAACCTGGACGTGAACTTGGAGGCCGGAAAAGCAATTCCCAAGAGGCACCAGCTCTCCCGTGGCTCTTCTTCCCTGCTGCGACAGAGCGAACACCCAAGCCTTTCTGAGGAAGGAGCAGCTAAATACGGTTCATGCCAAGCTAAAAACATCTGCGAAAGCTTAGCAGTCGCTGCGAAATCAGAGTCGGTTCTGCGGGCTGCTGTTGCTGCTTGCCTTAGCCTAGTATTCGCAGCACGATGGGAGAAACCCGCCTAGGGCGAAAGCCTCTTTGCCCTGGCATCTTTTCTGGGAAAGCACAGCATTCTTTGGAAAATCAGAGTCCGGACTGAAGGATGCTCCTGTTTGCCAGAGCTGGTCTCCTCAGCATGGTGCAATGAACCCGCATTGAACAAAATCCTCTATGCCTGGGCATCCCCTCTGCCTGAGAGAGAAGCGCGGTTGCGTCTTTGGAAAGAGCCTTAAGGAAAGGGACACGTTTTTCACTTCGCTCCCCAGGAGAATGTCTGTGGAGGTACAGCACGCTGCCCCTGGAGAAGAGCAGGAACCGTTGACCTTCTGGACTGGAAACAGTTGGGAATCAAGAGAGCCGGCCCTGGCAGGCCCCGCGGCCGGTGGCAATACAAGTGTCACCCTCTCCCAGTGCAGAGAGACAGAAGCCTGGCTGCTATGGAGACAGGAGGGGATGAGTAGGACAGGGCGCGTGCTCCACTCTTAGGAAGCAGTCTTTGCAGAAAGCATGCCTGTCCTGAGCCTCTGGGCCCAAGGACACAGCAGCTCCTTGGCCACCTGTCCCTGGGGCAGACATGCGCTAGCCACCAGGCGCCTACGCTGAACTTTCAGAAACAGTTACCTGAAATAACAGGTAGTCAATGCCGTCTTCCTCCAGGATGTGGAAGCCTGGAGGAGGCACGGGGTTTAAGGGGAAGGAGTGGGGATAGTCCACCAAAGCTACCTAATCAGTGCACGGGCGGTTTTCAGGGATCCTGTCACCTATCCTTTCCTGTGGGGAAAGCACTGTCCTAGTCCGCGAGTCCGCCTGAGCGTTAGAGTAAAAGGCCAAGCGACGCCTACACTGGGAGATGGTAGTGTGCATAGAGTGCCATCCCTGGCTACGCATGCTACTGTAGGGTTGTGGCTGAGACTGCTTAGTTTGGCCTGGGAGGGTGAACCCAGGACGCGAACATGGAGCCCGGAAAAGCAAGGCCCAAGAGGCACCAGCTCTCCCGCAGCTCTTCTTCCCTGACGCGACTGAAGCATTGCTGAGGAAGCAGCAGCGAAGTGCTGTTCGCTCCAAGCCAAAGCCTCTGCGAAAGCACAACATTCACTGAGAAATGTTCTGCGGGCTGCTGCTGCTTGCCTGAGCCCAGTCTCGCGGTGGGAGGAACCCGCATACATCGAAAGCCTCTCTGCCTTGGCATCTCCCCTGGGAAAGCACAAAGTTCCTTGGGAAATCAGAGTTGGGTTTGGGAATACTCTTTGCCCTAGCATCCCCTCTGCCTGAGAGAGAAGCCAAGTGTGGGAAGGCGCAGCACACGGCCCCGAAGAAGAGTAGGAGCCGTTGGCCGTGGGGTCGGGAAACGCTCGGGAAGCAGGATAGCCTGCAGTGGCACGAACAGCAGGCCGGTGGCAAGACAAGTGTCACCCGCTCCCTGCACGGAGAGATGGAAGCCTGGCTGCTAAGGAGAAATGAGGGGACGACTAGGGCAGAGGCGCGTGCTCCACTCTGAGGAAGGAGTCTGGGCAGAAGGCAGGCCTGTCCTGTGCCTCTGGACCCAAGGGGACAGCATCTCCTTGGCCACCTGTCCCAAGGGCAGACTTGGGCTTGCCACCAGGTGCCATACCCGGAACTCACAGAAACAACCCCATGGAGAAACGGGCAGTCAGATGCCGTCTACCACCAAGATGTGGCAGCGATGTGAGTGGCAGGGGGTGTGCGGGAAAGAGTGGAGACAGTGACCCACAGTTCCCCATCCCAGTGCACGGGCCGTGTGCAGTGATCCTGTCGCCACTTCTCTCCTGTGTTGAAGGCACTGGCCGAGACCCCGAGTCTGCCTGAGCACCAGAGTAAAAGGCAAAGCCTTACCTACCCCAGGAGATGGTAATAGGCATAGAGGGCCATGCTAGGACACACACGCTGCTGCAGGGTTGTGACTGTGTCTGCTTAGTTCGGCATAGCAAGGTGAAGCACGGGCGTGAACTTGGAGCCCGGGAAAGCAAGGCCCAAGAGGCACCAGCTCTCCTGCAGCTCGACTTCCCTGACGCGACTGAAGCCTTGCTGAGGAAGCAGCAGCAAAGTGCTGTTCGCTCCAAGCCAAAGCCTCTGCGAAAGCACAGCATTCGCTGAGAAATGTTCTGCGGGCTGCTGCTGCTTGCCTGAGCCCAGTTTCGCGGTGGGAGAAACCCGTATACAGCAACAACCTCTTTGCCTAGGCATCTCCCCTGGGAAAGCTCACCGTTCCTTGGGAAATCAGAGTTGGGTTTGGGGATGCTGCTGCTGCTTGCCTGAGCTAGTCTCCGAAGCACGGTGCAAGATACCCGCATGGAGCGAAATACTCTTTGCCCTAGCATCCCCTCTGCCTGAGAGAGAAGCCAAGTGTGGGGAAGGCGCAGCACACGGCTCCGGAGAAGAGAAGGAGCCGTTGGCCGTGGGGTCGGGAAACGCTCGGGAAGCAGGATAGCCTGCAGTGGCACGAACAGCAGGCCGGTGGCAAGACAAGTGTCACCCGCTCCCTGCGCGGAGAGATGGAAGCCTGGCTGCTAAGGAGAAATGAGGGGACGACTAGGGCAGAGGCGCGTGCTCCACTCTGAGGAAGGAGTCTGGGCAGAAGGCAGGCCTGTCCTGTGCCTCTGGACCCAAGGGGACAGCATCTCCTTGGCCACCTGTCCCAAGGGCAGACTTGGGCTTGCCACCAGGTGCCATACCCGGAACTCACAGAAACAACCCCATGGAGAAACGGGCAGTCAGATGCCGTCTTCCACCAAGATGTGGCAGCGATGTGAGTGGCAGGGGGTGTGCCGGGAAAGAGTGGAGACAGTGACCCACAGTTCCCCATCCCAGTGCACGGACCGTGTGCAGTGATCCTGTCGCCACTTCTCTCCTGTGTTGAAGGCACTGGCCGAGACCCCGAGTCTGCCTGAGCGCCAAAGCAAAAGGCAAAGCCTTACCTAGCCCAGGAGATGGTAATAGGCATAGAGTGCCATGCTAGGAAACGCAAGCTGCTGCAGGGTTGTGACCATGTCTGCTTAGTTCGGCATAGCAAGGTGAAACCTGGACGTGAACTTGGAGGCCGGAAAAGCAATTCCCAAGAGGCACCAGCTCTCCCGTGGCTCTTCTTCCCTGCTGCGACAGAGCGAACACCCAAGCCTTTCTGAGGAAGGAGCAGCTAAATACGGTTCATGCCAAGCTAAAAACATCTGCGAAAGCTTAGCAGTCGCTGCGAAATCAGAGTCGGTTCTGCGGGCTGCTGTTGCTGCTTGCCTTAGCCTAGTATTCGCAGCACGATGGGAGAAACCCGCCTAGGGCGAAAGCCTCTTTGCCCTGGCATCTCCTCTGGGAAAGCACAGCATTCTTTGGAAAATCAGAGTCCGGACTGAAGGATGCTCCTGTTTGCCAGAGCTGGTCTCCTCAGCATGGTGCAATGAACCCGCATTGAACAAAATCCTCTATGCCTGGGCATCCCCTCTGCCTGAGAGAGAAGCGCGGTTGCGTCTTTGGAAAGAGCCTTAAGGAAAGGGACACGTTTTTCACTTCGCTCCCCAGGAGAATGTCTGTGGAGGTACAGCACGCTGCCCCTGGAGAAGAGCAGGAACCGTTGACCTTCTGGACTGGAAACAGTTGGGAATCAAGAGAGCCGGCCCTGGCAGGCCCCGCGGCCGGTGGCAATACAAGTGTCACCCTCTCCCAGTGCAGAGAGACAGAAGCCTGGCTGCTATGGAGACAGGAGGGGATGAGTAGGACAGGGCGCGTGCTCCACTCTTAGGAAGCAGTCTTTGCAGAAAGCATGCCTGTCCTGAGCCTCTGGGCCCAAGGACACAGCAGCTCCTTGGCCACCTGTCCCTGGGGCAGACATGCGCTAGCCACCAGGCGCCTACGCTGAACTTTCAGAAACAGTTACCTGAAATAACAGGTAGTCAATGCCGTCTTCCTCCAGGATGTGGAAGCCTGGAGGAGGCACGGGGTTTAAGGGGAAGGAGTGGGGATAGTCCACCAAAGCTACCTAATCAGTGCAGGGATCCTGTCACCTATCCTTTCCTGTGGGGAAAGCACTGTCCTAGTCCGCGAGTCCGCCTGAGCGCCAGAGTAAAAGGCCAAGCGACGCCTACACTGGGAGATGGTAGTGTGCATAGAGTGCCATCCCTGGCTACGCATGCTACTGTAGGGTTGTGGCTGTGACTGCTTAGTTTGGCCTGGGAGGGTGAACCCAGGACGCGAACATGGAGCCCGGAAAAGCAAGGCCCAAGAGGCACCAGCTCTCCCGCAGCTCTTCTTCCCTGACGCGACTGAAGCCTTGCTGAGGAAGCAGCAGCGAAGTGCAGTTCGCTCCAAGCCAAAGCCTCTGCGAAAGCACAACATTCGCTGAGAAATGTTCTACGGTCTGCTGCTGCTTGCCTGAGCCCAGTCTCGCGGTGGGAGGAACCCGCATACATCGAAAGCCTCTCTGCCTTGGCATCTCCCCTGGGAAAGCACAACGTTCCTTGGGAAATCAGAGTTGGGTTTGGGGATAATGCTGCTGCTTGCCTGAGCTAGTCTCCGAAGCACGGTGCAAGATACCCGCATGGAGCGAAATACTCTTTGCCCTAGCATTCCCTCTGCCTGAGAGAGAAGCCAAGTGTGGGAAGGCGCAGCACACGGCCCCGAAGAAGAGTAGGAGCCGTTGGCCGTGGGGTCGGGAAACGCTCGGGAAGCAGGATAGCCTGCAGTGGCACGAACAGCAGGCCGGTGGCAAGACAAGTGTCACCCGCTCCCAGCACGGAGGGATGGAAGCCTGGCTGCTAAGGAGAAATGAGGGGACGACTAGGGCAGAGGCGCGTGCTCCACTCTGAGGAAGGAGTCTGGGCAGAAGGCAGGCCTGTCCTGTGCCTCTGGACCCAAGGGGACAGCATCTCCTTGGCCACCTGTCCCAAGGGCAGACTTGGGCTTGCCACCAGGTGCCATACCCGGAACTCACAGAAACAACCCCATGGAGAAACGGGCAGTCAGATGCCGTCTACCACCAAGATGTGGCAGCGATGTGAGTGGCAGGGGGTCTGCCCGGAAAGAGTGGAGACAGTGACCCACAGTTCCCCATCCCAGTGCACGGGCCGTGTGCAGTGATCCTGTCGCCACTTCTCTCCTGTGTTGAAGGCACTGGCCGAGACCCCGAGTCTGCCTGAGCACCAGAGTAAAAGGCAAAGCCTTACCTACCCCAGGAGATGGTAATAGGCATAGAGGGCCATGCTAGGACATGCACACTGCTGCAGGGTTGTGACTGTGTCTGCTTAGTTCGGCATAGCAAGGTGAAGCACGGGCGTGAACTTGGAACCCGGGAAAGCAAGGCCCAAGAGGCACCAGCTCTCCTGCAGCTCGTCTTCCCTGACGCGACTGAAGCCTTGCTGAGGAAGCAGCAGCAAAGTGCTGTTCGCTCCAAGCCAAAGCCTCTGCGAAAGCACAGCATTCACTGAGAAATATTGTGCGGGCTGCTGCTGCTTACCTGAGCCCAGTCTCGCGGTGGGAGAAACCCGTATACAGCAACAACCTCTTTGCCTAGGCATCTCCCCTGGGAAAGCTCACCGTTCCTTGGGAAATCAGAGTTGGGTTTGGGGATGCTGCTGCTGCTTGCCTTAGCTAGTCTCCGAAGCACGGTGCAAGATACCCGCATGGAGCGAAATACTCTTTGCCCTAGCATCCCCTCTGCCTGAGAGAGAAGCCAAGTGTGGGGAAGGCGCAGCACACGGCCCCGGAGAAGAGAAGGAGCCGTTGGCTGTGGGGTCGGGAAACGCTCGGGAAGCAGGATAGCCTGCAGTGGCACGAACAGCAGGCCCGTGGCAAGACAAGTGTCACCCGCTCCCTGCGCGGAGAGATGGAAGCCTGGCTGCTAAGGAGAAATGAGGGGACGACTAGGGCAGAGGCGCGTGCTCCACTCTGAGGAAGGAGTCTGGGCAGAAGGCAGGCCTGTCCTGTGCCTCTGGACCCAAGGGGACAGCATCTCCTTGGCCACCTGTCCCAAGGGCAGACTTGGGCTTGCCACCAGGTGCCATACCCGGAACTCACAGAAACAACCCCATGGAGAAACGGGCAGTCAGATGCCGTCTTCCACCAAGATGTGGCAGCGATGTGAGTGGCAGGGGGTGTGCGGGAAAGAGTGGAGACAGTGACCCACAGTTCCCCATCCCATTGCACGGGCCGTGTGCAGTGATCCTGTCGCCACTTCTCTCCTGTGTTGAAGGCACTGGCCGAGACCCCGAGTCTGCCTGAGCACCAGAGTAAAAGGCAAAGCCTTACCTACCCCAGGAGATGGTAATAGGCATAGAGGGCCATGCTAGGACACGCACGCTGCTGCAGGGTTGTGACTGTGTCTGCTTAGTTCGGCATAGCAAGGTGAAGCCCGGGCGTGAACTTGGAGCCCGGGAAAGCAAGGCCCAATAGGCACCAGCTCTCCTGCAGCTCGTCTTCCCTGACGCGACTGAAGCCTTGCTGAGGAAGCAGCAGCAAAGTGCTGTTCGCTCCAAGCCAAAGCCTCTGCGAAAGCACAGCATTCGCTGAGAAATGTTCTGCGGGCTGCTGCTGCTTGCCTGAGCCCAGTCTCGCGGTGGGAGAAACCCGTACACAGCAACAACCTCTTTGCCTAGGCATCTCCCCTGGGAAAGCTCACCGTTCCTTGGGAAATCAGAGTTGGGTTTGGGGATGCTGCTGCTGCTTGCCTGAGCTAGTCTCCGAAGCACGGTGCAAGATACCCGCATGGAGCGAAATACTCTTTGCCCTAGCATCCCCTCTGCCTGAGAGAGAAGCCAAGTGTGGGGAAGGCGCAGCACACGGCCCCGGAGAAGAGAAGGAGCCGTTGGCTGTGGGGTCGGGAAACGCTCGGGAAGCAGGATAGCCTGCAGTGGCACGAACAGCAGGCCGGTGGCAAGACAAGTGTCACCCGCTCCCTGCGCGGAGAGATGGAAGCCTGGCTGCTAAGGAGAAATGAGGGGACGACTAGGGCAGAGGCGCGTGCTCCACTCTGAGGAAGGAGTCTGGGCAGAAGGCAGGCCTGTCCTGTGCCTCTGGACCCAAGGGGACAGCATCTCCTTGGCCACCTGTCCCAAGGGCAGACTTGGGCTTGCCACCAGGTGCCATACCCGGAACTCACAGAAACAACCCCATGGAGAAACGGGCAGTCAGATGCCGTCTTCCACCAAGATGTGGCAGCGATGTGAGTGGCAGGGGGTGTGCGGGAAAGAGTGGAGACAGTGAACCACAGTTCCCCATCCCAGTGCACGGGCCGTGTGCAGTGATCCTGTCGCCACTTCTCTCCTGTGTTGAAGGCACTGGCCGAGACCCCGAGTCTCCCTGAGCACCAGAGTAAAAGGCAAAGCCTTACCTACCCAGGGAGATGGTAATAGGCATAGAGGGCCATGCTAGGACACGCACGCTCCTGCAGGGTTGTGACTGTGTCTGCTTAGTTCGGCAAAGCAAGTTGAAGCCCGGGCGTGATCTTGGAGCCCGGGAAAGCAAGGCCCAAGAGGCATCAGCTCTCCTGCAGCTCGTCTTCCCTGACGCGACTGAAGCCTTGCTGAGGAAGCAGCAGCGAAGTGCTGTTCGCTCCAAGCCAAAGCCTCTGCGAAAGCACAGCATTCGCTGAGAAATGTTCTGCGGGCTGCTGCTGCTTGCCTGAGCCCAGTCTCGCGGTGGGAGAAACCCAAATACAGCAACAACCTCTTTGCCTAGGCATCTTCCCTGGGAAAGCTCACCGTTCCTTGGGAAATCAGAGTTGGGTTTGGGGATGCTGCTGCTGCTTGCCAGAGCTAGTCTCCGAAGCACGGTGCAAGATACCCGCATGGAGCGAAATACTCTTTGCCCTAGCATCCCCTCTGCCTGAGAGAGAAGCCAAGTGTGGGGAAGGCGCAGCCCACGGCCCCGAAGAAGAGAAGGAGCCGTTGGCCGTGGGGTCGGGAAACGCTCGGGAAGCAGGATAGCCTGCAGTGGCACGAACAGCAGGCCGGTGGCAAGACAAGTGTCACCCGCTCCCTGCGCGGAGAGATGGAAGCCTGGCTGCTAAGGAGAAATGAGGGGACGACTAGGGCAGAGGCGCGTGCTCCACTCTGAGGAAGGAGTCTGGGCAGAAGGCAGGCCTGTCCTGTGCCTCTGGACCAAAGTGGACAGCATCTCCTTGGCCACCTGTCCCAAGGGCAGACTTGGGCTTGCCACCAGGTGCCATACCCGGAACTCACAGAAACAACCCCATGGAGAAACGGGCAGTCAGATGCCGTCTTCCACCAAGATGTGGCAGCGATGTGAGTGGCAGGGGGTGTGCCGGGAAAGAGTGGAGACAGTGACCCACAGTTCCCCATCCCAGTGCACGGACCGTGTGCAGTGATCCTGTCGCCACTTCTCTCCTGTGTTGAAGGCACTGGCCGAGACCCCGAGTCTGCCTGAGCCCCAGAGTAAAAGGCAAAGCCTTACCTACCCCAGGAGATGGTAATAGGCATAGAGGGCCATGCTAGGACACGCACGCTGCTGCAGGGTTGTGACTGTGTCTGCTTAGTTCGGCATAGCAAGGTGAAGCCCGGGCGTGAACTTGGAGCCCGGGAAAGCAAGGCCCAAGAGGCACCAGCTCTCCTGCAGCTCCTCTTCCCTGACGCGACGGAAGCCTTGCTGAGGAAGCAGCAGCAAAGTGCTGTTCGCTCCAAGCCAAAGCCTCTGCGAAAGCACAGCATTCGCTGAGAAATGTTCTGGGGGCTGCTGCTGCTTGCCTGAGCCCAGTTTCGCGGTTGGAGAAACCCGTATACAGCAACAACCTCTTTGCCTAGGCATCTCCCCTGGGAAAGCTCACCGTTCCTTGGGAAATCAGAGTTGGGTTTGGGGATGCTGCTGCTGCTTGCCTGAGCTAGTCTCCGAAGCACGGTGCAAGATACCCGCATGGAGCGAAATACTCTTTGCCCTAGCATCCCCTCTGCCTGAGAGAGAAGCCAAGTGTGGGGAAGGCGCAGCACATGGCCCCGGAGAAGAGAAAGAGCCGTTGGCTGTGGGGTGGGGAAACGCTCGGGAAGCAGGATAGCCTGCAGTGGCACGAACAGCAGGCCGGTGGCAAGACAAGTGTCACCCGCTCCCTGCACGGAGAGATGGAAGCCTGGCTGCTAAGGAGAAATGAGGGGACGACTAGGGCAGAGGCGCGTGCTCCACTCTGAGGAAGGAGTCTGGGCAGAAGGCAGGCCTGTCCTGTGCCTCTGGACCCAAGGGGACAGCATCTCCTTGGCCACCTGTCCCAAGGGCAGACTTGGGCTTGCCACCAGGTGCCATACCCGGAACTCACAGAAACAACCCCATGGAGAAACGGGCAGTCAGATGCCGTCTTCCACCAAGATGTGGCAGCGATGTGAGTGGCAGGGGGTGTGCCGGGAAAGAGTGGAGACAGTGACCCACAGTTCCCCATCCCAGTGCACGGGCCGTGTGCAGTGATCCTGTCGCCACTTCTCTCCTGTGTTGAAGGCACTGGCCGAGACCCCGAGTCTGCCTGAGCGCCAAAGCAAAAGGCAAAGCCTTACCTAGCCCAGGAGATGGTAATAGGCATAGAGTGCCATGCTAGGAAACGCAAGCTGCTGCAGGGTTGTGACCATGTCTGCTTAGTTCGGCATAGCAAGGTGAAACCTGGACGTGAACTTGGAGGCCGGAAAAGCAATTCCCAAGAGGCACCAGCTCTCCCGTGGCTCTTCTTCCCTGCTGCGACAGAGCGAACACCCAAGCCTTTCTGAGGAAGGAGCAGCTAAATACGGTTCATGCCAAGCTAAAAACATCTGCGAAAGCTTAGCAGTCGCTGCGAAATCAGAGTCGGTTCTGCGGGCTGCTGTTGCTGCTTGCCTTAGCCTAGTATTCGCAGCACGATGGGAGAAACCCGCCTAGAGCGAAAGCCTCTTTGCCCTGGCATCTCCTCTGGGAAAGCACAGCATTCTTTGGAAAATCAGAGTCCGGACTGAAGGATGCTCCTGTTTGCCAGAGCTGGTCTCCTCAGCATGGTGCAATGGACCCGCATTGAACAAAATCCTCTATGCCTGGGCATCCCCTCTGCCTGAGAGAGAAGCGCGGTTGCGTCTTTGGAAAGAGCCTTAAGGAAAGGGACACGTTTTTCACTTCGCTCCCCAGGAGAATGTCTGTGGAGGTACAGCACGCTGCCCCTGGAGAAGAGCAGGAACCGTTGACCTTCTGGACTGGAAACAGTTGGGAATCAAGAGAGCCGGCCCTGGCAGGCCCCGCGGCCGGTGGCAATACAAGTGTCACCCTCTCCCAGTGCAGAGAGACAGAAGCCTGGCTGCTATGGAGACAGGAGGGGATGAGTAGCACAGGGCGCGTGCTCCACTCTTAGGAAGCAGTCTTTGCAGAAAGCATGCCTGTCCTGAGCCTCTGGGCCCAAGGACGCAGCAGCTCCTTGGCCACCTGTCCCTGGGGCAGACATGCGCTAGCCACCAGGCGCCTACGCTGAACTTTCAGAAACAGTTACCTGAAATAACAGGTAGTCAATGCCGTCTTCCTCCAGGATGTGGAAGCCTGGAGGAGGCACGGGGTTTAAGGGGAAGGAGTGGGGATAGTCCACCAAAGCTACCTAATCAGTGCACGGGCGGTTTGCAGGGATCCTGTCACCTATCCTTTCCTGTGGGGAAAGCACTGTCCTAGTCCGCGAGTCCCCTGAGCGCCAGAGTAAAAGGCCAAGCGACGCCTACACTGGGAGATGGTAGTGTGCATAGAGTGCCATCCCTGGCTACGCATGCTACTGTAGGGTTGTGGCTGTGACTGCTTAGTTTGGCCTGGGAGGGTGAAACCAGGACGCGAACATGGAGCCCGGAAAAGCAAGGCCCAAGAGGCACCAGCTCTCCCGCAGCTCTTCTTCCCTGACGCGACTGAAGCCTTGCTGAGGAAGCAGCAGCGAAGTGCTGTTCGCTCCAAGCCAAAGCCTCTGCGAAAGCACAACATTCGCTGAGAAATGTTCTGCGGGCTGCTGCTGCTTGCCTGAGCCCAGTCTCGCGGTGGGAGAAACCCAAATACATCGAAAGCCTCTCTGCCTTGGCATCTCCCCTAGGAAAGCACAACGTTCCTTGGGAAATCAGAGTTGGGTTTGGGGATGCTGCTGCTGCTTGCCTGAGCTAGTCTCCGAAGCACGGTGCAAGATACCCGCATGGAGCGAAATACTCTTTGCCCTAGCATCCCCTCTGCGTGAGAGAGAAGCCAAGTGTGGGGAAGGCGCAGCACACGGCCCCGAAAAGAGTAGGAGCAGTTGGCCGTGGAGTCGGGAAACGCTCGGGAATCAGGATAGCCTGCAGTGGCACGAACAGCAGGCCGGTGGCAAGACAAGTGTCACCCGCTCCCTGCACGGAGAGATGGAAGCCTGGCTGCTAAGGAGAAATGAGGGGACGACTAGGGCTGAGGCGCGTGCTCCACTCTGAGGAAGGAGTCTGGGCAGAAGGCAGGCCTGTCCTGTGCCTCTGGACCCAAGGGGACAGCATCTCCTTGGCCACCTGTCCCAAGGGCAGACTTGGGCTTGCCACCAGGTGCCATACCCGGAACTCAAAGAAACAACCCCATGGAGAAACGGGCAGTCAGATGCCGTCTTCCACCAAGACGTGGCAGCGATGTGAGTGGCAGGGGGTCTGCCGGGAAAGAGTGGAGACAGTGACCCACAGTTCCCCATCCCAGTGCACGGGCCGTGTGCAGTGATCCTGTCGCCACTTCTCTCCTGTGTTGAAGGCACTGGCCGAGACCCCGAGTCTGCCTGAGCACCAGAGTAAAAGGCAAAGCCTTACCTACCCCAGGAGATGGTAATAGGCATAGAGGGCCATGCTAGGACACGCACGCTGCTGCAGGGTTGTGACTGTGTCTGCTTAGTTCGGCATAGCAAGGTGAAGCCCGGGCGTGAACTTGGAGCCCGGGAAAGCAAGGCCCAATAGGCACCAGCTCTCCTGTAGCTCGTCTTCCCTGACGCGACTGAAGCCTTGCTGAGGAAGCAGCAGCAAAGTGCTGTTCGCTCCAAGCCAAAGCCTCTGCGAAAGCACAGCATTCGCTGAGAAATGTTCTGCGGGCTGCTGCTGCTTACCTGAGCCCAGTCTCGGGGTGGGAGAAACCCGTATACAGCAACAACCTCATTGCCTAGGCATCTCCCCTGGGAAAGCTCACCATTCCTTGGGAAATCAGAGTTGGGTTTGGGGATGCTGCTGCAGCTTGCCTGAGCTAGTCTCCGAAGCACGGTGCAAGATACCCGCATGGAGCGAAATACTCTTTGCCCTAGCATCCCCTCTGCCTGAGAGAGAAGCCAAGTGTGGGGAAGGCGCAGCACACGGCCCCGGAGAAGAGAAGGAGCCGTTGGCTGTGGGGTCGGGAAACGCTCGGGAAGCAGGATAGCCTGCAGTGGCACGAACAGCAGGCCGGTGGCAAGACAAGTGTCACCCGCTCCCTGCGCGGAGAGATGGAAGCCTGGCTGCTAAGGAGAAATGAGGGGACGACTAGGGCAGAGGCGCGTGCTCCACTCTGAGGAAGGAGTCTGGGCAGAAGGCAGGCCTGTCCTGTGCCTCTGGACCCAAGGGGACAGCATCTCCTTGGCCACCTGTCCCAAGGGCAGACTTGGGCTTGCCACCAGGTGCCATACCCGGAACTCACAGAAACAACCCCATGGAGAAACGGGCAGTCAGATGCCGTCTTCCACCAAGATGTGGCAGCGATGTGAGTGGCAGGGGGTGTGCCGGGAAAGAGCGGAGACAGTGACCCACAGTTCCCCATCCCAGTGCACGGGCCGTGTGCAGTGATCCTGTCGCCACTTCTCTCCTGTGTTGAAGGCACTGGCCGAGACCCCGAGTCTGCCTGAGCACCAGAGTAAAAGGCAAAGCCTTACCTACCCCAGGAGATGGTAATAGGCATAGAGGGCCATGCTAGGACACGCACGCTGCTGCAGGGTTGTGACTGTGTCTGCTTAGTTCGGCATAGCAAGGTGAAGCCCGGGCCTGAACTTGGAGCCCGGGAAAGCAAGGCCCAATAGGCACCAGCTCTCCTGCAGCTCGTCTTCCCTGACGCGACTGAAGCCTTGCTGAGGAAGCAGCAGCAAAGTGCTGTTCGCTCCAAGCCAAAGCCTCTGCGAAAGCACAGCATTCGCTGAGAAATGTTCTGCAGGCTGCTGCTGCTTGCCTGAGCCCAGTCTCGCGGTGGGAGAAACCCGTACACAGCAACAACCTCTTTGCCTAGGCATCTCCCCTGGGAAAGCTCACCGTTTCTTGGGAAATCAGAGTTGGGTTTGGGGATGCTGCTGCTGCTTGCCTGAGCTAGTCTCCGAAGCACGGTGCAAGATACCTGCATGGAGCGAAATACTCTTTGCCCTAGCATCCCCTCTGCCTGAGAGAGAAGCCAAGTGTGGGGAAGGCGCAGCACACGGCCCCGGAGAAGAGAAGGAGCCGTTGGCTGTGGGGTCGGGAAACGCTCGGGAAGCAGGATAGCCTGCAGTGGCACGAACAGCAGGCCGGTGGCAAGACAAGTTTCACCCGCTCCCTGCGCGGAGAGATGGAAGCCTGGCTGCTAAGGAGAAATGAGGGGACGACTAGGGCAGAGGCGCGTGCTCCACTCTGAGGAAGGAGTCTGGGCAGAAGGCAGGCCTGTCCTGTGCCTCTGGACCCAAGGGGACAGCATCTCCTTGGCCACCTGTCCCAAGGGCAGACTTGGGCTTGCCACCAGGTGCCATACCCGGAACTCACAGAAACAACCCCATGGAGAAACGGGCAGTCAGATGCCGTCTTCCACCAAGATGTGGCAGCGATGTGAGTGGCAGGGGGTGTGCGGGAAAGAGTAGAGACAGTGACCCACAGTTCCCCATCCCAGTGCACGGGCCATGTGCAGTGATCCTGTCGCCACTTCTCTCCTGTGTTGAAGGCACTGGCCGAGACCCCGAGTCTGCCTGAGCACCAGAGTAAAAGGCAAAGCCTTACCTACCCCAGGAGATGGTAATAGGCATAGAGGGCCATGCTAGGACACGCACGCTGCTGCAGGGTTGTGACTGTGTCTGCTTAGTTCGGCATAGCAAGGTGAAGCCCGGGCGTGAACTTGGAGCCCGGGAAAGCAAGGCCCAAGAGGCACCAGCTCTCCTGCAGCTCCTCTTCCCTGACGCGACTGAAGCCTTGCTGAGGAAGCAGCAGCAAAGTGCTGTTCGCTCCAAGCCAAAGCCTCTGCGAAAGCACAGCATTCGCTGAGAAATGTTCTGCGGGCTGCTGCTGCTTGCCTGAGCCGTGTCTCGCGGTGGGAGAAACCCAAATAAAGCAACAACCTCTTTGCCTAGGCATCTTCCCTGGGAAAGCTCACCGTTCCTTGGGAAATCAGAGTTGGGTTTGGGGATGCTGCTGCTGCTTGCCTGAGCTAGTCTCCGAAGCACGGTGCAAGATACCCGCATGGAGCGAAATACTCTTTGCCCTAGCATCCCCTCTGCCTGAGAGAGAAGCCAAGTGTGGGGAAGGCGCAGCACATGGCCCCGGAGAAGAGAAAGAGCCGTTGGCCGTGGGGTGGGGAAACGCTCGGGAAGCAGGATAGCCTGCAGTGGCACGAACAGCAGGCCGGTGCAAGACAAGTGTCACCCGCTCCCTGCGCAGAGAGATGGAAGCCTGGCTGCTAAGGAGAAATGAGGGGACGACTAGGGCAGAGGCGCGTGCTCCACTCTGAGGAAGGAGTCTGGGCAGAAGGCAGGCCTGTCCTGTGCCTCTGGACCCAAGGGGACAGCATCTCCTTGGCCACCTGTCCCAAGGGCAGACTTGGGCTTGCCACCAGGTGCCATACCCGGAACTCACAGAAACAACCCCATGGAGAAACGGGCAGTCAGATGCCGTCTTCCACCAAGATGTGGCAGCGATGTGAGTGGCAGGGGATGTGCCGGGAAAGAGTGGAGACAGTGACCCACAGTTCCCCATCCCAGTGCACGGGCCGTGTGCAGTGATCCTGTCGCCACTTCTCTCCTGTGTTGAAGGCACTGGCCGAGACCCCGAGTCTGCCTGAGCGCCAAAGCAAAAGGCAAAGCCTTACCTAGCCCAGGAGATGGTAATAGGCATAGAGTGCCATGCTAGGAAACGCAAGCTGCTGCAGGGTTGTGACCATGTCTGCTTAGTTCGGCATAGCAAGGTGAAACCTGGACGTGAACTTGGAGGCCGGAAAAGCAATTCCCAAGAGGCACCAGCTCTCCCGTGGCTCTTCTTCCCTGCTGCGACAGAGCGAACACCCAAGCCTTTCTGAGGAAGGAGCAGCTAAATACGGTTCATGCCAAGCTAAAAACATCTGCGAAAGCTTAGCAGTCGCTGCGAAATCAGAGTCGGTTCTGCGGGCTGCTGTTGCTGCTTGCCTTAGCCTAGTATTCGCAGCACGATGGGAGAAACCCGCCTAGAGCGAAAGCCTCTTTGCCCTGGCATCTCCTCTGGGAAAGCACAGCATTCTTTGGAAAATCAGAGTCCGGACTGAAGGATGCTCCTGTTTGCCAGAGCTGGTCTCCTCAGCATGGTGCAATGAACCCGCATTGAACAAAATCCTCTATGCCTGGGCATCCCCTCTGCCTGAGAGAGAAGCGCGGTTGCGTCTTTGGAAAGAGCCTTAAGGAAAGGGACACGTTTTTCACTTCGCTCCCCAGGAGAATGTCTGTGGAGGTACAGCACGCTGCCCCTGGAGAAGAGCAGGAACCGTTGACCTTCTGGACTGGAAACAGTTGGGAATCAAGAGAGCCGGCCCTGGCAGGCCCCGCGGCCGGTGGCAATACAAGTGTCACCCTCTCCCAGTGCAGAGAGACAGAAGCCTGGCTGCTATGGAGACAGGAGGGGATGAGTAGCACAGGGCGCGTGCTCCACTCTTAGGAAGCAGTCTTTGCAGAAAGCATGCCTGTCCTGAGCCTCTGGGCCCAAGGACACAGCAGCTCCTTGGCCACCTGTCCCTGGGGCAGACATGCGCTAGCCACCAGGCGCCTACGCTGAACTTTCAGAAACAGTTACCTGAAATAACAGGTAGTCAATGCCGTCTTCCTCCAGGATGTGGAAGCCTGGAGGAGGCACGGGGTTTAAGGGGAAGGAGTGGGGATAGTCCACCAAAGCTACCTAATCAGTGCACGGGCGGTTTGCAGGGATCCTGTCACCTATCCTTTCCTGTGGGGAAAGCACTGTCCTAGTCCGCGAGTCCGCCTGAGCGCCAGAGTAAAAGGCCAAGCGACGCCTACACTGGGAGATGGTAGTGTGCATAGAGTGCCATCCCTGGCTACGCATGCTACTGTAGGGTTGTGGCTGTGACTGCTTAGTTTGGCCTGGGAGGGTGAACCCAGGACGCGAACATGGAGCCCGGAAAAGCAAGGCCCAAGAGGCACCAGCTCTCCCGCAGCTCTTCTTCCCTGACGCGACTGAAGCCTTGCTGAGGAAGCAGCAGCGAAGTGCAGTTCGCTCCAAGCCAAAGCCTCTGCGAAAGCACAACATTCGCTGAGAAATGTTCTACGGGCTGCTGCTGCTTGCCTGAGCCCAGTCTCGCGGTGGGAGGAACCCGCATACATCGAAAGCCTCTCTGCCTTGGCATCTCCCCTGGGAAAGCACAACGTTCCTTGGGAAATCAGAGTTGGGTTTGGGGATGCTGCTGCTGCTTGCCTGAGCTAGTCTCCGAAGCACGGTGCAAGATACCCGCATGGAGCGAAATACTCTTTGCCCTAGCATCCCCTCTGCCTGAGAGAGAAACCAAGTGTGGGAAGGCGCAGCACACGGCCCCGAAGAAGAGTAGGAGCCGTTGGCCGTGGGGTCGGGAAACGCTCGGGAAGCAGGATAGCCTGCAGTGGCACGAACAGCAGGCCGGTGGCAAGACAAGTGTCACCCGATCCCAGCACGGAGAGATGGAAGCCTGGCTGCTAAGGAGAAATGAGGGGACGACTAGGGCAGAGGCGCGTGCTCCACTCTGAAGAAGGAGTCTGGGCAGAAGGCAGGCCTGTCCTGTGCCTCTGGACCCAAGGGGACAGCATCTCCTTGGCCACCTGTCCCAAGGGCAGACTTGGGCTTGCCACCAGGTACCATACCCGGAACTCACAGAAACAACCCCATGGAGAAACGGGCAGTCAGATGCCGTCTACCACCAAGATGTGGCAGCGATGTGAGTGGCAGGGGGTCTGCCCGGAAAGAGTGGAGACAGTGACCCACAGTTCCCCATCCCAGTGCACGGGCCGTGTGCAGTGATCCTGTCGCCACTTCTCTCCTGTGTTGAAGGCACTGGCCGAGACCCCGAGTCTGCCTGAGCACCAGAGTAAAAGGCAAAGCCTTACCTACCCCAGGAGATGGTAATAGGCATAGAGGGCCATGCTAGGACACGCACGCTGCTGCAGGGTTGTGACTGTGTCTGCTTAGTTCGGCATAGCAAGGTGAAGCCCGGGCGTGAACTTGGAGCCCGGGAAAGCAAGGCCCAATAGGCACCAGCTCTCCTGCAGCTCGTCTTCCCTGACGCGACTGAAGCCTTGCTGAGGAAGCAGCAGCAAAGTGCTGTTCGCTCCAAGCCAAAGCCTCTGCGAAAGCACAGCATTCGCTGAGAAATGTTCTGCGGGCTGCTGCTGCTTGCCTGAGCCCAGTCTCGCGGTGGGAGAAACCCGTACACAGCAACAACCTCTTTGCCTAGGCATCTCCCCTGGGAAAGCTCACCGTTCCTTGGGAAATCAGAGTTGGGTTTGGGGATGCTGCTGCTGCTTGCCTGAGCTAGTCTCCGAAGCACGGTGCAAGATACCCGCATGGAGCGAAATACTCTTTGCCCTAGCATCCCCTCTGCCTGAGAGAGAAGCCAAGTGTGGGGAAGGCGCAGCACACGGCCCCGGAGAAGAGAAGGAGCCGTTGGCTGTGGGGTCGGGAAACGCTCGGGAAGCAGGATAGCCTGCAGTGGCACGAACAGCAGGCCGGTGGCAAGACAAGTGTCACCCGCTCCCTGCGCGGAGAGATGGAAGCCTGGCTGCTAAGGAGAAATGAGGGGACGACTAGGGCAGAGGCGCGTGCTCCACTCTGAGGAAGGAGTCTGGGCAGAAGGCAGGCCTGTCCTGTGCCTCTGGACCCAAGGGGACAGCATCTCCTTGGCCACCTGTCCCAAGGGCAGACTTGGGCTTGCCACCAGGTGCCATACCCGGAACTCACAGAAACAACCCCATGGAGAAACGGGCAGTCAGATGCCGTCTTCCACCAAGATGTGGCAGCGATGTGAGTGGCAGGGGGTGTGCGGGAAAGAGTGGAGACAGTGAACCACAGTTCCCCATCCCAGTGCACGGGCCGTGTGCAGTGATCCTGTCGCCACTTCTCTCCTGTGTTGAAGGCACTGGCCGAGACCCCGAGTCTGCCTGAGCACCAGAGTAAAAGGCAAAGCCTTACCTACCCCAGGAGATGGTAATAGGCATAGAGGGCCATGCTAGGACACGCACGCTGCTGCAGGGTTGTGACTGTGTCTGCTTAGTTTGGCATAGCAAGGTGAAGCCCGGGCGTGAACTTGGAGCCCGGGAAAGCAAGGCCCAAGAGGCACCAGCTCTCCTGCAGCTCCTCTTCCCTGACGCGACTGAAGCCTTGTTGAGGAAGCAGCAGCAAAGTGCTGTTCGCTCCAAGCCAAAGCCTCTGCGAAAGCACAGCATTCGCTGAGAAATGTTCTGTGGGCTGCTGCTGCTTGCCTGAGCCCAGTTTCGCGGTTGGAGAAACCCGTATACAGCAACAACCACTTTGCCTATTCATCTCCCCTGGGAAAGCTCACCGTTCCTTGGGAAATCAGAGTTGGGTTTGGGGATGCTGCTGCTGCTTGCCTGAGCTAGTCTCCGAAGCACGGTGCAAGATACCCGCATGGAGCGAAATACTCTTTGCCCTAGCATCCCCTCTGCCTGAGAGAGAAGCCAAGTGTGGGGAAGGCGCAGCACATGGCCCCGGAGAAGAGAAAGAGCCGTTGGCCGTGGGGTGGGGAAACGCTCGGGAAGCAGGATAGCCTGCAGTGGCACGAACAGCAGGCCGGTTGCAAGACAAGTGTCACCCGCTCCCTGCGCGGAGAGATGGAAGCCTGGCTGCTAAGGAGAAATGAGGGGACGACTAGGGCAGAGGCACGTGCTCCACTCTGAGGAAGGAGTCTGGGCAGAAGGCAGGCCTGTCCTGTGCCTCTGGACCCAAGGGGACAGCATCTCCTTGGCCACCTGTCCCAAGGGCAGACTTGGGCTTGCCACCAGGTGCCATACCTGGAACTCACAGAAACAACCCCATGGAGAAACGGGCAGTCAGATGCCGTCTTCGACCAAGATGTGGCAGCGATGTGAGTGGCAGGGGGTGTGCCGGGAAAGAGTGGAGACAGTGACCCACAGTTCCCCATCCCAGTGCACGGGCCGTGTGCAGTGATCCTGTCGCCACTTCTCTCCTGTGTTGAAGGCACTGGCCGAGACCCCGAGTCTGCCTGAGCGCCAAAGCAAAAGGCAAAGCCTTTCCTAGCCCAGGAGATGGTAATAGGCATAGAGTGCCATGCTAGGAAACGCAAGCTGCTGCAGGGTTGTGACCATGTCTGCTTAGTTCGGCATAGTAAGGTGAAACCTGGACGTGAACTTGGAGGCCGGAAAAGCAATTCCCAAGAGGCACCAGCTCTCCCGTGGCTCTTCTTCCCTGCTGCGACAGAGCGAACACCCAAGCCTTTCTGAGGAAGGAGCAGCTAAATACGGTTCATGCCAAGCTAAAAACATCTGCGAAAGCTTAGCAGTCGCTGCGAAATCAGAGTCGGTTCTGCGGGCTGCTGTTGCTGCTTGCCTTAGCCTAGTATTCGCAGCACGATGGGAGAAACCCGCCTAGGGCGAAAGCCTCTTTGCCCTGGCATCTCCTCTGGGAAAGCACAGCATTCTTTGGAAAATCAGAGTCCGGACTGAAGGATGCTCCTGTTTGCCAGAGCTGGTCTCCTCAGCATGGTGCAATGAACCCGCATTGAACAAAATCCTCTATGCCTGGGCATCCCCTCTGCCTGAGAGAGAAGCGCGGTTGCGTCTTTGGAAAGAGCCTTAAGGAAAGGGACACGTTTTTCACTTCGCTCCCCAGGAGAATGTCTGTGGAGGTACAGCACGCTGCCCCTGGAGAAGAGCAGGAACCGTTGACCTTCTGGACTGGAAACAGTTGGGAATCAAGAGAGCCGGCCCTGGCAGGCCCCGCGGCCGGTGGCAATACAAGTGTCACCCTCTCCCAGTGCAGAGAGACAGAAGCCTGGCTGCTATGGAGACAGGAGGGGATGAGTAGGACAGGGCGCGTGCTCCACTCTTAGGAAGCAGTCTTTGCAGAAAGCATGCCTGTCCTGAGCCTCTGGGCCCAAGGACACAGCAGCTCCTTGGCCACCTGTCCCTGGGGCAAACATGCGCTAGCCACCAGGCGCCTACGCTGAACTTTCAGAAACAGTTGCCTGAAATAACAGGTAGTCAATGCCGTCTTCCTCCAGGATGTGGAAGCCTGGAGGAGGCACGGGGTTTAAGGGGAAGGAGTGGGGATAGTCCACCAAAGCTACCTAATCAGTGCACGGGCGGTTTGCAGGGATCCTGTCACCTATCCTTTCCTGTGGGGAAAGCACTGTCCTAGTCCGCGAGTCCGCCTGAGCGTTAGAGTAAAAGGCCAAGCGACGCCTAACTGGGAGATGGTAGTGTGCATAGAGTGCCATCCCTGGCTACGCATGCTACTGTAGGGTTGTGGCTGAGACTGCTTAGTTTGGCCTGGGAGGGTGAACCCAGGACGCGAACATGGAGCCCGGAAAAGCAAGGCCCAAGAGGCACCAGCTCTCCCGCAGCTCTTCTTCCCTGACGCGACTGAAGCCTTGCTGAGGAAGCAGCAGCGAAGTGCTGTTCGCTCCAAGCCAAAGCCTCTGCGAAAGCACAACATTCACTGAGAAATGTTCTGCGGGCTGCTGCTGCTTGCCTGAGCCCAGTCTCGCGGTGGGAGGAACCCGCATACATCGAAAGCCTCTCTGCCTTGGCATCTCCCCTGGGAAAGCACAAAGTTCCTTGGGAAATCAGAGTTGGGTTTGGGGATGCTGCTGCTGCTTGCCTGAGCTAGTCTCCGAAGCACGGTGCAAGATACCTGCATGGAGCGAAATACTCTTTGCCCTAGCATCCCCTCTGCCTGAGAGAGAAGCCAAGTGTGGGGAAGGCGCAGCACATGGCCCCGGAGAAGAGAAAGAGCCGTTGGCCGTGGGGTGGGGAAACGCTCGGGAAGCAGGATAGCCTGCAGTGGCACGAACAGCAGGCCGGTTGCAAGACAAGTGTCACCCGCTCCCTGCGCGGAGAGATGGAAGCCTGGCTGCTAAGGAGAAATGAGGGGACGACTAGGGCAGAGGCGCGTGCTCCACTCTGAGGAAGGAGTCTGGGCAGAAGGCAGGCCTGTCCTGTGCCTCTGGACCCAAGGGGACAGCATCTCCTTGGCCACCTGTCCCAAGGGCAGACTTGGGCTTGCCACCAGGTGCCATACCCGGAACTCACAGAAACAACCCCATGGAGAAACGGGCAGTCAGATGCCGTCTTCCACCAAGATGTGGCAGCGATGTGAGTGGCAGGGGGTGTGCCGGGAAAGAGTGGAGACAGTGACCCACAGTTCCCCATCCCAGTGCACGGGCCGTGTGCAGTGATCCTGTCGCCACTTCTCTCCTGTGTTGAAGGCACTGGCCGAGACCCCGAGTCTGCCTGAGCGCCAAAGCAAAAGGCAAAGCCTTTCCTAGCCCAGGAGATGGTAATAGGCATAGAGTGCCATGCTAGGAAACGCAAGCTGCTGCAGGGTTGTGACCATGTCTGCTTAGTTCGGCATAGCAAGGTGAAACCTGGACGTGAACTTGGAGGCCGGAAAAGCAATTCCCAAGAGGCACCAGCTCTCCCGTGGCTCTTCTTCCCTGCTGCGACAGAGCGAACACCCAAGCCTTTCTGAGGAAGGAGCAGCTAAATACGGTTCATGCCAAGCTAAAAACATCTGCGAAAGCTT
This sequence comes from Mustela nivalis, assembly GCF_964662115.1. NCBI lineage: Eukaryota > Metazoa > Chordata > Mammalia > Carnivora > Mustelidae > Mustela > Mustela nivalis. The sequence continues at coordinate 31,831 of NW_028136320.1, read as the reverse complement.
AGCAGTCGCTGCGAAATCAGAGTCGGTTCTGCGGGCTGCTGTTGCTGCTTGCCTTAGCCTAGTATTCGCAGCACGATGGGAGAAACCCGCCTAGGGCGAAAGCCTCTTTGCCCTGGCATCTCCTCTGGGAAAGCACAGCATTCTTTGGAAAATCAGAGTCCGGACTGAAGGATGCTCCTGTTTGCCAGAGCTGGTCTCCTCAGCATGGTGCAATGAACCCGCATTGAACAAAATCCTCTATGCCTGGGCATCCCCTCTGCCTGAGAGAGAAGCGCGGTTGCGTCTTTGGAAAGAGCCTTAAGGAAAGGGACACGTTTTTCACTTCGCTCCCCAGGAGAATGTCTGTGGAGGTACAGCACGCTGCCCCTGGAGAAGAGCAGGAACCGTTGACCTTCTGGACTGGAAACAGTTGGGAATCAAGAGAGCCGGCCCTGGCAGGCCCCGCGGCCGGTGGCAATACAAGTGTCACCCTCTCCCAGTGCAGAGAGACAGAAGCCTGGCTGCTATGGAGACAGGAGGGGATGAGTAGGACAGGGCGCGTGCTCCACTCTTAGGAAGCAGTCTTTGCAGAAAGCATGCCTGTCCTGAGCCTCTGGGCCCAAGGACACAGCAGCTCCTTGGCCACCTGTCCCTGGGGCAGACATGCGCTAGCCACCAGGCGCCTACGCTGAACTTTCAGAAACAGTTACCTGAAATAACAGGTAGTCAATGCCGTCTTCCTCCAGGATGTGGAAGCCTGGAGGAGGCACGGGGTTTAAGGGGAAGGAGTGGGGATAGTCCACCAAAGCTACCTAATCAGTGCACGGGCGGTTTGCAGGGATCCTGTCACCTATCCTTTCCTGTGGGGAAAGCACTGTCCTAGTCCGCGAGTCCGCCTGAACGTTAGAGTAAAAGGCCAAGCGACGCCTACACTGGGAGATGGTAGTGTGCATAGAGTGCCATCCCTGGCTACGCATGCTACTGTAGGGTTGTGGCTGTGACTGCTTAGTTTGGCCTGGGAGGGTGAACCCAGGACGCGAACATGGAGCCCGGAAAAGCAAGGCCCAAGAGGCACCAGCTCTCCCGCAGCTCTTCTTCCCTGACGCGACTGAAGCATTGCTGAGGAAGCAGCAGCGAAGTGCTGTTCGCTCCAAGCCAAAGCCTCTGCGAAAGCACAACATTCACTGAGAAATGTTCTGCGGGCTGCTGCTGCTTGCCTGAGCCCAGTCTCGCGGTGGGAGGAACCCGCATACATCGAAAGCCTCTCTGCCTTGGCATATCCCCTGGGAAAGCACAAAGTTCCTTGGGAAATCAGAGTTGGGTTTGGGAATACTCTTTGCCCTAGCATCCCCTCTGCCTGAGAGAGAAGCCAAGTGTGGGGAAGGCGCAGCACACGGCCCCGAAGAAGAGTAGGAGCCGTTGGCCGTGGGGTCGGGAAACGCTCGGGAAGCAGGATAGCCTGCAGTGGCACGAACAGCAGGCCGGTGGCAAGACAAGTGTCACCCGCTCCCTGCGCGGAGAGATGGAAGCCTGGCTGCTAAGGAGAAATGAGGGGACGACTAGGGCAGAGGCGCGTGCTCCACTCTGAGGAAGGAGTCTGGGCAGAAGGCAGGCCTGTCCTGTGCCTCTGGACCCAAGGGGACAGCATCTCCTTGGCCACCTGTCCCAAGGGCAGACTTGGGCTTGCCACCAGGTGCCATACCCGGAACTCACAGAAACAACCCCATGGAGAAACGGGCAGTCAGATGCCGTCTACCACCAAGATGTGGCAGCGATGTGAGTGGCAGGGGGTGTGCGGGAAAGAGTGGAGACAGTGACCCACAGTTCCCCATCCCAGTGCACGGGCCGTGTGCAGTGATCCTGTCGCCACTTCTCTCCTGTGTTGAAGGCACTGGCCGAGACCCGAGTCTGCCTGAGCACCAGAGTAAAAGGCAAAGCCTTACCTACCCCAGGAGATGGTAATAGGCATAGAGGGCCATGCTAGGACACGCACGCTGCTGCAGGGTTGTGACTGTGTCTGCTTAGTTCGGCATAGCAAGGTGAAGCACGGGCGTGAACTTGGAGCCCGGGAAAGCAAGGCCCAAGAGGCACCAGCTCTCCTGCAGCTCGACTTCCCTGACGCGACTGAAGCCTTGCTGAGGAAGCAGCAGCAAAGTGCTGTTCGCTCCAAGCCAAAGCCTCTGCGAAAGCACAGCATTCGCTGAGAAATGTTCTGCGGGCTGCTGCTGCTTGCCTGAGCCCAGTCTCGCGGTGGGAGGAACCCGCATACATCGAAAGCCTCTCTGCCTTGGCATCTCCCCTGGGAAAGCACAAAGTTCCTTGGGAAATCAGAGTTGGGTTTGGGGATGCTGCTGCTGCTTGCCTGAGCTAGTCTCCGAAGCACGGTGCAAGATACCTGCATGGAGCGAAATACTCTTTGCCCTAGCATCCCCTCTGCCTGAGAGAGAAGCCAAGTGTGGGGAAGGCGCAGCACATGGCCCCGGAGAAGAGAAAGAGCCGTTGGCCGTGGGGTGGGGAAACGCTCGGGAAGCAGGATAGCCTGCAGTGGCACGAACAGCAGGCCGGTTGCAAGACAAGTGTCACCCGCTCCCTGCGCGGAGAGATGGAAGCCTGGCTGCTAAGGAGAAATGAGGGGACGACTAGGGCAGAGGCGCGTGCTCCACTCTGAGGAAGGAGTCTGGGCAGAAGGCAGGCCTGTCCTGTGCCTCTGGACCCAAGGGGACAGCATCTCCTTGGCCACCTGTCCCAAGGGCAGACTTGGGCTTGCCACCAGGTGCCATACCCGGAACTCACAGAAACAACCCCATGGAGAAACGGGCAGTCAGATGCCGTCTTCCACCAAGATGTGGCAGCGATGTGAGTGGCAGGGGGTGTGCCGGGAAAGAGTGGAGACAGTGACCCACAGTTCCCCATCCCAGTGCACGGGCCGTGTGCAGTGATCCTGTCGCCACTTCTCTCCTGTGTTGAAGGCACTGGCCGAGACCCCGAGTCTGCCTGAGCGCCAAAGCAAAAGGCAAAGCCTTTCCTAGCCCAGGAGATGGTAATAGGCATAGAGTGCCATGCTAGGAAACGCAAGCTGCTGCAGGGTTGTGACCATGTCTGCTTAGTTCGGCATAGCAAGGTGAAACCTGGACGTGAACTTGGAGGCCGGAAAAGCAATTCCCAAGAGGCACCAGCTCTCCCGTGGCTCTTCTTCCCTGCTGCGACAGAGCGAACACCCAAGCCTTTCTGAGGAAGGAGCAGCTAAATACGGTTCATGCCAAGCTAAAAACATCTGCGAAAGCTTAGCAGTCGCTGCGAAATCAGAGTCGGTTCTGCGGGCTGCTGTTGCTGCTTGCCTTAGCCTAGTATTCGCAGCACGATGGGAGAAACCCGCCTAGGGCGAAAGCCTCTTTGCCCTGGCATCTTTTCTGGGAAAGCACAGCATTCTTTGGAAAATCAGAGTCCGGACTGAAGGATGCTCCTGTTTGCCAGAGCTGGTCTCCTCAGCATGGTGCAATGAACCCGCATTGAACAAAATCCTCTATGCCTGGGCATCCCCTCTGCCTGAGAGAGAAGCGCGGTTGCGTCTTTGGAAAGAGCCTTAAGGAAAGGGACACGTTTTTCACTTCGCTCCCCAGGAGAATGTCTGTGGAGGTACAGCACGCTGCCCCTGGAGAAGAGCAGGAACCGTTGACCTTCTGGACTGGAAACAGTTGGGAATCAAGAGAGCCGGCCCTGGCAGGCCCCGCGGCCGGTGGCAATACAAGTGTCACCCTCTCCCAGTGCAGAGAGACAGAAGCCTGGCTGCTATGGAGACAGGAGGGGATGAGTAGGACAGGGCGCGTGCTCCACTCTTAGGAAGCAGTCTTTGCAGAAAGCATGCCTGTCCTGAGCCTCTGGGCCCAAGGACACAGCAGCTCCTTGGCCACCTGTCCCTGGGGCAGACATGCGCTAGCCACCAGGCGCCTACGCTGAACTTTCAGAAACAGTTACCTGAAATAACAGGTAGTCAATGCCGTCTTCCTCCAGGATGTGGAAGCCTGGAGGAGGCACGGGGTTTAAGGGGAAGGAGTGGGGATAGTCCACCAAAGCTACCTAATCAGTGCACGGGCGGTTTTCAGGGATCCTGTCACCTATCCTTTCCTGTGGGGAAAGCACTGTCCTAGTCCGCGAGTCCGCCTGAGCGTTAGAGTAAAAGGCCAAGCGACGCCTACACTGGGAGATGGTAGTGTGCATAGAGTGCCATCCCTGGCTACGCATGCTACTGTAGGGTTGTGGCTGAGACTGCTTAGTTTGGCCTGGGAGGGTGAACCCAGGACGCGAACATGGAGCCCGGAAAAGCAAGGCCCAAGAGGCACCAGCTCTCCCGCAGCTCTTCTTCCCTGACGCGACTGAAGCATTGCTGAGGAAGCAGCAGCGAAGTGCTGTTCGCTCCAAGCCAAAGCCTCTGCGAAAGCACAACATTCACTGAGAAATGTTCTGCGGGCTGCTGCTGCTTGCCTGAGCCCAGTCTCGCGGTGGGAGGAACCCGCATACATCGAAAGCCTCTCTGCCTTGGCATCTCCCCTGGGAAAGCACAAAGTTCCTTGGGAAATCAGAGTTGGGTTTGGGAATACTCTTTGCCCTAGCATCCCCTCTGCCTGAGAGAGAAGCCAAGTGTGGGAAGGCGCAGCACACGGCCCCGAAGAAGAGTAGGAGCCGTTGGCCGTGGGGTCGGGAAACGCTCGGGAAGCAGGATAGCCTGCAGTGGCACGAACAGCAGGCCGGTGGCAAGACAAGTGTCACCCGCTCCCTGCACGGAGAGATGGAAGCCTGGCTGCTAAGGAGAAATGAGGGGACGACTAGGGCAGAGGCGCGTGCTCCACTCTGAGGAAGGAGTCTGGGCAGAAGGCAGGCCTGTCCTGTGCCTCTGGACCCAAGGGGACAGCATCTCCTTGGCCACCTGTCCCAAGGGCAGACTTGGGCTTGCCACCAGGTGCCATACCCGGAACTCACAGAAACAACCCCATGGAGAAACGGGCAGTCAGATGCCGTCTACCACCAAGATGTGGCAGCGATGTGAGTGGCAGGGGGTGTGCGGGAAAGAGTGGAGACAGTGACCCACAGTTCCCCATCCCAGTGCACGGGCCGTGTGCAGTGATCCTGTCGCCACTTCTCTCCTGTGTTGAAGGCACTGGCCGAGACCCCGAGTCTGCCTGAGCACCAGAGTAAAAGGCAAAGCCTTACCTACCCCAGGAGATGGTAATAGGCATAGAGGGCCATGCTAGGACACACACGCTGCTGCAGGGTTGTGACTGTGTCTGCTTAGTTCGGCATAGCAAGGTGAAGCACGGGCGTGAACTTGGAGCCCGGGAAAGCAAGGCCCAAGAGGCACCAGCTCTCCTGCAGCTCGACTTCCCTGACGCGACTGAAGCCTTGCTGAGGAAGCAGCAGCAAAGTGCTGTTCGCTCCAAGCCAAAGCCTCTGCGAAAGCACAGCATTCGCTGAGAAATGTTCTGCGGGCTGCTGCTGCTTGCCTGAGCCCAGTTTCGCGGTGGGAGAAACCCGTATACAGCAACAACCTCTTTGCCTAGGCATCTCCCCTGGGAAAGCTCACCGTTCCTTGGGAAATCAGAGTTGGGTTTGGGGATGCTGCTGCTGCTTGCCTGAGCTAGTCTCCGAAGCACGGTGCAAGATACCCGCATGGAGCGAAATACTCTTTGCCCTAGCATCCCCTCTGCCTGAGAGAGAAGCCAAGTGTGGGGAAGGCGCAGCACACGGCTCCGGAGAAGAGAAGGAGCCGTTGGCCGTGGGGTCGGGAAACGCTCGGGAAGCAGGATAGCCTGCAGTGGCACGAACAGCAGGCCGGTGGCAAGACAAGTGTCACCCGCTCCCTGCGCGGAGAGATGGAAGCCTGGCTGCTAAGGAGAAATGAGGGGACGACTAGGGCAGAGGCGCGTGCTCCACTCTGAGGAAGGAGTCTGGGCAGAAGGCAGGCCTGTCCTGTGCCTCTGGACCCAAGGGGACAGCATCTCCTTGGCCACCTGTCCCAAGGGCAGACTTGGGCTTGCCACCAGGTGCCATACCCGGAACTCACAGAAACAACCCCATGGAGAAACGGGCAGTCAGATGCCGTCTTCCACCAAGATGTGGCAGCGATGTGAGTGGCAGGGGGTGTGCCGGGAAAGAGTGGAGACAGTGACCCACAGTTCCCCATCCCAGTGCACGGACCGTGTGCAGTGATCCTGTCGCCACTTCTCTCCTGTGTTGAAGGCACTGGCCGAGACCCCGAGTCTGCCTGAGCGCCAAAGCAAAAGGCAAAGCCTTACCTAGCCCAGGAGATGGTAATAGGCATAGAGTGCCATGCTAGGAAACGCAAGCTGCTGCAGGGTTGTGACCATGTCTGCTTAGTTCGGCATAGCAAGGTGAAACCTGGACGTGAACTTGGAGGCCGGAAAAGCAATTCCCAAGAGGCACCAGCTCTCCCGTGGCTCTTCTTCCCTGCTGCGACAGAGCGAACACCCAAGCCTTTCTGAGGAAGGAGCAGCTAAATACGGTTCATGCCAAGCTAAAAACATCTGCGAAAGCTTAGCAGTCGCTGCGAAATCAGAGTCGGTTCTGCGGGCTGCTGTTGCTGCTTGCCTTAGCCTAGTATTCGCAGCACGATGGGAGAAACCCGCCTAGGGCGAAAGCCTCTTTGCCCTGGCATCTCCTCTGGGAAAGCACAGCATTCTTTGGAAAATCAGAGTCCGGACTGAAGGATGCTCCTGTTTGCCAGAGCTGGTCTCCTCAGCATGGTGCAATGAACCCGCATTGAACAAAATCCTCTATGCCTGGGCATCCCCTCTGCCTGAGAGAGAAGCGCGGTTGCGTCTTTGGAAAGAGCCTTAAGGAAAGGGACACGTTTTTCACTTCGCTCCCCAGGAGAATGTCTGTGGAGGTACAGCACGCTGCCCCTGGAGAAGAGCAGGAACCGTTGACCTTCTGGACTGGAAACAGTTGGGAATCAAGAGAGCCGGCCCTGGCAGGCCCCGCGGCCGGTGGCAATACAAGTGTCACCCTCTCCCAGTGCAGAGAGACAGAAGCCTGGCTGCTATGGAGACAGGAGGGGATGAGTAGGACAGGGCGCGTGCTCCACTCTTAGGAAGCAGTCTTTGCAGAAAGCATGCCTGTCCTGAGCCTCTGGGCCCAAGGACACAGCAGCTCCTTGGCCACCTGTCCCTGGGGCAGACATGCGCTAGCCACCAGGCGCCTACGCTGAACTTTCAGAAACAGTTACCTGAAATAACAGGTAGTCAATGCCGTCTTCCTCCAGGATGTGGAAGCCTGGAGGAGGCACGGGGTTTAAGGGGAAGGAGTGGGGATAGTCCACCAAAGCTACCTAATCAGTGCAGGGATCCTGTCACCTATCCTTTCCTGTGGGGAAAGCACTGTCCTAGTCCGCGAGTCCGCCTGAGCGCCAGAGTAAAAGGCCAAGCGACGCCTACACTGGGAGATGGTAGTGTGCATAGAGTGCCATCCCTGGCTACGCATGCTACTGTAGGGTTGTGGCTGTGACTGCTTAGTTTGGCCTGGGAGGGTGAACCCAGGACGCGAACATGGAGCCCGGAAAAGCAAGGCCCAAGAGGCACCAGCTCTCCCGCAGCTCTTCTTCCCTGACGCGACTGAAGCCTTGCTGAGGAAGCAGCAGCGAAGTGCAGTTCGCTCCAAGCCAAAGCCTCTGCGAAAGCACAACATTCGCTGAGAAATGTTCTACGGTCTGCTGCTGCTTGCCTGAGCCCAGTCTCGCGGTGGGAGGAACCCGCATACATCGAAAGCCTCTCTGCCTTGGCATCTCCCCTGGGAAAGCACAACGTTCCTTGGGAAATCAGAGTTGGGTTTGGGGATAATGCTGCTGCTTGCCTGAGCTAGTCTCCGAAGCACGGTGCAAGATACCCGCATGGAGCGAAATACTCTTTGCCCTAGCATTCCCTCTGCCTGAGAGAGAAGCCAAGTGTGGGAAGGCGCAGCACACGGCCCCGAAGAAGAGTAGGAGCCGTTGGCCGTGGGGTCGGGAAACGCTCGGGAAGCAGGATAGCCTGCAGTGGCACGAACAGCAGGCCGGTGGCAAGACAAGTGTCACCCGCTCCCAGCACGGAGGGATGGAAGCCTGGCTGCTAAGGAGAAATGAGGGGACGACTAGGGCAGAGGCGCGTGCTCCACTCTGAGGAAGGAGTCTGGGCAGAAGGCAGGCCTGTCCTGTGCCTCTGGACCCAAGGGGACAGCATCTCCTTGGCCACCTGTCCCAAGGGCAGACTTGGGCTTGCCACCAGGTGCCATACCCGGAACTCACAGAAACAACCCCATGGAGAAACGGGCAGTCAGATGCCGTCTACCACCAAGATGTGGCAGCGATGTGAGTGGCAGGGGGTCTGCCCGGAAAGAGTGGAGACAGTGACCCACAGTTCCCCATCCCAGTGCACGGGCCGTGTGCAGTGATCCTGTCGCCACTTCTCTCCTGTGTTGAAGGCACTGGCCGAGACCCCGAGTCTGCCTGAGCACCAGAGTAAAAGGCAAAGCCTTACCTACCCCAGGAGATGGTAATAGGCATAGAGGGCCATGCTAGGACATGCACACTGCTGCAGGGTTGTGACTGTGTCTGCTTAGTTCGGCATAGCAAGGTGAAGCACGGGCGTGAACTTGGAACCCGGGAAAGCAAGGCCCAAGAGGCACCAGCTCTCCTGCAGCTCGTCTTCCCTGACGCGACTGAAGCCTTGCTGAGGAAGCAGCAGCAAAGTGCTGTTCGCTCCAAGCCAAAGCCTCTGCGAAAGCACAGCATTCACTGAGAAATATTGTGCGGGCTGCTGCTGCTTACCTGAGCCCAGTCTCGCGGTGGGAGAAACCCGTATACAGCAACAACCTCTTTGCCTAGGCATCTCCCCTGGGAAAGCTCACCGTTCCTTGGGAAATCAGAGTTGGGTTTGGGGATGCTGCTGCTGCTTGCCTTAGCTAGTCTCCGAAGCACGGTGCAAGATACCCGCATGGAGCGAAATACTCTTTGCCCTAGCATCCCCTCTGCCTGAGAGAGAAGCCAAGTGTGGGGAAGGCGCAGCACACGGCCCCGGAGAAGAGAAGGAGCCGTTGGCTGTGGGGTCGGGAAACGCTCGGGAAGCAGGATAGCCTGCAGTGGCACGAACAGCAGGCCCGTGGCAAGACAAGTGTCACCCGCTCCCTGCGCGGAGAGATGGAAGCCTGGCTGCTAAGGAGAAATGAGGGGACGACTAGGGCAGAGGCGCGTGCTCCACTCTGAGGAAGGAGTCTGGGCAGAAGGCAGGCCTGTCCTGTGCCTCTGGACCCAAGGGGACAGCATCTCCTTGGCCACCTGTCCCAAGGGCAGACTTGGGCTTGCCACCAGGTGCCATACCCGGAACTCACAGAAACAACCCCATGGAGAAACGGGCAGTCAGATGCCGTCTTCCACCAAGATGTGGCAGCGATGTGAGTGGCAGGGGGTGTGCGGGAAAGAGTGGAGACAGTGACCCACAGTTCCCCATCCCATTGCACGGGCCGTGTGCAGTGATCCTGTCGCCACTTCTCTCCTGTGTTGAAGGCACTGGCCGAGACCCCGAGTCTGCCTGAGCACCAGAGTAAAAGGCAAAGCCTTACCTACCCCAGGAGATGGTAATAGGCATAGAGGGCCATGCTAGGACACGCACGCTGCTGCAGGGTTGTGACTGTGTCTGCTTAGTTCGGCATAGCAAGGTGAAGCCCGGGCGTGAACTTGGAGCCCGGGAAAGCAAGGCCCAATAGGCACCAGCTCTCCTGCAGCTCGTCTTCCCTGACGCGACTGAAGCCTTGCTGAGGAAGCAGCAGCAAAGTGCTGTTCGCTCCAAGCCAAAGCCTCTGCGAAAGCACAGCATTCGCTGAGAAATGTTCTGCGGGCTGCTGCTGCTTGCCTGAGCCCAGTCTCGCGGTGGGAGAAACCCGTACACAGCAACAACCTCTTTGCCTAGGCATCTCCCCTGGGAAAGCTCACCGTTCCTTGGGAAATCAGAGTTGGGTTTGGGGATGCTGCTGCTGCTTGCCTGAGCTAGTCTCCGAAGCACGGTGCAAGATACCCGCATGGAGCGAAATACTCTTTGCCCTAGCATCCCCTCTGCCTGAGAGAGAAGCCAAGTGTGGGGAAGGCGCAGCACACGGCCCCGGAGAAGAGAAGGAGCCGTTGGCTGTGGGGTCGGGAAACGCTCGGGAAGCAGGATAGCCTGCAGTGGCACGAACAGCAGGCCGGTGGCAAGACAAGTGTCACCCGCTCCCTGCGCGGAGAGATGGAAGCCTGGCTGCTAAGGAGAAATGAGGGGACGACTAGGGCAGAGGCGCGTGCTCCACTCTGAGGAAGGAGTCTGGGCAGAAGGCAGGCCTGTCCTGTGCCTCTGGACCCAAGGGGACAGCATCTCCTTGGCCACCTGTCCCAAGGGCAGACTTGGGCTTGCCACCAGGTGCCATACCCGGAACTCACAGAAACAACCCCATGGAGAAACGGGCAGTCAGATGCCGTCTTCCACCAAGATGTGGCAGCGATGTGAGTGGCAGGGGGTGTGCGGGAAAGAGTGGAGACAGTGAACCACAGTTCCCCATCCCAGTGCACGGGCCGTGTGCAGTGATCCTGTCGCCACTTCTCTCCTGTGTTGAAGGCACTGGCCGAGACCCCGAGTCTCCCTGAGCACCAGAGTAAAAGGCAAAGCCTTACCTACCCAGGGAGATGGTAATAGGCATAGAGGGCCATGCTAGGACACGCACGCTCCTGCAGGGTTGTGACTGTGTCTGCTTAGTTCGGCAAAGCAAGTTGAAGCCCGGGCGTGATCTTGGAGCCCGGGAAAGCAAGGCCCAAGAGGCATCAGCTCTCCTGCAGCTCGTCTTCCCTGACGCGACTGAAGCCTTGCTGAGGAAGCAGCAGCGAAGTGCTGTTCGCTCCAAGCCAAAGCCTCTGCGAAAGCACAGCATTCGCTGAGAAATGTTCTGCGGGCTGCTGCTGCTTGCCTGAGCCCAGTCTCGCGGTGGGAGAAACCCAAATACAGCAACAACCTCTTTGCCTAGGCATCTTCCCTGGGAAAGCTCACCGTTCCTTGGGAAATCAGAGTTGGGTTTGGGGATGCTGCTGCTGCTTGCCAGAGCTAGTCTCCGAAGCACGGTGCAAGATACCCGCATGGAGCGAAATACTCTTTGCCCTAGCATCCCCTCTGCCTGAGAGAGAAGCCAAGTGTGGGGAAGGCGCAGCCCACGGCCCCGAAGAAGAGAAGGAGCCGTTGGCCGTGGGGTCGGGAAACGCTCGGGAAGCAGGATAGCCTGCAGTGGCACGAACAGCAGGCCGGTGGCAAGACAAGTGTCACCCGCTCCCTGCGCGGAGAGATGGAAGCCTGGCTGCTAAGGAGAAATGAGGGGACGACTAGGGCAGAGGCGCGTGCTCCACTCTGAGGAAGGAGTCTGGGCAGAAGGCAGGCCTGTCCTGTGCCTCTGGACCAAAGTGGACAGCATCTCCTTGGCCACCTGTCCCAAGGGCAGACTTGGGCTTGCCACCAGGTGCCATACCCGGAACTCACAGAAACAACCCCATGGAGAAACGGGCAGTCAGATGCCGTCTTCCACCAAGATGTGGCAGCGATGTGAGTGGCAGGGGGTGTGCCGGGAAAGAGTGGAGACAGTGACCCACAGTTCCCCATCCCAGTGCACGGACCGTGTGCAGTGATCCTGTCGCCACTTCTCTCCTGTGTTGAAGGCACTGGCCGAGACCCCGAGTCTGCCTGAGCCCCAGAGTAAAAGGCAAAGCCTTACCTACCCCAGGAGATGGTAATAGGCATAGAGGGCCATGCTAGGACACGCACGCTGCTGCAGGGTTGTGACTGTGTCTGCTTAGTTTGGCATAGCAAGGTGAAGCCCGGGCGTGAACTTGGAGCCCGGGAAAGCAAGGCCCAAGAGGCACCAGCTCTCCTGCAGCTCGTCTTCCCTGACGCGACTGAAGCCTTGCTGAGGAAGCAGCAGCAAAGTGCTGTTCGCTCCAAGCCAAAGCCTCTGCGAAAGCAAAGCATTCGCTGAGAAATGTTCTGCGGGCTGCTGCTACTTGCCTGAGCCCAGTCTCGCGGTGGGAGAAACCCAAATACAGCAACAACCTCTTGGCCTAGGCATCTCCCCTGGGAAAGCTCACCGTTCCTTGGGAAATCAGAGTTGGGTTTGGGGATGCTGCTGCTGCTTGCCTGAGCTAGTCTCCGAAGCACGGTGCAAGATACCCGCATGGAGCGAAATACTCTTTGCCCTAGCATCCCCTCTGCCTGAGAGAGAAGCCAAGTGGGGGAAGGCGCAGCACACGGCCCCGAAGAAGAGAAGGAGCCGTTGGCCGTGGGGTCGGGAAACACTCGGGAAGCAGGATAGCCTGCAGTGGCACGAACAGCAGGCCGGTGGCAAGACAAGTGTCACCCGCTCCCTGCGCGGAGAGATGGAAGCCTGGCTGCTAAGGAGAAATGAGGGGACGACTAGGGCAGAGGCGCGTGCTCCACTCTGAGGAAGGAGTCTGGGCAGAAGGCAGGCCTGTCCTGTGCCTCTGGACCAAAGGGGACAGCATCTCCTTGGCCACATGTCCCAAGGGCAGACTTGGGCTTGCCACCAGGTGCCATACCCGGAACTCACAGAAACAACCCCATGGAGAAACGGGCAGTCAGATGCCCTCTTCCTCCAAGATGTGGCAGCGATGTGAGTGGGAGTGGGTCTGCCGGGAAAGAGTGGAGACAGTGACCCACAGTTCCCCATCCCAGTTCACGGGCCGTGTGCAGTGATCCTGTCGCCACTTCTCTCCTGTGTTGAAGGCACTGGCCGAGACCCCGAGTCTGCCTGAGCGCCAGAGTAAAAGGCAAAGCCTTACCTACCCCAGGAGATGGTAATAGGCATAGAGGGCCATGCTAGGACACGCACGCTGCTGCAGGGTTGTGACTGTGTCTGCTTAGTTCGGCATAGCAAGGTGAAGCCCAGGCGTGAACTTGGAGCCCGGGAAAGCAAGGCCCAAGAGGCACCAGCTCTCCTGCAGCTCGTCTTCCCTGACGCGACTGAAGCCTTGCTGAGGAAGCAGCAGCAAAGTGCTGTTCACTCCAAGCCAAAGCCTCTGCGAAAGCACACATTCGCTGAGAAATGTTCTGCGGGCTGCTGCTGCTTGCCTGAGCCCAGTCTCGCGGTGGGAGAAACCCAAATACAGCAACAACCTCTTTGCCTAGGCATCTTCCCTGGGAAAGCTCACCGTTCCTTGGAAAATCAGAGTTGGGTTTGGGGATGCTGCTGCAGCTTGCCTGAGCTAGTCTCCGAAGCACGGTGCAAGATACCCGCATGGAGTGAAATACTCTTTGCCCTAGCATCCCCTCTGCCTGAGAGAGAAGCCAAGTGTGGGGAAGGCGCAGCACACGGCCCCGAAGAAGAGAAGGAGCCGTTGGCCGTGGGGTCGGGAAACGCTCGGGTAGCAGGATAGCCTGCAGTGGCACGAACAGCAGGCCGGTGGCAAGACAAGTGTCACCCGCTCCCTGCGCGGAGAGACGGAAGCCTGGCTGCTAAGGAGAAATGAGGGGACGACTAGGGCAGAGGCGCGTGCTCCACTCTGAGGAAGGAGTCTGGGCAGAAGGCAGGCCTGTCCTGTGCCTCTGGACCCAAGGGGACAGCATCTCCTTGGCCACCTGTCCCAAGGGCAGACTTGGGCTTGCCACCAGGTGCCATACCGGGAACTCACAGAAACAACCCCATGGAGAAACGGGCAGTCAGATGCCGTCTTCCACCAAGATGTGGCAGCGATGTGAGTGGCAGGGGATGTGCCGGGAAAGAGTGGAGACAGTGACCCACAGTTCTTCATCCCAGTGTACGGGCCGTGTGCAGTGATCCTGTCGCCACTTATCTCCTCTGTTGAAGGCACTGGCCGAGACCCCGAGTCTGCCTGAGCACCAGAGTAAAAGGCAAAGCCTTACCTACCCCAGGAGATGGTAATAGGTATAGAGGGCCATGCTAGGAAACGCACGCTCCTGCAGGGTTGTGACTGTGTCTGCTTAGTTCGGCAAAGCAAGTTGAAGCCCGGGCGTGATCTTGGAGCCCGGGAAAGCAAGGCCCAAGAGGCATCAGCTCTCCTGCAGCTCGTCTTCCCTGACGCGACTGAAGCCTTGCTGAGGAAGCAGCAGCGAAGTGCTGTTCGCTCCAAGCCAAAGCCTCTGCGAAAGCACAGCATTCGCTGAGAAATGTTCTGCGGGCTGCTGCTGCTTGCCTGAGCCGTGTCTCGCGGTGGGAGAAACCCAAAAAAGCAACAACCTCTTTGCCTAGGCATCTTCCCTGGGAAAGCTCACCGTTCCTTGGGAAATCAGAGTTGGGTCTGGGGATGCTGCTGCTGCTTGCCTGAGCTAGTCTCCGAAGCACGGTGCAAGATACCTGCATGGAGCGAAATACTTTTTGCCCTAGCATCCCCTCTACCTGAGAGAGAAGCCAAGTGTGGGGAAGGCGCAGCACACGGCCCCGGAGAAGAGAAGGAGCCGTTGGCCGTGGGGTCGGGAAACGCTCGGGAAGCAGGATAGCCTGCAGTGGCACGAACAGCAGGCCGGTGGCAAGACAAGTGTCACCCGCTCCCTGCGCGGAGAGATGGAAGCCTGGCTGCTAAGGAGAAATGAGGGGACGACTAGGGCAGAGGCGCGTGCTCCACTCTGAGGAAGGAGTCTGGGCAGAAGGCAGGCCTGTCCTGTGCCGCTGGACCCAAGGGGACAGCATCTCCTTGGCAACCTTTCCCAAGGGCAGACTTTTGCTTGCCACCAGGTGCCATACCCGGAACTCACAGAAACAACCCCATGGAGAAACGGGCAGTCAGATGCCGTCTTCCACCAAGATGTGGCAGCGATGTGAGTGGCAGGGGGTGTGCGGGAAAGAGTGGAGACAGTGACCCACAGTTCCCCATCCCAGTGCACGGGCCGTGTGCAGTGATCCTGTCGCCACTTCTCTCCTGTGTTGAAGGCACTGGTCGAGACCCCGAGTCTGCCTGAGCACCAGAGTAAAAGGCAAAGCCTTACCTACCCCAGGAGATGGTAATAGGCATAGAGGGCCATGCTAGGACACGCACGCTGCTGCAGGGTTGTGACTGTGTCTGCTTAGTTCGGCATAGCAAGGTGAAGCCCGGGCGTGAACTTGGAGCCCGGGAAAGCAAGGCCCAAGAGGCACCAGCTCTCCTGCAGCTCGTCTTCCCTGACGCGACTGAAGCCTTGCTGAGGAAGCAGCAGCAAAGTGCTGTTCGCTCCAAGCCAAAGCCTCTGCGAAAGCACAGCATTCGCTGAGAAATGTTCTGCGGGCTGCTGCTGCTTGCCTGAGCCCAGTCTCGCGGTGGGAGAAACCCGTATACAGCAACAACCTCTTTGCCTAGGCATCTCCCCTGGGAAAGCTCAACGTTCCTTGGGAAATCAGAGTTGGGTTTGGGGATGCTGCTGCTGCTTGCCTGAGCTAGTCTCCAAAGCACGGTGCAAGATACCCGCATGGAGCGAAATACTCTTTGCCCTAGCATCCCCTCTGCCTGAGAGAGAAGCCAAGTCTGGGGAAGGCGCAGCACACGGCCCCGGAGAAGAGAAGGAGCCGTTGGCCGTGGGGTCGGGAAACGCTCGGGAAGCAGGATAGCCTGCAGTGGCACGAACAGCAGGCCGGTGGCAAGACAAGTGTCACCCGCTCCCTGCGCGGAGAGATGGAAGCCTGGCTGCTAAGGAGAAATGAGGGGACGACTAGGGCAGAGGCGCGTGCTCCACTCTGTGAAAGGAGTCTGGGCAGAAGGCAGGCCTGTCCTGTGCCTCTGGACCCAAGGGGACAGCATCTCCTTGGCAACCTGTCCCAAGGGCAGACTTGGGCTTGCCACCAGGTGCCATACCCGGAACTCACAGAAACAACCCCATGGAGAAACGGGCAGTCAGATGCCGTCTTCCACCAAGATGTGGCAGCGATGTGAGTGGCAGGGGGTGTGCGGGAAAGAGTGGAGACAGTGACCCACAGTTCCCCATCCCAGTGCACGGGCCGTGTGCAGTGATCCTGTCGCCACTTCTCTCCTGTGTTGAAGGCACTGGCCGAGACCCCGAGTCTGCCTGAGCACCAGAGTAAAAGGCAAAGCCTTACCTACCCCAGGAGATGGTAATAGGCATACAGGGCCATGCTAGGACACGCACGCTGCTGCAGGGTTGTGACTGTGTCTGCTTAGTTCGGCATAGCAAGGTGAAGCCCGGGCGTGAACTTGGAGCCCGGGAAAGCAAGGCCCAATAGGCACCAGCTCTCCTGCAGCTCGTCTTCCCTGACGCGACGGAAGCCTTGCTGAGGAAGCAGCAGCAAAGTGCTGTCGCTCCAAGCCAAAGCCTCTGCGAAAGCACAGCATTCGCTGAGAAATGTTCTGCGGGCTGCTGCTGCTTGACTGAGCCCAGTCTCGCGGTGGGAGAAACCCGTACACAGCAACAACCTCTTTGCCTAGGCATCTCCCCTGGGAAATCTCACCGTTCCTTGGGAAATCAGAGTTGGGTTTGGGGATGCTGCTGCTGCTTGCCTGAGCTAGTCTCCGAAGCACGGTGCAAGATACCTGCATGGAGCGAAATACTCTTTGCCCTAGCATCCCCTCTGCCTGAGAGAGAAGCCAAGTGTGGGGAAGCCGCAGTACACGGCCCCGGAGAAGAGAAGGAGCCGTTGGCTGTGGGGTCGGGAAACGCTCGGGAAGCAGGATAGCCTGCAGTGGCACGAACAGCAGGCCGGTGGCAAGACAAGTGTCACCCGCTCCCTGCGCGGAGAGATGGAAGCCTGGCTGTTAAGGAGAAATGAGGGGACGACTAGGGCAGAGGCGCGTGCTCCACTCTGAGGAAGGTGTCTGGGCAGAAGGCAGGCCTGTCCTGTGCCTCTGGACCCAAGGGGACAGCATCTCCTTGGCCACCTGTCCCAAGGGCAGACTTGGGCTTGCCACCAGGTGCCATACCCGGAACTCACAGAAACAACCCCATGGAGAAACGGGCAGTCAGATGCCGTCTTCCACCAAGATGTGGCAGCGATGTGAGTGGCAGGGGGTCTGCCGGGAAAGAGTGGAGACATTGACCCACAGTTCCCCATCCCAGTGCACGGGCCGTGTGCAGTGATCCTGTCGCCACTTCTCTCCTGTGTTGAAGGCACTGGCCGAGACCCCGAGTCTGCCTGAGCACCAGAGTAAAAGGCAAAGCCTTACCTACCCCAGGAGATGGTAATAGGCATAGAGGGCCATGCTAGGACACGCACGCTGCTGCAGGGTTGTGACTGTGTCTGCTTAGTTCGGCATAGCAAGGTGAAGCCCGGGCGTGAACTTGGAGCCCGGGAAAGCAAGGCCCAAGAGGCACCAGCTCTCCTGCAGCTCCTCTTCCCTGATGCGACTGAAGCCTTGCTGAGGATGCAGCAGCAAAGTGCTGTTCGCTCCAAGCCAAAGCCTCTGCGAAAGCACAGCATTCGCTGTGAAATGTTCTGTGGGCTGCTGCTGCTTGCCTGAGCCCAGTTTCGCGGTGGGACAAACCCGTATACAGCAACAACCTCTTTGCCTAGGCATCTCCCCTGGGAAAGCTCACCGTTCCTTGGGAAATCAGAGTTGGGTTTGGGGATGCTGCTGCTGCTTGCCTGAGCTAGTCTCCGAAGCACGGTGCAAGATACCCGCATGGAGCGAAATACTCTTTGCCCTAGCATCCCCTCTGCCTGAGAGAGAAGCCAAGTGTGGGGAAGGCGCAGCACATGGCCCCGGAGAAGAGAAAGAGCCGTTGGCCGTGGGGTGGGGAAACGCTCGGGAAGCAGGATAGCCTGCAGTGGCACAAACAGCAGGCCGGTGGCAAGACAAGTGTCACCCGCTCCCTGCGCGGAGAGATGGAAGCCTGGCTGCTAAGGAGAAATGAGGGGACGACTAGGGCAGAGGCGCGTGCTCCACTCTGAGGAAGGAGTCTGGGCAGAAGGCAGGCCTGTCCTGTGCCTCTGGACCCAAGGGGACAGCATCTCCTTGGCCACCTGTCCCAAGGGCAGACTTGGGCTTGCCACCAGGTGCCATACCCGGAACTCACAGAAACAACCCCATGGAGAAACGGGCAGTCAGATGCCGTCTTCCACCAAGATGTGGCAGCGATGTGAGTGGCAGGGGGTGTGCCGGGAAAGAGTGGAGACAGTGACCCACAGTTCCCCATCCCAGTGCACGGGCCGTGTGCAGTGATCCTGTCGCCACTTCTCTCCTGTGTTGAAGGCACTGGCCGAGACCCCGAGTCTGCCTGAGCGCCAAAGCAAAAGGCAAAGCCTTACCTAGCCCAGGAGATGGTAATAGGCATAGAGTGCCATGCTAGGAAACGCAAGCTGCTGCAGGGTTGTGACCATGTCTGCTTAGTTCGGCATAGCAAGGTGAAACCTGGACGTGAACTTGGAGGCCGGAAAAGCAATTCCCAAGAGGCACCAGCTCTCCCGTGGCTCTTCTTCCTTGCTGCGACAGAGCGAACACCCAAGCCTTTCTGAGGAAGGAGCAGCTAAATACGGTTCATGCCAAGCTAAAAACATCTGCGAAAGCTTAGCAGTCGCTGCGAAATCAGAGTCGGTTCTGCGGGCTGCTGTTGCTGCTTGCCTTAGCCTAGTATTCGCAGCACGATGGGAGAAACCCGCCTAGAGCGAAAGCCTCTTTGCCCTGGCATCTTTTCTGGGAAAGCACAGCATTCTTTGGAAAATCAGAGTCCGGACTGAAGGATGCTCCTGTTTGCCAGAGCTGGTCTCCTCAGCATGGTGCAATGAACCCGCATTGAACAAAATCCTCTATGCCTGGGCATCCCCTCTGCCTGAGAGAGAAGCGCGGTTGCGTCTTTGGAAAGAGCCTTAAGGAAAGGGACACGTTTTTCACTTCGCTCCCCAGGAGAATGTCTGTGGAGGTACAGCACGCTGCCCCTGGAGAAGAGCAGGAACCGTTGACCTTCTGGACTGGAAACAGTTGGGAATCAAGAGAGCCGGCCCTGGCAGGCCCCGCGGCCGGTGGCAATACAAGTGTCACCCTCTCCCAGTGCAGAGAGACAGAAGCCTGGCTGCTATGGAGACAGGAGGGGATGAGTAGGACAGGGTGCGTGCTCCACTCTTAGGAAGCAGTCTTTGCAGAAAGCATGCCTGTCCTGAGCCTCTGGGCCCAAGGACACAGCAGCTCCTTGGCCACCTGTCCCTGGGGCAGACATGCGCTAGCCACCAGGCGCCTACGCTGAACTTTCAGAAACAGTTACCTGAAATAACAGGTAGTCAGATGCCGTCTTCCTCCAGGATGTGGAAGCCTGGAGGAGGCACGGGGTTTAAGGGGAAGGAGTGGGGATAGTCCACCAAAGCTACCTAATCAGTGCACGGGCGGTTTGCAGGGATCCTGTCACCTATCCTTTCCTGTGGGGAAAGCACTGTCCTAGTCCGTGAGTCTGCCTGAGCGCCAGAGTAAAAGGCCAAGCGACGCCTACCCTGGGAGATGGTAGTGTGCATAGAGTGCCATCCCTGGCTACGCATGCTACTGTAGGGTTGTGGCTGTGACTGCTTGGTTTGGTCTGGGAGGGTGAACCCAGGACGCGAACATGGAGCCCGGAAAAGCAAGGCCCAAGAGGCACAAGCTCTCCCGCAGCTCTTCTTCCCTGACGCGACTGAAGCCTTGCTGAGGAAGCAGCAGCGAAGTGCTGTTTGCTCCAAGCCAAAGCCTCTGCGAAAGCACAACATTCGCTGAGAAATGTTCTGCGGGCTGCTGCTGCTGCCTGAGCCCAGTCTCGCGGTGGGAGAACCCGCATACATCGAAAGCCTCTCTGCCTTGGCATCTCCCCTGGGAAAGCACAACGTTCCTTGGGAAATCAGAGTTGGGTTTTGGGATGCTGCTGTGCTTGCCTGAGCTAGTCTCCGAAGCACGGTGCAAGATACCCGCATGGAGCGAAATACTCTTTGCCCTAGCATCCCCTCTGCCTGAGAGAGAAGCCAAGTGTGGGGAAGGCGCAGCACACGGCCCCGAAGAAGAGTAGGAGCCGTTGGCCGTGGGGTCGGGAAACGCTCGGGAAGCAGGATAGCCTGCAGTGGCACGAACAGCAGGCCCGTGGCAAGACAAGTGTCACCCGCTCCCTGCACGGAGAGATGGAAGCCTGGCTGCTAAGGAGAAATGAGGTGACGACTAGGGCAGAGGCGCGTGCTCCACTCTGAGGAAGGAGTCTGGGCAGAAGGCAGGCCTGTCCTGTGCCTCTGGACCCAAGGGGACAGCATCTCCTTGGCCACCTGTCCCAAGGGCAGACTTGGGCTTGCCACCAGGTGCCATACCCGGAACTCACAGAAACAACCCCATGGAGAAACGGGCAGTCAGATGCCGTCTACCACCAAGATGTGGCAGCGATGTGAGTGGTAGGGGGTCTGCCCGGAAAGAGTGGAGACAGTGACCCACAGTTCCCCATCCCAGTGCACGGGCCGTGTGCAGTGATCCTGTCGCCACTTCTCTCCTGTGTTGAAGGCACTGGCCGAGACCCCGAGTCTGCCTGAGCACCAGAGTAAAAGGCAAAACCTTACCTACCCCAGGAGATGGTAATAGGCATAGAGGGCCATGCTAGGACACGCACGCTGCTGCAGGGTTGTGACTGTGTCTGCTTAGTTCGGCATAGCAAGGTGAAGCCCGGGCGTGATCTTGGAGCCCGGGAAACAAGGCCCAAGAGGCACCAGCTCTCCTGCAGCTCGTCTTCCCTGACGCGACTGAAGCCTTGCTGAGGAAGCAGCAGCAAAGTGCTGTTCGCTCCAAGCCAAAGCCTCTGCGAAAGCACAGCATTCGCTGAGAAATGTTCTGCGGGCTGCTGCTGCTTGCCTGAGCCCAGTCTCGCGGTGGGAGAAACCCGTATACAGCAACAACCTCTTTGCCTAGGCATCTCCCCTGGGAAAGCTCACCGTTCCTTGGGAAATCAGAGTTGGGTTTGGGGATGCTGCTGCTGCTTGCCTGAGCTAGTCTCCGAAGCACGGTGCAAGATACCCGCATGTTGCGAAATACTCTTTGCCCTAGCATCCCCTCTGCCTGAGAGAGAAGCCAAGTGTGGGGAAGGCGCCTCACACGGCCCCGGAGAAGAGAAGGAGCCGTTGGCTGTGGGGTCGGGAAACGCTCGGGAAGCAGGATAGCCTGCAGTGGCACGAACAGCAGGCCCGTGGCAAGACAAGTGTCACCCGCTCCCTGCGCGGAGAGATGGAAGCCTGGCTGCTAAGGAGAAATGAGGGGACGACTAGGGCAGAGGCGCGTGCTCCACTCTGAGGAAGGAGTCTGGGCAGAAGGCAGGCCGGTCCTGTGCCGCTGGACCCAAGGTGACAGCATCTCCTTGGCCACCTGTCCCAAGGGCAGACTTTTGCTTACCACCAGGTGCCATACCCGGAACTCACAGAAACAACCCCATGGAGAAACGGGCAGTCAGATGCCGTCTTCCACCAAGATGTGGCAGCGATGTGAGTGGCAGGGGGTGTGCGGGAAAGAGTGGAGACAGTGACCCACAGTTCCCCATCCCAGTGTACGGGCCGTGTGCAGTGATCCTGTCGCCACTTCTCTCCTGTGTTGAAGGCACTGGCCGAGACCCCGAGTCTGCCTGAGCACCAGAGTAAAAGGCAAAGCCTTACCTACCCCAGGAGATGGTAATAGGCATAGAGGGCCATGCTAGGACACGCACGCTGCTGCAGGGTTGTGAATGTGTCTGCTTAGTTTGGCAAAGCAAGTTGAAGCCCGGGAGTGATCTTGGAGCCCGGGAAAGCAAGGCCCAAGAGGCATCAGCTCTCCTGCAGCTCGTCTTCCCTGACGCGACTGAAGCCTTGCTGAGGAAGCAGCAGCGAAGTGCTGTTCGCTCCAAGCCAAAGCCTCTGCGAAAGCACAGCATTCGCTGAGAAATGTTCTGCGGGCTGCTGCTGCTTGCCTGAGCCGTGTCTCGCGGTGGGAGAAACCCAAATAAAGCAACAATCTCTTTGCCTAGGCATCTTCCCTGGGAAAGCTCACCGTTCCTTGGGAAATCAGAATTGGGTTTGGGGATGCTGCTGCTGCTTGCCTGAGCTAGTCTCCGAAGCACGGTGCAAGATACCCGCATGGAGCGAAATACTCTTTGCCCTAGCATCCCCTCTGCCTGAGAGAGAAGCCAAGTGTGGGGAAGGCGCCGCCCACGGCCCCGAAGAAGAGAAGGAGCCGTTGGCCGTGGGGTCGGGAAACGCTCGGGAAGCAGGATAGCCTGCAGTGGCACGAACAGCAGGCCGGTGGCAAGACAAGTGTCACCCGCTCCCTGCGCGGAGAGATGGAAGCCTGGCTGCTAAGGAGAAATGAGGGGACGACTAGGGCAGAGGCGCGTGCACCACTCTGAGGAAGGAGTCTGGGCAGAAGGCAGGCCTGCCCTGTGCCTCTGGACCCAAGGGGACAGCATCTCCTTGGCCACCTGTCCCAAGGGCAGACTTGGGCTTGCCACCAGGTGCCATACCCGGAACTCACAGAAACAACCCCATGGAGAAACGGGCATTCAGATGCCGTCTTCCACCAAGATGTGGAAGCGATGTGAGTGGCAGGGGGTCTGCCGGGAAAGAGTGGAGACAGTGACCCACAGTTCCCCATCCCAGTGCACGGGCCGTGTGCAGTGATCCTGTCGCCACTTCTCTCCTGTGTTGAAGGCACTGGCCGAGACCCCGAGTCTGCCTGAGCCCCAGAGTAAAAGGCAAAGCCTTACCTACCCCAGGAGATGGTAATAGGCATAGAGGGCCATGCTAGGACACGCACGCTGCTGCAGGGTTGTGACTGTGTCTGCTTAGATTGGCATAGCAAGGTGAAGCCCGGGCGTGAACTTGGAGCCCGGGAAAGCAAGGCCCAAGAGGCACCAGCTCTACTGCAGCTCGTCTTCCCTGACGCGACTGAAGCCTTGCTGAGGAAGCAGCAGCAAAGTGCTGTTCGCTCCAAGCCAAAGCCTCTGCGAAAGCACAGCATTCGCTGAGAAATGTTCTGCGGGCTGCTGCTACTTGCCTGAGCCCAGTCTCGCGGTGGGAGAAACCCAAATACAGCAACAACCTCTTTGCCTAGGCATCTACCCTGGGAAAGCTCACCGTTCCTTGGGAAATCAGAGTTGTGTTTGGGGATGCTGCTGCTGCTTGCCTGAGCTAGTCTCCGAAGCACGGTGCAAGATACCCGCATGGAGCGAAATACTCTTTGCCCTAGCATCCCCTCTGCCTGAGAGAGAAGCCAAGTGGGGGAAGGCGCAGCACACGGCCCCGAAGAAGAGAAGGAGCCGTTGGCCGTGGGGTCGGGAAACACTCGGGAAGCAGGATAGCCTGCAGTGGCACGAACAGCAGGCCGGTGGCAAGACAAGTGTCACCCGCTCCCTGCGCGAAGAGATGGAAGCCTGGCTGCTAAGGAGAAATGAGGGGACGACTAGGGCAGAGGCGCGTGCTCCACTCTGAGGAAGGAGTCTGGGCAGAAGGCAGGCCTGTCCTGTGCCTCTGGACCCAAGGGGACAGCATCTCCTTGGCCACCTGTCCCAAGGGCAGACTTGGGCTTGCCACCAGGTGCCATACCCGGAACTCACAGAAACAACCCCATGGAGAAACGGGCAGTCAGATGCCGTCTTCCACCAAGATGTGGAAGCGATGTGAGTGTTAGGGGGTCTGCCGGGAAAGAGTGGAGACAGTGACCCACAGTTCCCCATCCCAGTGTACGGGCCGTGTGCAGTGATCCTGTCGCCACTTCTCTCCTGTGTTGAAGGCACTGGCCGAGACCCCGAGTCTGCCTGAGCACCAGAGTAAAAGGCAAAGCCTTACCTACCCCAGGAGATGGTAACAGGCATAGAGGGCCATGCTAGGACAAGCACGCTCCTGCAGGGTTGTGACTGTGTATGCTTAGTTCGGCATAGCAAGGTGAAGCCCGGGCGTGATCTTGGAGCCCGGGAAAGCAAGGCCCAAGAGGCATCAGCTCTCCTGCAGCTCGTCTTCCCTGACGCGACTGAAGCCTTGCTGAGGAAGCAGCAGCGAAGTGCTGTTCGCACCAAGCCAAAGCCTCTGCGAAAGCACAGCATTCGCTGAGAAATGTTTTGCGGGCTGCTGCTGCTTGCCTGAGCCCAGTCTCGCGGTGGGAGAAACCCAAATAAAGCAACAATCTCTTTGCCTAGGCATCTTCCCTGGGAAAGCTCACCGTTCCTTGGGAAATCAGAGTTGGGTTTGGGGATGCTGCTGCTGCTTGCCTGAGCTAGTCTCCGAAGCACGGTGCAAGATACCCGCATGGAGCGAAATACTCTTTGCCCTAGCATCCCCTCTGCCTGAGAGAGAAGCCAAGTGTGGGGAAGGCGCAGCCCACGGCCCCGAAGAAGAGAAGGAGCCGTTGGCCGTGGGGTCGGGAAACGCTCGGGAAGCAGGATAGCCTGCAGTGGCACGAACAGCAGGCCGGTGGCAAGACAAGTGTCACCCGCTCCCTGCGCGGAGAGATGGAAGCCTGGCTGCTAAGGAGAAATGAGGGGACGACTAGGGCAGAGGCGCGTGCTCCACTCTGAGGAAGGAGTCTGGGCAGAAGGCAGGCCTGTCCTGTGCCTCTGGACCCAAGGGGACAGCATCTCCTTGGCCACCTGTCCCAAGGGCAGACTTGGGCTTGCCACCAGGTGCCATACCCGGAACTCACAGAAACAACCCCATGGAGAAACGGGCAGTCAGATGCCGTCTTCCACCAAGATGTGGCAGCGATGTGAGTGGCAGGGGGTGTGCCGGGAAAGAGTGGAGACAGTGACCCACAGTTCCCCATCCCAGTCCACGGGCCGTGTGCAGTGATCCTGTCGCCACTTCTCTCCTGTGTTGAAGGCACTGGCCGAGACCCCGAGTCTGCCTGAGCACCAGAGTAAAAGGCAAAGCCTTACCTACCCCAGGAGATGGTGATAGGCATAGAGGGCCATGCTAGGACACGCACGCTGCTGCAGGGTTGTGACTGTGTCTGCTTAGTTCGGCATAGCAACGTGAAGTCCGTGCGTGAACTTGGAGCCCGGAAAAGCAAGGCCCAAGAGGCACCAGCTCTCCTGCAACTCGTCTTCCCTGACGCGACTGAAGCCTTGCTGAGGAAGCAGCAGCAAAGTGCTGTTCGCTCCAAGCCAAAGCCTCTGCGAAAGCACAGCATTCGCTGAGAAATGTTCTGCGGGCTGCTGCTGCTTGCCTGAGCCCAGTCTCGCGGTGGGAGAAACCCGTATACAGCAACAACCTCTTTGCCTAGGCATCTCCCCTGGGAAAGCTCACCGTACCTTGGGAAATCAGAGTTGGGTTTGGGGATGCTGCTGCTGCTTGCCTGAGCTAGTCTCCGAAGCATGGTGCAAGATACCTGCATGGAGCGAAATACTCTTTGCCCTAGCATCCCCTCTGCCTGAGAGAGAAGCCAAGTGTGGGGAAGGCGCAGCACACGGCCCCGGAGAAGAGAAGGAGCCGTTGGCTGTGGGGTCGGGAAACGCTCGGGAAGCAGGATAGCCTGCAGTGGCACGAACAGCAGGCCGGTGGAAAGACAAGTGTCACCCGCTCCCTGCGCGGAGAGATGGAAGCCTGGCTGCTAAGGAGAAATGAGGGGACGACTAGGGCAGAGGCGCGTGCTCCACTCTGAGGAAGGAGTCTGGGCAGAAGGCAGGCCTGTCCTGTGCCTCTGGACCCAAGGGGACAGCATCTCCTTGGCCACCTGTCCCAAGCGAAGACCTGGGCTTGCCACCAGGTGCCATACCCGGAACTCACAGAAACAACCCCATGGAGAAACGGGCAGTCAGATGCCGTCTTCCACCAAGATGTGGCAGCGATGTGAGTGGCAGGGGGTCTGCCGGGAAAGAGTGGAGACAGTGACCCACAGTTCCCCATCCCAGTGCACGGGCCGTGTGCAGTGATCCTGTCGCCACTTCTCTCCTGTGTTGAAGGCACTGGTCGAGACCCCGAGTCTGCCTGAGCACCAGAGTAAAAGGCAAAGCCTTACCTACCCCAGGAGATGGTAATAGGCATAGAGGGCCATGCTAGGACACGCACGCTGCTGCAGGGTTGTGACTGTGTCTGCTTAGTTCGGCATAGCAAGGTGAAGCCCAGGCGTGAACTTGGAGCCCGGGAAAGCAAGGCCCAAGAGGCATCAGCTCTCCTGCAGCTCGTCTTCCCTGACGCGACTGAAGCCTTGCTGAGGAAGCAGCAACGAAGTGCTGTTCGCTCCAAGCCAAAGCCTCTGCGAAAGCACACATTCGCTGAGAAATGTTCTGCGGGCTGCTGCTGCTTGCCTGAGCCCAGTCACGCGGTGGGAGAAACCCAAATACAGCAACAACCTCCTTGCCTAGGCATCTTCCCTGGGAAAGCTCACCGTTCCTTGGGAAATCAGAGTTGGGTTTGGGGATGCTGCTGCTGCTTGCCTGAGCTAGTCTCCGAAGCACGGTGCAAGATACCCGCATGGAGCGAAATACTCTTTGCCCTAGCATCCCCTCTGCCTGAGAGAGAAGCCAAGTGTGGGGAAGGCGCAGCCCACGGCCCCGAAGAAGAGAAGGAGCCGTTGGCCGTGGGGTCGGGAAACGCTCGGGAAGCAGGATAGCCTGCAGTGGCACGAACAGCAGGCCGGTGGCAAGACAAGTGTCACCCGCTCCCTGCGCGGAGAGATGGAAGCCTGGCTGCTAAGGAGAAATGAGGGGACGACTAGGGCAGAAGCGCGTGCTCCACTCTGAGGAAGGAGTCTGGGCAGAAGGCAGGCCTGTCCTGTGCCTCTGGACCCAAGGGGACAGCATCTCCTTGGCCACCTGTCCCAAGGGCAGACTTGGGCTTGCCACCAGGTGCCATACCCGGAACTCACAGAAACAACCCCATGGAGAAACGGGCAGTCAGATGCCGTCTTCAACCAAGACGTGGCAGCGATGTGAGTGGCAGGGGGTCTGCCGGGAAAGAGTGGAGACAGTGACCCACAGTTCCCCATCCCAGTGCATGGGCCGTGTGCAGTGATCCTGTCGCCACTTCTCTCCTGTGTTGAAGGCACTGGCCGAGACCCCAAGTCTGCCTGAGCACCAGAGTAAAATGCAAAGCCTTACCTACCCCAGGAGATGGTAATAGGAATAGAGGGCCATGCTAAGACACGCACGCTGCTGCAGGGTTGTGACTGTGTCTGCTTAGTTCGGCATAGCAAGGTGAAGCCCGGGCGTGAACTTGGAGCCTGGGAAAGCAAGGCCCAAGAGGCACCAGCTCTCCTGCAGCTCGTCTTCCCTGACGTGACTGAAGCCTTGCTGAGGAAGCAGCAGCGAAGTGCTGTTCGCTCCAAGCCAAAGCCTCTGCGAAAGCACAGCATTCGCTGAGAAATGTTCTGCGGGCTGCTGCTGCTTGCCTGAGCCCAGTCTCGCGGTGGGAGAAACCCAAATACAGCAACAACCTCTTTGCCTAGGCATCTTCCCTGGGAAAGCTCACCGTTCCTTGGGAAATCAGAGTTGGGTTTGGGGATGCTGCTGCTGCTTGCCTGAGCTAGTCTCCGAAGCACGGTGCAAGATACCCGCATGAAGCGAAATACTCTTTGCCCTAGCATCCCCTCTGCCTGAGAGAGAAGCCAAGTGTGGGGAAGGCGCAGCCCACGGCCCCGAAGAAGAGAAGGAGCCGTTGGCCGTGGGGTCGGGAAACGCTCAGGAAGCAGGAAAGCCTGCAGTGGCACGAACAGCAGGCCGGTGGCAAGACAAGTGTCACCCGCTCCCTGCGCGGAGAGATGGAAGCCTGGCTGCTAAGGAGAAATGAGGGGACGACTAGGGCAGAGGCGCGTGCTCCACTCTGAGGAAGGAGTCTGGGCAGAAGGCAGGCCTGTCCTGTGCCTCTGGACCCAAGGGGACAGCATCTCCTTGGCCACCTGTCCCAAGGGCAGACTTGGGCTTGCCACCAGGTGCCATACCCGGAACTCACAGAAACAACCCCATGGAGAAACGGGCAGTCAGATGCCGTCTTCCTCCAAGATGTGGCAGCGATGTGAGTGGGAGTGGGTCTGCCGGGAAAGAGTGGAGACAGTGACCTACAGTTCCCCATCCCAGTTCACGGGCCGTGTGCAGTGATCCTGTCGCCACTTCTCTCCTGTGTTGAAGGCACTGGCCGAGACCCCGAGTCTGCCTGAGCACCAGAGTAAAAGGCAAAGCCTTACCTACCCCAGGAGATGGTAATAGGCATAGAGGGCCATGCTAGGACACGCACGCTGCTGCAGGGTTGTGACTGTGTCTGCTTAGTTCGGCATAGCAAGGTGAAGCCCAGGCGTGAACTTGGAGCCCGGGAAAGCAAGGCCCAAGAGGCACCAGCTCTCCTGCAGCTCGTCTTCCCTGACGCGACTGAAGCCTTGCTGAGGAAGCAGCAGCAAAGTGCTGTTCGCTCCAAGCCAAAGCCTCTGCGAAAGCACAGCATTCGCTGAGAAATGTTCAGCGGGCTGCTGCTGCTTGCCTGAGCCCAGTCTCGCGGTGGGAGAAACCCAAATACAGCAACAACTTCTTTGCCTAGGCATCTTCCCTGGGAAAGCTCACCGTTCCTTGGGAAATCAGAGTTGGGTTTGGGGATGCTGCTGCTGCTTGCCTGAGCTAGTCTCCGAAGCACGGTGCAAGATACCTGCATGAAGCGAAATACTCTTTGCCCTAGCATCCCCTCTGCCTGAGAGAGAAGCCAAGTGTGGGGAAGGCGCAGCCCACGGCCCCGAAGAAGAGAAGGAGCCGTTGGCCGTGGGGTCGGGAAACGCTCGGGAAGCAGGATAGCCTGCAGTGGCACGAACAGCAGGCCGGTGGCAAGACAAGTGTCACCCGCTCCCTGCGCGGAGAGATGGAAGCCTGGCTGCTAAGGAGAAATGAGGGGACGACTAGGGCAGAGGCGCGTGCTCCACTCTGAGGAAGGAGTCTGGGCAGAAGGCAGGCCTGTCCTGTGCCTCTGGACCCAAGGGGACAGCATCTCCTTGGCCACCTGTCCCAAGGGCAGACTTGGGCTTGCCACCAGGTGCCATACCCGGAACTTACAGAAACAACCCCATGGAGCAACGGGCAGTCAGATGCCATCTTCCACCAAGATGTGGCAGCGATGTGAGTGGCAGGGGGTCTGCCGGGAAAGAGTGGAGACAGTGACCCACAGTTCCCCATCCCAGTGCACGGGCCGTGTGCAGTGATCCTG
Organism: Mustela nivalis; assembly: GCF_964662115.1. Classification (NCBI taxonomy): domain Eukaryota; kingdom Metazoa; phylum Chordata; class Mammalia; order Carnivora; family Mustelidae; genus Mustela; species Mustela nivalis. The sequence continues at coordinate 2,779 of NW_028136320.1, read as the reverse complement.
TCGCCACTTCTCTCCTGTGTTGAAGGCACTGGCCGAGACCCCGAGTCTTCCTGAGCCCCAGAGTAAAAGGCAAAGCCTTACCTACCCCAGGAGATGGTAATAGGCATAGAGGGCCATGCTAGGACACGCACGCTGCTGCAGGGTTGTGACTGTGTCTGCTTAGTTTGGCATAGCAAGGTGAAGCCCGGGCGTGAACTTGGAGCCCGGGAAAGCAAGGCCCAAGAGGCACCAGCTCTCCTGCAGCTCGTCTTCCCTGACGCGACTGAAGCCTTGCTGAGGAAGCAGCAGCAAAGTGCTGTTCGCTCCAAGCCAAAGCCTCTGCGAAAGCACAGCATTCTCTGAGAAATGTTCTGCGGGCTGCTGCTGCTTGCCTGAGCCCAGTTTCGCGGTGGGAGAAACCCGTATACAGCAACAACCTCTTTGCCTAGGCATCTCCCCTGGGAAAGCTCACCGTTCCTTGGGAAATCAGAGTTGGGTTTGGGGATGCTGCTGCTGCTTGCCTGAGCTAGTCTCCGAAGCACGGTGCAAGATACCCGCATGGAGCGAAATACTCTTTGCCCTAGCATCCCCTCTGCCTGAGAGAGAAGCCAAGTGTGGGGAAGGCGCAGCACACGGCCCCGGAGAAGAGAAGGAGCCGTTGGCTGTGGGGTCGGGAAACGCTCGGGAAGCAGGATAGCCTGCAGTGGCACGAACAGCAGGCCGGTGGCAAGACAAGTGTCACCCGCTCCCTGTGCGGAGAGATGGAAGCCTGGCTGCTAAGGAGAAATGAGGGGACGACTAGGGCAGAGGCGCGTGCTCCACTCTGAGGAAGGAGTCTGGGCAGAAGGCAGGCCTGTCCTGTGCCTCTGGACCCAAGGGGACAGCATCTCCTTGGCCACCTGTCCCAAGGGCAGACTTGGGCTTGCCACCAGGTGCCATACCCGGAACTCACAGAAACAACCCCATGGAGAAACGGGCAGTCAGATGCCGTCTTCCACCAAGATGTGGCAGCGATGTGAGTGGCAGGGGGTGTGCGGGAAAGAGTGGAGACAGTGACCCACAGTTCCCCATCCCAGTGCACGGGCCGTGTGCAGTGATCCTGTCGCCACTTCTCTCCTGTGTTGAAGGCACTGGCCGAGACCCCGAGTCTGCCTGAGCACCAGAGTAAAAGGCAAAGCCTTACCTACCCCAGGAGATGGTAATAGGCATAGAGGGCCATGCTAGGACACGCACGCTGCTGCAGGGTTGTGACTGTGTCTGCTTAGTTTGGCATAGCAAGGTGAAGCCCGGGCGTGAACTTGGAGCCCGGGAAAGCAAGGCCCAAGAGGCACCAGCTCTCCTGCAGCTCGTCTTCCCTGACGCGACTGAAGCCTTGCTGAGGAAGCAGCAGCAAAGTGCTGTTCGCTCCAAGCCAAAGCCTCTGCGAAAGCACACATTCGCTGAGAAATGTTCTGCGGGCTGCTGCTGCTTGCCTGAGCCCAGTCACGCGGTGGGAGAAACCCAAATACAGCAACAACCTCCTTGCCTAGGCATCTTCCCTGGGAAAGCTCACCGTTCCTTGGGAAATCAGAGTTGGGTTTGGGGATGCTGCTGCTGCTTGCCTGAGCTAGTCTCCGAAGCACGGTGCAAGATACCCGCATGGAGCGAAATACTCTTTGCCCTAGCATCCCCTCTGCCTGAGAGAGAAGCCAAGTGTGGGGAAGGCGCAGCCCACGGCCCCGAAGAAGAGAAGGAGCCGTTGGCCGTGGGGTCGGGAAACGCTCGGGAAGCAGGATAGCCTGCAGTGGCACGAACAGCAGGCCGGTGGCAAGACAAGTGTCACCCGCTCCCTGCGCGGAGAGATGGAAGCCTGGCTGCTAAGGAGAAATGAGGGGACGACTAGGGCAGAGGCGCGTGCTCCACTCTGAGGAAGGAGTCTGGGCAGAAGGCAGGCCTGTCCTGTGCCTCTGGACCCAAGGGGACAGCATCTCCTTGGCCACCTGTCCCAAGGGCAGACTTGGGCTTGCCACCAGGTGCCATACCCGGAACTCACAGAAACAACCCCATGGAGAAACGGGCAGTCAGATGCCGTCTTCAACCAAGATGTGGCAGCGATGTGAGTGGCAGGGGGTCTGCCGGGAAAGAGTGGAGACAGTGACCCACAGTTCCCCATCCCAGTGCACGGGCCGTGTGCAGTGATCCTGTCGCCACTTCTCTCCTGTGTTGAAGGCACTGGCCGAGACCCCAAGTCTGCCTGAGCACCAGAGTAAAATGCAAAGCCTTACCTACCCCAGGAGATGGTAATAGGAATAGAGGGCCATGCTAAGACACGCACGCTGCTGCAGGGTTGTGACTGTGTCTGCTTAGTTCGGCATAGCAAGGTGAAGCCCGGGCGTGAACTTGGAGCCTGGGAAAGCAAGGCCCAAGAGGCACCAGCTCTCCTGCAGCTCGTCTTCCCTGACGTGACTGAAGCCTTGCTGAGGAAGCAGCAGCGAAGTGCTGTTCGCTCCAAGCCAAAGCCTCTGCGAAAGCACAGCATTCGCTGAGAAATGTTCTGCGGGCTGCTGCTGCTTGCCTGAGCCCAGTCTCGCGGTGGGAGAAACCCAAATACAGCAACAACCTCTTTGCCTAGGCATCTTCCCTGGGAAAGCTCACCGTTCCTTGGGAAATCAGAGTTGGGTTTGGGGATGCTGCTGCTGCTTGCCTGAGCTAGTCTCCGAAGCACGGTGCAAGATACCCGCATGAAGCGAAATACTCTTTGCCCTAGCATCCCCTCTGCCTGAGAGAGAAGCCAAGTGTGGGGAAGGCGCAGCCCACGGCC